>NC_135671.1:25459220-26100728 GCF_964188315.1 Podarcis muralis
GGGCGTGGCTTAGCTTTCCCGTTCCTCCCCTGGGTCCTAGAGTCCCCCGTCTCCCTTTCTTCTTCAAGCCTAAATAGACTTTTCTGGTCTGGGTTGCTCGTAACTGGCGGCTACACGGGGTACGTATGAAGGGGGTCGTGGGAATCGCGGTGGGGGCAGAGAGCTGCCTGTGTTGGAGGAGCTTGGCAGGGGAAATAGATGGGAGGAGAGGGAGTTCGTCCCAAACACTTCGGTTTTGCAAGGGAGGAAGGAGGGGTGGTGGTGTATTTATTATTATTAATAATATTAGCATTAGTATTATTAGTGTACCGCCCTGTTACCCGCAGGTCTCAGGGCGGTTCCCAACTTTAAAAAAAAAAAATCACAATACGGAATCACGAAATGCATGATAAAAACCCAGGAATCCCCACCTTGCTGGAGATTTGGCTAAACCAGGGTTTCCCAAACTTGGGTCTCTGGCTGGTTGTTTTTTTTTAAGGACTACAATTCCCATCATCTGTGACCTCTGGTCCTGCCAGCTGGGGATGGTGGGAGTTGTAGTCCCCTCCAAAAAGCTGCCAGAGACCCAAGTTTGGAAAACCTTGGGGCTAAAAGGTAAGAGCGAAGTTGTTCTCCTGCCCCAAGGAGCAATGATTGTACAAGGCAGAAGGGCGAGAGATACTGAGTAGCTATTAGGACTGCTGGCTTGTCCTGGCACAAGTTCTGCAGCAGGTGGAGGTTCTCCAGGTGCAGTTTTTCCTAGCATTGAGATGTGGCGATGGGGAAAGAGGCGCTCGCTGAACATCTCTCTGCCTTGCAGCTGCTATAAGCAAAAAAAGGGATTTCGTGTTACAATGCTAGTTGATAAGTGTGAGCCAAGCTTATCTCAAGGTGTACTGTCGCCTGTCTCACAAGCATTTGGGAAACTTATTTCAAAAGGTACATTTCCCTGCTGCCTAGGAAACATTTGTTGTTGTTGTTTAGTCGTGTCCAACTCTTCCTGACCCCATGGACTAGAGCACGCCAGGCACTCCTGTCTTCCACTGCCTCCCGCGGTTTAGTCAAACTCATGCTGGTAGCTTCGAGAACACTGTCCAACCATCTCGTCCTCTTCTCCTTGTGCCCTCCATCTTTCCCAACATCAGGGTCTTTTCCAGGGAGTCTTCTCTTCTCAGGAGGTGGCCAAAGTATTGGAGCCTCATAACCCTTCCATTATTACAAATATGTGGTTCATGGAACACCTTAATGTGAACTAACAAGGATTTCAGATGGTCCTTCGTGCAGTTTGTCTTGCATTGATTTAGCTTCTCTTAGGAGGAGATTACATTGCTGTGATTGTAAATAGTGATTTGTTTATTTTTTAACCACACACATACTTGCATGCTTGACAGAAACTTGTAACCCCTCTGTCTATGAAGTGAGCACCTCTGATTTCAAATAAACAAAGCAAGCAAAAGGAGGACGATATTTCCTTGATCTTCTGTAGTTGTGCAGAAAAAGTTGCATTTTTTTCTTATCCCTGCATGGCAAGCTGCATCTACCCAAATCCACTTGTTTACAAGTGCTGCATTTAGGTGCAACCTCTGCCCAAGGCACCAAGTAGTATATGGGTGAGGCCTGTCACTTGGCAGCAATACCTGTGAAAAGGATCTAGGTGCCCTAGTTGAATCTAAGCTAGGAGTGCAATGTGATTACTAAAAAAGCTAATGTTATCTTAGACTGTATTAAAAGCATCTCAGATCATGAGAAGGATTCATTCTGCTCTGTTCTGTGTTGGTTGAGACATATCTGGAGTAGCGCTCCTAGTTTTGGTTGCCACATTTCAAGCAGAACACTCATTGAGAAGCGCATGCCGTTAAAATATCCCTTTAAATGTCTTTATCATTTAGGGTTTCTTCAAGATGTGTGGGAGCAAAGCATTGCCCAAAGTTTTTCTGTTGCAACAAAGAATATAAACAATGAAGTTTACATTAATTGTCCACATTATGTAGAATAAGTGGCTGGAAAATGGAAGCCATGAATCCTCAGATTGATTCTCTGGTTCCCGAAAAAAAATGGTGAGTTTAATTCCTTTAATTAAAACACAATCCAATGATGCAAGTTTCCATTGTGTGAGTGGATGGCAATTTCTACTACTTGAAAATTCAGAAAACAAACCCCTGTGTAGTTTTTTGTAACAATTTTGACCAGAGGAACTGTATCTTCAGCACAGCTTTCTGTTGTTTAGCTTTCAAACGTTTTCACAATAACCTTCCAATCAAACACATTGTTCTATAAATTGACTTCCTCCCCTCCACTGTGTATCTGCGTATCTTTATCTGTTATGAAAAGTTTCTCTAATATTTTATCATTTTTCTTCCGCTGCTTTTATCACGAACCCTGCCCTTGATTGCATTTGACTATTGTATAATTTTTTAATAGTCTACGAAACGCCTTCTTCTATAAAAAGTTCATCATTCTGATCTCTTAATTTTGCTAACAGCTTTGCCATTTCTGCCTAGTCCATTACTTTCAAAAGCCACTCTTCCTTCTTTGGAACTTTCCCTTCTTTCCATTTCTGTGCATATAATATTCTAGCTGCTGTTGTCACATACGGAAATAGTTTGGTCATCTTCTTTGGAACCTTTGTCCCTATTATGCCTATAAGAAAAGCTTCTGGTCTTTGGGGAATAGCCCATTTAAACATTTTCTTCATCTCATTATCATTTCCCAAAAGCCTTTAGCTTTTTGTACGTGTCCACTATGTATGGAAGAATGACCCATCTGCCTGCTTACTTTTCCAGCATTTACTTGACGCTTTCTTGGCCCAATTTATTTGGTGTTAAATACCATCAGGACGTTGGTGGCACTGTGGGTTAAACCACAGAGCCTAGGGCTTGCCGATCAGAAGGTCAGTGGTTCGAATCCTCGCGACGGGGTTAGCTCCCATTGTTTGGTCTCTGCTCCTGTCAACCTAGCAGTTTGAAAGCACGTCAAAGTGCAAGTAGATAAATAGGTACCGCTCCAGCGGCAAGGTAAACAGTGTTTCCGTGCGCTGCTCTGGTTCGCCAGAAGCGGCTTAGTCATGCTGGCCACATGACCCGGAAGCTGTACGCCAGCTCCCTCGGCCAATAAAGTGAGATGAGCACCGCAACCCCAGAGTCGGTCATGACTGGACCTAATGTCAGGGGTCCCTTTACCTTTACCTTACCACCAGGACATCATTTTAGGATAGTTTTCTCTTTAATGTATAACACGCAGTAAATTTGATATCCTTTTCCCATAACTCCTCCCAAGAAGCATCAACCTGGAATTCTCAAACAGAAACAGTTGTTGTTAACAACTACTGCTCCTGTGTTTCCAGAGGTGATGGGATTGTGTATAGTGTCTAAGCTGCTTTTTATGTTTTCTGTGATGTGTTTCCTTTGCCTTCCTACCTGGGTTGAGCCCACATGGGTCAGAGCCGCCATTCTGCTCGTAGAGGCAGCCGTGGCATAGCTCCAGTTATAAGAACCCAAGAAGGACTTGTTGGATCAGGCCAATGGCCCATCGAGTTCAGCATCCTGTTCTCCCAGTGGCCAACTAGATGACTGTGGGCAGCCTGCAAGTCAGACAGAAGCGCAACAGCATTTTTTCCACCTGCTGTTCCCAGCAATTGGTATTCAGAGGCATGATGAGACGTGGGTGGCGCTGTGGTCTAAACCGCTGAGCCTCTTGGGCTTGCCAATGGGAAGGTTGACAGTTCGAATCCCCATGACAGAGTGAGCTCCCGTTGCTCTGTCCCAGGTCCTGCGAACCTAGCAGTTCGAAAGCACACCAGCGCAAGTAGATAAATAGGTATGACCGTGACGGGAAGGTAAACAGCATTTCCATGTGCTCTGGCACTCGTCACGGTGTCCCGTTGCACCAGAAGCGGTTTAGTCATGCTGGCCACATGACCCGGAAAGCTGCCTGTGGACAAACGCCGGCTCCCTCGGCCTGAAAGCGAGATGTGTGCCACAACCCCATAGTTGCCTTTGTCTGGACTTAACCGTCTAGGGGTCCTTTACCTTTACCTTGTAAAAATCTGTTATATTCAGTGGCAGATTTACATACAAGCTAAACAAACTAGCTTAGAGCCCCACTCTCTTGGGGGGCCTCAAAAAAATTAAAGGGAAAAAAAACCCTTGATGTACATTTCCAAAATATAAGATAAAATACACATAAAATAAAACCTTCATACAGCAACAGTGTTTTGTGTTGTGTAGGCTCCTATGATGTAAGTAACGGCCTGCTAGCCTGCTCTCTAAAATATCACATATAAAAGGCCCCATTACCTTCAGTAGCTTAGGGCCTCATCAAACCTAAATCCAGCCCTGGTTATATTTCATCTACACAATCAGAATGAATTTCAGGAACCCAAAAGTCGTATTAAAAATACAACCTTTGAGCCATCTGGCCCAAAAATGGCAACTAGGCATTCCGTTTTGGTGGCTGTAACCCTGGTTTAAGGAGCCATTTGCTGCCTAGTTTATATATCTGAGTTTCTAGCACTGCAGGGGAGGTTCATACATTAAAAGCAATAGTATGGGTGAATCTACTGTGGCAAGCAACCAGGTTGCTGAGTCCTTCAAAACGGCTTGCTTTGTATCAAACCTTAGTGGGAATGGTGTGTGAGCGGCCACAGCTGGCAATATATGATTCAAGCCATATTTCCAATTAACGAGAAGCAGAAATGGAAGCTGATTGGTTTGAACTGTGTCAAGAGGAAACAGGTTTGCACCAGATGAACACAGCTGGCGGTTTAATTATGGCAATATTAGTGTTGCTGCAATACAAATGCACGCCATTAATTTAATGCTCTATTTCGGGCATGGAAAACACAACTTGTTAGAAGCCAGGTATGACTCTTACCTCACAGACATGCATTTAGCATCTCGAGTAAAAGCAGGGGGTTTAGAAAAATAATATAACTGCACCCTGATCTTACTGGTGTTTTATATGGGAGCAACACTCAAAGCAAGGGGAGCAGAAACACAGTTAAATTAGTATTTAGAAAGAAATTATGCAATGTGTAGGGCAGAGCAATGATACATAATTAACAACAATACATTCACAGAATGCCAATATGCCTCTGAATAGATAAAAAAGGTAAAAGAACCCTGGACAGTTAAGTCCAGTCCAAGGCGGCTATGGGGTTGCGGCGCTCATCTCGCTTCAGGCCGAGGGAACCAGCGTTTGTCCACAGCTTTTCTGGGTCATGTAGCCAGCAGGACTAAACTGCTTCTGGTGCAATGGAACACCGTGATGAGTGCCAGAGAACATGGAAACGCTGTTTACCTTCCCGCCGCCGTGGTACCTATCAGCCGCCATCTTGATGCCCAGGCATCTTCACTTGGTCGCAAGTGAAATGCTCCTGGCATCTGGCGAATTTCGAACACAATGTGGGCATAACTTAAAAGATCCCCTACAGTGGCATTTCTGTATGGATTTTCTGTTGTCTGGAGGCTCCAGCTATGAGCTCCCTCTCAATTCCTCCGCAGTTGCTAAAGGGTAGCCGTGCTAAGCTCAGTTCATTGCTAAAGCCTCCCAGTGACCACAGATTACCGTATTTTTTGCTCTATAAGACTCACTTTTTCCCTCCTAAAAAGTAAGGGGAAATGTGTGTGTGCGTCTTATGGAGCGAATGCAGGCTGCGCATCTATCCCAGAAGCCAGAACAGCAAGAGGGATCGCTACTTTCACTGCGCAGCGATCCCTCTTGCTGTTCTGGCTTCTGAGATTCAGAATATTTTTTTTCTTGTTTTCCTCCTCCAAAAACTAGGTGCATCTTGTGGTCTGGTGCGTCTTATAGAGTCAAAAATACAGTAATAAGCATGTGCTTTAAATCAGGGATGGCCTGTTTCCGTCTGTGGGGAAGAGCCAACACCCAAAGCTATTTATCTTGCCCTTCGTGGCTCTATCAAATGTTAACCATGATCTGGTTAAACAAAAATGGCTCAGTGCTATTCATTAGGAAAAGAAGAATTGGGTTTCCATGTTTCTTTGAAATGTCGTTGAATTGCTGTCTCATCACCAAATACTTCAGAAATGCATCAGTCAGTGTTGATATAGCTAAAAGTGATTGTCGGCTTTCACCTTTCTCTAGCTAGCTAAACAGAGAGGAACTGTGGGTGGGATTCAGCTGATGAGACCCACCCTGGAAGACCCCCTCCACAAGGAATCAGTTTGATTTTATATGTTGTGGTCTTGTTTGTGACCCACCCTGAGACCTCCAGGTATAGGGCGGTGTATAAATTGAATAAATAGGAATAATAATAATTCTGCTGGCACAGTGGTTCTTCCTACTTCTCTTTGTCCTGGGTTTCCCTCCCCCCCCCCCCCCCGTTGGCATTTTTGGGGGGGAGGGCTCCAGTAGAACCTTATAACAGCTGGGAGGGGGGGGACTGTTCCATATAATCATTAATTTGATTTGAATTGATTTTAAAATGAATTGATTTTAGAATGTTGTGTTACTTTTATTGCTGTTAGCCGCTCTGAGCCTGGCTTCAGCTGGGGAGGTCGGGATATAAATAAATTATTATTTATTATTTATTATTTATTATTTATTATTTATTATTTATTATTATAACAAGCCAAAATGCTTGCCATAAGAGAACAATTGCCTTACCACGACATTGAATTCCTTCCTATTGGGCATGAACAAAATTTATTACAAATTTATTACAAATTGTCAGCATTCCCATACAAAGTATATTTACCAAATACAGACCGTTATTTTAACAAAACTCTGGACTTTGAATCAGAATTGTAGAAGCAGAGACATTTTTAACGTTCCCACACAACTGAGAAAGACTTTGTGTTTTTCTGGCCATAATGTGAAAACTTTTGCTTTCATACCAGGAGACAAACTGTGACAGCAACAAATAGCAGTGCAGATATACTGGACGGTTTTTGAAGCTTGAAATAAACATGATAGAATGTTATTTGTGATTGGGTTTTGGTACAGTTTCACAAATAGCCAGGTCTCTGGCATATTTCAATGAGCCAGATGTGTTTAGAATTGAAGCCTTGATCATTTAAAGTTCAAAGCCGATCCGAGTGCAAGATCACTGTCAATTAAAATCTCTGCATTTTGGAGCAGGCAAGCTGGAAAGACATTTCCACGCAATCGTAGCGAGCCGGAGATGGAAACGAAGGAGGACCTGAGAAGAAAACTCCATCAAGCCAAGAAAGAGAAACTGGATATAACTGCTAAACATAATGCAGAAGTAAGTACTTCATGATCATGCAAAATCTTTGTGTATACAATGGCCTCATCTTGTCTTCTGACCTGTCATGTTGGTGTCGTCCTAGGCTCTACCTGTCTTATGTCAACATTTAGAAGTGCTTCTTAAGATACGGGAATTCAATTGCTGCTTTGTTTTATGACGAAACAAATGAAATTATTGACTTTATAACATGAAAGTCCAGTTCTAGTGGAGAAGTAGCTCAGTAATTTGCATTTTGTACAGTATGACACCTGGTGTTCACTGGAGAGTGATGTGAAAGGAGGGAGATTATTTTGTCACTCAAAATTTTCTTTGCCTTTCTCCTTTCCCACTAACTGAGCTTCTTTCTTAATAAGGAAAAGTCACATACGTCTATTTCTCCTTTCTTAGGTGCATTCTGCAAAGGGAGAAAATACTATTTTTCTCTGATTTGATTGATCAAATACCACACAGTTTCCCTGTGTATATTCTGTCCCAGCTGAGGGACGATGTTCTGCCCTTATGAACAAAAGCCAAATTGGTCTAAAAAATTAAGAAGGACCAAAATAAGAAGAAATAAAAAGGGGGAAAAAGACAAGGGAGAAAAAAGGAGAAGAAAATAGATATAAAAGCCCACTATCACAATTATATCTCATCTTTTCTCCATATACAGTGGTACCTCGGGTTACAGACACTTCAGGTTACAGACTCCGCTAACCCAGAAATAGTACCTCGGGTTAAGAACTTTGCTTCAGAATGAGAACAGAAATTGTACTCCGGTGGTGCGGCGGCAGCAGGAGGCCCCATTAGCTAAAGTGGTGCTTCAGGTTAAGAACAGTTTCAGGTTAAGAACAGACCTCCAGAATGAATTAAGTTCTTAACCCGGGGTACCACGGTTATGTACTGAAGTTCTCACCCTGGGCCAGCAGGGAGATGCTGTAGATAGTTTTCACTCAGGTCCACATATGCAAAGAAGGGATTGAAAGTGACGTACAGTGATTGGATAGTTACAGAAAATGGTTACCGTTGCGTTCTAGTGGAGCTCTGTATAAGCAGGCTGACTGAACCCTTCAGTTCAGTTCTGTTCTGGCCTGTGAATAAACCAGAGCTGTTTGAAGAATCGCTGTGTCGTCTGATATGTTCACCCACAACTTAACCGCTGTACAGAAAAGTAGACCCTCCCAGCTCTCACCTGGGAGCTCCTGTTTCTTCCCCAAGCCCTCCCACCCTGGGAGATCCTTTCTTCCTTATCTCCCACACAGAGCCCTTCATCACCCATCTCCCTGTGTATGTCCTCATCAAGATAGTGGACTTTCAAAAGTAAAAAATAATAATAAAAAATCTCATTATTAAGACCAGAATTATCCATTTCCAGTCCAGTTCAGTGAATTCATTCCAATGAGATTCCATCCGATCTTAATATTAAAGTTCTTCCTTCTACGTTTTCCACTTCTTTCTCACATCGGGCATCAGCTGCCTAGAAGCTATTGTAAAATAGTTTCCAAATGCAGTGGTACCTAGGGTTACATACGCTTCAGGTTACAGACTCTGCTAATTCAGAAATATTACCTCAGATTAAGAACTTTGCTTCAGGATGAGAACAGAAATCGTGCTCCAGTGGCGCAGCGGCAGCAGGAGGCCCCATTAGCTAAAGTACTTCAGGTTAAGAACAGTTTCAGGTTAAGTACGGACCTCCAGAACGAATTAAGTACTTAACCTGAGGTACCACTGTATGACTTTAGCCATTTGCTTCTTGAAATATTGCACCCGTTATCAATGGTGGTTACCTGGGGCCATTCCTTTTGCAGCTATCCAACTACGAAAGCCAGATTGCCAAGTTGCGAGCCGAGGTAGAGAAAGGCGAGGCTGTTCGGCAAAGCCTGGAGTATGAGCTGGCTTTTGCAAGGAAAGAAGTTGGTATAGAACGGTATTCCTCAGAAGGCAAGTTGTGTGAAGCCGACATGCAAATAGAACAGCTTCAAGGTAAGAGTTGCGTCATCCTATTCAAAAATTAACCGTCCTAAAACACAGCCTTTGTCGTCTAAACTGATACGCTGCCTTGATTCCACTGACTGCACCTTTCTTTACCTTCTGCAAACCCCACTACCTAAATAAAATGATGAACGTTCTCAATTTCTTTCTTTCACTGCTCACCATTTTTCTGTTCCTATGTGATCAGTTTAGGTTCTTTGCTAGTCTTTAAAAAAAAGTTGTAGCCCCTTTCCCCAAAACGTAAGTGTTAATGAAATTCATCTATCCTGCATCTTTAATTATGGGATTAAAATTCTGTTCACATTCATAGTTCAGAAGCTGCGAAAATGCCACCAATAAACGCTTTAGATTCAAATCTGGCATGTGATTTGCTTTGCTTTGTATACATACAGCAAATCACACCCCTCACTGCATTCTAAAAAGCATGTCTTTTAGAATGGATTTTCTTTTTAAAATGACTTTCCTTTTGAGTCACCTTGTCATATTTTGAGCAAAAACTTTCTTTGGGGAAATACACAAGTGAAAGGCTTTTGGCTTTCTGCACCTTTCTTTTCCACTGGCTATTGAATAAGCCTAAATTATCATTTAGTTTCTGAATTAGAAGCCATTGGTACTGAATCCAGACTATCTGGCTTCTTCGTTTTCTCCTGGGTAGTGGTTTAATTAATGCCTTTTCTCTCCGGTTGCTTAGAGATTTGTCTCTTTCTTTCTTTCTTTCTTTCTTTCTTTCTTTCTTTCTTTCTTTCTTTGATTGCTTTGGGTTGGTGCTATAATTTCTGCTCTGTGATATGTTCAGACATGCTGTCCGAAAGGTTCACATGTGGACTTCTTTTTTCTTTGTTTTTCTCAGAAAGGTGTTTGGGTTGTGACATTTGATTTAGTGCTTTCCCTCTCGATTTACACCTTGTTTCCCTCCCCGCAAAAGCTCCCTTTCATTGCCTATTTTTAAATGACTGGAACTGTCATTCAAGTCTTCGTGGTCCGAAATTGTGTTCACCCACACGCTTGCAATTGCAGTACCCCGCGGCAACAGTAGAATCTGTGTGCCCAAAAGGAATCATAATTACAGGTTTCAGCGGATCACAGTCGCTTGAAAATTTACTACCTTGGACAAAACGTCACCTTTTTTCTTGCCAGCTCCTGCTTTGTATTCAGATTAAAGGATTTGTTTATTTCCCATCTGGTCTTCAAAGTCTGAGACACCAAAATCTGTCTGAGTTTCAACTGATGTAGCTATCTCTAGCCTGGGATCATCTAGATCAGCAGTTCTCAACCTGTGGGTCCCCAGATGTTGTTGGACTACAACTCCCATCATCCCTGAGCTCTGGCCTTGCTAGCTAGGATGATGGGAGTTGTAGTCTAACAACATCTGGGGACCCACAGGTTGAGAACTGCTGATCTAGATGTTGTTAGACACCGGCTCCCATCAGTGCCAGCTGGCATGGCCAGGAATTATTGGAATTGTAGTTCAGTGACTTCTGGAGGATACTGTGGGAATGTTCAGGGAGGCAGGAGAGGATATATTGTTTATTAATATCCTTCCTAACTTGTGCTAGCAGGTTCTGTAACTTAGCAGAGTTTTACATTCTCCGTTTTCACACACAGCTGGTAGCTGGTTGCAGGCTTGTTTAAGCCTCTCAATATTAGATTCCTGGTAAAGGTAAAGGACCCCTGACCGTTAAGTCCAGTCGCGGATGACTCTGGGGTTGTGGCTTTATTGGCCGAGGAAGCCGGCGTACAGCTTCCGGGTCATGTGGCCAGCATGACTAAGCTGCTTCTGGCGAACCAGAGCAGCGCATGAAAACGCCATTTATCTTCCCGCTGGAGCAGTACCTATTTATCTACTTGCACTTTGACGTGCTTTCGAACTCCCTCTTAAAATAATAAACACCCCACAGTCTTGTGTAAAGTATATAAAATATGTTTACTCAAATCATCAGTTCACTGTTGGATCCCTGAAGGCAGACTGAGTTACAAAGTATAGCCATATACTGGATAATCCCAATGTCCTCTGTTGACTGGAAGCCAACAGAGCATCTCTACCTAAAAAGCTGCTCCAACAAACGGAGGAGGATAAAGAGAGGAAGTCAAAGAGAGAGGGTGTGCTGTGTGCCTTGCCCTTTTGTTACCTGGGCAGGGAAAGTCACACCCACCTTTAGTCACATGCAAAGGAAGTACCGTATTTTTCTGTGTATAAGACTAGGTTTATTAACACACACAAAAAGGTTAAAACTTTCGCTGGTTTCAATTATGTTTCAGCAGTGCTTTTAAGTTGAACTAGCTTGTTTCTCTTCCCATTAGCAACAATCAGAGCTTTGCAGCACAAATTGAATGAGACGGAGAGAACCTATCGCATAGCTAAACATCAGTGGGACGAAGACCAGCAACGACTCATCAACGACATCTCGGAAAAAGAACTCATCATTGATACTTGCAACAGTGAATATGAATTCCTTTTGAAGGAGAAGGCTAAACTGGACAGTATTTTGAAGGTATGCATTTATTCAAATTGTGAGTATTGGGACCCACTTCTATATAGCTCCATCCTTATTTCAGACATCGTGATATATTGGTATATCACAGTGTTTAGCTGGTGATATATCGCAATGTTGAAAACCAGATATCGCCCTGCCCTAATTGGAAGACTCTGGAACAATGTACTATCTCCTTCTTATCAACCTGTGTTTCTTCCAAAGAGCATAGGGTGGCATTTGTGCCCTTCTCTTCCCTTTTAACTCTGTGTGGTAGGTTTTTCTGATGATGACTTGTTAAACTTCCCCCATCCCATGTACATGAAAAATTGAACAGGTATACAGAAAGTTGGCATAGCAAAACAAGTCAATCCAAACTTACCAGTGCTGGTCATACTGTCATTTGAGATTCCGGTTTGCAGGCAAGGATGTTTTGAGTAAACCATCACTTGTAGTATTTAGTAACAATAGCTTTCTGCTTACTAGAAGTGGAAGTTAATTTTATTCTCTCCTCCAAGAAAGAGGAAGAAGAGCTGCTGAGCTAGACAATTCTCTGTTGCTCTTTCACAGTCTTCCAAGCCGTGGTTTGAAGGCTCCACGGCATGTGACTAACATATTTGATGCAAAGACCCACTCACTCATGCAGCCTGCTGAATTTGTAGTGAGTGAAGGAAGATAGTCTTGAGGGAATGGCCTCTCTCTGCTAATAACATTAGAGAAATGGAATCAAATGCACGTGGCCTTATTTCTAACTGATATTATTAGTTTCAGGGTTGTGATGCATGGTACCTATGTTTTAATTAAATAAAAGTTAAACTTTATCCGTACAAAGGAGACTTTGGAGCACCACCAGAAGCAGAGGAGCATAATAGAGGCAGAGATCAGGGAGGAGGCAGCAAAGGAATTTAGGTCTCAGGCGGATCGGTGGAAAGCAGAAAGAAATGAACTCCAGTTTCTGTTGCAGGTATTCCTGGTCATGTTCAGCAATGCTACTTTTAGCCGTACTAATGTCTATATGTGATGAACTAAACCTAGCATGCATTTACAGTGGTACCTTGGTTCCCAAACTTAATCCGTTCTGGAAGTCTGTTCCAAAACCAAAGCGTTCCAAAACCAAGGCACGCTTTCCCATAGAAAGTAATGCAAAACGGATTGATTCGTTCCAGACTTTTAAAAACAACCCCTAAAACAGCAATTTAACATGAATTTTACTGTCTAACAAGACAATTGATCCATAAAATGAAAGCAAAAATCAATGTACTGTACTATAAAATAAATAAAACAGTATTCCAGATGATTAAGATTAAAAAAAAATCTTACCTGCACTGATGATAGTCATTGTTTCGATGGTTTTTTTTAAATCCATTTCCACAGTCACACAATCAATCAATCAATCAATCAATCAATCAGCTGAACTGGGATCCACACAGCCACAAAAACAAATTAACTGAAAAAGCCTCAAAACAAAAAATGCAAAATAAATAGCAAAAACAAAAGCATCAAATATGAGCTCCAAATATCACCTTGGAACACTTCAGTCGGAAATGGAAGGATTGAATTACAATGGGTGTGTGTGTGTGTGCAAATTGGCAGCGCAACAGGAAACACAAGGGGACTCAAAACATTCGGCTCCAAAAAAACAAGTCCGAAAACCGGAACACCTACTTCCAATTTTGCAGTGTTTGGGTTCAGAGTTGTTTGTGAACTGAGCTGTTTGAAAAGCGAGGTACCACTGTAATTCTTTAAGCGCACTAGATAACATACTTTAACTTATTATTACTGTTAGTCTGAGCCCTTCAGGGACAGTTGGAAATGGAAATGGAAAGCAGATGTCTTTTTGGACTTGCAATGAGAGAGTTCATAAAAGTTGCTACCCCCCCCTTTTCCTACAGATATTGCCCTACATGCTCCCATGTTTCCAATACCTTTCAGATCCAGATGTCAGAGTTCGTGAACACTCTGTGACGTTGACCAGGTTTTCTTCTGCTATTTATTTTGACATTTCCCTACTCTGCCCTGTGGTGCAACTATGAATGCTGGGTTCTTTTTGGAGGGAGGGGGGGGGGGGCTTGTCAGATTTAACTACACATTAAAATAAGGCAAGATCTGGGCTGGCAAGCTTTTGGTGTTAGCGTGTTTTGTGGCTGCTATGAAAAACGCTTGCCTTCTGTTGTCCACAAACAATCAAACTGCAGGCATCAAACAGGAAGATCTGATCCTTTTAGGCTTGCCTTTCAAAACAGATTTCAATCATGGCATGCAAATGCTTGCTAGAGGATCACTGGAAATCAGATTGGGAGGCTGGAACCAGGGTTGCTGCTTTTTATTGTGGCTTTTTGTGCATCAGCCGTGTGCTCGTGTGCACAACCTCTCCTGGTTCCCAACTGGGAGAAACAAACTTACTCGGAAGCCACAATTAAGCTTGGCTTCCTGTGACCCCCCAACCCAGGATTGTGGTGAGCCGCTTCCTAACAAGCCCGGATTTTTAAACCGATAGCAGATCACCGTTTCCTGGCTTGTTAGTGAGCAAGAAACCACAATCCCAGAAGCTTAATTGTGGCTTCCGGGTTTGTTTCTCCTGCTTGCATCAAGGGAGGAGGAGGAAGGAGCCAGGAGCCAGTATGCTGCGTGTCCACGATAAACCACAATAAGCCAGCAACCCTGATTTATTGTCACATGCAAATGTGGCCAGTGCCTGGTAGCAGACAGAAAGGCAGCCTTGGACCATAAACCGTTTGAAGAGTTGTCCCTTAGAAATAAGGAGAATTAGCCATGCTTTTAAGTCGCTCCTTCCACCTGGGGTGTTTATCTGCCTAGTATTCTCTTATCAAAGGAAGACCAGAGGTTCTGTAACAAATGCAACAGCATCATCTTGTGGCCAGAAACACAGCATAACACAGTAGATTTTTAAATTTATTTTTAACACCTGGGTCTGCGGTTCATTGAAGCCCACATAGAATCATAGAATCATAGAGTTGGAAGAGACCACAAGGGCCATCGAGTCCAACCCCCTGCCAAGCAGGAAACACCATCAGAGCACTCCTGACATATGGTTGTCAAGCCTCTGCTTAAAGACTCCTTGGCAGCAAATTCCACTGTCGAACAGCTCTTACTGTCAGGAAGTTCTTCCTAATGTTTAGGTGGAATCTTCTTTCTTGTAGTTTGGATCCATTGCTCCGTGTCCGCTTCTCTGGAGCAGCAGAAAACAACCTTTCTCCCTCCTTTATGTGACATCCTTTTATATATTTGAACATAGTTTGGGTCTATTCTATTTCCCTTCTGTGGAAGCTGTGATGTTAAAATGTTTAATTCCAGCTACTTGAATTGGGCCGTGGAAAAATTTAAAATCCTCAAGTCTCCCCTGGTATTTCAACTTAATACTTAGTCGTACCGTTCGAGTGTGAATGAGTCGATTTGGGGACCGCTCCCCTCCTCCCTCCTATCCTCTTTATCATGGGTAGGCAAACTAAGGCCCAGGGGCCGGATCTGGCCCAATCGCCTTCTAAATCTGGCCTGCGGACGGTATGGGAATCAATTTGTTTTTACATGAGTAGAATGTGTGCTTTTATTTAAAATGCATCTCTGCGTTATTTGTGGGGCATAGGAATTCATTCATCCCCCCCAAAAATATGTATATAGCCCGGCTCCCCACAAGGTCTGAGGGACAGTGAACTGGCCCCCTGCTGAAAAAGTTTGCTGACCCCTGCTCTGTATGGATGAGATCCAACGTAACATAACTCATGCAATAAGGTTTCTTCTTCCTCTCTTCCCCATGTGCTCTAGAGTTTGGTAAACTATTTATGGCAAATGACTGATCCACTCTTATTTTGTGTGTCACACCTTGGTTCTCGACTGCCTTGGTACTCGTCCATTTTGGCTCCTGAACGCCGCAAACTCAGAAGTGTTCTGGTTTGGGAACGGTTTTTGGAAGCCGAACGTCTAATGTGGCTTCCAATTGAGTGCAGGAAGCTCTTGCAGCCAATTGGGAGCCGCGCCTTGGTTTTCAAACGTTTTTGGAAGTCGAACGGACTTCCGGAACGGATTCCGTTCGAGAACCAAGGTACAACTGTATAATATGATTTTGTACCAAAACAAAACAAAATATCAATCCCACAGAACCTAGAAGGCCAAGGCCCTAGATCAGTGTTTCCAAACTTGGCCCTCCAGATGTTTTGGGACTACAAATCCCATCATCCCTGCCCACCGGTCTTGCTAGCTAGGGATGATGGGGGTTGTAGTCCAGAAAGAAGCTGGAGACCCAAGTTTGGGAAGCACTGCTCTAGATAATCGGTCACCTCCTTCCAACCTTACTTTAGTATGTGGTGCATCAACCTTGTGATGTACAAGAAACAGCCTAAAGTGGAACCCTATTCGTTAGCTTAGTTACGAGGGAGATGGCTCTGATTCTTTAGAGACAGCTTTTCCAAGGCACAGATGGCAGGTGGGTGCTGATTTATGCTTCCTCAGGAACTGAAAACGACGGCTCTGTTTATGTTTCTGAAGTTCAGTTTATTTATATAATGCTGAGAAGCAGATATTGACAATGAATTGAAATTCTCTTCTCCATCTGCTGCTCAAAACTTTGCACATTAGGAATTGCTGGGCTGGTGCCTGCTTCTCTCGAAACGCCTCCTACATTATGGGATATATACGTGGTACAGATTTGAAAAGGAGTTGGTTGTCTTGGCTCTGCACCGTTTCTGCATTCCCTGGATGCAGCGTCTTGCTCTTGACCTATGCAAAAGTGGTGGTTATGATTTTTATTACAGCCTGACACATTCGAATCTTTCCTTACTCTCTCTATGTACTGTATAATGTTCCATTTCCTGCTGCTTTTTTTGTTTTGCCTCCCTTTGTTTGTAAAATGGAACTATTTTAAAATTTTGTCACTAACTTTGGCCATCTTTTTGATAAGACAGAAAGGCAGGTTCAAAAACTCTGTTGTTGTTTTTACAAACAGATGGCAGGCTTGTGCTGTCTATTATTTCTGCATCTTTCATGGAGTTCAAACCAGGTGCCTAAATTAACAATGGATGACCCTTCTGACAGCTGCTGTGTGCCTGCCCAGCAGCATCAAATAGGAAAAACCAGAAATTAGTTTTATTGCATGGTTGGAAATCATGTCTGGCTTTAAAAAATAATATTGGGCATGGTATGTGTGTAAGAGAGAGAGAGAGAGAGAGAGATACTTATCAGAACTGTAGCAAGGGCTGGTAATTTTATTCCTTATTTCCCCCAGCTGATGAAAATTGCCCTTCCATGCTGAAAATCCATTGGCACTAACTGTGTGTCAGGGGTGCATGCAGGAACCAGGCCCTGTGACCAACAGGACTTTGCAGGACTGGGGCCTTCCTAAATTTGTTCTGAAGAGGCAAGGCGTGGCCTCACAGGTGAGGCCAATTGGTAACTCACAGCACCTGGTGGCAAGAGCCGGGAAGGGATATAAGGTCGGCATTTCCCTTCGGCTCTTTGCCACAGCAACACACTTCCTGCCTTGCTGCGTTTGACTTCTTGCTTTCTGATCCTTGAACCTTGGCTTCTTAATCCTTGGACCCTTGACTCCTTGGTTCTTGATCCTCGGACCCCTGACTTTGTGCCTCCTTGCTTCCTGACCCTTGGACCCTTGGCTTCTTGACTCCTTGCTTCTGGACCCCCGTTCCTGCTTCCATCCCTCCATCTTGCCCCCAGTCCTGACGTCCCCTGCCAGGACTTTGATCGTCCGTGAACTGAACCGTGACACTGGGCATGTTCAGGGAGGTGGGAGAGGATATATTGTTTAATGATATCCTTTCTAACTTAGCAAGTTAGCAAGTTCTATATCTTAGCAGAGTTTAAACATTCCCCTTTAAACGCACCGCAGTTTGCTTGTTGCCGGCTCGTCTGAGCCTCTCTCTATAGGATTCCTGGTAAGATATCTTCTTGTCCCTCTTAAAAAGAATAGACACGACAATCTCATTAAAGTCAATATAATAGTTTACTCACATTCATTCAGTTCACAGTTGGATCCCTGAAGGCAGACTTAGGTTACAAAAGTATATATATACATGTGGAAGTATCCCATAAGCGAGTTAGTTCCTAAGTGAGTGTGACTGAGTAGTCACTTCTCCTAAAACACAGAAAAGCAAAATGGAGAAGAGGAGCAAAAGGAGGTGTGCTCACCTGCCCAGATTAGGCCACTCCCACATCTAGTCACATGCAGAGGAAGTTTGTCCCAGCTTGGGAGGAAACAGGAAGTTTTCTCCTGGCTCAGTCATGGCCAAACTTGGCCCTCCAGCTGTTTTTGGACTACAACTCCCATCATCCCTAGCTAACAGGACCAGTGGTCAGGGATGATGGGAATTGTAGTCCGAAAATAGCTGGCGGGCCAAGTTTGCCCATCACTGTCCTGGCTGGTACAAAGCAACCCCCTAGCATGTCCATTCTAGGAATGTTTTACTTGTAAGTAAGACTTGATTTAAATCATTTTTTATGGAAAAACTAATTTTTGCTGGTATAATCTTAATATTTTCAGCCAGAGGAAGGTTGCATTTTTGGAACAATAAGTTTTCAGAGTAGTTTTTACAGTTATATCATGGTGTCGTCTGTTTTGGTTCTGGGCAGCTGTCAGAACGGAGTGCTCCGAGAATCCAAGAAGAGCCTCTATTTGTTCCTAGAACTAAGATACCCTGTTAGTGTAGGAAGCGCAGGGGTCAAGCTCTCCGCACTGTTGTGTCACGCTGACAATTGTGACGGGATCAGGAGGCCAAGTTGTCGTAAGAGCTCAGGCTGCATGCTTTTTTCTTGCCTGCGTTCTTTTAACACACTGGCTCTGGAGGGGTTTTTTCTTTTCCTTGGCTGTGACCCTGCAGCAACCTTTTCCTTGAGCCGACTTGAGTCTGAGATTAAGACCGCGAAGAAGCAGTGCTGCAGGGGAAACCAAACGGGTAGCTGTAAATGCCGCCTTAAGTACCCTGATCTCCAGGACAAAGTCTTATCAGCCCAAGGAGCTAATTATATGTGTTTTCCTCCCCCGCACAGAGGAGCTAAAATAAGACCAACACATTTAGAAATTAATGATGGAGAAAGCATCGTATTGGGCAGTTAAGCAGCCGCGGTAAATACATGCCCCGCGGAAGTTGTTTTTTACGAGCGTGCTGCGGACACAGCCAAGCTGATAACCAATGCAGAATAGTCTCTCTGCTAAATTGATTGTAATACGTTGCAGGAAGAAGAAGAAGCAGATCTGCAGATCTATCCTCTTCAGTATTTTGCTCACAGGAAAAAGCCTTTTTGGATTCTTTTTAAAATATATATCTAATTTTTATTAAATCTTTCAAATACTTTGAAAAAAACCTTCAAATCGAATCATTACATTATTACATAAGCTGATTTTCCACCCTTGGCTCCACAGTGTGTTTTTTTTACTTCTGCATTACAGTGGTACCTCGGGTTACATACGCTTCAGGTTACAGACTCCGCTAACCCCGAAATAGTGCTTCAGGTTAAGAACTTTGCTTCAGGATGAGAACAGAAATTGTGCTCTGGCAGCGCGGCGGCAGCAGGAGGCCCCATTAGCTAAAGTGGTGCTTCAGGTTAAGAACAGTATCAGGTTAAGAACGGACCTCTGGAACAAATTAAGTACTTAACCTGAGGTACGACTGTATATTGTTATTGCGAAAAGTTTCTCTATTACAATTACAGTGGTGCCTCGCAAGACGAAATTAATTCGTTCCGCAAGTCTCTTCGTCTTGCAAGTTTTTCGTCTTGCGATGCACAGTTTCCCATAGGAATGCATTGAAAATCAATTAATGCGTTCCTATGGAAACCGTCTTCAGACCAGGTCCGGGGACAGTCTGTCCCCGGACCTCTTCTGAAGGCTGGGGGGGGGGGGGGGGAACCAAGGGCTTTTCTTCCCACCCCCAGCATTTTAAAAAACCCCGGGACAGCGGAGGACTTCTCCGCTGTCCGGGGCGATTTAAAAGCCCCTGGGAAGGCAGGCAGGGGGGACAAAGACTTTCGCCCCCCGCCAGCCTTCAGAAGAGGTCCAGGACCCACAAGTAAGCGTTCCGGTTTGCAAACTTTTATCAGAAGCCAAACATACTCCATTTTGAGTGTTACGCTTCCGTTTTGAGTGTTATGCTAAGGTCTGTCTGTTTTTGCTATTTATTTTGCATTTTTGTTTTTGCGGCTCTCTTTTGTGAGACTGTGTGGAAAGCAGATGAAGGTCAGCGGTTCGAATCCCCACGACAGGGTGAGCTCCCTTTGCTCAGTCCCTGCTCCTGCCAACCTAGCAGTTTGAAAGCACGTCAAAGTGCAAGTAGATAAATAGGTACCGCTCTGGCGGGAAGGTAAACGGCATTTCCGTGCGCTGCTCTGGTTCACCCGAAGCGGCTTAGTCATGCTGGCCACATGAACCGGAAGCTGTATGCTGGCTCCCACAGCCAATAAAGCGAGATGAGCGCCGCAACCCCAGAGTCAGCCACGACTGGACGTAATGGTCAGGGGTCCCTTTACCTTTACTAAGGGGGTCATCTTCTTTTGACTTCTCTGCTTGTGGCTCAAGCAATAATCACCCTCCCTCTCTCTCTCTGTTCTACCAGGACAGCAACAGCGCAATGCAGAGCCTTCACCAGAAAATGCAAGATATGGAGATGCAACACAACAGCTGCGCCGAAGGGCTAAGGCAGCAGGCCAGCGAACTCGACTTCAGCGCCGAGCGAGAGGCCCGGCTTAAGAAAGAGCTTGAGGCAAGTGTCTTCCCCCTGCCCCATTCTCGAAAGTGCTTTGGTGTGGGGACTGACAGCTTGCCAGAACATATGGGAAGGTGCCTGTCGGACCATTGTCCCATCCAGTCAGTACTGTATGCACCATGGGTAGGCAAACTAAGGCCCGGGGGCCAGATCCGGCCCTATCGCCTTCTAAATTCGGCCTGTGGATGGTCTGGGAACATAGCGTTTCCCTTTTTTAAAGGAAAATTCCCTTATTCTGAATAGGATTCCTCTCAAGAAAAGGGAAAAGTTGACAGCTATGTCTGGGAATCAGCGTGTTTTTACATGAGTAGAATGTGTCCTTTTATTTAAAATGCATCTCTGGGTTATTTGTGGGGCATAGGAATTCGTTCATTCGCCCCCCCCCCCAAAGAAAAAATAGAGTACGGCCCCCCACAAGGTCTGAGGGACAGTGGACCGGCCCCCTGCTGAACAGGTTTGCTGACCCCTGGTCTACACCGACCGGCAGCCCTCCAGGATCTCAATATGGGTTATCCCATGTATCGTCCAAACCCGGTTTGAAGTCCCTACCATGATATCGGTTTCATAACCGGCAGTATATCGCAAATCACAACGTTTGGGTGCATGTTCTGTGCAAAAATTGCAATGTGGGAAAACCGTGAAGCCGTCCAAGGCCTCTGCATAGCTGCATACTTACTTCGGACATCATGATGTGTCTATATATTGCGATGTTTAAAAGGTAAAGGGGACCCCTGACCATTAGGTCCAGTCGTGGCCGACTCTGGGGTTGCAGCGCTCATCTCGCATTATTGGCTGAGGGAGCTGGCATACAGCTTGTAAGTCATGTGGCCAGCATGTTGAAGCCGCTTCTGGCGAACCAGAGCAGCACACGGAAACACCGTTTACCTTCCCACCGGAGCAGTACCTATTTATCTACTTGCACTTTGACGTGCTTTCGAACTGCTAGGTTGGCAGGAGCAGGGACCGAGCAAGAGAAGCTCACCCCGTCGCGGGGATTTGAACCGCCAACCTTCTGATCGGCAAGTCCTAGGCTCTGTGGTTTAACCCACAGCGCCACCGGTGATATATATTGCAGTGTTGGAAACCAGATGTCGCCCAGCCCTATGTGTAAGTGGAGTGTGTGTAAACAGCTGCCACTCCCGTGTGGAGACCTCCAGATGTTGCTGGACTCCAGTTCCCATCAGCCCCAAGCAGCTTGGACAGTGGTCAAGGATGTTGGGGTCTTGTAGTCCAGCAACTTCTGCAAGGCCACAGGTGAGCTATCTCACCCCTCTTTTTAATTGGAGAAAGAAGCATATGTTTATAATTCTTCAGGGCTGGGAGATGTTGGACATCTACCGTATTGGCCTGAATATAAGCCTCACTTTCCCCCCAAATTCCCACCGTGAAAAGTTAAAGTGTGGCTTATACTTGCCACCTTACAGTATGCAGCCAGGAGCAGGGAGGAATGGAGTGGCTTATATTCGGAGTTTATTCTCTTTTTTCCTCTCTCCCCCCCCCCCTCCAATTTTAAAGGTGCGGCTTATATTTGGGTGTGGCTTATATTCGGGCCAGTACGGTACTTCTTTTTTTTAAAGGCACACTGTTCTGTGATATAGGCTACCCCTTTCTCCCAATAATTTTTTTTTAAAAGGTGCAAGCAGATGTTACAGCAACAAATTGTCGTTTGCAAGGTAGGGTTGTCTTTAAATCCCTAATTGGGCAGCTTTGTAGTCTGAGGTGATGGCAAAGTGGATGAAGCAAAAGGCACCGTGTTTGTGAAAAGCGGTTGAAATGGTTGCCGGAATAGCTTTCTAAACTCTTTTTTTATTATTAAAAAATATAGCAGTTTGAGAGATACTTAAGCAGAGCACATGTCGACCAGCTGCTATAAGGAAGATTTGTGGTGTTCCTTTGGTGCCCTCTGGTGGGTGTAGAAAGGAAATGTCATTGGTTGGAAAGTAATGGTGATTTCAAGAGAACATAAGATAATATTGGCTGGAAGCCTCTCATCCTTTCCTCCAGCGTGGCCTTCTGGGATGATTGCAGGAAGTCTCACATGGAGGGCATGAAGGCAGTAGCTTTCCTGTGCTGTTTGCCCTTCAGCAGCTAGTTTCTGAGCTTGGAGGTTCGGGTATTACTTTTTTCTATTTGTTAAACCTTCCCATCCACCCCCCCCCCCATTTCATCTAAAGACAAACCAAAAACAGAGCAGTTTGCAAACAGCAAAATCTCAATTGCAAGTGCAATAGTAAATTCCAGTTTCCAGTAAAACATAGAATAAAAAACAGAGGAATCTTCTTAACTGGCTTCTTTCTTGACCAAAAAGAAAAGTCTGCTTATTTAAAAAATACAGAGAGGCTTTCTTCTGCGCACAGGGCTTCATGTAGCCATTTTCCTTAATGTTTTTTTCATGGCAAGATACAGTGGTACCTCGGGTTAAGTACTTAATTCGTTCCGGAGGTCCGTTCTTAACCTGAAACTGTTCTTAACCTGAGGTACCACTTTAGCTAATGGGGCCTCCTGCTGCCGCCCCGCCGCCGGAGCACGATTTCTGTTCTCATCCTGAAGCAAAGTTTTTAACCCGAGGTAATATTTCTGGGTTAGCAGAGTCTGTAACCTGAAGCGTATGTAACCTGAAGCGTATTGTGATGGGATGATGAGCTGCTTGTGCGTAAAAGCGTAGTCCCTCAGAGTCTGTGCACGTTCACAAACCTCTGTCTGTGACGGAGCCCCTCAGACATGGCTGCTCTAGTCACTTGCAGATTCCGACAGTGGTTGCTTTCGGAATCGTTTCCAGCATAAAAGCTCCTTAACGGAAACACGTCTTCTGGACTCACGGCGTGACAGTTTCCGGCGAGGCGTGGGTCTCCCTATGGGAGCTTCAGATACCTCCCCACTGTTCTCGCTGGAAGCGTCTCTGAGCCCTCCCTCCTGCTCGCATTCCCTCAGAGATCCACTCCTCCCCCGGCTGGTTCCTGCTTCAGCTGTTGAGTCTCTCCCAGCCTCCCTGAGTCCCTCCACCACCTGTTCCTCCGATGGCAGTTCCCTGACATCCACCTCCCCTCCAGGGCCCCCTTCACCCCCTCCCGTTTCCTCTCCTCTGGGAGGTGAGGAGGAAAAACCCCAAAAGGAATCTTCTTCATCTTCAGACGTCTCGAACATTTCCCTCCATCGGTCGCCGTCCCGGCTCGCTGAATCCTCCTCCTCCTCGGACTCTGTGAACCCCTCCAACTCCTCTTCTTCGTCGGTGGTGGCAAAGTATTCCCTCCGGAACCTCGCTACAGGCTGAGGCTTGCGTGGGAACCTCTGATGAAAAGTTTCTATTAAAACCTCGTCATTGACATCCTCTGCCCTGACCCAGGTGTTTTCCGAATCCGGTTCCCCTTCCCACATTACCAAATACTCTACTTGATCTCCCTTCCACCTGGAATCGAGGATCTCCGCTACATGGTAGCTTTGTTCCCTTTCCTCCATTGCTGGTCCCCGAGTGACCCTCCCTTCTCTGTCCCCTTTATACAGTGACAGCAATGACCTGTGGAAAACTGGGTGCAGCTTCATGTGGTTCGGTAACCGGAGTCTGAAAGCCACTGGGTTGACCTGTTGTGTGATTTCAAATGGGCCCAATCTTTTGGGTCTTAACTTTTTACAACCCCCTTTGAAGGGTAACCCTTGGGTTGACAGCCACACTTGGTCCCCCACCCTAATGGTTTCACCTTCTCTCCTGTGTTTGTCTGCCTGCCTCTTATATTCCTCCTTGGACCTGTCTAAGTTAAGTTGGAGCTGGCGATGGATCGCTTCCATTTCTTCTACGAACTGTTCGGCAGCTGGAACGCTCCATCTCTCCCCTTCCCCCCCGGGAAAGCCCTGGGATGGCACCCGTAATTAGCCAAAAAGGGGCTCATCCCCGTGGACACGTTCTCCGCATTGTTGTAGGCAAATTCCGCCAATGCCAACTTCTCCACCCAATCATTCTCTGTCATTGACATAACACCTCAAATATTGCTGGAGGATGCCATTGGCTCTTTCCGCCTGCCCATTGGTCTCAGGATGCTGGGCAGTCGAGAAATTAACCTCTACCTGCAGTAAGCTCATGAGCTTCCTCCAGAACCTGGAAGTAAATTGTTTCCCTCGGTCAGAAACCACCCTCAAGGGGGCGCCATGCAACCTAAACACATTTTCTACAAACAATTTAGCTGTTTCTTCTGCCGTGACAGCATGTGAGCAGGCTATAAAGTGTGCCATTTTGGTTAACAGGTCTACCACAACCATGATGGCTGTTTTCCCTCTGGACCTTGGCAGATCAGTTATAAAATCTATGGCCACTGCTTCCCATGGTCTTTCTGGTGTGGGTAGCGGTTCTAATAACCCTGCCGGCGCCCGCCTTTCCCCTTTGGCTCGCTGGCATTGGTCACAACTCCTCACATACTCCCGCACGTCTTCCCTGACCTTGGGCCACCAAAATTCCCTGGTCACCAGCCACATGGTTCTGTGTTGCCCAAAATGCCCCGCTGTGGGGCTATCGTGCAGCTGCTTGAGTACCTTCCCCCTCAACTCTCCTTCAGGTATATATAACGCTCCCTTGTAGTACAACGCCCCGTTTCTCTCCTCAAAACCTCCGGGTTTATCTCCCTCCCTCCTGAGTCCCCTGAGTTTGTCCTGGGCGTATTCATCATTCTCCGTTCCCTCTACCAGTTCTCTTTGCCCCACCAATGCCACCCCACACACCCAGCGGTCCTCTGGAATGACATGTCTTTCTTCGGGTGCTCCCTCCCCCTCCAAATATTCAGGTTTGCGTGAGAGAGCGTCCGCCCTAACGTTCTCTGGGCCTGGCACGTAACGAATCTCAAAGTTAAATTTGGAGAACTCCTGGGCCCACCTCAACTGCCGTTGGTTGAGCACTCGTGCCGTTCTCCAATACTCTAGGTTCTTGTGGTCAGTGCACACTTGCACCTTATGTTGTGCGCCAATTAGCAGGTGCCTCCATCTCCGAAAAGCCTCATGAATAGCAAGAAGTTCTCGATCGTACACCGTGTAGTTCCTCTCGGATTTGTTCAGCTTTCGCGAGAAAAAAGCACACGGCCTCCACTCTGACTCCTCCTTCCCTGGCTGCAGAAGAAGCACCGCCCCTATGGCTCTGTCTGATGCGTCCGTTTCGACTCTCATCTTTTTTTGTAAATCCACATGCAGAAGTTGTTCTTCAGAGGTGAAGGCCCTTTTTAGCTCCTCAAAAGCTCGCTCCGCCTCCTCAGTCCAAACGAATTTCTTCTTACTGCTGAGACAGTCCGTAATGGGCGCCGTCAGGTGGGCAAAGTTTCGGATGAACTTACGATAAAAGTTCCCAAACCCTAGGAACCTCTGCACATCCTTCTTTGTTTTGGGTGTTTTCCATTCCAGCACTGCCTGGACCTTGCCGGGATCCATGGCCAATCCCTTGTCTGACAGGCGGTACCCCAGGAACTCCACCTCCTTGGTATGAAACTGACACTTCTCCAGTTTCACCCACAGCCGGTTGGCTAGCAGCCTGCTCAACACTTCTCTGACGTCTCTTACATGTTGCTCCTCATTCTCAGAATACACCAACACGTCATCTAGGAAGGCCACACAATTCTTGTAAAGCAAAGGCCCTAGTACGTGGTTCATCAGCGATTGAAAGCACGCCGAGCCTGCTTGTAATCCAAATGGCATAACGAGATATTCAAATGCCCCCAAAGGGGTGAACATGGTGGTTTTCCATTCATCCCCTTTCCTTATACGTATCAGGTTGTACGCCCCCCCTTAGGTCCAGCTTTGTAAAAATCTTTCCCTTCCGCACCCTGTTCAAAATGTCATCAATCCTGGGCATGGGGAAAGCCAGGGGCTCTGACACTGCGTTCAGGGCCCTAAAGTCACACACAAGTCTCGGCTTGTCCGTGTTTTTTTTATCCACAAAAAACACTGGGCTACCTCCCACCGCTCTTGACTCTCTGATGAAACCTCTCTTCAGGTTTTTGTCAATAAACTCTCTTAGCACCTGTATCTCTCTGTCTGACATGGCATACAACTTGCCTACAGGGAGCTGTGCCCCAGGCAGTAAATTGATTTGACAATCAAAGGGTCTATGCGGTGGTAATTGGTCAGCTTCCCTTTCGCTGAACACGTCGCTGAGATCTGCATATTGTCGTGGTACCTTCACTTTCTCCGTTACTTCCGTCCCTGCTAGGGTAGCTTGGGCTCCTGCTGAACCCTTTCCCTCCTTGCAGTGTTCTAAGCAATGTGCGGAGCCAAAGGAAACCACTCTCTGATGCCAGCCCACCAGCGGATCATGTAACGCCAGCCAGCTCATCCCCAAAATAATGGGAGCCCCTCCCAAGGTGGCCACATTAAACGCTATCAGTTCTGTGTGCCTTGCCACCTTCATTATCATTGGGACGGTCTGCAAGCTGACTTCTCCTCCCAACAGTTCCCTGCCATCGATCGTGGTCACCTGCAGGGGATTGCTTAAAGGGATCGTCCGTAACTGGTGTTCAGCTGCAAACTCTTTGCTCATGAAATTGCAGGAGCTGCCTGAGTCCAACAGCGCCTTTATCTTTAGAGGGTATCCGTTTTGCAACTCTAGTGACACTTCTATCACTAGGGCAGGTTTAGGAGGTTCTGGCGTGGGCACTTTCACTGCTCTTTGGCCTGGCTGCTGTGCCCCGATGGTGGCAGCCAGGCGTTGGCTTTTACTTGCTCCGGTATTTCCTCCACTCCTCCCTCCACAGCCCCCACCATCCCTTGCCATTCCTTCCTCTGGGGGCATACTCTGGCAAAGTGACCTGGCTGTTGGCAGAGATAGCATTTCCGGGCGCCTTTTCCCTCCTTCTTCCCCCCTTCACTGGGCTTTGAAACTGCGCGCGCGCACGCTGTTCCAATTTCCATCGGCTCTGCCGGCGGGAAAGCTGGCTCTGGAATGTCTGGAATGCGGAACTCCTTGCAACGTTCCCCCTTCCCTTCCCGCCTCTCCAAAGCTCTCGCCTCCTGGCGCGCTCCTATGGTCAGCGCAGATTTGGTCAGCTGATCCATAGAATCCGCCCTGGGCCCCCGGGAAAGCTCATCTTTCACCGCCGAAGCAAGACCTTCTTCAAAAAGCATTTGAATGGGTTCCGCCGATAAGTCCCACCCCAATCTGTGCACCAGCATGGTGAATTCAGTCCAGTACTCACGGACAGATCGGCTTCCCTGCTTGCAAGCCATTAGCTGTCTGCACACCACTCCCTTCTCAATATCGCTGGAAAACATGAGATCCATTGCACGAAAGAACTTCATTGTGTCCTTTAGGATGTCATTATGCGTTGCCATCAGGGGCCGAACCCAGTCCCGCGCCCCCTTTTCAAGATGCCCAATCACGAAAGCCACTCGCGATTCCTCGTCAGGGAATTCCTCAAACTGCACATTGAGAGCATATTGCATCTCTGTTCTAAAGGCATGGTAGTCCTTGGGGTCCCCCCCCAAACTTCTGCACCAATCCTGGTACCTTTCTGGTGAACTGGGTGGTTTTCCCCTTCTTGTCTGCATCCTGCGCTCTTCTCTCCTCAAGCCTCGCCGTCTGCAGCGCCAGTTGGATCTCCAACGCTCGGTACCTTTCTTCCAAGCTTGGACCAGCTCCAACCCCTGCTCCTCCGGTTCCGGCTGGGTCACTCATGATGCCTTTTCCTGCACCAGCAGCTTACAAAGACTGTCGGAATGCTGTGATGGGATGATGAGCTGCTTGTGCGTAAAAGCGTAGTCCCTCAGAGTCTGTGCACGTTCACAAACCTCTGTGACGGAGCCCCTCAGACATGGCTGCTCTAGTCACTTGCAGATTCCGACAGTGGTTGCTTTCGGAATCGTTTCCAGCATAAAAGCTCCTTAACGGAAACACGTCTTCTGGACTCACGGCGTGACAGTTTCCGGCGAGGCATGGGTCTCCCTATGGGAGCTTCAGATACCTCCCCACTGTTCTCGCTGGAAGCGTCTCTGAGCCCTCCCTCCTGCTCGCATTCCCTCAGAGATCCACTCCTCCCCCGGCTGGTTCCTGCTTCAGCTGTTGAGTCTCTCCCAGCCTCCCTGAGCCCCTCCACCACCTGTTCCTCCGATGGCAGTTCCCTGACACGTATGTAACCCAAGGTACCACTGTATTGGATTGTGGCTCTTTTATTCTTTGGTAGAGGTCTTGATAGAACAATTATTTGCAGTTTCGGACACCCTTTTCCGCTTAAATGTTCCTTTGCTTCTTTTAACCAGAAGATAGCCAATATGCTGTTTTATTTATTAGTGTAAGATCAGGCATTCACAGGACCCATGATTGTTTTGTAGCATAAAGGTAAAGGTAAAGGGGCCCCTGACCATTAGGTCCAGTTGCGGACGACTCTGGGGTTGCGGCGCTCATCTCGCTTTATTGGCCGAGGGAGCCGGCATACAGCTTCCAGGTCATTTGGCCAGCATGACTAAGCCGCTTCTGGTGAACCAGAGCAGCGCACGGAAACGCCATTTACCTTCCCGCCGGAGCGGTACCTATTTATCTACTTGCACTTTTGACGTGCTTTCAAACTGCTAGGTAGGCAGGAGCTGGGACCGAACAACGGGAGCTCACCCTGTCGTGGGGATTCGAACCGCCGACCTTCTGATCGGCAAGTCCTAGGCTCTGTGGTTTAACCCGCGTCCCCGTTTTGTAGCATACTTTCACCTTAATTTCTTTTCTTTTTTTTTTAGTCTTGTCACACTTTGGTCTGAAAATGCAAAAAGTGTAAAATAGAATGCAAAATGTAAATTAAGAGTGCCCCAAAACGGGATGAGGAAAGTATGTTCAGAACATAGTGAGTGGAGAAAGATGGACGTATGGTTTTTGCTCAAACCAAATTTTGGGGTGGTTCAGTTTTGTGACTCAAGGGGCTGCCAGTTCAATTAGCTTGTTGTCTATAGCACCTTCTGCAATCTAATCCCCCCCCCCCCAAGTTTTGGGCTATATCTCTCACCATTCCTTTCTGTTGGCCAAGGTGGCTGAGACTGATGGGATTTGGAGTCCTACAACATCTGGGGGGAAGACTGGTCTGTGACATGGTCTATCAGCTGCTGAGCTTATTTAAGCAATGTGTGCTATAAATAGACACATCCCTCCAGCCTCCCTCAGGATTTTTCTATATTGATGTTAGCACGCGCTGTCAGATCTGTTGGATAAACAAATTCTGGGTTGCTTACATAAGCCAGCAGGCCTGGTGCTTTGCCGGTGGTCCTGAAGACCTTATATATAAGACTTTATTTCTTTACCATTGACGCTCCTGAAACCTTGACTGTGCCAGTTGGGTCTATGGTGATATCCTTCATTGTTGATTGTGCTCTAATATGCAGTAAATGTGTCTATGCATCATGTGACTTCAGAGAAGCCACAGAGAAATCAGAAATCGATATTTCCCAACTTGGTAAAGAATCAAGAACAGAATCTTAAGCTGTACTGTGGAGATGTGGATTCCTGGTCAAGTGATGAAGGCTTTAATTTAATTTAAGTTTTTAAAAAATGTTATTTATACAAGAGTATTCAAGGCTGTTTAACATCTAACCATTTCCTCGTTCTTAATAGTTTATTAAAGTCTTCACGAATTGACTGATAAAATAAGATTAAAGCCAGCGAATACAGTCAAGAAGGAATGGAAGTGCTTGAATGATTCTTTAGAAAGACAAGGTTATAATGTAAAAATTTGGCTGTGTCTAGAATGACCTCGTGAATGGAAAAGGGGAAAGTATATACACACACACACACACACACACACACACACACACGTGTGTGTGTGTGTGTGTGTGTGTGTGTACACAGTGGTACCTCGGGTTAAGTACTTAATTCATTCCAGAGGTCCGTACTTAACCTGAAACTGTTCTTAACCTGAAGCACCACTTTAGCTAATGGGGCCTCCTGCTGCTGCCGCACTGCCGGAGCACGATTTCTGTTCTCATCCTGAAGCAAAGTTCTTAACCCGAGGTACTATTTCTGGGTTAGCGGAGTATGTAACCTGAAGTGTGTGTAACCTGTGGTACCACTGTATACACACACATATCTATATATTAAGATGAAAATAATACTGAAATACAGATAACATATGTATTGTGAAAGGAAGTGTTGTGAGAGTGATGGAAGTCTATTACTATCATTTTGCAAAATAGTGTTTATTGTATTGAAATATTATACTTTTCTTTATTCTTTTATTGTCTGCTTTTCTTCACAATTTTTTTCTTTTCTTTATTCCCCCACCCCCGTTTCCTTTTTCTTTATATTATTCTTTCTGTATGGCTTGGTATTGATGTATTTACTTTGCAATAAAAATTCTAAAAAAAAAAAAAGTCTTCACAAATGCCAATAAATGGCTTTCCTGTCATTTTCTCTTCCCCAAAGGAGCCCAACTCCGTTTTTATAGAAAAGTAACATGCGCATTGAGAGATTTCAAAATACTATTGGCGGACAAGGGAAGTATCAGAAGAGTGATGAGCAAACATAGATCAGAAGGCAAATAGGGAGGATTTCCTTACCATAAAAAATTAAGACGAGTTATCTAGTGGGCCTCCTTAAAAAGGCATTCGATCATTAGTATATTATAATATTGCAACTCGGATTCTATGGAATTTATTATAGAAGTTGGCACCCTGGGACGCGGGTGGCGCTGTGGTGTAAACCACTGAGCCTTGGGCTTGCCGATCGGAAGGTCGGTGGTTCGAATCCCCGTGACAGGAGGGGCTCCTGTTGTACGGTCCCAGCTCCTGCCAACCTAGCAGTTCAAAAGCACGAAGTGCAAGTAGGTAAATAGGTACCGCTCCAGCGGGAAGGTAAACAGTGTTTCCATGCACTGCTCTGGTTTCACCAGAAGCAGCTTAGTCATGCTGGCCACATTACCTGAAAAAACTGTCTGTGGACAAACGTCGGCTCCCTCGGCCAGTAAAGCGAAATGAGTGCCGCAACCCCAGAATCGTTCATGACTGGACTTAACTGTCGGGGGTCCATTACCTTTAGCTTTTTATTATAGACATTGGCACCACCACTGAAAGCCCTCCCTCCATACAGCAAGGAACTTGCATCCCTAATAAAAATAAATTTGAGGACTGCATGGGAGAAGATGATCTGCAAGTTGTGCCTTAGCACGGGACATTCAAGATCAAGACTTGCATCCTTAATAGATCCAGAACCTTACTAAAAGCCAATGCATTGAGCTAGATTTGGCTTAATACGCTCTCTTTGGTCATCTCTTAGATTGAGGGTAGCTCAATTATCAAACTATCTTCAAGAGCCATTCCAAGTAGATTGCACTGAAGCAATAGTAGTGGGGACGTGGGTGGCGCTGTGGGTTAAACCACAGAGCCTAGGACTTGCCGATCAGAAGGTCGGCGGTTCGAATCCCCGCGACGGGGTGAGCTCCCATTGCTCGGTCCCTGCTCCTGCCCACCTAGCAGTTCGAAAGCACGTCAGAGTACAAGTAGATAAATAGCTACCGCTCTGGCGGGAAGGTAAATGGCGTTTCCGTGCGCTGCTCTGGTTCACCAGAAGCGGCTTAGTCCTGCTGGCCACATGACCCGGAAGCTGTCTGCGGACAAACGCTGGCTCCCTCGGCCAATAAAGCGAGATGAGCGCCGCAACCCCAGAGTCAGTCACGACTGGACCTAATGGTCAGGGGTCCCTTTACCTTTACTAATAGTAATAGTAGTAGTAATAATATATTTATATGCTGCCCATCTAACTTGGTTTCCCCAGCCACTCTGGGTGGCTTCCAACAAATTAAAAAACCACAGTAAAATACCAAACATTAAAAACTTTCCCATACGCAGCTGCCTTCAGATGTCTTCTAAAAGTTGTGTGTTTTTTTATTTCTTTGACATCTGATGGGAGGGCATTCCACAGGGTGGGTGCCACCACCGAGAAGGCCCTCTGCCTAGTTCCCTGTTGCTTCACTTCTGACACTGAGGGAATTACCATGAGGCCCTCGGAGCTGTACCCCCATGTCCAGGCTGAACGATGGGGGTGGCGACGCTCCTTCAGGCATACTGGGCTGAAGCTGTTTAGAGCTTTAAAGGTCAGCACCAATGTTTTGAATTGTGTTCGCAAACACACAACTTTGCAATCCATCCAAGATGTACTTGACAGAGATTTCCAGGGCTTCTTTAACCAGCTTGAAATTTTTGTTTTTAGGCAGCTACATTGAGAATAAAGAAACTGGAAGAAAATGTTGAGGCAGAGAGAGCGGCACATCTGGAATCAAAATTTAATTCTGAAATAATCCAGGTAAATCTGTGACAGCCGTTAGGTGGAGCAGACTAATGCATCCTAAGCTACATCTCACCTGAATATTTAACACAGTAGTTTTATTAACAAAATGTGGTATTAGGGGCAAACATGGTAGTTTTATGCTGTGGGTGGCATCACAGAGCTGTCTTTTGCTGCTGTACCAGCTTGGCATCCCAGCTTGGCACAGGGTGCTGTCACAGTGCCACAGACCCCAAAGGTGCCCCAGGGCAACAGTTATTCCTTCTGAAATCAAACCTTTATTTCCCTTTCTCTGATCATGATTTGGGGGTTGTCAACAGTCTATATTGGGATGGCCAACTCCTTACAAAATTAAAAACTGGCAGTGATCTACCCCCGTTTTTGGTGTGTTCAGGTCAAAGTTGTTGACCTTTTTTTGGGAAGGAAAGCCCCGTTTTTGGGAGGTTCAGGGCAAAGTTGTTCAGCTTTCTCTAAGGAAGGAGGAAGTCCGTCTTCCATTCTGCAGATCGTGGTGCAACAATGGAGGACGGGGTGAGGGGGCAGGGCCAAATTCTATTTTACCAGTGCTAATGAAAGGGACCCAGCGATCGACCGCGATCTATCAAAACCTCCCGGGGATCTACCAGTAGATTGCGATTGACCTGTTGGGCATCCCTGGTCTATATGATTGCACTCGCTTTCTCTCCTGTGCCTCCGTTCCCCAGCATAAATTTGCCCTTCCCTTCTCCTGCTAAGTATAATTTGCTGCAATGTCTCCACTGACAACAGCCATGCTAATGCTAGCAAGCATTGCTCCTGATCCAATGCCAGTTTCAAACCCTGATTTCAATTTCTGAGTAAAAAAAAATAAACACTGGTTAGTACTGACCATGGTTAATGTGAGCACAGAACCATGGTCAAGGGGAGGGAAAATTCATTCTAAGTGCATTCAATGGAATGTGTTTGAAAATTCTTTTCTGACCTTCAAACTATTGGCATGAAGATCTCAAGCATCCTGCTCACTCAGGAAGATGGCATGCTCCTGTTTTAACTCTTTGCATATTCAGATGAACCCTTGGGCATGACAGTTAGATGTAACCAGGGTTTGCTCTTGACCTAACCATGGTTAAGGAATGAGTAAGCACACATGCACTCGTATTAAGTGTATTAAAAGCCCATCAGTACTGATACAGTTATTGTCTTCCCTAAAAATTAACGTGCTGTAGAGCAACAAAACACAGCCCTCCTTGGGGCCAGTGTGTGTGGTGTAGTGGTTAAGAGCGGTAGACTCGTAATCTGGGTAACCGGGTTCGCTTCCCCGCTCCTCCACATGCAGCTGCTGGGTGACCTTGGGCTAGTCACGCTTCTCTGAAGTCTCTCAGCCCCACTCACCTCACAGAGTGTTTGTTGTGGGGGAGGAAGGGAAAGGAGAATGTTGACCGCTTTGAGACTCCTTCGGGTAGTGATAAAGCGGGATATCAAATCCAAACTCTTCTTCTTCTTCTTGGAATGTTGATTGACGGATTCTTATTACGTTGCAGTTAAGAATTCGAGACCTTGAAGGGGCTTTGCAGGTGGAGAAGGCCAGCCAAGCAGAAGCGCTTTCTGACTTGGAAATGATCAAAGGCAAATTTAGAGAGGTGGAAAATGCCTATGACAGAGAGAAGCGCAACGCTCATGAGAGCGTCGAAAAACTCAATAGGTAGGTCTCTCATTTCCTGGTTCAGAATTTGTATTAGTTGCTTTGGACAGTGGACTAATCGTTCATATTATATAGTATAGCGTTTCCTTACTTTTAACACAGTGTTGGGAAACCTTGGCCCTCCAGATGTCGCTGAGCTACAACTCCCATAATCCCTGGTCATTGGCCAGGCTTGCTGGGACTGATGGGAGTTGTAGTTCAGCAACCTTTAGAGGGTAAAAATTTCCTCCTATCGGTTTAGCAGGTTAATGTGATGTAGTGGATGTAGATGTGAGACTACATTCTGAGGGAATGCAGCCCTCGATAGGAAAAAGGTTTCCTAGGTATGTGTGAACAGGGATCAGATATTAGCATGTGGGGCATTCAAAGATAATTTAAGCCTCACATGTAAAAACATCTGTAATGCTGGCCCCAAAAGTTTTCTGGATCCACCATATTTAATAGCAGTCAGTGGAGATGAGTGAGAATTTGTTGGGCCCAGAAATTGTTGTCTTCCGGGGTATCCACTTGATGATAATTAAATTCACATTAAGTGACATTATATTAATCATAATTTTTTTGAGAGTGTTCTAATTCCTACAGGGATGCAGTTATGGGGAAGATGTAAGAGGAGTGGAGCAGACTGCAAAAGCCACTGTGGCTTGCGCTCATCATGCTAAACTGGAAAATGGGGAGTATGGGGTCTTCTAGATGTTGTTTGGCTATAACTCGCATTCTCCCTGACCATTCCCCATGCTGGCTTTGGCTGTTGGGAGTTGGAGTCCAGCAGTATCTAGAAGACCACAGGCTTCCTATTTTTGCGCCAAACCGTGGTTTAGTGTGACATCTGAATTGTGCCACCCTGAACACAAAGTTCCACAGCCTCGACGTTTCATGATAGTACTAGCAGGCATAGTTGGATGGGAGAGGTAACTTTTCTTTCGGTGACCAACCAAAATATAAAGGGGATAACCATGGTTCTGCTTAGACATTTAAGGTTGTCAGTGTGCCAGTATACTTAATTTTAATTTATAACTGGATTTTTGTTTTCTTGCAAGACGTTCTGATACGGATGCAGCCTTCCCTTCAGGTAGTTCTTACATGGTTTGGCATCCGTTTTATTCCTGTCACACTTCCCCATTCTGATCCTCCGCTTTGACAACCTTTGTGTTACATATTTTCACTACTTTCATGCTGTTCCCTGGTTTGAGTCTGCATATTTTCCTTTATCTTCAAACTTGTCATTCATTCCATAAAATACCTTCATACTGGTCTTATGCAAATTAAACCTTACTATTGTACCAACCGGCTGAGATGAGTATTGTTTTTCAGTGAATGCTGAAAATACCTTCTTGTAGCTGACCTGAGAATACAGTGGTACCTCTGGTTGCGAACAGGATCCGTTCTGGAGTCCTGCTCGCAACATGAGCAGAATGCAACCCGCGTCAGCCCGGGTCGTGATTCGCCGCTTCTGCGCATGCACATGATGTCATTTTGAGCGTCTGCGCATGCGCAAGCGGCAAAACCTGGAAGTAACCCGTTCCAGAACTTCCGGGTTGCCGTGGGACGCAACCTGAAAGGATTTAACCTGAAACAAACACAACAAGAGGTATGACTGTAATTAAAAATACTTCTCTTAGAACTGTAGCATTCAGTTTTTGAAATTGCAATATTTTTAGTGGCATGTGTTTTTAGTGCATGTGTAGATAGGCACCACAATGAACCTGGTTTGACTATCATTGCTCATTAATGTTCCCTAGACCAGATGGGTAGGAGATTGCCTGCTCTTGATGTGGTTACACTTCCTCTGAATACCTTTTGCCGTCGCTCGAGGCTCAGGTGGTCTCAGTGGCCCAGAGTGCCTTTCATCAGCTCCGGCTGGTGGCCCAGTTATGCCCCTATCTGGACAGGGACAGTCTAACTTCAGTTGTCTAAGCTCTGGTAACATCAAGGTTAGATTATGGTTTGAGCATATTACATCGATCCTGGTCCCACTGCACTGGCTACCAATTGGTTTCCGGGCCCAATTCAAAGTGCTGGTTTTGACCTATAAAGCCTTAAACAGCTCAGGACCACAATACCTCAAGGACCGCCTCTTTACATATGAACCTACCCTGACCCTGAGATCATCTTCTGAGGTCCTTCTTCCTATTCCGTCTTCATGTGAGGTCCGGAGGGTGGCAACATGAGAACGGGGCCTTCTCTGCAGTGGCTCCCCATCTGTAGAATGCTCTCCCCAGGGAAGTTTGCCAGGCACCTTCATTATACACCTTTAGGCGCCAGGCAAAAATGGTCCTTTTTAACCAGGCCTTTGGTTGATCTGTTTGACATCCTATGCCCTTTTAAAATGTGGGGGTTTTTTTTGGGGGGGGGATGTTATTGGGTTGTTGTTTTTATTTTATATTTTGATTTTGTTTAGTGAACCGCCCTGAGACCTTTGGGTATAGGGCGGTATATATAAATTCAATAAATAATAATAATAATTTTCAGTGCTATGGAAATTTCCAGGTTAATTGAATGGCAATATATTAAATCCATGTCATATAAATTGTCTGTTATGCAAAACCACAATATTGTTTAGGACTGCAGCATATCCGACACTTTTAGCACTTCATCAATGTTTTTCTGATTTTGTTCAGCTTCGTTGGGTTTTTTTTTTTAGTAAAAAATCTACTAAATTCATACAACATACGACAGAGTCGAATATTAGTTGTTTAAAGTGTTTCTGAAAATTCTGTTCCGTCTTTCAGCCTGGAAAGGGAGTACGTCTCCATAAACAAGCAGCTAAACGACGAGCTGGAAGAGAAGAAGAAAGCAATTACAGACCTCTCAGAGAGACTCCTGGATAATGAAAAAAGTTACAAAGAATTACAGGATGAACTTGTATTGGTAAGAAGCCCTGGGGCATTTTCTTTATTGGTCCAAACGATGCTTTAGATGTTGCTATGTGTGTGCAATGGTGTTGTCGTGCATGCTCGGGATGGAGGCTGAAAAATGGGAGGCCTGCAGGTGGTTTGGTGAACATGACAGCTCATGGATGTTTCGCTCAGAAGGACGGCGGTTTTAGGGAGTTGCATGCAGCTTTCGTTCTTGCATTGCACAACCGAAAACAGATCTGCCCGCCATTGGGTTGCTTTCAATATCAAGAGCCATTTAGCACTCATCACCTTTTATTGGGGTTCCTCTGAAACTTTAAAATATCTGCATTTCTCAAGTCACTTGTGCAACTCAAACAGATTCCGTTTCATGGGAAAATACTAGCGTTGCGCGTTGTAATGAAGCATTGAACTTGCTCTGAATTTTCTACATCCGATATATTTTGAACAAAGCAATAGGTTTTTTAAAAATAAACTTAGCTGTTTAAAATTTCATTTTACGTAACATCTCCCCCTCCCAGCCCTCCCCCCAAATAACGCCTGCCTAAAAATTGGAATGTGGCTGTCATGAAGTTTGTGTCATGTTTGCTATGTGTATTTTGAACATGCTGGGGGGGGGGACGTACAGTCACACCTTGGTTCTCAAACGCCTTGTGACTCGAACCTTTTGGCTCCTGAACGCTGCAAAGCCAGAAGTGAGCGTTCAGGTTTGTGAACGTTTTTTGGTAGTCGAACGTCCAACGCGGCTTACACTTGAGTGCAGGAAGCTCCTGCAGCCAATCGGAAGCCGTGCCTTGGTTTTCGACCATTTTTGGAAGTCGAATGGACTTCTGGAACGGATTCAGTTCGAGAACCAAGGTACGACTGTACTGTACTGTTGACATTTCCATTCCACCTTAAGGAACAGGCGTGTGGAATTGCTTCATGTCACATGTCTGTTTACATTCCAGCACAGCTTGCTGGGAACTTCCGTTATGTGTATAGCTTTTGCTTTTAGCTGTTCTCTCTGAGATGATGTAAGAGAGACGACATGTTTCTTTGTCCTGATTTATGATTAATAAATCTGTAGTTGTAGCATGCTTCCACAAGCCTCACCCCTATTCTGTGTGTGCAGTTGGATCTGCTGATAGTGTGCCCTGGCTTTGAAGCCCGTGTTGCTGATTTACATTGGAGCAGAAGTGATGGTCTTCACAGCGGGACGGCTGGAAGGAGACGGCCCAGCCAGGGCTAGCCAGCTGGCCTCCCGGCCCTCTGCATTCCGACATGTACATGGTTTAATTTTGGCTTGCAATTAACATTGATCACAGTTTTGGTCAGTGTGAAATGACACAAGAAGTTATGGGTTAGCACAGGGGGCACCAGTTCATGGGGAGTGAGCTGTTTTGCTCCTTCCCATATTTTTATTTTGGGGGGGGAGCAGCTCTCTCCCCCCCAATGTTGAGGGGGCAGAGGAGGCTGAGTGCGGAGCCGAGTGAGTCGCGGCTGCAGTAGCCATTTCCTCCTCCTCCTCCTCCCATCGCGCCATGAAGAGGAGAAATGCCGGAATATGCAGCTGTCCCATTAGAGGATCAAGCCTGCAACCTTGTCATCATCATCATCATCATCATCATCAGAAGAGTTTGGATTTGATATCCCGCCTTTCACTCCCTTTAAGGAGTCTCAAAGCGGCTAACATTCTCCTTTCCCTTCCTCCCCCACAATAAACACTCTGTGAGGTGAGTGGGGCTGAGAGACTTCAAGAAGTGTGACTCGCCCAAGGTCACCCAGCAGCTGCATGTGGAGGAGCGGAGACGCGAACCCGGTTCCCCAGATTAGGAGACTACCGCTCTTAACCACTACACCACACTGGCTCTCTCAGCACCATGCTCTAACCAAGTGAGCTATCCAGACTAACTTAAAAGAGCACCTTTCCACCTCCAGGTCACCATCCTACGACAAACTGTATATTCCGTATTTTTCGCTCCATAAGACACACTTTTTCCCTCCTAAAAAGTAAGGGGAAATGTGTGTGCATCTTATGGAGCGAATGCAGGGGGGAGGCAGGCAGGAAAAGCCCCCAAGAGCTGCACACAAGCTCTGCACGGCTCTTGCAGGCCTTTCCCCAGGAGGGAGAAGGGACTGATGCGGCCAGTCAGTCCCTTCTCCCTCCTCGTAGAAAAGCCCACAGGATCTGCACGCTCCTTAAAGGGTGCGTGGCTCCTGTGGGCTTTTGCGGGAGGGGGTTCCCCCACTTCCCGCAAAAGCAGGGAGAAGCTCGGGGGGGGGGGGAATAATATTTTTTTCCTTGATTTCCCCCTCTAAAAACTAGGTGCGCCTTATGGAGTGAAAAATACGGTAAGCTTCCTCCACTTTACACAAACCAGTTATTTCACTTTTGCCGCTCACTGTTTTGTATTGACGATAAAGTTTATTTTAGGGTGTGTGGATGTTCTTTTTTTAAAGAAAACTTTTTTTGCTTGCCCTTAGTACATGTTGGGGGAGGGAGTGGGGGGGGAGGTTCAGGTTAAAGAAAGTTTAAACTGAACAATAAAGCTCGAGCGGATTAGAATGGGGTGAGTGGAGAGGTTTAAGTGCCCTTTCTCTGCTCCGAGAACCTTCCGTGGATCAAAACGTATTAGGTGCTCTCTTGCTATTTTATCTGCCCAAGCTGGTATTAAACCTATCTGTGGTCTCACTGACTGACCATAATTTGGATATTCTCCAAGGAATACTTACTCCTTAGCTTCTTGTAGACTATTAAGTGTGGAAGCAATTTAAATTTGCGCACTTTTAAGACCAGTGGGGGACCGCTGCAATTATCTAGTCTGACCTCATGTGCACATAGGGTATGGAATTCATCCTGGTTGGATTAAAGCATATCTTTCAGAGAGATTTCTTATTTCAATTTAGAAACTCCATATAGCAATGGATTGATTACGTTATGTGTTAGGTGCTTCCCTGTGTAATTATCCAGTGCTTGAAAGTTAAATCTCTCTCTGCTAGTTTTTAACTTTTGGTTCTGGGCGTCTGAAGAGTCTTCACTGTCTTTTGCCGGGGTTTCTAAGGCCTGGTACAGATACCATATCACCCTTAATCATAGTTGGGCAGTCGAATTGGTCCTTGGGTTTTGTTTTAAGGCACTTTCTCACATTTCCTTTAGAAATAACCCCGGCTGGCCTCAACCATGATTAAAATTTATGTTTCTTCTTATCTTAATTAACACTAAACTTTGACAAAGCCTGGTTAATCACGTTAATTGGGATGGTTGCTGCCACTGTAATCCTGTTTTCAGGCAGGTATGAAGAACTGAGGATGGAATGATTATGGCATTTTGTTTCCACTTCAGTTTGAGAATTTAAGAAATCTATTATTAAAAAACAACAACACTTCAGTGAGTATCCCCCCCCCCCCCACAAAACCAAGTCTTATGAGGAGCTGTGGAAGGACCTAGGTATGCTTAGCTTGGAAAAGAGACTGAGAGGAGATATGAGAGCCATTTTCGGATATCTCAATGGTTGTCACATGGAAGATGGAGTACGGTATATGCTCGAGTATAAACTGACTTTTCTGTACATTTTTTAGGCCGAAAAAGCCCCCCATGGCTTATACTTGAGTGAGGTGGGCGACAGCGGCGGAGGGACGAGTGGCCCGAAAGGAGCCCTTTTGGGTTGCTTGTTCTTACTCTGCCACTGCCGCCACCATCACCAGGTTTGTAGTGTGGTGAACCGGCTTATACTCGAGTCAATAAGTTTCCCAATTTTTTTGTGCTGAAATTAGGTGCCTCGGCTTATACTCGGGTCGGCTTATACTCGAGTATATACGGTAAGTTTGTTTTCTCCTGCTCTGGTGGGAAGGACTTGAACCCATGGCTTCAAGTGACAAGAAAGGAGATTCCAACTCAACATCAGGAAGAACTTTCTGATAGTAAGAGTTGTTCGACAGCAGAACGGTCTCCCTCAGGAGGTGGTGGACTCTCCTTAGGAGGTTTTGAAGCAGAGGTTGGATGGCCATCTGTCAGGGATGCTTTAGTTGAATTTCCTGCATTGCAAAGCATTGGACTAGATGGCCCTTCCCAGCTCCTTCAACCACTCATCATAAGGCATGGTTTCCAGATCCTTGAACCTCATGGTTTCCCTCCTCTGCACACCTTCCAGCTTGTCGACATCCTTCATAAGTTGTGGTGCCCAGAATTGGACAATGGCGTGGCCTGATGAAGGCAGAATAGAGTGGCACTATTGCTTCCCTTCCCTTAACTGTTGAGGCAGCTACCAACTCTAGAGGGTTGTCCTGCAAGCTGTGTTCCTCATGGCTGACTTAGCACAATATTAGAAGTGACAGCAGGGCAGGGAGGTGATTACCTCATACAACACGAGTTTTTTGCACAACTCTTGCTGTTTCTCGTTGCATCACTTGTGTTTACCCTGATAGTTCCCAGATTGCTGTTCGGACTAGTTGGGGGATCAGCAGTTGGAACTGGCGCAGTCCCCAGGCAGCCTCCAGATCATATATGTGCAGATTCATGTGCAATGACACATTAAAAACCTTCCATCTGGAAGAACTCTTAAGTTCCTTTCTCATTACCTTCTTTCCAAGCGGTCTTCCAATCTGTGAACCTATCATGGGTTCTTTGGCCTTTTCGGAGGGGGGCGGGATAATGTTCTATACACTTTGGCCCAAAGGTACATGATGCAGAAACATCACAGCTAAGCAGTCCCAGGTCTGTTTCAGTACCTGGATAGAAGATCATTACAGAGTCCTATGCATGTTATATGTATATAGAGAGTTTTATTGAAGGAAGATATCAATACTCCATTAGCGCTGATTTTTGTTGTCCGTTCTAAAAGGCAGAATCGACCCAGAACCCTCTGTTACTGACCTATGGTACTCTTACGCTACCATTTATTACGTCACTGAAAATTTTTATCCACAAATAATTTTATTATTAATGCCATTCTGTGCTATATATCTCCTAAGAGACCAGAGATGAAAACTCTGCAATTATTAACTTAGGGTGGGATTCCATTGCACTCCAAGTGTCCCTATTTTCCAAGGACAGTCCCGGAATTACAAAAGCCTTTCCGGCTTCTGATTTGATCTCACAGTGTTTGTTGTGGGGAAGGAAGGGAAAGGAGATTGTTAGCCGCTTTGAGACTCCTTAGGGTAGTGATAAAGCTGGATATCAAATCCAAACTCCTCTTCTTCTTCTTTGATAAAATACATATTTTGTTATGTGCAAATGGCTTGAGATACCTATTAGTTCCATAAATTACCATATAGCATACATTCAACACAAAAAACAGTGACAATTTGTTGTTGGCGAAGGACAGCTGGACATAGAAAGGGCCCCATTACCTTCAGTAGCTTAGGGCCTCATCAAACCGAAATCCGGCCCTGCCTCCATGCGTCCATTGAAATTGGCTCTGGAGGATTGGGAGAGAAGATGGAGATTGCTCCATCTGGGAAGCTGAAAAACTTGCCATGATGGCACAACTGCATTTGCACTATGTTGAATTCCTCCATTAGTAACTAAGCCATGCTTGTCCGGAGTCAGTGCAGATTTCAGTTCATGCTTTCACACTCTCCTGAACATGCACAACCATTTCAGAGTCAGGCCACCTTTGGAAGAGATGCTGATACCGTCCCTGGCTCAGTGGCTGTTCCTCACTGACAGGATACAGTGGTACCTCAGGTTAAGCACTTAATTCGTTCCAGAGGTCCGTTCTTAACCTGAAACTGTTCTTAACCTGAAGCACCACTTTAGCTAATGGGGCCTCCTGCTGCTGCTGTGCCGCCGGAGCACGATTTCTGTTCTCATCCTGAAGCAAAGTTCTTAACCTGAAGCACTATTTCTGGGTTAGCGGAGTCTGTAACCTGAAGCGTATGTAACCTGAGGTACCACTGTATATATTTTATGACATTTGGGATGCTGCAAAGGCCAATCTGATACTACAACTTTAATCATATAGACATTTTTTTTCTTTTTTATTTTTTTCTTGTTAATTAATAACAAGCCAAATAATCAGCAACAAGTTATATTTTTAAAGTCTGTCAGCAGAGACTGCTGTACATTTTTAAGAGCAGGGAGACCCACATATCATCTGCTATGTCTTCTCAGCCCCAAGGGAAAAGAAAACCCTGTTGTGAGTTTGACACTGGAAGGATGGTTAGTGAAGTGAAAGTTTTCAGAATAGTCAAATTTAGGCCAAACACATTTTTAGGATGATGGGACCTAACAAAACACAAGCTGGTAATTCGTGAAACTGTTGGCTATGCTGATTGGGGCTGATGAGACTTGGGAATTTCAACGGACATTGGAGCCACAGGTTTCCTGTCGATGGGGTAATTTTTCTGTTCAGTCCCAAGTTACAAAATTCACAAATGAGCTTTATTTCTCTCTCTCTTGTGTACCTTAAAAAGACGAGCCTTCATTATAAATTTTACGCAGAATGCAAGTTGTGCTCAGTTGGAGTTGCAACTCTTTCTCTCTTTCTCTCTCTCTCTCTCCCCCCCCCCCTTTTTTTTTTTTTTTTTTTTGGTTATGATGATATTCTCTAGCTGGCTAATTTGTATGTATCCGTAGAAAGAGGGAGCTGAAAAATATACTTTGTACTATTATGAAAAATTAAAATCCCCTAGTGGAGCTTTGACACATTATATTTTAAAACTCATTTGTTCATGCTGAAGTCGTTGTCTTGCAGTTTTCCAAGAGTGGAATAAGGAGGGACGAAGGATCTTGAGACACTTGTGACACACACTTTCTGTGTGTGTGTGTGTGTGTGTGTGTGTGTGTGTGTGTGTGTGCCTGTGTGTTTAAAATAACCTTTCCTTTCTTATTATTCACTAGTCACATGCAAGTAGGTAGTTTCCTATTGCTTTCTAAAGCAATGTGTTTTAGTTGTGCATAAAACTCATTAGAGCTTCCAGCTTTAATCAACATAAAGGCAAATAACGAAAGCTGTGATTGCAGACTGTGGTTTGGGAGTTCTCCAAGCACCTCTTGAGCACTTGTTATTTTGTGCGAGGAAGAAACGCCATAACAGCATGCACCAGGCCTTCCTTGAATTGCCCAAACAGCTAGGAAAGAAAAGAAAAAAAAGGAAGGGAGCGAGAGGTCTGATTTCCCTTCTTTATTTTCTCATCATACCTGATGGACCTGCTGTGCCAGGCTAATTTAGCCGCCCTGAAAGATGAAAATAAACCAGAAGAAGGAAGTATATATTTAAAAACTAATAATTTTAGGAAGTGGGAGTGGGGCTGATGAGGAGCATTTTTGGGGTGGGCGGGGAATCAGGAGCTGGTTGGCTAAACCAGGAATTCTTCTTTGGCTCAGATTTTCAATATGGGGTGGAGAATAACATTGGGGCTTTGAAGGTTTGTATCTCCTTTGGTGTGGGTTCTTTTTATTTATTTTTTGAGTTCCCAAGAGTGATAAATGACCCTCCAAGCATAAAAGCCTGAACTCACAAAACCTTGTCAGCATCTATAGTTTTAGGTGACCAAGCACATAGAAGGTGAAAGTCCTGCCAGGATTGGAACCGGGATCAGGGTGGATAGTGGACCAAGAAAGTCTAGGCTGAGCTAAACAGGTGGATCTGTGTTGGAGTTAGCAGGGGAGGTTGTTAATAACAACAACAACAACAACAATAATAATAATAATAATACAGTGGTACCTCGGGTTACATACGCTTCAGGTTACAGACGCTTCAGGTTACAGCCTCTTCAGGTTACAGTCCCCTTCTCCTTATGCCTTCCATCTTTCCCAACATCAGGGTCTTTTCCAGGGAGTCTTCTCTTCTCATGAAGTGGCCAAAGTACTGGAGCCTCAGCTTCACGATCTGTGCTTCCAGTGAGCACTCAGGGCTGATTTCCTTAAGAATGGATAGGTTTGTTCTTCTTGCAGTCCATGGGACTCTCAAGAGTCTCCTCCAGCACCATAATTCAAAAGCATCAGTTCTTCGGCGATCAGTCTTCTTTATTGTCCAGCTCTCACTTCCATACATCACTACTGGGGAAACCATGGCTTTAACTATACGGAGCTTAGTTGGCAAGGTGATGTCTCTGCTTTAAGATGCTGTCTAGGTTTGTCATCGCCTTTCTCCCAAGAAGCAGGCGTCGTTTAATTTCATGGAGCCCAAGAAAGTAAAATCTCTCATGGGCCGGTTAAACGGCCCCTATGGCCCGCTTGTGGCCCATGGGCCTTAGGTTGCTGACCTCTGTCCTAAGGAAAAGCGGGACATTCTGGGATCATTCCGAGACGACTTCTGCAAACCTGGGACTGTTCCTGGAAAACAGGGAGACTTGGAGGGTCTGCTGCTGTTGCAAATGGCGTGATACCATCCATCTCTATTATTGTAGCTGCTAGGGAAAGTGTCGTCTCAGTCGTGCATCCCTGCAGCCACCAACGCAGAAAGGGCTAACAGCTCCCAGCATGCTTCACACAAACCGTTCCCTCAATGATTATGTACCTGCGCAGGTGATAACTGGTGTGTGGAGGGAATGCAGCTGTGTAGAAAATTGATGTAGCTGAGTAGAGACAAGTAGATTTCAGGAGAGCTTTTCAAGCCCTCTGGGTGAACAAAGTAGTAAACAACTCGGTAAGTTAACACTTTGTAAATAGCTCTCTGTAAGCATCCTCTGTCGTGTGACCCTTTGAATGCTGCAAGTTAGCTGTTATCTGCAACAAAAGGCTCTCTGTGGTGCCACCAAGTGGCATAAGTGTTACTGCCAGTCAAATTGAAAGGAGAGGCAATGTGTTTTATTCTGTATTCTATTTTCATGCAGCATGTAATGTCTCTTTGAATGCATTGGGAAAATATTTCTGATCGATCTCTCTCTCACACACACACGAAATTATTTTATTTTATATTCTTTATTGAAAGATAAAAAGTACATAATTACAAGTGCGCAGAGTAAAAAGGTAAAGGTACCCCTGCCCGTACGGGCCAGTCTTGCCAGACTCTAGGGTTGTGCGCCCATCTCACTCTATAGGCCGGGGGCCAGCGCTGTCCGCAGACACTTCCGGGTCACGTGGCCAGCGTGACAAGCTGCATCTGGCGAGCCAGCGCAGCACAGGGAACGCTGTTTACCTTCCCGCTAGTAAGCGGTCCCTATTTATCTACTTGCACCCGGGGGTGCTTTTGAACTGCTAGGTTGGCAGGCGCTGGGACCGAGCAACGGGAGTGCACCCCGCCGCGGGGATTCGAACCGCCGACCTTTCGATCGGCAAGTCCTAGGCGCTGAGGCTTTAACCCACAGCGCCACCCGCGTCCCATAGTGCGCAGAGTAAGAACAGACAAAAAGGGGGGGGGGGAGAAATCGTATGCATGTAAAAACAAAACGCAACAACAACAAAATTGTAGACATTACCAAAAAATATGTTGTTGTAGTTAACCAGGCCTTAACGTTATATGGTATTTACAAAAATAAATTCCAAATATTGCTGAATTTGTCCATGGTAAGTCTATGTATGCAAATAGTTCATGTGTAGCGAGTTTGTACATATCTTCAATCCAATCATTAAAGGGAGCCTGTCTTTTTGCCGTAGTGAGGGCACAAAGAGTCCGTTCATATTGTCCCTTTGATTCCATACATGGGTAAATAATTCAAAAGGATATTTCCCCCTGCAAATTTAAGACTATTCCGCACAGTTGTGTTGATCATCTCTATTAACGTCTGACAAAAAATTAGCAATACAGGACATTGTACAAACATATGTCGCACAATTATAAAATTATATGCTCATATTGGAGAGGCTTAAAGCTTTTTATAACGCGTTTAACACTATAAAAGTGTTGTTTTTAATTGCTCAGTAAAATTAAGCTAACGTGCAACAGAATCTGTTGTAAATAGCACATTTAGTTTGGGTGTTTAAGCTATAAAATCTGTTATTTCAAGATTGCTATGTCTTCTTGCAGAATTAATTATTCCTTGATCGTAACCATGGCCATCTGCAGGTGCAGCTGGTTGCTGACAAAATTTGTCCAGGAACTCCAGAGATGGGAGGTGTACAAAATACAGAGCACGGGTGAGGAACCTATGGTTCTCCAGATGTCGGCGGACTACAAAGCCATTTCCGACCTGGGAGGAGAGGGGGTTGCGGGCAGAAATCCCTCCCACATCTCACACGCGGGGGCTGGCCCTTGCCCCCGCGTGGTTAGGGAATCCCCGGACGTGTCGGCGACCCGGCCCGCCAATCAGCGGGCCGGGGAGGCGTGGCCTAGCCTATTTAAGACTAGGCACGCCCGGGGACCGCCCTCTTTGCCCCTTTCCAGCTGAGCGGTTTTTCCCATCCCACCCTCCCTTTAGGTTTAGCTAGCTTTGACCTTGCTATGGACTTCGGTTGGTCGCCGCAAGGGGCCTGGTAGGAATTTTTCCAAGTTGGCACACTTCAAGCCTTTTGGTTTTTTCGCCTGCCTCGTAGCAAACGTCACAACTTCTTCGGTATTGGCGGTTAGGCATTGGCAGGGGTCAATTGTTAGGCAAATGAAGGGGGGGAAGGAAGCGCCATCACCTTCCCCAAAAGAAAGGGTAGTCCGGTAGAGGACTCCGGGGGGCGTGGCCTTGTCCGAAACCTAGTGAGGTAAGGGCCTCCGGCACGCCCCAGAGCGGTGACACCCGTGGGATCCTAGTTGGCGTACTTCAACAGGACTCCCACGGCTTGTGGACAACCCTTCCCGGTCCCCATGCTGGGTAGTCGATAGGAGCCAATGCCTAAGGCCAATACCTTCCAATTCTGTAATCAATAAAGTTGTGGCCTTTTTATGCTCATTAACCTTAAATACTGTGTCCAGTGTCTTCATTTCACATGGGGGAGGGGACTTGCCACGCAACTTCCATTATCATTGATAATTGGCTATGGGGCTGATTTGCAGTCCAGCTGGAATTGGAATTGCAGTCCAACAGCATCTGGAAGGCCACAGGTTTCCCATTCCTGATAGACAGGTAGGAAGATGCTTTGCACCAAATAGATCTGCTAGTCCAGCCTTTCTCAACCTATGGGTCCCCAGATGTAGTTGAACTACAACTCCCATCACCCCTAGCTAGCAAGGCCAGAGCTCAGGGATGATAGGAGATGTAGTCCAACAGCATCTGGGGACCCACAGGTTGAGAACCACTGTGCTAGTCCTTAGGGACGCGGGTGGTGCTGTGGTCTAAACCAGTGTTTCCCAACCTTGTGCCTCCAGCTGTTTTTGGCCTACAATTCCCATCATCCCTTGCCACTGGTCTTGCTAGTCAGGGATGATGGGAGTTGTAGGCCAAAAACATCTGGAGGCACAAGGTTGGGAAACACTGGTCTAAACCACTGAGCCCAGGGCTTGCCAATCAGAAGGTCGGTGGTTCGGATCCCCGTGACAGGGTGAGCTCCCCTTGCTCTGTCCCAGCTCCTGCCCACTTAGCAGTTTGAAAGCACGCCAGTGCAAGTAGATAAATAAGTACCGCTCTGGTGGGAAGGTAAATGGCGTTTCCGTGCGCTGCTCTGGTCCGCCAGAAGCGGCTTAGTCATGCTGGCTCCCTCGGCCTGAAAGCGAGATGAGCACCGCAACCCCAGAGTCGTACGCGACTGGACTTAACTGTCAGGGGTCCCTTTGTTGTTGTTTAGTCGTGTCCGACTCTTCGTGACCCCATGGACCAGAGCACGCCAGGCACTTCTGTCTTCCACTGCCTCCCACAGTTTGGTCAAACTCATGCTGGTAGCTTCGAGAACACTATCCAACCAACTCGTCCTCTGTTGTCCCCTTCTCCTTGTGCCCTCAGTCTTTCCCAACATCAGGGTCTTTTCCAGGGAGTCTTCTCTTCTCATGAGGTGGCCAAAGTATTGGAGCCTCAGCTTCAGGATCTGTCCTTCCAGTGAGCACTCAGGGCTGATTTCCTCCAGAATGGATAGGTTTGATCTTCTTGCAGTCCATGGGACTCTCAAGAGTCTCTTCCAGCACCATAATTCAAAAGCATCCATTCTTCGGCGATCAGACTTCTTTATGGTCCAGCTTTCACTTCCATACATCACTACTGGGAAAACCATAGCTTTTACTATACGGACCTTTACCTTTACCTATTAGAAGCTTCACCAATCTGTTGTTTTGCTGAAAGTCGCTGCTGCTGCACTTGGCGACCTTTTGCTAAAACGTGCCGCTATTTTTTCCCTACTGTTTTAGAACAGGACAAGACGTTTCAAAAAGCATAGCCCTCAGTGATTCCAGTTGGGAAATAAATGGCTTTTTAAGTGGGTGGCAAGCAAGACGTTTTAACGAGCTACTGACTTTGAAAGTCACTTTGCAACAGAATGAGGATCACCCAGGGAAACTTTATAGTAAAATAAGGATCACCGACTGTGCATTTATGGAAATGGCCTCCCTTGTTGTGCTGCGTTTCCTTACGGAGAGCTTGTGATGGCTGGAAAGAACAGGGATGCTCTGGGACTAACGCTCTCTGTCTGCTCAGTTTTTGCAGCTACGTGACTATTCAGCAATTGAAACTGGTACACGTGGCCTTAAAACCTAGCGAGGCCTTTTTTGGAAATAGCTCTGCAGCTGAAACTAAGCCTCGCTTAAACCAGTACGTCTTGGTGCAAATAATATTAAATCTGGAAAACATAGTCTAGCTTGTTTGTCTTCAGCAATGTTTTAAAATGTTAGGTGGTTATTCTGGGGAACTTGAAGAGGGGGAGAAGCATACGGGCAAATTCAATGAAAGATTTACACGCTGAACGTGAATCTTGTGTTTTTGGATGGCGGGCACTTGGGTTGAGCTGTTGCGTTATGCCATCTTCATGCTAGTACTATGCCAAAGCTAAGATCCAGCATAAATCTTAATTTATATAAATAAGATACCATAGGCTGTGAGCTTTTGCTATTTTTTTTAAAAATAGAATATTATAATCTACACAAATACCATATTTTTCCGTGTATAACACGCCCTGTGTATAAGACATCCCCTATTTTAAGAAAATGGGGGGAGATGGCCCAATCACCCACCAAATCACCCCTGACAAGCTGCAGCTCATGGCTGCAACCAATCACCCATCCCACCCCCTTGCACTATCCGTGTATAAGACGACCCCCATTTTTAAACATTATCTTAGAGTAAAAAATCCCTCGTCTTATACACGGAAAAGTACGGTACGTTTCATTGAAGGACGTGCTCACTTACAATTCAGGCTGCAATTCTATGCTCGCTTACTTGAGAGTAAGGCCCATTGGATGCAGTAGGAATTACTTTCCAGCCCTTACCATTGGGCTGAGTGAAGCAACTGCTTCAAACAGTGGCAGTGGCAGCTACATGAAGAAGGAAACTGCTGTGTGGCACACGGCCTTCTCTGGACCTCCTAAGTTAGCTTGCTACCGTTGGGGGCCAACGTAACGTAAGATTCAGCTACTACCCAGTTAGTGTCAGTATGTCAAATTTCAAGCAGCATCCTCTTGTCTTCCTCAGGCAGCAAAATCATCTTTTGCCAGCCCTAACTACCTTTCCCCCACAAGAATGCATGAATTCTGCCCATCTATTTCATGTTATCCTTTCCACAGACATGTGGATAGGTTGGACTGTGGACGAGAAGTTAGTTCTGTGGACCCAGAGAGCTGATTCATAGCTGCTGACCTGAAGCTGGTTTAGGGTGTTCAAAGTCAAACTTCCCAACCTCTGAACCAGATTGGTTTTCTTCCTTTCTAACATATTTCAGAATAGACACGCATGAGATGGGGGATAAATTTCAAAGGCACCTCTTATCTACTCAAATAAAGAATTCTTGGTTGTTTCCAAAAAAATTCCAGCCATGCCCTTGCTGATTACTATCGTGGGTTACGTACAGGTCACCGATTGACGGGTGAATGAGTAAATGTTTCGGAGGCATCAGTCTCATAACTGTTTACATGATGGCTGGTTCCCTGGATATTGCTAGGGATGGTAAACTCCATTTCACCTTTTGGCTAAATCCGTGGGACATGTAAGGAATCGCAGTGCGCAGTGAGCTCAGAGGCTCTCTTGTAACCTACCCTTCCTCTGGTTAATTAGTTTTGCCTTCTAATTTTATCTTTAGAACAACTGTAGGAAGTTAGTTAGTCTGGGAGTGATTTGCACAAGACTGCCAAGTGACTGAGGGATGATTCATCCTTCATGGTAGCAAGAGTGGCTGCCATATTTATATGTAAGTGTGTCTGATGGGAAGAAGGGATGCAGCTCTCCACACATGAAGGAGGACGTTCTCAAGGATGTGGTGGCTGATCACAGCTGCCTCCCAACAGCGCCCCAGAGGATTGGAGACGCACACCTCTCTTTTTCCATTTGTGTTTTCCACGGAGCTTCCTGACATAGATGCAGCAAATACTCTTGCCCCTAATTCGAGCATGGATTTCTCACACTCAGTGCTAACCGCTGTAGCACACTGGCTCTCAAGAACATCATATCTTTCTTGGGTCATTGTCAGGAGTGCGTGCAGGAGCCAGGCCCTGTGACCAGTAGGACTTTGCAGGACTGGGGCCTTCCTAAGTTTGTTCTGAAGAGGCAAGGCGTGGCCGCACAGGTGAGGCCGATTGATAACTCACAGCACCTGGTGGCAAGAGCCGGGAAGGGATATAAGGTCAGCATTTCCCTTTGGCTCTTTGCCACAGCAACACGTTTCCTGCCTTGCTGTGTTTGGTTCCTTGACTCCTTGCTTCTTGATCCTCGGACCCTTGTCTTCTTGACTCCCGGCTCTCTGACCCTCGGACTCTTGGCCTCCTGGCTTCAGGACTCCCGTTCCTGATCCCACCCCGCCATCTTGCCCCTATCCCGAAGTCCCCTGCCAGGACTTTGATCGCCCATGAACCAGACCATGACAGTCATTTGTTGATGAAGGATAAGCAAGATCGGTGATGGTTTTAGCCTGTTGTATTTTCTCTTAAATTTGAAATTGAGCACACGGGTCCCTGTGGCCTCCCCAAGTCAACCATATAGCCCATCAACAGCTCCTGATCATGTAATCGGGTTCATAGCTGGTAAAGAACAGTGGAATGATAGGAAAGGAATGTTGTCTCTGATGTCTAGGACAACTAGATGTAAAAAAATAAATTAAAAAAATGTTGCATTTTTATCTCACCCATCCTTAGGAACCCAGAGCCAGCTCTCAAAATCAGCATCTGATAGGCTTTGCTAAAAGACAGTACTCTGGTGAGCTCATAGAAGCCAACTTCTAGGGGCTGATGTCCCTTCACACCCCCTATGAAATATTTGAGGTGGCCAGCCCCCTTCCCAAGTTGATGGGCATTGCCATTCAAATGGTGTGCTCGCACTACGTTGTATGATCGATCATGTGGGGCAGGGCTAACCTGCCTCCCCCAATATTTTATCTAAGATGTTACCCCTTGATGAGGTTGTCCAATGACCTTCACAGCTCAGGATTTGAACCTGTTTGCTACAATGGCTGTCTTCATTGTTGGAGGCAGTAGACCTACGAATCCTAGCTGCTAGGAATCACCACTGGGGAGCACTGTTGAATTCATGTTCTGCTTTTGTACTTCCCAGATTGAGGCTGAATCCTGACAAGACAGTAGTACAGTTCTTGGGGGACAGGGGGTGGGCGGGGGTGGAGGACTTCATGGCCCTGAATGGGGTAGCTGTGCCCCTAAAGGACCAGGTGCGCAGCCTGGGAGTCATTTTGGACTCGCTGCTGTCCATGGAGGCGCAGGTCAATTCTTTGTCCAGGGCAGCTGTCTGACAGCTGCATCTGGTACGCAGGCTGAGACCCTACCTGCTCACGGACTGTCTCTCCAGAGTGGTGCATGCTCCTAGTTATCTCCTGCTTGGACTACTGCCATGCGCTCTAAGTGGGGCTACCTTTGAAGGGACCCAGAAACTACAACAAATCCAGAATGCGGAAGCTAAACTGGTGACTGGGAGCAGCTGCTGGGACCACATAACACCAGTCCTGAAAGACCTACATTGGCTCCCAGTACGTTTCCGGGCACAGTTCAAAGTGCTGGTGCTGACTTTGAAAGCCCTAAATGGCCTCATCCCAGTATACCTGAAGCAATGTTTCCACTCCCATCGTTCAGCCCAGACAATGAAGTCCAGCTCCGAGGGCCTTCTGATGGTTCTCTCACTGCGAGAAGTGAGGTTACAGGGAACCAGGCAGAGGACCTTTTTGGTAGTGGTGCCCGCCCTGTGGAACGCCCTCCCATCAGATGTCAAGGAAATAAACAACTATCTGGCTTTTAGAAGACATCTGAAGGCAGCCCTGTTTAGGGAAGCTTTTAATATTTGTTGAATTTCTGTATTTTAATATATTTTGCTGGATGCCGCCCAGAGTGGCTAGGGAAATATTATTATTATTATTATTATTATTATTCCCATAGGCATCTGGTTGGCCACTTTGCCCACATTCAATAGAGCTGCTCTTATGTTCTCATTTTCAGCACTCAAACCACAATATTACCCTGGCCGCCTTCTTGAGCCGAAGGAAAGTCGCTGATTCCAGACGGCTGGTGTGGGGAGCATTAGCCTTACCTGAAGAGTATTTCTTCAGTTGAGATGTGAGCTCTGCCATTACTCAGTGGCAGGGTTGCTAAATTGCTTCAAAGGGATTTAGGGGAGAGAACATCCTACAGGCATGAGATTACCATGGATCTTGATTGGGAATTTGTATAGCAGCACTGACAAAATCATAGAATCATAAGAGTTGGAAGAGAGGAAATAAAGAAAGTCTTGCGAAATGGCGGGTTAGAAATACACATCAACATTACTAGCCGGGCCTAATGACAGGCTCTCTACTACAAGCTGTCTTAGTGCTTTCTGTGCATGCATTTTGCATAGATGTGCACTGTAGCTCACGGGGCTTAGGAACCTGGGAAACTCCTGCCTGTCAGATCTGACTATTTGCCCATTTAGTCCAGGACTGTCTGACAAGCAGATTTCTTGCCCATGACTTGTCTACCTGTTCCCTTTAACTGGAAATGTGAGTGATTGAACCCGGCATCTTTTGCAAGCAAACCATGGAGTCTTCTGCTGAGCTATGGTTTGTTCCTAACCGGAGTCAATAGATATCTCCTGTCCACCCCACACCGAGGCAGCTCAAACCCTGAAGTGTATCCCGGGATACTTGTATGCACATTAAAAACATTTTTTTAAAAAAGCAGCTCCAAAATTCTCCCCTAAAATAAGAGAGGGGTAGGTACCAGAAAATGGAAACTGCGCCTTGTAAATAAGGATACTTAGAGCATATGGAAGGCAAGCAGTCAACTGCTTGGAGCTAGAACATTAGAGTAGTACTGGGAAATCTTAAGAATTTCTTCCGAATCTTGCCTGCAATTGGAAAAACAAAGTGGCCAACTTTGAGCTAGGAATGGCAAATACAATCAGCAAATGTATATGCAGAGAAGTGGTGTAAACATAAATATACTAACATGTGGTGAATTAAAAATAAAACATCTGGAAGAGACCAGGCCCTACAGCAGCTTGCATAGATCTTTTGTGTGGGAAGTGATTTTGCTGCACAGTTTGAGTATCTGGTACTCCAAATACTTAACGCTTGCATGAAAATATTTATCTTACTGGTGTGACATTGCTTTTAACGTGCTTTCTCCAGCGTTGTGCGAGCCAGGCAGAGTAATATTAACACAAGCATGTGCAGCCCCAGCACTTTAGTCTATTTATACACCCTGTAAGAATAACATGCATCTTTAATAATTCTTTTCTGGAATATTGATGTTTCAGAAACGAAAAACCCTGGCATGAGAATTCCATTGGCACTGGAAATTCTTTGTGAAGTATAGTACTAACCATCACACAGGGAAACCCATGTAAATGCTACAGAGGATCAAACACTGAAATGTATATGAATAATATATTAGCGGATATACAGAACATATAATTAAAATTGAAATAGTGGAGCAAATTTATAAAATATTTAAACGGGGCGGTGGAGAACACTGCAGAGATTCACATACGTTGCTTGTCTTCCAGTCAGTCACTATACACGGTTGGCTCGTAACAGAGCTCAATTTTACAGGGAGAAGATGTTTCTGGCCATAAAAGCTGTATCCTTAAATCTTTCAGGCTGACTTTGTAGGCGTGAAAAGTGCCGGGTAATCAGAAGTTAAGATTGCAGTTGGTTCCCCGAGCAAAAGTTAGATCCTCCGTTACCAAAGGAAAGAAATGGGAGATGCGGACAGTCGCCCCCGCCCCCACTTCACGTGGAAGTTTGCAAAACGGGTGGTGTCAATCTCATCTTTTTTTTTTTGGTTTCCAGATTAGGGCAAGGACAAGAAAGGGCTTTGCACACCCACAAGCATGTGCTTTTAAATGGATAAAAAGGCAAAGGGACCCCTGACCATTAGGTCCAGTCGTGGCCGACTCTGGGGTTGCGGCACTCATCTCGCTTTATTGGCTGAGGGAGCCGGCGTACAGCTTCCGGGTCATGTGGCCAGCATGACTAAGCCGCTTCTGGCAAACCAGCGCACGGAAACGCTGTTTACCTTCCTGCCAGAGCGGTACCTATTTATCTACTTGCACTTCGTGCTTTGAACTGCTAGGTGGGCAGGAGCAGGGACCGAGCAACGGGAGCTCACCCCGTTGCGGGGGTTCGAACCGCCGACCTTCTGATCAGCAAGCCCAAGAGGCTCAGTGGTTTAACCCACAGAGCCACCCGCATCCCTAAATGGATAGTTCCTGGCATAAGTTATGCCCTGGTTTTGGGTAGCACTGAGCTTCTCCCCTGCCATCTGCTCCCCCCCCCCATTAAATCAAGCTGTTTTTATGCTTGTCAGCGTTCCAGAACCTGTCTTTGTTGAAGGAAACATTGGTGGTGGTGATAGCCACAAGTAGCTTGATTTTGGAAGGAGAGTTCAGGGAGAAAGCAGCTGGAAAGAAGAGGTTGGGTGTTATTCAGTGAAGTGTTACTCAAAGTAGACTATTGAAATTAGTGGGCCTAACTCAGTCATGCTCATTACTTTTTCTTGAGTAAAATGCAGCTGAATGCTGCCCATTGAATTCTCCCATCCCCTCGCCCTTGTCCTCTGCAAAGTCCGCCCTTCAGTGCATTTTCTAGCAGAGAAGGATCTTCGAGTCACATCCAACATTTCCCTTCTTCCTACAGAAGCTTTTCTACTAGGGATAACGGACACAGGTATAGCAAGAGAAGATCAGTAAATATTCCTCTATGCCACAGGAGTGGCAAGGATCCTAATTGCTAAAAACTGGAAAAAAGAAACCGTGCCAACAAAAAGGGAATTGCAAGACAAAGTTAGAGTATATTGAACTGGCTGGATTAACAGAGGCAATTAGAGATCACACTAGACAAGAGTTTCAAAAAGCATGGGGAAAATGCAGAGAATACTTCACAAAACAGTGCCCTAAAATACATACCTGGACTTGTTTCGATTAATGTCTGCAGGAGACTTTGTGGATATTTAAGTTATAATTAGAAAAATATTAATAATTATTCATAAAGGAAACAGTTTATAAGATGTAAATAAGGAGGCCAGATAAAGGATAAAGGAAGTCTTTTATTTGGTTGTTTGTATTGTTGTATGTTATGGTCACTGTATGTTATGTTCACGTTTAATGAGGGTGGATTTGTGTATTGGGGGGTGGGGGTTTATATTATGTTGTAAATAAAATTCCAGTATTTTTTTTTTATATATATAAAAAAATCCTTCTCCCTGTGCCCTCAAAATCATTGGATGCAACCCTTCGTCTTACATGATTGCAGCATAACGTCCAGTTTGTTCATGACTACTACTTGGCAGCGGGGGGGAAAAACCTTAACAATAGTACAGTGGTGCCTCGCAAGACGAACGCCTCGCAAAACGAAAAACTCGCAAGACGAAAGAGTTTTCCGTTTTTGAGTCGTTCCGCAAGACGAATTTCCCTATGGGCTTGCTTCGCAAGAAGAAAGCCCATAGGGAAATCTCCGGGGACCTCTTTTAAATGCTGGCGGTGGGGAGCAAAGCCTTTCGCCTCCTCCGGCCTTCAGAAGAGGTCCAGGAAGGCCGGCGGGGGCCGAAAGGCTTTGCTCCCCACCGCCAGCATTTTAAAAGCGGTCCGGGATAGCAGGGAATTGCGCTGCGCTTTCCCGCTATCCCGGACCGCTTTTAAAATGCTGGCCGTCGGGAGCAAAGACTTTTGCCCCCCGCCGGCCTTCAGAAGAGGTCCTGGACCTCTTCTGAAGGCCGGCGGGGGGCAAAAGTCTTTGCTCCCCCCCCCGCCTGCCTTCCCGGGACAGCGGAGACTTCTCCGCTGTCCCGGGGCGATCTTAAAATGCTGGCGGGCGGCAGCGAAGCCTTCGCTGCCGACCCCCAGCATTTTAAAATCGCCCTGGGACAGCGGAGGCTTCGCTGCTGCCCGCCAGCATTTTAAAATTGCCCTGGGACAGCGGAGAAGTCTCCGCTGTCCTGGGGGCTTTTAAAATGCTGGCGGTCAGCAGCAAAGCCCTCCTGTCCCTGGAGCTTGCGGGGCGGGAGGGTGGGGAGAAGGGCGGTGGGAAGAAAAGCCCTTGTCCCCCCCCCCCAGCCTTCAGAAGAGGTCGGGGGACAGACTGTCCCCGGACCTGGTCTGAAGGCGGTTTCCATAGGAACGCATTGATTGATTTTCAATGCATTCCTATGGGAAACCGTGCTTCGCAAGACGAAAAACTCGCAAGAAGAAAAAACTTGCGGAACGAATTAATTTCGTCTTGCGAGGCACCACTGTAATCTGAAAATCCCAATTGGATAGCTCAGTTGGTTGGAACCCGGTGCTGATAAAACCAAGGTTGCAGGTTCGATTCCCATATGGGACAGCTGCTTATTCCTGCATTGGCAGGGGCTGGACTACATGGTCCTCAGGGTCCTTTGCAACTCTATGATCTACACGAGAACTCATTTTCTCCTTGAACTGAATACCATTTCTCCATTTAACGGAGCTAGTTTGCTCACGGAGCTACCATTTTGGTGTGTCTGCGTGCATTACTTTCTTTTGCTTTGTTTCGTACAACGCGTCCCGCAGCAGTGTTGATTGTGAGATGCCCTTCTTGCTTACTTAGTGCCCTCAATATCTTTGCTTTTTTTTGTCTTCTTCCCACCCTCCCCCACTGCCCGTCAAACGCAGGCCAAGAAACGCCAGGCCTTCCTAACAGAGACGTGCGAAAACAACGTGAGAGATCTGGAGTTGCTTTTGGACAGCTTTCCTGTGTCAGGCAAGCGGACAGCAGGTTAGTTGAAGGTAGAAAATGACAGATGCATCTGTCAGCGTTCCAAAGTCGCTACGTTGGGGGAATTCGGCAGATGCCTCTTTCATTCCCTCTTCTCTACATGCTTTGATTTGATGACATGATAAGAGCAGTTCTCTCAGCGGTCGCGTGGCCCCGCTAGCTGGGAAGAGGTGACTGGATGCGGCCCCGCTGTTGTCAGCCCCCACGCTTGATTTACAAGTGCAGGGTTGTGTGTGATCGGTCAGGAAAGGGCTCGCTTGCTGCGCTCCGAATCCAGCAGAGAGAAAAAGTCCTTTCCACCGAGCCTACAAGGGGAACAGATGTTTTTGATTGAACCGAGCCAAATTCAGAAGCGACCTTCAGCTACTTAAAGGTCACGTCTCCAAAAAAGGTTATGCAGGACGCAGAGTGTACACATGTTCCTCTTTATGGTGTTAACTTTTTGAGAAGCCAGTTGAGAAGGGGGTGAGGACTGCATCCGTGCCAGCGCAGATTCTTCCCCAACCGATGTGCAAAAACAAACCTGCTTCTTTCTGTTGTCTGGCATGTGGTGGCAGCAGTGATCACGCCAAATGGAAGTGCGGAAAAAGCGAAGCGTCTCATTTATACGTACATATACATATACATACATGTACACGTGTGTGTATATGTGTATATGTATACTACTACTACTACCGGCGTGCTCTGGTCCTTGGGGTCACGAAGAGTCAGACACGACTAAACAACAACAACAACAACACTACTACTAGGGATGCGGGTGGCACTGTGGGTTAAACTTAGGACTTGCCGATCAGAAGGTCGGCGGTTTGAATCCCCGCAATTGGGTGAGCTCCTGTTGCTTGGTCCCTGCTCCTGCCAACCTAGCAGTTCGAAAGCACAAAGTGCAAGTAGATAAATAGGTACCGCTCCGGCGGGAAAGTAAACGGCATTTCCATGCGCTGCTCTGGTTTCACCAGAAGTGGCTTAGTCATGCTGGCCACATGACCCGGAAGCTGTACGCCGGCTCCCTCGGCCAATAAAGCGAGATGAGCGCCGCAACCCCAGAATCGTCCGCGACTGGACCTAATGGTCAGGGGTCCCTTTACTTTTACTTTTACTACTACTAAAAATAATAATTTATTTTTATACCCCGCCCATTTGGCTGGGTTTCCCCAGTCACTTTGGGCAGCTCCCAACAGAATATTACAAACACGATAAAACATCAAACATTGAAAACTTCCCTAAACGGGGCTGCCTTCAGATGTCTTCTAAAAGTCAGGTAGTTGTTTATTTCCTTGACATCTGATGGGAGGGTGTTCTACAGGGTGGGTGCCACCACCGCGAAGGCCCTCTGCCTGGTTCCCTGTAACCTCACTTCTTGCAGGGAGGAAACCAGCAGAAGGCCCTTGGAGCTGGACCCTGGTGTCCGGGCTGGACGATGGGGGTGGAGAAGGTCCTTCAGGTATATTGGAATATTGTGAATCTCCTTGACATCTGACGGGAGGCGGGTGCCACCACCGAGAAGGCCCTCTGCCTGGTTCCCTGTAACCTCGCTTCTCGCAGTGAGGGAACCGCCGGAAGCCTCTTGGATCTGGACCTCGGTGTCTGGGCTGAACGATGGGGGTAGATATAAATATATTATAAAAGGCCACAGTTTTGATGGTCTTCTTGTCCCTTTGAAGTTTGTTTTGGAGCCCCTGTAATTATGTTCAGATATAAAGCATGTCTTCCTTCCCCATTGCTCTCTGATCTCTCAGATTTACAAAGGGCACTCTCTGGTGAAGTAGTTCTGTTAGAGAAATGGCAGCGCAATAGAACTTCCACTCTCCTCTTCTTGGGCACTCCATAAATCTGTTCTGGGGGTTTCCCCAGCCTCCAGAGCAGGTTTGGGGATAGTGGGGGGGGGGCAGAGGGAGAAGAGAGGGAGGGAAGGAAAGTATCATTGTAAAGAATCCTTGCTTGGCTTCATTGCTGACAAACTTTTGGTGTCAGGTAAAGACTTATGCCCCCTGCCCCAGCTTTCGATGGGCTTAGTACAGGCTTCCTCAAACTCGGGCCTCCAGATGTTTTGAGACTACAATTCCCATCATCCCTGACCACTGGTCCTGCTAGCTAGGGATCATGGGAGTTGTAGTCCCAAAACATCTGGAGGCCCGAGTTTGAGGAAACCTGGCTTACTTGATTATGTTTCTTTAGTGTGTTTCCAAAGCTTCCTGAGTTCTTGGTGTTCTGTATGAATCTGTTAGTGTTTTTTAACATAATTTGTTAATGGTATAATTTATGTTTTTAAATGTATGTTTTGAGGAAATGCTTGGGTAGCAAGTGACTAACAAGCAATAATAATAATAATAATAATAATAATAATAATAATAATCAGTCCCAAAGTAAGCATAATTATGAAAGGCACTTACAATTGTAATAACTTCATTCAAGAGCTTATATTTTACAGAAGGCGACAAGCATTCAGAAAAGAATTGCTGTTTTAAGAGTCCATATCAAACTACAGCTCAGGGTTAGGCTACAGCTCCCCACAAAATGCTAGTAGAATGGAGAAAAAACCCTCCCATATTGAATTATTTATAACATAAAAATGTGTGTGTGTGTGTGTGTGTGTGTGTGTGTGTGTGTGTGTAAAATAGAAATTTAGGGAATATCCACAGATTTACTGTATCAACCCATTGATTCACTTTCTTTAATTCTGCAGAATGTGTGCACATACTTAAATAAATCTATCTATTCACAAACACCCCAATGATGGAAAAAGAAGACCAAAATACTATTTGGGTTGCATGTGATCTTAATCCTACTCAGAGTAGACTCACTGGAATTAATGGGCATGACTAATTTAAGTCTGTTGATATCTACTCTGAGTATACCATAGCTAGACGCAACCCTTTGTCCATAACTATCAATTGGCTGCTATCCCTGAAAAATGTGTTTTTCAAGTGTGCTGGGGCGAATGATAAGTTTGATCTGAAGCTTGGTTTTCAAGCCAAAGGGAAATTGTATCGAAGAAACGTTTTGGAGCCATTTCTTTGAGATAAATAGAGGGGAAATGTTTTGTTAATTGGCCACATACTCAAAGACAAAGGAGCCTTAATTCTAGGCACATTCCATTTTAGTACATTGTCTCAGAGTCTTTGAAGACATTACAGTGGTACCTCGGGTTAAGTACTTAATTTGTTCCGGAGGTCCATTCTTAACCTGAAACTGTTCTTAACCTGAAGCACCACTTTAGCTAATGGGGTCTCCTGCTCTGCCGTGCCGCCGGAGCCCAATTTCTGTTCTTATCCTGAAGCAAAGTTCTTAACCTGAAGCACTATTTCTGGGTTAGCGGAGTGTGTAACCTGAAGCGTATGTAACCCGAGGTACCACTGTGTACAAGACATTATACAAGACCTCATCATACAAGGTGTGACTAGAAAGTTCGGTGAACGATCACAGAAGTCGGACAGCGAGAAATATTTGAACGTATAGTCGGCATTGGAAACCCGCAAAATGCTCACAGTTGTGTATGGAGATGAAGCTGTAACTCGAAAGACAGTGTATGAGTAGTTTAAGCGTTTCCGTGAAGGGCGACAAACCATTGAAAATGACCCTCAGTCTGGCAGACCGTTGACGAGCAGAACGGCGGCAAATGTCAACCAAGGTCATGGGTTATTGATGCGGGATTGGCGTTTGTCCGTCCGAGTGATGGCGGAATAATAATAATAATAATTTATTATTTGTACCCTGCCCATCTGGCTGGGTTTCCCCAGCCACTCTGGGCGGCTTCCACAAAGGCCAAAAATAAACTAAGGTGTCACACATTAAAAATTTCCCTGAACATATTCTGCGTGAAATCGTTACTGAGGTTACAGAGTTGTCCCACCCTCCATATTCTCCCGATCTGGCCCCACCGGATTTCTTAACCCCCAAAACTGAAATCTGCACTGAAAGGACACAGATTTTTCCAATATTTCACACGTCCAAGCTGCTGTGACGAGGGAACTGAAAGCAATACGAAAAGAGGACTTCTCCAGAAATTTCGAACAGCTCTACGAATGTTGTCAACGGTGCACTGTATCAGAGGGGGCCTACTTTGAAGGCCTGTAAGGCATGTGTGTTCAAATATTTCTCGCTGTCCGACGTCTGTGACCATTCACCGAACTTTCTGAAATTTAATTAGTGAATATGTGATAGCAGATATTTTGGGGGGACAGAGACAGGAGTGACTCAGAGGATCCCAGAAGATCCTGGATCAATGATGACACAACCACAGTCTGTTTGCATTGCAACCGGGAAGCTGGGACGTTACTTCCATGTCTGCTTTCTGCTCGTAATGTGGCCGGGACCTTCCTGCAGTTTCCCCTTGAGTTCTAGCTTTCCCAACAAATGAATGTTAATGAAATCACCACGAACTTCTTAGTGCTTCTGGAACAATGCGCTTGCGATGGGGAATCCAGACTAGCCCTAGGGAGTTGTGGAGGCAGAAGGACAAAGTGTTGTGTGGCCTGGGGAACCGAACCTGCCGCAGATTCTGGCTAGCTGCTCCCTTTCTCTTTGGCACGCGAGAAGAATGGAAATAAGTTTTTGAACTCAGCGTTTTGGATCCGCTTTGTTAGGCTAGAGGTTTTGGCAAGGGAGACTGGCTGCCTGGAGAAGAGAGCCAAGTCAATACAAATAAATCCTGGGAATAATTATTGATATGAAACATGCCTTTTTGTGTGGGTGCTTTAGTTCTGGAGTTGGAGTTTGCCTGTCCTTTTGTAGCCTCTGGGAAGAGATGGCAGTTGAAAATATTCTTTTTTTGCAATGTTTTGGGATTCTTTCCTTCTTCTTTTCCCTTCTGACATTATCCATCGACTCCCATGGAACTAACATTTTTATTCAGTGTCAACAATACAAGCTAAGTTAAGGACAGTGTATCATAGCTGTCAACGTTTCCCTTTTTCAAAGGGAAATTCCCTTATTCCGAATAGGATTCCTCGCAAGAAAAGGGAAAAGTTGACAGCTATGCAGTGTATCTGTGTCTTGATGTTGAATAAAAGTAGACTTCTCACTGTAGGTTGACATTCTGCCCTGGTTGCTTAAGTTAACCAAACAAGGTCTGTGACACTCTTTCATAATTCATATAAATTTTTAGGAAGGGCTTTCTAGAAATAAGAACTTGTAAGGAACGATGTGGCTAAATGCATACCCTCAAACATTTCTCTGATAAAAATAGGGATGTCAATGATGATGATGATGATATTTATACCCCACCCATCTGACTGGGTTGCCCCAGCCACTCTGGGCGGCTTCCAACATATAAATAAACATAAAACATTTTTTTAAACCTTCCCGATACAGGGCTGCCTTCAGATGCCTTCTAAAGGTTGTCTAGTTATTTATCTCCTTGGCTCAGGGTCACAGGACTCCATACCCTTCAGCATTTCTCCGATGTGTCAGGTGTGTGTGCAGCAGCCAGCCCATGTGACTGATAGGACTTTGCAGGACTGGGGCCTTCCTAAGTTTGTTCTGAAGAGGCAAGGCACGGCCGCACAGGTGAGGCCAATTGGTAACTCACAGCAAGAGTTGTGGCAAGAGCCGGGAAGGGATATAAGGTCAGCATTTCCCTTCGGCTCTTTGCCACAGCAACACGCTTCCTGCCTTGCTGCGTTTGGCTTCTTGCTTTCTGATCCTTGAACCTTGGCTTCTTGACTTCCTGCTTCTTGATCCTCGGACCCCTGACTTCGTGACTCCTTGCTTCTTGATCCTCGGACTCTTGGCTTCTTGACTCCTGGCTTCTGGACCCCCATTCCTGCTCCCACCCCGCCATCTTGGCCCTGGTCCTGACGTCCCCTGCCGGGACTTTGATTGCCCGTGAACCGGACCGTGACACGATGAAAATAGGGAATCCTAAGGAAAAGCAGTACATTCTGGGATCAAATCAGAAACCAGGATGGCTTCTGTAAACCCAGAACCTTCCCTGGAAAACAGGGACACGTGGAGGGTCTGTGTCACAAAATGGCAGCAGCCAACTCTCTTTGGCAAGTGTGTCACATGTTGACAATATGAGGACCAGTCTAATATGTCCTACAGTACACACAATATTTGATTTGGTTCTCACCTGTCAGTTGGGGATCAGCGATAGTGCATTGTTGAGGGGCCATAAACTGGCTGGTGGATTCTCCAGTTACACCAAAAATAAAAAAATAAAAAAAATCTACAACCTATGCCTCACCTTGGCCACCCAAGATCAATGAAGAGAAAACTAGTGGGGTAATAATTTTGAAATTGTTCTTAAGAAAACTTAAGGAAGTCCTGATGGAATTGCCGTACATAAAATATTAGCATCACGCAACTGGCTTGGAGCCCAAGGCTCCTATAATCAAATGTGTGCATTACAATAGTATTTCCTGTGGTTAAAACTTATTGTGAGTTTGCCTCTCCAGTAAATCTCCTAGGATAAAGCTTCGTGTCCTATATATTTTTCCTAATTTTTGAAATGTACTTGTTAAGTTCATTTCCCACTTTTCCTTCATAGTGGCTTACACGAAGCCACCAGAAAGCCTCTCTTCTTGGCTGAAAACTAGTTACCTTCAACTGTATGGCAGTATAACATGCCTTCTGGTTATTCTCTGCTCTCAGTCCTTTCTTTTTGAACCCCACCACGAGATTTGCTCAGGGTCTCCTGGCACATTACTTGCCCTTGACGCAGAGGTCAATTTGAGGAAATATCTTGATTGTTCTGTTACCAGTCTGCTTGGTATGTGCCCCTGAGGTAGCCTGATAGACTCTCTGTGGTGGCCCCTGAGGCAGCATTAGGGTTGCCATATTTCAAAAAGTGAAAATACAAACACAAAAGCTGTTGAGCTTTTTGTTTTTGCAAAATCTTTAAAAATGAAGTTTTGTGCCTATTTTTAGGAAAATTGCCCAAAACACACCACTTCCAATATAGATTTACCTGGACATTTCTTACCGGTTTCCGAAAACTCTGCCCGGACGCCATTTTTGGCAGCCGAATCCCAACTACATCCAGGAAATTCCGGGTGTATGGCAGCCCTAGGCTACATAAAATTTCTGCCCATGTAGTTGGGCTTTCTTGCTGGTTAACTATCTATGGCCTGTTCAACTGTGTTTCGTGGAGGGGGATTATTATTTGTTATTATGGTATGCATTCCTTGTGTTTTTATATTGTAAACCACCCTGGGATGAAGGGTGACATAGAACAAAGGTTTACCCACAACTCATTAAAACTATTGAAGGTGTCACCAAAGTTGTACAGCGATGATTAAAATAGTTCAGATTACTGCAAATTGCACCTTTGAGGGGCAAATAGCAACCAGGGAGGGGTCAGGTTCTGGTGGGAAAGTAATGCAGACCCAAGCGGGACTGGGAGCCTATTTATTTCATTTATTTATTATATCTAAATTGCCCTTCATCCAGACAGATCCAAGGGCGGTATTTAGTAATAGCAGCAACCATAAAATACAAGGGAAGCAAAGCATTTTGTTGTTGTTTAGTCATTTAGTTGTGTCCGACTCTTCGTGACCCCATGGACCAGGCACTCCTGTCTTCCACTGCCTCCCCCAGTTTGATAAAACAATAAAACTAAAATACCCAATTCTGAATGGCTGCATTTTCTTCACTATCAAAGTGGTCAGCATAAGCATACCATTAAAAAACTAAAAATTCCAGATATAAACTGTAGTTTAGCCCTAAGAGTTCAGACAGTTCTGTGTGTGTGTATTTTTGTCTTTTAATGTGATATTTCCCCAAATATTAGTTTTCTAAGGATCTTTTTAAAATGTGGAATCTGTTACCCGCAGCTTCAGATTCTGAAATGTAAGAGGCAAAATTTGCAGCATACGTTTTCTTGTGCTCTTGGTGGCCTCCAATCTAGGAACAATGGATGTGAAGGGATAGTCTGTTATGCACCTTTTGTAAAGATATTGCCTGTTCAGGAGCTCACAGTGTTTCAGGCCTTGAACTTCAGTGTGCGAGTAGAATTCCAGGAAACATTCTTTTAGGCATGATGTGGCATGGGATTATGCCAAAGCTTGTCAATTTTATCTGTATGAGTTCCCTTTTGGGCAATACAGCAGCAATGCAACAACTTGGAAGTACAGTCGTACCTTAGAAGATGAACAGAATTCCGGAAGTCCGTTCGACTTCCAAAACGTTCGGAAACCAAGGCGCGGCTTCTGGTTGGCTGCCGGAAGCTCCTGCAGCCAATCGGAAGCTGCGAAAGCCCCATCGGACGTTCAGCTTCCAAAAACATTTCCCAAACCGGATCACTCACTTCTGGGTTTGCGACGTTTGGGAGCCAAAATGTTTGGGAACTAAGCTGTTTGACTTCCAACGTACGACTGTACATCTACGTGGCTCTTCCTCTAGCAATACCTGATATTGCTCCTTTAAAAAATATTCCTAGAAGCTAAATGCCCATCTGAGCTGATTTCGTTCCTAGTTCTTGGGAAGGGCGTTCAGGACCAGTCCTTAGGATAAAGTTGTTTGCGGTCACTGGGCTTGGATTGCAGTTTGGCACAAATCTTGAGAGAGTGACTTGACTGATGGCATGCCAAACCATGATCTGAGCTCATAGCAAATGTCTTGCACGACTGTACCAGTTATGACAAGTGGGAATACTGGAATCTGAGCTGGAGGGTGGAGGGGGTAAGAGTGAAAGGAGCACTGGGGACCTTGTGGTCGTGAGTTTGAATGGCTTCAATAACCAACTGGATTCCCCACCGCCATTTGCATGCAGGGTAGGGAGATAAATAACGCTCAGGATCACATTTCAACGGCGTTAAGTTGCACTCAGGCATAATAGGAAGTCCTGTGTTCCTTGGCACGTGTAGGAACGTTTCCTTTTGAAAGGCATGACTGAACCTGAAGCGACAAAGGCACGAATGCCGCACACTTAAAAACAAATATTTGCTTCATTTGGACGGCTATCATTTCCGAACGGCACGCTGAACTGCGGTCATTAGGCCCCTTTAAAAAATAAGATCAGAGACAGACCTCATGACGTGCAGGAAACCAAATTGGAGTTAATATTTTTCATGTGGTGAATTTGCAGCCACAGTGCGAGAGTTTTCTTCAAGCTTTGCTTGGCATTAAAGAACAGTTACTCCAGTATGCCTCAGAGAAAACACGGTGGTTGTTCACCATTCTGTATTGTCACTGGAGCCCAACTAATTTAAATATCTCTGTTGCTCTTGGAGAAGTTTTCTGTCTTCTGTTCAACTCGAAGGGCTTTGTTTTGATTCTGTATTTTTCTCCAGGCATTCACAAGGACAAAGATAAACCTCCGAGCTTCACTCTTGTCCTTGAGACTTTGAGGCATACCTTGACAGATTACCAGAACAAGCTGGAAGATGCATCTAATGAGGTAACGCTTGCACTGTTTGGCTCCTTACACATAGCCTTCGGCCCCCAATACTAGAGATTCCTTGCTTGTTACAGAGGTCAAAACACTGGGAATGTTGAGTTGACAGCTTCACAGATAAGAAAAAGAAATAATCTTTTGTCACTGTTCTTCCTCTAAGCTTGCCCTATGGTCATGATTCACTTAAACTTAGGAAACTCTTCAGCTGTGTGCTTTTAAAAATATAAATATATACACATCAAGCAAAGCATTGTGCTTCCCAATTATTTTTAGTGAATACACATGCATACCTGATGCCTATCATCCACTGCTCTTTGAAGGCTTTAGCATAAATATATAATGTGTGATTTTGGCATAAGTACCTTAAAGTGATTGCAGGTGAATAAATGTGCATGCTTTTGCGTTAGGAAAACAATTATGTTACAAGTTGAGATCCTTTGTACTGCTTTGAATGTTTTATGCAATTTTAAGTCCTGCTGGAGAGAGCTGACTTCTTTGTTAAAGTTATCCAGCATAGGAGTTTTTAATTTATTAAAGTGTTTATAATGATTGAGATACCTTGTATTTTAGTACTTTAGTGCAGGAACAGAAGTTCATTAAACACGTACTTTTTATGTCGGTTTAGTCTCATTAACTTCATTAGGTGTTAAATGGAACTTAAATCAAATTACTTCATCTGAGCTGAATTATGGATTGGTCTGTGATATGTCCTAGCTATATTCTACTGCTTGCCAGGGTGGGGTATTTTTCCCTGTTCATCCTGGAGCTTAAACTGTTCAATGGCAGTATAATTGAAACCTGCCCCGGGACCTTAAGGTGAAGGGCAGGCAATAAATGATAACAACAACAGTTCAGGAGCTCGCACCGAGTGATTACTCTGTGTTAGAATTTATGAGAGACAAATGTTTTTGGACAAAAGCAAGGGGAAATCAAAATGAATATGTGTGTGTGTGTGTGTGTGTGTGTGTATAGTGGTGCCTCGGGTTACATACGCTTCAGGTTACATACGCTTCAAGTTACAGACTCCGCTAACCCAGAAATAGTGCTTCAGGTTAAGAACTTTGCTTCAGGATGAGAACAGAAATTGTGCTCCGGCAGTGCGGCAGCAGCAGGAAGCCCCATCAGCTAAAGTGGTGCTTCAGGTTAAGAACAGTTTCAGGTTAAGAACGGACCTCCGGAACTAATTAAGTACTTAACCCGAGGTACCACTGTGTATTTTCAGTATTTTCACGGTTCAGTATTTTAGACATACACACACACACACACACACACACACACACACACACTTCTAAAATACTGAACCATAAGAATGTTAAGAAGTATTTTTGGTCCGTTATAGTAAATAATTGCAAGCAGCCAAATTGCAAAATCAAGTATGCCAGATCATTTCAGAGGGGCACAAAATAAAGCCATATCTGTACACGGCAGCCCCTGTTAGGTCTCTCCTGTTGACAACCCACATGTTTAGCAGCCTTCCGAGGCCTAGGATTGAGCGACCAGACGCAGGATATCCACTGTGAATTTTTATTTGGGAGGCTGAATGGCACCTGATCTTCAGCGCCGCTGAAAAGTCGACTCAGCAGGCCTTGGCTCGGGAAGGTTGTTTTGTTGTGAAATGATGCCAGAGACAGCGGTGGGGGAGACCAAGGGGGTGGCTGTTAAGAAAGCAGAGAGAGTGTTCTGTCAGCAAGAAGAATGAACTGTCAAGGAAAATGAATCGCAAGCAGTGCGGGGCCAACTGATGACCTGCCACAAGACTTCCCAGTAGGACTGCCGGTGCTCGACCCTGAAGTTGTCATATGGAGCCAGAGACCACTGAGAGCATGATATGCAGATGGGGCAGCTCTATGCCCTTCTTCCCTTTCCCTCACTGAGAGCGTCTTCTAGCTCTCTTTCCCTTTAATGTAATTAGTAACTAAACTTTCTGGAAAAACAACAGCCACAAAAAAATTAGATAATCTCTAGGCATCTTCATTCAAAACCAGCCCCTTGTTGCACCTTGCATAGCTTCTTGGGCTTGTGAAAGAGTGTTAGCTGCTTAAAAATACACAAAGATCCACACAGCTTCGTCCTGCTTCACGTATTTTGGATGTGTATACAGTGGACGATCGGGTTGCGAACGTGATCCGTATGGGAAGCACGTTCGTAACCCACAGCGCTGTGTGTGTGCACGTGTGGGTCGTGATTTGGTCTTCTGCACATGCGCAAAGCGCGATTTAGTGTTTCTGCCTTTGCACAAGCGCCGAAACCTGGAAATAACCAGTTCCGGTACTTCCGGGTTCGACACGGTGCGCAACCCGAAATCGCGCAACCCAAGGCGTCTGTAACCCGAGGTATGACTGTATTAATCATGACCATTGGGCTTGTTTTAGCAGATTTTAAAAGTATACATCGAGCCGCACTTGGGTTGAAATCCATATGTCCTTGCTTGCAAAGTCCCATGGAACTCAAGAGCACTTACTCCTGAGTAGACATGCAGAGGCTTGCAGAGTTGAGAGGCTAATGATTTTATTGGAACCCAGTTGTGGCTGACAGTTAGAAAATACACTTTGTGTAGCTTTAGGTGACGCCGGTTAGAGGGAATACCGTGGAGAGCGAAACCGCGATATAATAAAAGAGGAAACATGCTAAACTACAAAAACATCAAGGCTTACACTGACAAGTATTATGGCAATGGACGCTCTGTTCAGTGAGGGTTACTGCTAGAAAAGTCAGTGTGCATAGGATCGTACTTCATCTGTCAGCAATTATATTGCAATTTTATTATTCCTTCTCACCTATCCCTCCCAGCTAAAGAGAATGACAGTTGTGTCTGAGAAGATGGCAAAAGAGTTTGAAGCTTCACAACACCAACTAAATTTTCAAGCTCAAGAACTTCAGGTATCTCTATATTAACATCCCTAAATGTTTCGTTGCATTAAATATATTTCCATCTTGGTGGGGAAAGGAGCTCCTGAAAAACATATGTTTGGGTGTTTCATGAGCTTCAGTAGGCTTAAAGGTAAAGGTAAAGGGACCCCTGACCATTAGGTCCAGTCGTGACTGACTCTGGGGTTGCGGCGCTCATCTCGCTTTATTGTCCGAGGGAGCCGGCGTACAGCTTCTGGGTCATGTGGCCAGCATGACTAAGCCGCTTCTGGCGAACCAGAGCAGCGCACAGAATGCCGTTTACCTTCTGGAGCGATACCCGTTTATCTACTTGCACTTCGACGTGCTTTTGAACTGCTAGGTTGGCAGGAGCAGGGACTGACCAATGGGAGCTCACCCCGTCATGGGGATTCGAACCGCCGACCTTCTGATCGGCAAGCCCTAGGCTTTGCGGTTTAACCCACAGTGCCACCCATGTCCAGAATAAATGGCTTAGTCCAGAATAAATGGTTTAGTCCAGAATAAATGGTTTAGGGCTGATAACCTGTCGCTGAAGATATGATAGAATGCCAGAATGTTGTTCTAACCAACTTTTTGCTTGAGTAGTTTAACCAAAGGTGCCCTGTGCAACTTGAAAAGCAATTCAGCTGTGCAAGGTGACCCCCCACTTTCTGCTGCAGCCCCCCATTCCATGTCACATACCATTCTAAAGGAATTCCAGATTCTCAGGAGTTCTGGGGGTTGGGGGGTTGGGGGGGAGAGAAAGTGGTCAGCAAGGAAGAGAAATTGATGGGGGAACCCCATTCCAAAAGCAGTGTTCCACTCTTGCTTCTCTGAACCCAATACAAACCTATTTTATACTTTTATTTTCCTCATTGTGTTTCCTTAATTCGTGTGCCTACAGTGTGAATCTTAGCCTTAAAAGTATTCTTGTTCTTGTTTGAATAGTCGTCTTTTCGTTTGGATGAGTCAGGTATATCCTGTTGACTCCTGTCAGAGGCACCATGTGTCCCCTATCTGGGCTTAATACTATATCCCTAACACTAACCACTAACTTTTGAAGTGTTTCCATGGGGAAAATCTCCCAATTTCTGGAAAGTTGAACCCTTTCAGATTTTGGAAATGGTGTCTCTAGATATGTTTGTTAAAACACTAGAAGTTTGTAGGGTGGTTGTAGGGAGGAAAAACATGGTTTCATAGAAACCGCTCCATTATCATTATCCAACTCTGGGGTTAAACTCTGTATTAGTGGTAGTAGTTGTTGTTGTAGATTATAACTGGAGTAAATGGCTTTTCTTATAGATATTTAGATATGTGCATTTGACTGTAGATTTTATTATTTATTTATTTATTTATTCCCCAACCAGTCTTTAAACAAAAGATTAAAAATACAGTGGAACCTCGAGTTACAAGCACCTCAGGTTACAAACGCTTCAGGTTACAAACTCTGCTAACCTGGAAGAGTTACCTTGAGTTGAGAACTTTGCCCCAGGATGAGAACGGAAATTGTGTGCTGGCAGCGCAGTGGCAGCAAGAGGCCCCATTAGCGAAAGCACACCTCTAGTTAAGAACAGTTTCAGGTTAAGAACGGACCTCCGGAACCAATTAAGTTCATAACTAGAGGTACCACTGTACATTAAAACATCAATAATTAAAACCTTCCCTAAACAGGGCTGCCTTCAGATGTCTTCTAAATGTCATATAGTTGTTTTTCTCTTTGACATCTGATGGGAGGGCATTCCACAGGGCGGGTGCCACTACCGAGAAGGTCCTCTGCCTGGTTCCCTGTAACTTTCCTTCTCGCAGTGAGGGAACTGCCAGAAGACCCTCGGAGGAGGACCTCAGTGTCCAGGCTGAACGATGGGGGTGGAGAGGCTCCTTCAGGTATACTGGGCCAAGGCTCTTTAGGGCTTTAAAGGTCAGCACCAACACTTTGAATTGTGCTCAGAAATGTGCTGGATTTCCTATTTTCAAGGCTATCAAGACAGAGGCAGGATGCTTTGCTTCTGTTACCTCTTCTGTTTTCTACCGTGTCGTTTTTAGGAATTGAAAAATAGCCTTGCTGGTGCCAACCAAGAGTTAACCCATTGGCAAGCCAAGAGTGCAGATCGAGAATGTTTAATAGCCACTTTGAAAAAGGAACTTCAGAATCTACTGCACTGCTGGGAGAAGGAGAAAGTGCGTTGTGAAGAATCCGAACATGATATCCAGAAGCTTGCTCAAGCTTATGAGAAGGATACAGAGGTATTATCAGGAACAAGATGTCTGTCCAAATGCATCTTTAATCCTAACGTTTCACATTTGCATATATCAGATGACTCGTTTGTAGATTTAGATTCCACAATAAGATATTACATTACGGCAGGCCTTCTGCAAGGCCCATATGTGATTTTACTTCTGCCATTAAGTATTTTATTCGTTTCAGTTAAAAAAAAAAATATTATGGAGCTCTTGCGAAGAGACATAAGTGTATTTTAAGAAACATGTCTAGGGTTGGGGTTTTTCATACATATTTTTAGCTCCTGCTTTGCTAAATCAAACATAAACATTTGGAACATATCTGCATTTGGAACGGATTAGCTTTGCAATCCCTTGGCACTAATTGCTATTAACTGTTTCAAATGACAACCAAAAAATGCAGCAGGGCAGGTAGGATCTGGGTCATTTTACGCACCCACCAACCAAGTAAAACTAGTTTCCTGTTTTTTGGGTAGCGGCAGATTACGGTCTGCCGTGTACAATAATTGTTTCATGAAGTGTTATTTTGAAACACGCTTTCTACCATGTTGTTTATCCTATTTTTAAAAATACACAGCGTGCTTGCACTTAGTTCTTGTTGTTGCTGGTTGGTTATTGGTTTTTTTTTTTTTGCACACACAACTTTTCCTGCGCTAGGTACATCAACTGTATTATTCTTTATCTAAATTGTGCTGCATATTGAGCTCATTACTCTAACAAATACGAGCGGGAATGCCAAGTGAGTAAAAAGGAAACATTCTTTCCACCCTTCTAACAGTCTGGGATTTAAATTGTGTCCATATGGACCGGTTGGAATTGTTCTTCTCATCAGATAGTGATTAAAGTAGAGGAAACTAGAAGCCTGACTATATTGTAAAGTCAGCGTGTCTACAGCGTTGTGGTTGGGTTCGACATGTGTGAATTGATTCTGGGACCTTGGATTCCTTCTCCAGGCCAAACGGATGATTACCATGCTTGGTTTATCACAGCCCAAGCAAAAAGGACACAATGGCGACAGATTAAATTAACAACGAGAAGCCAGAGATTGGGTGGAAACGCTTTTTGTTAATATTTCACTGTGCCTTGTTGGTGGTTTCCCACGAGGGATTTAAAACACCAAAATATGGTCGAGGGACGGGGGAGAATCACAATAGCAATTCCATTATTAATGCCTTTGTAAAATCTCTTTGGAAACGTTCTGAGTTGGACTGTATCTAAAGCATACTGGAAGCCGTGGAAATATTTTTTACCGAACCTAGTGGGGTTTGGATCGGGAGTCTAGCTTTTGGTTTGGACTTGGAGAAAAACTTTTAAATCACTTTGCATCATGTGAAATGATGCAGGATGCAGTTCTTCTGCCCTGTAGATAGATGAGAAACCAGACTGAAACCCTTCAGTTCAGGAATTTCAACTAAAACATCCATGACAGATGGCCATCTAACCTCCACTTAAAAGCCTCCAAGGAATGAATAGTCTAATTTGTTTCCCCAAATATATTTGTGTTGTAACCTATGTACAGTGGTACCTCTGGTTGCGAACGGAATCCGTTCGCAACATGAGCAGACGTGTCTGCGGGTCGCGATTCGCCGCTTCTGCGCATGTGCATGACGTCATTTTGAGCGTCTGCACATTCGCGAGTGGTGAAACCCGCAAGTAACCTTTTCCGGTACTTGCGGGTCACCACGGGACACAACCTGAAAAGACGTAACCTGAACCAAATGTAACAAGAGGTATGACTATACTGGATACGGTTAATGCAAGAAAAAACCCCCAAATCACCGAATTTTTCTCTCTGTAGGACGCACCCAACAATAGGACGCACCTTCGCTGAAGGGGCGCTGGCAGAGAGGGGGAGAATTTTTTTCTCTTGTTCTCCCCCTCTAAAACAAGGTGTCTTCACTGCGTTCAAGGTGCGTTCAGTCGCCTTCTGTGAAGGCAACCCGAAGCCTCCAGAGCGCAGTGGGAGTTCCCGCTGCGCTCTGGAGGCTTCAGGCGGCTACCTTGGAAGCCTGGAGAGCGAGAGGGGTCAGTGCGCACTGACCCCTCTCGCTCTCCAGGCTTCATTGAAGGCAACCCGAAGGCTCCGGAGCATGGCGGGAGTTCCCGCCGCGCTCCGGAGGCTTCGGGTTCCTTTCGCTGAAGCCAGGAGAGTTATGGAGACCTAAACTCTCAGCTGCCTTTTTCAGAAGCTGACCCACCTAACACTCAGTTTGTCGCTTACGCAAAGTGTTACTGTGGTCTTTTTGTTGCTTGCAGTCAAACCTCGCTTGTCGAAAGTTATCTGTTCCAGAAGCCCGTTTGGCTTCCGAAACGTTCGACAACCAAGGCGCAGCTTCTGATTGGTTGCAAGAGCTTCCTGCCACTCGAGCAGAAGCCACGTTGGACCTTTGGCTTCCGAAAAACGTTCGAAAACCTGAGCATTTACTTTCAGCTTTTGAAACATTCAAAAACGGAGGGAACCAAGGTTTGACCGTATTAGATAACTGCAATCAGCATCCCATTAACAGATGCAAAAATATGTTGGTTATGGTTTGCACAATTGTGCGAGGTCTGATCCTGCGCCTCTTCATTTTGGCCTTTTGCCAGAGAGAAAAGCAGGTGTCCTGGCTTCTAGAAAGTGTCTGCAGGATCAGCTTGTGTGTGTGTGTATATATATAATGGGCAATTATCTGTTTTCTGATTTTGACTAATGATTGGAGCATAGGTCGTATATTCCTTTGGAACACACACATTATTGTTTACATGACGTATTTCGTTGGACTCTGACTCCATTTACAGTTATTTCTCTCTCCCCCCCCCCGCCTTTTTCTTCCTTTTTATTAAATCCCGTCTCGCAGGAGAAGCTAACCTTCCTCCACACTTTGTACCAGCACTTGGTAGCGGGCTGCGTTCTTCTTAAACAACCAGAAGGCATCCTGGATAAATTCTCCTGGTCAGAGCTTTGCACAGTCTTGCAGGAGAATGTTGATGCCCTGATCTTAGACCTCAACAAGGCTAATGAGAAGGTACTGTCCTCAGGCACCAGCCGACTCTATTAAATGCAGTGACATTTGTCCACATCACAGTATCGTTAAAAAGGACTGACATTCATCTTATTTCAAAAAGAATTTGGATGTTAATAATTCAATACCGTTAATTACGGCTTGTCTACAGCTCGGTTTGATGCCATTGCTGTGGGCATGTAAATGTGACTGAAGTCTTTATGAAGTCTCTGAGCTCCAGCTTCTATGCAGGACTTGCTAATACTACTAGCCAGTGTTAGCCACAGGGACCTAATTAAAAGAAAATAAATTAATCTTACTGATGAAGCTATTCAAAGAACTTAGTCATTTACACTAATAAACCAACTCTTTATCTCGGCATAAAACAGAAACAAAATGCACCGACTGGAGGAACATCATCTTTAAAATATTTGCTTGCGAATTGGAGGGAATTATTTGGAGAGTGTTCCCAAGAAATGGCCCAGGCTCTTCTTTGATATGCTTACATTTTGTAAATATAATGCAGGGTGTAGTGATAAATACATCATGAGTTTAAAGAAGATAAATATTTTCCTCAAGGGAGGCCCCGGCAGTGAAGTTCTTGAATATGCTGTGCGGTTTTCGCTGAAAATAAATAATTCCCTCATTTTGTTATGATGAAGTGGCTTGACAGCCTTAGTTGTAATGTTTCTGCAGACTTCCATTCCTGGCTCATTGGGTGAGCTGCAGTTGCGTTCTGTGGTCTAGTAGCAAAGTTTCAGATTTTGGCCTCGCTCCGGAGGGACGGGGAGGAGGAAATGTTTTGCATCGGCCAGAACTCATTTCAAGTCTAGGATGAAGGGATGGTTTAAGTCTACACCTAAGAGCCAAGCGAACGCACTAAGGAAATTTCGTTTGAAATATTGCTCCCCGCCCCAAAGTAGTTAATCCAAACTGGTAGTCGAAAAAGCACTTTGAAGCTCTACAAACTGCTGAATAAATGCCTCGGTCAGCTAAGTGGTTGAGGATGGTCGTGACTGGGGCTTAACTGGAGATGAATTACTACCCAGTGTATAGAAACTGCAGTTTTACTTTATTTGGGTTCTTTCCCACATGCTTTTTCAATCCTGTCAGATTCCCAAAGTGGAATTAAAAGATTGTAAACATGTAAATAGAATTGCAAGCAGGAAAAAAAAGTAGAATTAAATCAACAGCCAGCATGAAAACAATTGGTAAAATATGGGGTATACGAAGCCTGCCTAAAAATAAAGGTCTTCAAAAAAGAGGGGAAGCTCCTAGATCTTTCACAGGGTGCTGAGAAGATTCCAAAATCTAGGGACGCAGCTCCCCAAACGCGCATTGAAATAGGCAAAAAGGAAGGCATTGCCATCATTTTGTAAGACGGAACTGGTTCAGTTTCTCATCCAAGCAGCACAGAGAACTTCAACACTCCCAAACCCTCTTCTTGTTTTTATTAAGCCTAGTTTTGAAACAAATCAAAAGGTAACCTCATTATCGGTTAATTATGAGGCTAGATTAACTTAAGTTAACTAGGGAGTGCTACTTCCCAAACTACTTTTGTTGTAATAAATATTCTCCTCTGCAGTTGCATAAAATGAATACGTTTGGCCTTGCTGTCTAGATTATCTGCATTAAAACAAACCTAGAGACATGCCAATTTAAGCACATTTCCTTAACACCCGACAAACAACCGCTTTTAAATCTTTGAAATTCTGACAGGAGTGGATCACCCGAACCATCAAACAATAACGACAGAACTTAATCTGTTTTCAGGAGTTGTTGTTTTGAGAAATAGAGCAACTGTATATGTTGAAAGCTGGGTGGGGGTACTAATAAATTATTATTATTATTATTATTATTATTATTATTATTATTATTACTCTCTAAATTGTGCATAAGCTTATCCATTGGGTATAGCAAATATGTAACGCTTTCCCCATCAGATTAGTTTTTAATGTGTCTATATTCACGGGTTAATTAAGTCAACAGGAAAATCACTTCGCCTAGCATGCTGCTTTACAAGGCAGTTTGCTTTGTGCAGTGCCTAATCACAGCACAAGAATCTGCCCAATCCATCATTTGGGCCCTGTTACTGATTTGCAACATGAAAGGTGGCGAGTGAGTAGAGAATTCGGTGCAGGGAGAGATTAGCTGCCAAACTCGCCTGAAGACTGATGGACGGGATCTCTAGACCAGGCATAGGCAAACTCCGGCCCTCCAGATGTTTGGGACTACAATTCCCACCGTCCCTGACCACTGGTCCTGTTAGCTGGGGAATTGTAGTCCCAAACATCTGGATGGCCAGAGTTTGCCCATGCCTGTTCTAGACCCTACTACCTCCTGTAGTGGTGTTGCGTCCTTTGCTGGTGCCCGGGGCGTACCCTCTCAAAATCGTGTCGTCAGAAAGACCATAGCCAGACACTAGAGAGACCTGTCAGGAGTAATCATGGACCAATGGTACCAAATAGTATGGGAAACAGTTTTATTAGAAAAACTAACCAATAAACTGGACGCTGATGGCGCTGTTGGTTAAACCACAGGGCCTAGGACTTGCCGATCAGAAGGTCGGTGATTCAAAAGCACGTCAAATTGCAAGTAGATAAATAGGCACCACTCTGGTGGGAAGATAAACGACGTTTCCATGCGTTGCTCTGGTTCACCAGAAACTGCTTAGTCATGCTGGACACATGACCCGGAAGCTGTACGCCGGCTCCCTCGGCCAATAAAGCGAGATGAGCGTCACAACCCCAGAGTCTGCCACGACCGGACCTAATGTTCAGGGGTCCCTTTACCTTTACCTTTAACCAATAAACTGAAACTGATACGGGGACAAATGGAAGAAGATGTCTTCACCCCGGTACAGCTCTCCTTTATCACATACACAGCCCAACAAGACAAGGACAAGAATCCACCAACAGCATACAAATCAATATGGCTAACCTGATTCAAAAACACCCACTCACACATGAAAAAGAAGTTCACTACAGCCAATCAAAGACAGCCAAACACACCCTAGGCCAGGGGTCAGCAAACCTATTGAGCAGGGGGCCGGTCCACAGTCCCTCAGACCTTGTGGGGGGAGCCGGACTATTTTTTTGGGGGGGGGGGGTGAATGAATTCCTATGCTCCACAAATAACCCAGAGATGCATTTTAAATAAAAGGACGCATTCTATTCATGTAAAAGCACACTGATTTGCGGGCCATCCGCGAGCCAGATTGAGAAGGCGATCAGGCCAGATCCGGCCCCTGGGCCTTAGTTTGCCTACCCATGCCCTAGGCCAGTTGTTCTCAACCTGTGGGTCCCCAGATGTTGTTGGACTAAAACTCCCATCATCCCTGAGCTCTGGCGTTGCTAGCTAGGGGTGATGGGAGTTGTAGTTCAACAACATCTGGGGACCCACAGGTTGAGAACCGCTGCCCTAGGGCAACTCCAACTTCTCTCACCACCAAAGGAACACAACCAAATAGTCAAGAGGACCCGTACAAGCGATGCTGACACAAAACCCCACACATACATTAAGTAAAATAGAAACATCGCCACCCAACTCCACCCTACTCACCAAGGCCGCTCCACCTCTTCCCCCCTTTTCTTCCTAATGTAACACTCATGTCTCAACAAATGAAACTGATCTGTAGAAAATGTAACTTGAAAAAAGAGACATTGCACATACAGTGGTACCTCGGGTTAAGTACTTAATTTGTTCCGGAGGTCCTTACTTAACCTGAAACTGTTCTTAACCTGAAGCACCACTTTAGCTAATGGGGCCTCCTGCTGCTGCCGGTATGTGATTTCTGTTCTCATCCTGAAGCAAAGTTCTTAACCCGAGGTACTATTTTCTGGGTTACCAGAGTCTGTAACCTGAAGCGTATGTAACCCGAGGTACCACTATACTTTTGTAAACCGAGAAATCTTTAATAAAAACACGTTAAAAACCACCACCACCCCCGTGTATCCAGACCGTGGTCCCCCTGTCGTCGTCCCCACTACACCCCTGAACTCCTGGCTTGTTTCTTTCGCTAGCGTGGGTCTTTATGCTGAGGCTTTTGGAAGATAAACCGATAGTGAAGCCTGCGTACTAGTTTATTATCGGAATTTTCATTTGTGCAGTGTGAGTCAGAACTCTGGATGTAGTTGGCTTTTCACTGTTACCAAAGAGCTCTTGATTTCCCCCCGGGTCGCGGGGTTCGGCCCACGATGTTGAATACTTTTCCAAGTGCCCTGGTTTAAGTTAGGGCTGGGAATATACCCATAAAGAATGCTAAACAAAGATTTTCTTTCATGCTATAACCATGCAGATATCTCACCTTGAGTATGTTTGTAAGAACAAGTCTGATACGATGAGGGAGCTTCAGCAGACCCAGGAAGACACTTTCAGCAAAGTAACGGAACAGATGAAGGCTCAGGAAAGCTGTTGGGTGAAGCAGAAGAAGGAATTGGAACAGCAATATTCTGGGCTCCTCGGGGAAGTTCATGCAAGGGCACAGGTACAATATTTCTGCCAGGAAACCATAAACTTCTAAAAGTATTCTTTAAATATTTAGTATATTATTTCAGTGGTTTGGGTTCCAAACCAATTTTAAATTGCTCGGGAATATCTGTGTGCTTAAAGAAATGATTTTCTTTCTCTCTCTTTTTGGTACTATTAACTTCTACTTTCTTTAGGAAGGGTATGAATTTGTGTGAAGGCATTCCAGAACTTGCATTGTTTAATTGGATCCTGCAGTTGTATTTCCCATTTAGTTACCATGCGAAAGTTACCTGCAGAGTGAAAACATTGGCTTCTTTGTGTTATTACGCGGAGCACCAGATGCTTTCGCCTCTTGGTGATTGCTCTTCCTACGGTGCGGTAGAATTAAACTTATTGAAATTCACTTTATGCTGAACTGCGTATCAGGCATCGGTTCATAGGCTAGTTGCCGTAACAAAAGGTGGTTAAACACATAGAAACAGCCTGCACTCTTGTGAGCGAGGTAGCAAGATAAAGTAGTCTTGGCATAAGCTATTTATCCTAGCTAAAGGTGATGGCACCCCAAGGAGGCCAGTATCTGTTGGACTATATTTTCTGAGTTTATGAACACTCAAAGGCCGTTGACTGTGGCTTTTGTTGTCCTCTGTCCTAAGGTGTAAAGAAGTAGCCACCATGATACTGCAACAAGAGTTAATTTGCAAATCTTCCGTATACCGTATTTTTCGCCCCATAGGGCGTACCGCCCCATAGGACGCACCTAGTTTTTTTGGGGGGGAAATAAAGGGGAAAAATTATTTTTCCCCCAGGCGCGGTGCTGGCGCGGGCGAAGCCCGAGCTTCCCCTAATCCCAGCCCCGAGAACAGCCTGCTATCCGCAAGCCTAGGGAGGCCAGCAGTAAGTCACCCCGGTCTCCCCAGGCTTCGGAATGCAGGCAGCTCTGTGCAGCCATCGGGAGGCGGGCGCGACTTTGCGCCCCGCTCCCGATGGCTGCGCAGGGCTGCGCTACCCCCGGGACTGCAGGCAGCTCTGCGCAGCCATTGGGAGGCCGGCGCGAAGTGGCGCCGGTCTCCCGAGGGTTGCGCAGAGCTTCTTGAAGCCTGCATTCGCCCCATAGGACGCACACACATTTCCCCTTCATTTTTGGAGGGGAAAAAGTGCGTCCTATAGGGCGAAAAATACGGTAATTAATATTCACTTAATGCTTTGTTGGCAAAGTAGCTCAATTGCAGCTAGGAAGCCCAAATACCAGTTCTTTCCTTGAAATTAGAACAATGTCCAAACACTTGTTAAAATATTCAAAAGTGTTGACTTGTAGAACATATAGCTAAAGAAGTATATATGCAAAGTATTTACATTCGTGTGCTTATCCAGGCCCTACAATGCAAATCTCAGCTAAAGCATCCGTGGCAGATGGCAGTCCAACCCCTGCTTAGAAACCTCCAAGGAAAGAGTCCACCACCTCCCAAGGGAGCCCGTTCCACTGTCAAACAGCTCTTCCCATCTTCTTTCTGATGTTTAGTTGGAATATTCTTCTATGTAACTTGAATCCGTTAGTTCAGGTCCTACAATCAAAAGCAGGAGAAAACAAGCTTCTCTGTCTTCCCTTTAGATATTTGTCTCAGGAGTTCAGCCTACACTCGAGTAGGACCCTGGCAGAGACACATGCCCGACTGGCATGTTCCCTCCCTCCCGGTCGATCGTTCGGGAGCTTCATAAGCCTTCTTCAGCCCGAACATCACAATGACCGATGCCAACAGACATTGGCACACTTAGGGATCCGCAGAGTTTGCGCATCATGCGTTAACAGACCTCAGCAACTCAGCATTTTGGCTAATCTACTTTATTTACATATAAACATACATGGAGCACTGCAACATGGCTCCCTCTCTCTCTAGCATCAGACAGCGGAGAGAAAAAGAACAAAGGACAATAGTCCCACTTCATGGAACACAGTAACACAAACATTGTGTCTCTGTCAGTTCTCACTCTGTGGAGTCATAACATACACCGTCATGAGATAGACTAAAATCCCATGACTGCAATCATGGAGCAGGAATTCTAACAATTTGAATAGACATGGCGGTCGCATCTCATCTGTCTCCTCTTTTCCAGGCTAAACATACCCAACTCCCTCAGTCATTCCTCATTTGGTTTCCAGATCTTGATCTTCTTCTTCAATTTGTATACTGCTCTACATCTGTAGATTGGTTTCCCTCCTCTGCACATGTTCTAGCTTGTAGAATATCCTTCTTCTCCCATTCTTGGGCATAGTTCTTGTGCGGGTGGGTGGTCATGGACCCGATCCAGGCGCTCTTGGAGGAAACTGGTTTTCTAGATCCATTTAGTCCATTCCCTCATTCGCACCCTCTTTCATGAGTGGCAGCTCCCACCCCCTCTTAACATATCCTCAGGTTAAGAACCTGTGGCTGCCTGATCCCATGCTCCTATGCTCCAGCCCCTTAGACTCACAAAAATAGGATTGCTCTGGTTTAAAGGTTATCCTGAGAGGACGCAGAGTTGTGCAATGCTTTCCCCACTTAGAAGAAAGAGTAAACGTTGCTGCAAGGCAACAGCTTTGAAATACCCTGAGAAATGCTCAGAACCAAACAACTTTCAGAAAGAGATTGTGGCATAGCCTTCCTTGCGCTGTTCCACAATTGGGACATATTTTATGTCCCCAGCTGCCAAAAACCACCCAGCACATTAGCAAGCATTCTAACCTAGCCTACTCCTGATGCATCCTTTCTTAAAATTTATGCTGAATTTTAGATTAGGGAAACACTCAAACATTCATTTTCCTCACCTCAGTTCTGAAGTCATGCTGTTTTGAAACATCGGAAGCCAGTGACTTAGTTGTAGTCTAGCACCCTTTCGGATTCTGTATAGGGATGTGTAGGAATATCACCATCCAGTAAACACAAAACAGTGTTTTAATAAAACCATTACTGTAGCATGGCGGTTAAGGCAAAGATCAGGGAACTTCTGCCGTCCAGTTCAAATCTCACCTTGGCTGTGAATCCCCGGAGTCAGGCTTGTCAACGCTATGGGGCTGAGGCCTCTACAGCCCCCCAATGTCCACAGAGATGGGGCTCAGCCCCCCCCCCCCATCTTGAGGGGGAAGAGGAGGCATGGTGGGATGTTGCCCTGACATCGTGCGACCTTGGCAGGATGTCACCCTGGGCCGGCCAGCACGGCCTGGAGCGCAAATGTCACATAGCTGGGCTCTACCCATGTGACAGTCATGCACGACGTCCATGACGTCATGTGCAGCTCTCCCCCCAGTGTTGGGCGCAACTCAGCACCTTGTTCCCTGCGTAGTCTTGGCTTATCTTCCAGGAATAATAGCATCCTATCAACGTTTCAGGGTTCTTTGATAGATGATAGAGATTATTTACTTGACCTGAATTGAGCACGTAGGTGCTGTATAAATACTAAGCATTGCTATAATATACCGGCTCCCAGTATAATTCAAAGGGTTGGTGCTGACCTTTAAAACCCTAAATGGCCTCGGTCCAGTATATCTGAAGGAGCGTCTCCACCCCCATCGTTCAGCCCGGACACTGAGGTCCGGCTCCGAGGGCCTTCTGGCGGTTTCCTCCCTGTGAGAAGCCAAGTTACAGGAACCAGGCACAGGGCCTTCTTGATAGTGGCACCCGCCCTGTGGAACACCCTCCCACCAGATGTCAAAGAGAAAAACAACTACCATACTTTTAGAAGAAATCTGAAGGCAGCCCTATTTAGGGAAGCTTTTAATGTTTAATAGATTATTCTATTTTAATATTCTGTTGAAAGCCACCCAGAGTGGCTTGGGAAACCCATCCAGATGGACAGGGTATAAATAGTAGTAGTAGTAATAATAGTAATAACAATAATAATAACAATAATAATAATAACAACAACAACTACGCAAGGCTTGGGAACTTGTATCCCTCTACAACCTGCTGGGACTCCAGCTCCCATCATTTCCAGCCAGAGTGCCCAGAGGTCAGGAATGATGGGAGTTGTAGTCCAACAACACCGATAGGCCACCTCCTTTACAAACAACTATCCCGTTTTGTGGATATAATCAGAAGCACAGGTACACAGGCAAAAAGATATTCACATAAAAACAAATAATGCGATAGTGAATAGATCTATGGGGGGGGGGGAATGAGACTCGTCAAATAGAAGGGTTGGGGGATTCTCTAGGGCAAGGGATGCCCCTCCCTTTGAAGAATTGACTTGCTTTATGAAGGAGCAGGTCTGTTATCAGAAGAGGTGAATTAGTTGAAGACTATCATGTGTTCAGTGGAATCAAAGTGAGGGTTGTAAGAGAGGAAAATAAAATAGTTGAAATAAAGTGAAGTCCTTTGAAGCCCAGGTGTCATTAAGTCTCCAGTTTGCAGTCTTGTCTTCTTGCCAACATAAAGGATAAAGACCCAGCAAGAAACAGGATAAAATAGAGTTGTACTCTCCAGGGGAGTGACTAATTTTTTTAAAGGGTTCTTGAAGTCCGCAGAGTGCCGTAACCCAGGGAGCCACCTCTCAAAGCTGCTCCACTCCATGAAGTCGGGCTGCCAGTCTTTCAAGGCACAGAATCTTGCTGTTCCTTTCAAGAAATTGTACTTTTAAGGTTCTGAGGAAATATTAGAAGCAACGTAGGTTTGGGCACAAAACAATTACAAGCTGCTGAAGGGGGAAAAAACGCAGCCTGTGCGTCTACATTTATATGGCAAAGGAAGGAAGATTGCTGTACAGTGGATGCTCGGGTTGCGAATGTGATCTGTGCGGGATGCACGTTCACAACCTGCAGCGTTCGCAACCCGCGTCTGCGCACGCACGGGTTGCGATTTGGCGCTTCTGCGCATGCGCAAACCACCGAAACCCGGAAGTAACCCGTTTAGGTACTTCTGGGTTTCGGCAGTCCGCAACCCAAAAATCGCAACCTGAAGCGTCTGTAACCCGAGGTATGACTGTACTTTTAGATAGATAGATAGATAGATAGATAGATAGATAGATAGATAGAGTGATACTGGGCCTACTTGTTTTTAGTAACAGATACCAGCTGAGCTTTTCTTTTTGACTCTATATGAGTTTATATTTGCCTTCTTAAATTCTGGACGTTTCACCTCTGAGGGCCAAGATCCACGAGTTGTTTGTGTTTGCTTCCTCCCCCACCGCGCTTCCCAAATTCAGGTTACTTTTTTCCTACTTCTAGAAGCAAAAATCAGTTGCTAATAATTCTGTAGTTTCTGGGCCGATGTTCAGGTTTCATTTTGAAGTATTTTAGTGTGTTTCCAGGATTGTAGGGATTAATTAATGTAATTAGCCCTTGCATTTTTGCCTAACAGGAAATACTAATATCGGTTCTGCATAAGATTTTGCATACATTATTCATGTATGTGTATATAGCCAGAGATTTGGGTGTTTGGTATGCTCTTTCCCCATGACTTGACACCTTTTTAAACTCTGGTTGTTGGTTATTTATACAGTCCCCATCACATTTTTCACTTATTTTGGAAGATCTGTTCCTTTTTAGCAACTGGCCGCCTTCAGTGTTCCTTCTCCCTCTCCCTTTTACAACGCACATGGTATTTTCTTCCAAAAGACACAAGCAAGCTTTCTTGAACAGCAGTTGCGTTGACACAGCAACTGAGAACTGCAGTCAAAATACATGTCACTATGAAGATTGTGTTGGTTGTTTCGTATGGATGAGTTGCTTTAAAGCAAGCAGATGTGCTTGGGTTTAATCTACATCATTTGCTTGTGGAACCTTCAGTCGTTCCAATGCCAATCTCATGTGAAAGTGGTGTCCAAATCAATGTGAGTGTTGTGGACAGGGTTGCGGACATCTGCCCAGATTTAGTTCCCGCAACAGCCATGGCTTCTTAAATGGGGGAGGAATTAGCCACACACCCTGTGAGTTGCATCCAGCACTGTCCACAGAGAGTACCTTTAACGCAGTGGCACCTCCCTTTCTTCTCCTCTCCCTTTGCACCCTCTAAATCTGATCTGGAGGCCCTTCAACTCTCTGGAGCAGATTTTGAGGGTGTGCAGGGGTGACGGCAGTTGCAGAGGAGAGGAGGAGAAAGTTCCATTGTGTGGCGAGTTCCTGCCTCCCACCAGAAGAAATAAAGACATGAGACACAATAATTAAGGTTAATGGGCAAAAATTGGCCACAACTTTATTGGTTACAGGTGATGAACGGTATTGGCTTAGGCATTGGTCCTAATCAACTATCCGGCTTCAGACCGTCTGTCTGAGAGGCCAGGAAGGGTTAACACCAGCAGGGGGAGCCCTGCCGATGCACATCAACTAGGCACTCCCCCAGAGTCACCACTCAGGGGCGTGCCTTGGGCCCTGGCCTCCATAGGCTTCGGACGTGGCCATGCCCCCCAGAGTCCTTTGCCGGACTACCCTTCGCAACTGGGGGAGGTGATGGCGCTCCCCCCCCCCAATTCATCTACATAGCAATACCCCAACCAATGCCTAACTGCCAAACCATGGAAGTTGTGACGATTTGCTACGAGGTAGGCAAAAAAACCAAATGGCCGGTGCCAATTTGCCAGGGGGAAAAATTCCTACTAGGCCCCTTAACGGCGACCAACCGAAGTCAATAGCAAGGTCAAAGGAGAAACCTAAAGGGAGGGTGGGTGGGAAATTCCCCAGCTGATCGGCAGCAAAGAGGAAGCTCCTCTGCCACGCTTGCCTTAAATGTGGCAAGCCACGCCCCCTGAGCCAGCTGATAGGCTGGCCAGGGGATGACGCGGCAGAGGATTCCCCTTGTACGCGCGGAGCTGGGAGCCAGCCTCCGCGCAGGTGTTGGGGGCGCTAAGCCCGCAACACCACCTCCTCCCTAGGGTCGGAAGTGGCTTTGCACAAATGAAGCCTGCCTATTACAAGTCAAGAAAGGCTTAACCGCCTTAAGATCTCCATGGAGAGCTTTCTCTGCAATTCTCTTTTGACAATTCGGTTGATAGGGTTGCCAAAATGGAAGCAAGGAAACGGTCATTCCAGAGAACTACCTGTTTTAAGTGTTCAATGGTTAATTTACTATTGTAATAATGCTTCCTTTCTGCGAGTTTGAATTATGCGAATTTTCACTTCCACTTGCATTTTCGTAATTGCAAATAATGTTTAAAGATGCAGGGTATTGGAATGCAGCTCCCATCAGCCTCAACTAGCGTTGTGGCCAAAGGTCAGGAATGATGGGAGTTGTAGTTAAGCAATATCTAGAGGGCATCCCATTGGCTAGGCTTGTCGACGATGCGTAATTTCCTGAGACGGTAAAATATTCATTTTCCATTCCGCCAGCGTAGCTTAGATAAAGTAGATAAATGTATTAATAGTCCAGGATGCTGATTCAATAGAAAGGCAAACAGTTAGCCTGTCTAGTGAATTGGCATTCAGGGCCATGAATGAATTTAACTTATGCAAATACTGCATACAAAGCTTTTTATTATGTTGAAACTTTGCAATAGGCATCTACATCCATGCTCACTTTCATGGATTGAACGAGTTAGAGGTGTTGCATGCTCTCTCTCTCTCTCTCTCTCTCTCTCTCTCTGTGTGTGTGTGTGTATCACAAAGCATTACTGTGACTTCAATCTCACAATGCTTATTATCCAGTCATTAATTTACGTACTTGTCCAAATTAAGTTTTTGAGCATTTATTGGAATAGCAGGTATTATGTATGTGAAGAATAAAGCAATAAGTGATTGATCAAATAATACAAAGAGCGTTCTCTTGAAAATACAATTCTGCCCGAGACATAATTAATCTGTGAATATATAAGTAGGGGGTTGATTGCAAAGTAATTAAAAGATCACCTTTACTTTCCCCTTTCCAGCTGCTGCCTATCTATTTCTGTCTCTCCAGGTTTTCCCTAGTTTACTATTCTCTTTTGCTAAACTAACTTAACCCAGCCATGTGTCCTGTTCTTGTCTTTAAAAAACAAACACCAAAACCCTAGCATAATTGTTCTTTAAACCATTGACTTTGCTCTTGCTCATAGATAAGATGGTTAAGGATTACTGCAGTATTGGCCTGCGTTACCATATTTTTCTGTGTATTGGACAAAGTTTTTTGACTCAAAAATCATGTCAAAAAACTGAGGTCGTCCAATACACGGATAGTGGCATGTGGGGGAAGAAGCGGTGCCCCACCAGCCAGCCGGTTGGTGGGAGCGCAGCTTCCCCCGATGCCACAGCGAGCGGGGAGCAATCTGGGGGGTGTTTCCTACCCACAGCTGCATGGGGGGAGAAGCTCAACAACTTTGGGCCATCTCCCCTCATTTTCTTAAAATTGAGTCCCCCCAAATGGGGTGTGGTGGTCTTATACATGGGGGCAACTTATGGACGGATAAAATACACTAGTTGCTATGTTAAGTTGAAAGCTGAAGTCGACACTTGCCCTGGCTCTTAGCGCCGGGCAAAGAAGGCAAACTCCTAGTCCGGCTGCTGTCAAAGGCTTTAATGCATAATGCAGATCAGTACCTGGGCAAGGGGCAGGTTACAAGGTAAGGCAGGTACATATGGTATACATTTGGCCAGCAGCAGAGCATTTGCCCCCGCTGCCCAGGCCAGGTGTGCTCCCGAGGGGAGCGTGGTGCAGAGAGTGCCCTCACAGACACAGGATAGCTGCTTGGGCGCCCAGGGCGGCGTAAATGCCCTGCAGCCAGGGGTGGAGTGAGCCGCCCATGGCGGACATTTGGTGTGCTGCCTGCCCGCGACTCCCAAGCCTCCACTAATCTGTCAAAACGAAGGGGGAAGGTGGGGAATGCTGCTGGCAAAGCGGCACAGTTTTCCCCCCTTTACTCCGACGGCTCGGGGTAGGCTTGGGAGTCGTGGGTGGGTGGCGTGCCAAATGTCACCCCCCTCAGTGAGGGCACCCGGGGTGGTGGACATCTGGGGTGGTCTGCCCCCATCACCCCCCTTCCTGTGCCCCTGCATTTTGCTAAGCGCAAGTTGAGATGTTGATGCAACAGGTGACATGACGGCTGCATCTTCTTTTTGAAGAGCAGGGCTAGCACAGCATTAGTAGAGGAAGTAGCCGAGTTTAGGGCTGGGCGCTATATCGTTCAAAACCAGCTTGAAGTCCGTATCACGATATCGGTTTCATGACTTTTTTTGTGACTTGGCAATATATCATGAATCACGATGTGTGTTAGGGTTGGGCGATATAGATCATCCAAAACTGGTTTCAAGTCCATATCGTGATATTGGTCTCATGATTTTTTTTTTGACCCGGCAGTATGTTGTGAATCATTGCTGGCATTACATTTATTTATTAAAAACAATCCTACTGAAGATTCTTAGCACTAAAATCCAAAGGCAGTTATAAAAAAGATAATAAAAAGCAATATATCAAAAAAAGAAGAATACCAAAGAGGAAGAAAATACAAAATGGAATACTCATGATCGTTACAGAACACAATGATATAAAAAAGAGAAAGAGGTGGGGAAACAGAAAAAATAGCTAAGATAATGGAAAAGAATAGAAAAATACAGTGGTGCCTCGCAAGACGAAATTAATTCGTTCCGCAAGTTTATTCTTCTTGCGAGTTTTTCGTCTTGCGAAGCACGGTTTCCTATAGGAATGCATTGAAAATCAATTAATGTGTTCCTATGGAAACCGCTTGCCAGGCTGGCGGTGCGGAGAAGGGCTTTTCTCCCCACCGCAAGCCTTCAGGACAGGTACGGGAACAGAGGGGAAGGCGCGCAGCGCTTTCCCTCTGTTCCCGGGGCTTGTGTGGGAGGAGGGTTTTTCCTCCCCACCGCCAACATTAAGAACAGCATTCTGAATGTTGGCGGTGGGAAGGAAAACCCTCCTCCCACCCCAAGTCTTCAGGAAAGCCATCCGAAGCCGGGCGGCGGGAGAAGGTGTCCCCGCCCCCCCGCCCGGCATCGGAGCTTCGTTCCGATGGCGGGCGGCGGGAGAACGCGTTCCTGCCCCCCGCCCGGCATCGGGAGAACGCGTTCCCGCCCCCGCCCGGCATCGGAGCTTCGTTCCGATGGCGGGCGGCGGGAGGAGGTCCGAGGACAGTGGGGAAGACACGCTGCGCTTCCCCGCTGTCCCGGAGATTTCCCTATGGGCTTTCGTCTTGCGAAGCAAGCCCATAGGGAAAATCGTCTTGCGAAGCAACTTGCAAACGGAAAACCCTTTCGTCTAGCGGGTTTTCCGTCTTGCGAGGCGTTCGTCTTGCGGGGTACCACTGTAGATAAAAAGAACTCCCGCCTCCCTATCTGACAATTATCTGTAGCAACAGTTATTCAAAATATTTAAATATGCATTCCAGAGTAGTTTTTTCTTGTTTGCAGGATGTAACTTTCCCCAAATTAATTTCCCAAGCTCAGCCGTTAACTTTTAGTCACCCAGACAGTGCAATATGGCTGTTGTAAAGTCTTTCTAGTAATCCAAATTAATATTTATCCAGCTTCTATACAGTGGTACCTTGGGTTACATACGCTTCAGGTTACATACGCTTCTTCAGGTTACTCCGCTAACCCAGAAATAGTGCTTCAGGTTAAGAACTTTGCTTCATGATGAGAACAGAAATGGTGCTCCGGCGGTGCAGTGGCAGCAGGAGGCCCCATTAGCTAAAGTGGTGATTCAGATTAAGAACAGTTTCAGGTAAAGTACAGACCTCCGGAACGAATTAAGTACTTAACCTGAGGTACCACTGTATAAAATTTATTGTAAAGCCCTTTTAAACAGTTGCTGGTGTTATGTTTTAAGGACAGTGCTGCTTCTCTTCTTCCACTGATGAGCATCTTGACTTTTATAGGTTTGGAATATGAGATTAGGGCTTGGTGTTTTGTTTTGTTTTGTTTTGTTTGTTTTTAATAAGCAGCTTCACTTTCATTAGCTCTTTAGCGAGCTCGTAATTTTGAACATGCCTTTCCAGAGCTTGGATTTAATGGGCTGGTTACAGAGCGATGCAGCAGCTTTGGGGTTTTGATGTTCTGGAGTTTGCCATGTGCCCCATTGCTTCTGCCATTTCTCCCGATTTATAAAGAGGCTGCCGGTTGATTCCGTTCCTTGAAACCCATATCTCCTCCCACATTTGCAGAAATATCAAGAAATGGCAGAGAAAGCCAAGGAGAAGTTTGCCGCCGCCGAAAAGAGGCAGGAGCAATTGCTCTTTGAGAACTCGCACTTTAAGACCATGTTGACTCAAAACCAAAAAGAGCACATGTCTCTTCTGGCGGCCTGCGCTCTGCTTTCCGGAGCCTTGTACGCGCTCTACAGCCGCTCGTGCGCCTTGTCGACCCAAAGGGACTTCCTCCAAGATCAAGTCAACACCTGCGACATTTTCAAGCAAGAGATCCGGACTCTGGCCAACGTTTTGTCCGAGGCCGAGGAAAGGAAGCCGAGCGACGGCCAGGCGAAAAAGCAAAAACATGGCGGCAGCATGATCCACCTCTTCCGCAAGGGCGTCATTGCTGTGCTGGCAGCCAAGAGGCTTCAGCTGTTGGGCCAGTCCTGCAGCTCCCTTTTCTCCTGGGTGGACAGCTTTAGAGAAGGCATAGGAATCTTAGTCTGTGCAGGAGACTCCAAGGATGTGCAGAACCTGTCAAGTAAGATAATCAGCCGGTGATTTATATGTTTGGTGTCAAACTGCACTTTCAGTACTTAAATAACAATTATATTATGCCAAGGCAATGGGGGGCATAGGCTTTATAATTTGAGGGGGGAAATTATGTTTAAGCTGTTAAGACCAAATTTAGCGTGTTAATTAAAAGAGCCCCAAACCCCCAGAGACGGTGTTAAATACACAGGAAACACACACACACACCCATCTGAACGGATGGTAAACTGAATCTGAATTGACTGTGACCCATTGCAGACCTGATTGTGTTTAGGAAATGCAGAGTACGCTTTCCATGTAGATTCAGGTCAGGCATAGGCAAACTCGGCCCTCCAGGTGTTTTGGGACTACAGTTCCCATCATCCCTAGCTAACAGGACCAGTGGCTGGGGATGATGGGAATTGTAGTCTCAAAACATCTGGAGGGCCGAGGTTGACCATGCCTGATTCAGGTCTCCATTCCGTGGTTTCTTCTTCCGTAGTATGGCGTAGCATGATGCCTGCACCTGGGCAAGCCATGGTTAACACAAACAAGATCCCTTCAAATCCAGGGTTTGTGAGCTCTGCTGGCTAGTTTTAGCCATGGCCATTGCTTCTCCATGGTTAAAACAATCCGTGAAGGACTTAAAGCACGAGATGGGAGCGTGGAAGCCTATGGCACATGTCTTAACCATGGTTAGGAGATCGGGCTTTTGTGTTGTCCCACGGAGCTCTGTACCAATGAAATCATGGAAGTTGTTTTATGGTAACCACAGGGAAGGCTTTTTCAGTTGTAATCTATGGTTTGGCACATCTGAATTGAACTGCCATGAGATTAATAATTGGAACGTTTGCAGATTTTTAAGAGTTGGTGTAGCATGAGCGTAGCATAAGAGCACAGGAAGTTGCTTATCCCAAGTAAGGCCTCTGGTCCATCTTTCTCAGCCTTGTTTATCTGACATCAGCAATGTCTAGGCAACACGATGATTCGCAATAGACAATCTTTTATAGAATTCCTTCAAACCATAACAAGTCAAAAATTGAAATCTTTTATCTCAAAGTCTCTGAAAACCTTTAAATGAAGCAAGGTACCAGACTTTGTACGATGAAAGACAAGCTGTGAAGCTTTGTGTATTCAGCAAATATGATTCCCAACACTGAACAGTGATTCCGGATATTGACTACTGTTTCGTAGAATTCTTCGTCCGCGTGGTGGGAGGATATAGAATTGCTTAATAAACCCATCTTATTTCGATTGAATGTATGTAAAGGAAAATATCAAATGCTGTGGAACAGTGCTCATGTAATAATGTAGTCATTGTGTTTTCCCAGCCCACCAGCATGTGCTCTATATCTAAGCTATAGCCCTTCCCCTGGTTGCCAGTGTGGTGTAGCGGTTAAGAGCGGTGGACTTGTAATCTGGTGAACCGGGTTTGCTTCCCCACTCCTCCACATGCAGCTGCTGGGTGACCTTGGGCTAGTCACACTTCTTTGAAGTCTCTCAGCCCCACTCACCTCACAGAGTGTTTGTTGTGGGGGAGGAAGGGAAAGGAGAATGTTAGCTGCTTTGAGACTCCTTCGGGTAGTGATAAAGTGGGATATCAAATCCAAACTCTTCTTCTTCTTGCTAAAGAGTGTGAGCTACGGACTAGAAAGTCTCTGGGTTAAATGTCTCCTGAGCTGTGAGCTCCCTAGATGGTCTTGAACCACTGTTCTTTCAACTTCAGTCCCACATCTGCAATATTGGGGTAGTCGTGGCGACTAGACAGTGGGACGTTTTCGACCCTGCATATCTTATTTTTATTGAACAGCTTCGGGTTGGAGGCATTATTTGGAGAGTAGGATGATGGTGCTGGGAGGAGCTGGGTTTAACCCATTTGCCCACGTATAAGCAGCTAAAACATGTTACAAATATCTTTGAGTAAATGTGTGGTTTTTGCAAGTAGCCACCAAATCCGAGTGATTGTTTTAGCAGCCTCCCTCGCCGCAAATGTGTTTTAATCTAATACTATGGGATACCATTGGATTGTTTTCACTTGTTTTGTAATGCAGGGCAACAGAAGGAACACATCCGTTCTCTTCAAGCGCTCAATTGGCTTACCAGTCCTAGTCTCCTTGCCGCTATCCTCAGTTCAATGGTCGAGCTACAAGAAGTGGTTAACAAGACAGGTAACGTCTTCCGTTTTTTTCTGCTGATCATATCCCAGGTATCTTGAATCTTCAAATAGTACGTATGGGGCAAATGGTACAATTTCCCTGCTAATTATAAGCGGTAAACTGTAGCATCTAGTCTGGTGGGGTGATCCTGTAGAGCCAGTCCCGCTATTGTAAGTTTCCAGGCACAATTCAAAGTGTTGGTGCTGACCTTTAAAGCCCTAGACGGCCTTGGCCCAGTAGACCTGAAGGAGCGTCTCCACCCCCATCGTTCAGCCCAGACACTGAGGTCCAGCTCTGAGGGCCTTCTGGCGGTTTTCTCACTGCAAGAAGTGAGGTTACAGGGAACCAGGCAGAGGGCCTTCTTGGTGGTGGCGCCTGTCCTGTGGAACGCCCTCCCATGAGATGCCAAGGAAATAAACAACTATGTGACTTTTAGAAGACATCTGAAGGCAGCCCTGTTTAGGGAAGTTTTTAATGTTTGATGTTTTATTGCAGGGGTCGGCAACCTAAGGCTCATGGGCCACAAGAAGTCCATGGGGGTCATTTAACCGGCCCATAGACCCCTGCTGCAGGCTCGGGGACCCCTGCCTGCCTGCCCATGCACTACGCTAAACCGGCACGGAGCAGAGCGGGGACTGCCTTCCGCGACACTGGCCGGCTTCCCAATAGCTGCAGGAAGATCCCAGAAATAGTACCTCAGGTTAAGAACTTTGCTTCAGGATGAGAACAGAAATTGTGCGGCGGCGGCGGGAGGCCCCATTAGCTAAAATGGTACCTCAGGTTAAGAACAGACCTCCAGAATGAATTAAGTTCTTAACCAGAGGTACCACTGTATAAGGTGGCTGAACATGGTCTTAGCTATATGCTGCCAAGGATTTCAAATCCTGACACTCAGGAACAAGGCAGAAATTGTTAACTGGTTGCCTCAGCATCTCGACTGTCCTTGGTATGTGGATACTTCTGCACTCTGGTGTTGACCATGAGATTGAATCCACTTACGCCATTGCTTGTGGTTCTCAGCCAGGGGTTGCGTTTCCCTGAAGCTGGTGTGGCACATCTCCCGAGCCACAGGCCACAAACCATGGGAAAATACTAAACATCTTCAGGTAACAATTGCAGCATGCACCCTGATTCAAGGAACAACACAATTGTTCCACCAACTTAAGGGAATTTTGGGGTTTAGCCTTCTTAAACAGCAACAAACTGTGCTTGACCACATCTTTTGACTTCCAATCAGTTTAATATGGCTTGGTAATCCAAAAGAACACACACAACATATTGGGTCTATCCAGTTCCACAGCTGCACCCAAAGAACCTTTTTGTACCCAAGGCTTAGAATTCATTTTTACACGAGTGTTGACATTTAACCAGTATAACAGTGGCACTTAGAGGAAACGAGCGTGTAAGATTTATTTGAACGTATTGTGATCACTTGGAGATTAAGCTGAGTTTTGAACTTTTGGACACACAAACATTAGTAAGGACTCCAGTCCTTCCTCCTTGTTCTGTTTTGCTAAAAAGCAAAAGAAAAAACAAAACACCAGACATCCTTCCCGTTGTCACTGGAGTAATCTTTGTCACTTTTCATTGGTTTTTGCTTCATTTGTTTAATAAAGACTTGCTTGCTCTTTGCACTGTAACTGTGTTTGTGCAGGACAATTCTCACACGCTCATCACCGCATAAATTATTTAGTGCTTTTACTGTAATTCCTTGATAGTCTGTGGCCAGGTACTCAGAGTGTATATATTCTTTTCCCTCTGGTTATAGATACAGCAGAATACAGTACCGTGTGGAATTGAATTGTATTCTCGTTTCACCTTTCAAAGCCGTGAATGATTCTATCCCCGCACATTTCTTTGTTTTAGTCAGAACCATTATTCATTAAAAATTAACCAGAGGTGATGCTTTGCTTTTAGAAATTGTGTGCTTTCCCATCCTGGAAATATTTTTATTTTCTTTTAAAATCTCTCTGGCAATCCTGTGGGGTGGGGGAAAGAAGACTGGTATAGCATTAGCCCGAATGTTATATGTATATATATAACGTTCAGACTTCTAATTTTAAACAACAGAGATAGAATACAGTGCATTCTGTAGGGACATGGGTGGCGCTGTGGTCTAAACCACTGAGCCTCTTGGGCTTGCTGATCGGAAGGTCAGCAGTTCGAATCCCTGTGACATGGTGAGCTCCTGTTGCTCTGTCCCTGCTCCTGCCAACCTAGCAGTTTGAAAGCACGCCAGTGCAAGTAGATAAATAGATACTGCTGTGGCAGGAAGGTAAATGGCTTTTCTGTGCGCTCTGGTTTCTGTCACGGTGTCCCGTTGCACCAGAAGTGTTTAGTGCTGCTGGCCACATGACCTGGAAAGCTGTCTGTGGATAAACGCCAGCGCTCTCGGCCTAAAAGGGAAATGAACGCTGTACCCCATAGTCGAATTCAACTGGAATTAACCATCCAGGCGTCCTTTACCTTACAATGCAGTCTATCAAATGTTTTTATACCAATGGCACTTGATAATTCAAACTACAACTCTGGCCAAGAAAAATTAAATGGAAACAAAATTAAAACCATAGTCTGGTTTCACCAGCCTCTACACACCCCAAACATCATGGCTAAGAGCCCACCACAACTATTTTTACATGCCCAAGGGGGTTTAATTTGCGCCGCTCGAAGAACAGCCCCTCTATCCTGCCCCATGCAGCATATTTCTGAAACCAAGGGGACTTTCAGTGTAATATGACATGTGAGCTCTCCTTATCAAAATGATTTTTTTTCCTAAATAAAAAAATCCCAGTGTGAATTATATCCTGAAGGGGGGGCGTACCTGAAGTAGTTATTTGGAACCATGCCCAGGCAACTTGAAATCTGAACAGATTATATTCCAGGTGCAATGTTAATACAGAGAAACCGATAAAGTACTTTGATTCCGTTTGTATCCTACTTCATATTAGTTCAAGTGATCCTTTGGCTGCAGATGAAAATAATATTTTTGGAGTAGTACTCTTTTTCTATTTTGCCTGAAATCCTTTGTTTTTGTTCTCACAAGCAAGGGGGAGAAAAAAAGATGGCTTGCTTTAAAAAATGTGCCTCGATAGGCTTTCTGCTTTAAACTTCAGAACAAATATTTTAATTCTCTGCAGCAACAGGAGATCTGGTATTCTCCTGAATGTAAATAAGCTCTGCCATGGTTGTCATCTTACCCTGATAGTATCGTAAGACAAGTAATGACAGATTAAGACCTGACTTGCAGAGGGAAAACTAAATTACAAGACTTTTATTAAGGCATAAATAAACCTATTAACCGTTATCTGGAATACCAATTAGTAGTAGGAGCACTGACAATTTTATTTATCAACATTAAACACAATTATTAATTACAGACCTGACGAATCTAGCAGTAAGCAGAACATGTTGGGTGTGCTGCGGCCTTAGGCCCATTATATGAGAAGGATGATTACCAAAATCCATTGGGGAAATAAGTAATTGTAGTTGTAAAATTTTAATTGCCTTGGAATAAGGTAAATTATATTCTCTTGTCTTGGAATATAAATAGTGTGGCATTAAGGTACCAAGCCTCAGTAGTTTTAAGCAGCAAATGATTTAGACATCTAAGCTGTCAAGGAAGAAAGGAAAACAGTTATAAATTTGCTTCAGCGACTTACCTTCTACTTTTGAATCTGTAACACATTCACTGATATTTATAAGCAGTTATTAGTCTGCTTATCCAACAGGTCATATATTGCAACCTGTAGATTAATGCAAGGAAGACGAAGAAAAAGATGCACTATTAGAAGAGAGCATAAGACCAATTCTCATTAGCAAAGCCATTATTTCTCCTGTGGCAAATTCTGTCTGTGCATATGGGCGTACAATTTCACCAGATGTTAAGAGAATTGTTTGTTGTGTGCAAAGGTGGAATTGGAGAGATTCTCTTTCATCCACTAGAATTGCCCTGTTGCAGATTGGTGTTAGCCAACATACTGTTTACCTAAAGAGTTACAGTGAGCCATGTCCCAACACGGAATCAAACAAGTACCTATGTAGACAATACACTACTCCTCTTCTTGGAATATTTGGGGGTTGGTTGGTCTACGCAGCATTTTATGTAGAAGTTTTTTAGGGAGACCCTCTGCAAGAAACAGTGGGATTCTGTTAAACAATCATTCACTAAGAAGCATGAGTTGCAAACCTTCCAACATTTCTCCGATGAAAATAGGGACATCCTATTCAATAATGATAATAATATATGCTGTCCGTCTGACTGGGTTTCCCCAGCCACTCTAGGCAGTTTCCAACATATATAAAAACATAATAAAACATTAAACATTTTTTTTAAATCCCTATATAGTGGTACCTCGGTTTTTTAGCATCTCGGAAGCCAAACTATTCGGAACCTGAACCCCGAAAACCCAGAAGTAATTGCTTCCATTTTCAAACACGCCTCAGAAGTCAAACAGCTTCCACTGTGTGTTTTTCTGTTTTCCCCATTGACTTTGCCGACCACCCTTTGCGCCTCGGTTGTCAAACGTTTTGGAAGTCAGAACTGTCTTCCGGAACGGATTACGTTCGACAACCGAGGTACCACTGTACAGTGGTACCTCGGGTTAAGTACTTAATTTGTTCCGGAGGTCCGTTCTTAACCTGAAATTGTTCTTAACCTGAAGCACCCCTTTAGCTAATAGGGCCTCCTGCTGCCACCGCGCCGCCAGAGCACGATTTCTGTTCTCATCCTGAAGCAAAGTTCTTAACCTGAAGCACTATTTCTGGGTTAGTGGAGTCTGTAACCTGAAGTGTATGTAACCTGAAGCATATGTAACCTGAGGTACCACTGTACTGGCCTGCCTTCAGATGTCTTCTAAAGGTTGCATAGTTACTTATCTCCTTGGCTTGGAGGGGTCGCATATCTCCATACCCTCCAAAAAATTTCTGATGAAAATAGGGGCGTCCTAAGGAAAAGTGGGACGTTCTGGGATCAAATCAGAAACTGGGATGGTTTCTGTAAATCTGGGACTGTCCCTGGAAAATAGGGACATTTGGAGGGTCTGGAATTACTCAGAATCACAAGCAGGTTTCCTCAAAAGTAAGCACCTCTGTGTTCCATAGGGTTCAGTCTCTAAGATTAAAGTTACATAAAACTGGAACCTTTGGTTATTTCCATATTGGGGTATGGAATTCTGTATGTTAAAAGGCCCAGAACATTGTGTTTCACTATTTCCTATATGAAGCATTTCCATAATTTATATGTACTCAGTGGGAGGTAGGCCCAAACCCACTGGTTTAATGGACTTTGCTTCTTTTTCTTCTCAAGATCTGAATTCGTGGCTTTCCGGACATTTGCTTATCAATGTGGCAAGGAATTCTTTTTCGAAGCTCATGGACAAACTTTTCATCATGATGGAGTTTGCCGTAGCAGACGGCCGCCAGAGCATTACCTACATCGAGAAAGACACCTTGGTTCAGAGATTGGCTCGCGGGCTCCATAAAATAAACGCCCAGGCTCTTAAAGCAGGCATCAATGATAGAGCCCCTGCTACGGTTTGTATGAAAGCAATTAGCATACAACAGCTACTGTGCTCAGGGAATTTGCTTTCAGATGTCCGTGGGTTTTTATTCTCTGCCCCGCAACACTTAGTTTGTGTAGCATCAGAGTGTTCTGCCTTAAAAGTAAAATTGGAAAATTACAAGAAAGGGAGTGTATTTTTCAAACTGTACCTAGCTTTGATATTCTCTCTCTCTCTTTCTCTCTTGTTTTTAAAAACAAAACTTCATTCCCAGCCATTAGCACTCAAGGCAAGGCACAATCTTCTTTTTAAAAGCAAATCTTTTAAGAGCAGTTCATGATTTTAATTGTAAAAGTGCTTTAAGTATCACTTATTGCATACTTGGGTTGTGTGTTACTACAAAAGTACATGTGCGATAGATACAAAAATACGATAAATGTTTCCTCAACACGGACCTCTGCCTTGTTTTGAGTTTTGGAATATATCCTCTGTTTGTACATATTGCTTCAGGAACATGCAATAGTAGCTTTCAGAATGTTTCACTTTTCTGCGCGAATTCAGAAAACATGCTTCATTTTAATTTTCCCATGCTTTAAATGCTATTGATTTATTGCCTAATCAGTGCAGCTAACAATATTATTTCCTCTCTTTCCCCCCTCCTTTTTACTACCAGAAAAGCATAGCATTCTTGCAGAGGCAAATATTTGAATTTACACAAAGGCTACATACAGCAGAAGTGGAACGGCGGTCACTCCGCTTAGAGCTCACAGAATTCAAACGGAATTTGAATGAGATGAGAAACGAGGCTGACAAAGCCCAGAGCCTGCAAGAGCAATTAAATGCATTTAAGCAATCTGTAAGTATATTTGATTTAGATGGGGGAGGGGAATAACCCTCATCTAAAGGAGAGGTTTCCTTTTGCTCCATTTTCACTCAGCCTTCCTTAGAAAACCAAATAATAAAATCCATCTATTCTTGCATTCTCTCTCTCCCCCCTTCCTTCCACTCTGCCCATGCTCACACAAAAACCATGTCTTGTAAACGTCTCCCTGCTGTGATTCAGGTATATTAAAAGCGGAGAAACAAGTGGTTCTTTCCATATGATTAGTTCCTTATGTTGCAAGATAAAATAGGTTGAGTAAATAATGATGTTTGATCTGTCAACAAAGCCAATTCCCTCCTCCCCGCCTCCAGTTCCTTAAATATTATGCTTGTGCTGCTGGAGAAGTGAAGTCTGAACGCTAAAATTGCATGTTAGCATCACTCAAGCAAAGTGATCTGTGTATTCATTCTGCTTTCCTTATCAGCCACGTCGCTACCAACTGTTGAAACGCTCAACGGAATAAGTGCTGTTTCACATTTTATAAGATACCTATGGGTCGAGACACTTCAGTGTTAGCACGTACTGATCTACATTAGAGTAACCCTGATGTATGACAGTCACAATGCTTGAGGGTTTGGGGGGGGGTAGGGAGTGTGGTTGCTGTGGGAAGCCGTGGGAAATGGCAGCCATTCATGGGATTCCCAGAAGGTGTGTTTGTAGTGAAAGTTCCACATGTGCAGTTGTCACCTGTGGCAATCTGACCATTAATTTGGAGTGCCTCCCACGCCGAAATTCTGTAACGGGTGAAAAAAGCCTTCAGGGGCCTGGTGGTCTTGTCACTTCCTCAGTGGTCTGTAAAGGCTTGGTGGATCTGTAAGATTCATTCAGCTTGTTAGTTGCCTTGACCATCTTTCTTCCCTTTGAGAAATAATGTAATTTCTTAAAGAAAGGAAGGTGGTGCATTTTTTAAAAAACCAACAACAACAAGGAAAACAAGGAAGAGTAAAATACATACAAGATAGTAATTGCTTTACCTCAAACTATTTCACATGTTTGTCCCTAAGTGTTCCTTTCTAATATACCTGATTTTTGGTATTTTGACACACACCCCCCCCATTAATTTTTATCTGGCACATATGTAGAAATCCCCCCCCCCCGCCCTTAGTGGATGGAGATGGAGAATTGCTCTTCTGTAACTTGACCTCAAATCTTGGATCTTGTCCCAACTTTAACCGTAGTTGTTTTTAATTAGACAAAACGGGCTCTACCCTTTATCTGTTTTGGTTTATTAGGTTGTCTTTTGCAATATTTAAATTGGCAAAAGTGCATGGGCACATGCTCATTTTCTTTTTCTTTTTATTGGAACAGTTTATTTTGTCCTGTTAAATAAGGCAAGGTGTTTCAAACTCAAAACAAAGAACTTCCCATATCATACTCTAAAGGAACATGTAATAAAAAGTTTCCTTCATACATATACAAACTAAGGATTCCAATCCATTCTAATGCGTACAAACCAGACAAATCTCTGCAAAAGAGAAATTTCAAGTTGCATTGGGTATGATGTGCTAACTTCATTAGAAAACATTAAAGCGACTAACTTCACATTTAAGTCTCACACAGAACCGACAGCAAACACTTGATTTAGGGCGGTAGGAAGAAAAGATGGCAGCTTATGTGTTTATGGACCCATCAACCATGAGAATGAGATTTCACAAGTATATGAATATCTTGCTTTAAACGCTGTTTGTTCTGGACAGCATTATTTCAGAACAAGTCCCTAAAATTACAATCTGGGTGATAGACGGAGTGATATATTCCCGCAGAAGAATTCAAAATGAGAGCCGGAGTCTTTGATTAGGCTGAATTTATGGAAGATGGCTTGCTGATGTTGAACTACAATAGCAGGATTGCCTTCTTCCCCCTAAAACATTTCACATATTGCAGTCATTGGTCTTGGCTTGGCCTGTATGTATGGCTCTGAGCTTAGGCGTTATGTTTGGAACAATGTAGGTACCTTTGTTCAAATCAGCTCCTTTCACAGAAATAATTTTCTGACCTCTTTTTGATCAGAAAAAAAAGCTCCCCTTGGCCCTTGTACTTCCGCACCAGGTTTCCAAGGGAATCTGGTGAATAAATATCGCAGGGCAATTTAGCCCTGCATAATGGTCCCGACTAGGAGAAGATCTATTGAGTGTTTTTAAAACTTTTGCATTAGAATGTTGCATATTGGCAAGTGGGAACGCTGAGAGTCGAGTGTATAAAACAAAGCCGCTGTTTCATGACAGGACACAATTTATTTCCTTTATCAGAAATTGATCACCCGCGAGAGGTTTGAAAGTGCATGTGAAGAACTAAATAATGCATTGCTACGGGAGCAGCAGGCGCAAATGCTTTTGAACGAACAGGCACAACAGCTTCAGGAGCTGCAGTATAAACTGGAAGTGCATTCCTGCGAAGAAGCAGACAAAAACCAAACTCTAAGCGAAGCTGTCAAGGTAGGACCCGCGTTTCAGCATCCAAATGAAGATGCTACTTTCGCCTCTGTGCAAGACTTGGGTTTGCTCAGGAGAACACCTGATGGAGAGCACGTTCAGGCATTTCGGTGTGAACTTAGGTTTCCAGGTGGGGAGGTATCCTGAACCCACTTGGGTAGAGGAAACGGTTTGACCCAAAGGTGGATTTAGAAGAGCATGATAGATTCCACCCGCACTGGGTGCTGAGCCGAGAGGGTGCCATAGGCAGTGCTGGGTTTACGTACAGTGGTACCTCTAGTTATGAACTTAATTTGTTCTGGAGGTCCGTTCTTAACCTGAAACTGTTCTTTACTAGCGGGATGCTTTCTCTAATGGGGCCTCTTGCTGCCGCTGCGCCACCGGAGCACGATTTCCGTTCTCATCCTGGGGCAAAGTTCTCAACTCGAGGTAACTCTTCCAGGTTAGCGGAGTTAGTAACCTGAAGCGTTTGTAACCTGAGGCGTTTGTAACTCAAGGTACCACTGTATAAGCTAAACAATCTATAGCTTAGGGTCCCACTTTCTTGGGGGGCCCCCAAAAAAAATTAAAGGGGGAAAACCCTGGATGTACATTTCCAAAATATAAGATAAAAAACAAATAAAATAAAACCTACCTACAGCAATAGTGTTTTGTGTTGTGTAGGCTCCTATGATGTAAGTCATGAGCCCCGCCTGCTAGCCTGCTCCCTAAAATATCACTGGTTTGCTCATTTCTGTATATAGGGTGCCTACATTCTGCATGTGCAAATGGCTTTAAATACCTATGAGGTCCATAAATGAGCCTATAGCATATTTTCAACACCAAAAAACAGTGGCAATTTGTTGTTGGCAAAGGACAGCTGGACAGCTAAAGGGCCCCATTACCTTCAGTAGCTTCGGGCCTCATCAAACCTAAATCCGGCCCTGCCTCCGTGCACCCATTGTAAGGTGGGGGTGGGGGTATTTTGGCGTTGCTCAGGGGCACAGCTGAGATTTTAAAGCCCAAAGTCCACAGCTGCTTTGACCCAAAATGGACAGCAGTATATTGTCCCCTCTTTAAAAATTCAGGAATTTATGCCCACGGAAGAAAATAATATGCAGTTTCTGCCTATTGATGCTCTCAGGAAAGGAAGAGAAGAAGCTCTGTCCACTCCAGCAAAATGAGCACAGGGAATTGTGCCTAGGAGTTCATCTCAAACCCAGTTTCCTTCTTCCGACAATTGCCATAGCACCCTTTGCACAAGCCATGGAGTGGTTTGCAGCAGAGTCAAACATTCATTTGCAATTGGGCCATGCCGTCCCCCACCCCCACCCCCCGCAGCATGCAACAGGAGCTGGTGATGGTTTTTCCTTCTGTGTTAAAATTAAATGTGCAGGGCTGCAGAAGGTTCATTGCTGCGACTGTGGAAGCCTGGGTGCAGTCTGTTCAACAGTGAGAAGGCTACTGTTTCTGGGACATGAGTGCCACTAATAACATGTGTGTGTGTGTGTGTGTGTGTGTGTGTGTGTGTGTGTGTGTATATATATATATATATATATATATATTATTAATTTCAACATACCAATTGTTATACATTCCACAGAACTTCACATCTTATACAATCTTTTTGTACTCCCATCAGCACGTCTGATGATCCACCATTTTTATCATTTCTTCCACATTTCTTAAATTCCTATTGCCTTTAATGATCTTAACTCACAATCCACCTCTTTAACCATTTTTGCAATAATTCAAATAATTCACCTCACAAAACCTCTTGCAAACCTACAAACGTAATCTGGTCATCACAATTGCTTTTCAAATAGTCCGTAAATTTACACCAGTCTTCTGTTAATCTCTGGTCCCGCAGGTTTTGAATTCTTCCAGTTAGTTTATCCACTTATTGGATAAACTAATAACATGTTTCTGTGGTGTAGAGATATAATGAGACTCTTTGCTGTTTTATGCCCATTGGAAAAATGGATTCCGAATCCATCCATATGAGGAAGATACTTAAGATGCCTTCAGTATTAACACTAAGCCAGACCATGGTTTAGTGTGAACCTATAGGCTCCCAGGGAGGAGAATGCAGCTGCTTTGCTTGTCCCTAGCAGCTAAGCCAAGATTTGGCATATTGTGTTGTCCAAACATAGACCATGGTTAAGTTGTCTCCCCCGTGATTATGAGATGCAACCGAGATGAAATCTTGGCTAAGCTCGTGGCTGAGGAGAAGAAAGCTTAGCTGTGAGTCTGTGTTCAGGCAGTACACTTACGTGAAACCTTGGCTTAACTGCCGTGCTGAACTAAGAGGAAAGAAGCAAAAAGGATGCACATTTCCCTCTGAGAGTCCTAGTAAATTTTGGCCTACCAGGCTGTGAGAACCAGGCCTCAGGTTCTGCAAGCATTTATTTCTTTCAATTCCCTAATGAAATGCTTCCTGTGAAGTGATCAACATGAAAAAAGTAATCATAAATGTACATAATGTGCAATAGAAGTGCCACATAAACCAATTCATACACGTGCAAAATACTGGAATGACATATGCTGATGATTTGTCAGTTTCCCTTTTTGCAAAATCACAATCAAGGGTTCTGCGGTGATTCCAAAGAATCCACGATTAAAAGGAAATGCTGATAAAGGCACCCGAGAATATAGTTTACAGTTTCACGTTGACCGCTTCGTTTTGGAAATCATGCAACATATATTAACAATTACGCCATATTACATTCTGTTGCTCTCATCAAGAAGTTTAAAACACCCTTGATTAATTTTGAAGCTTTATCAGTTTTGATTATAATCCCATATATTTTTTATCTACCCAATGGCATATACCGTAGAGACATGCATGCTTGCCAATTATGTTTCAAGGTCATTCAGAGCTAAGCACTGTTCTTAGATTGTTGCCTTTATTAGGTGGTAAGAGATAGTCCAACTGTCTCCATTTGCAAAGAAAAAGAAGACTTGGTGCTTATGGGAACAGAATCTATACTGTTTTAGAGCTTTGTGGTAATTTGAGCTTTCCCTATCCACTAGTACTAGAAAAATCTACTTCTTTCTAGAGTGTGTGGTCATTCATAGCATATAAAAAGTATGTTTGTAGGCGCTCTTTCAAGAGAAATTTTTTGGTAAGTTGCGTTGATTTTAAATATTTTTAAATACAGTGGTACTTTGGGTTACATACGCTTCAGGTTACACACTCTGCTAACCCAGAAATAGTGCTTCAGGTTAAGAACTTTGCTTCAGGGTAAGAACAGAAATTGGGCTCCGGTGGCATGGCAGCAGCAGGAGGCCCCATTAGCTAAAGTGGTACCTCAGGTTAAGAACAGTTTCAGGTTAAGAACAGACCTCCGGAACGAATTAAGTACTTAACCTGAGGTACCACTGTACATATATTTTTTCCAGGTGGCCACTCAAAGCATACCATCAGTCATAAAAAACTTTAAAATATATCATAATTAAAGATAAAATACCAAACAGCAGAATTCAGAAAAGGAAGCAGCAAAACCCAAGCAAACTATGCTAAGGGGATCCAATTGTTACAGCCCAGGTTCTGAAATAATGCCATCCTAACTAGTTATCGGAAGCCTCTGGATAGAGGAGCCTGATAGGATGTTCAGGGGCAAAGAATTCCTCAAAGTCGATGGGCACAATCCACCAGGCAAAGTTGCTCCTTTTGTTTCAGTGATCATTTCCCATTGAGATAAATATATGCAGCATTGCCTGCTCAGTTGGGCCCAACAATTAGCACAAACATTCCCCCCCAAAAAAAGATCTCATCACAATTATTAAGATCAAATGCTCTCTAAAATTTACCATCGATGTGTTAAGTTAGGACAGCAAGGATGCATGTGAAAGTTCACTGTGCTTATCCTTTAGCTTTGGAATACAGTGGTACCTTGGTTCTCAAACACCTTGGTTCTCAAACGCTGAAAACCTGGAAGTAAGTGTTCCGGTTTTCCAATGTTTTTTGGAAGCCGAACGTCTGATGCAGCTGTCAGCTATTGTTTCCGGGGCATCTGCACCAATCAGAAGCTGCACCCTGGTTTTCGAACATTTTGGAAGTCAAATGGACTTCTGGAGCGGATTGAGTTTGGCACTTTGGTTTTTGCTATTTATTTTGCGTTTTTTGTTTTTGAGGCTTTTTCAGTTCATTTGTTTTTGTGACTATGTGGAAACCAGTTCAGCTACTGACTGATTGACTGCAGAATGGATAAAAGCCCCCCATCCAAACAGTGACTATCATCTGTATAAAGATATGAACTGCAGAATAACAGAATGGAAGATGATTGATATTATAGCAAACTGAAAAATTATCACTGTTCTTTCCTTTTCTGGTCTTTACTGTTGTTGTTTTTCAATTTGTAATGCAAATTCTACATTATGTATCTTTTTGAATTCATCAAATAAAGGAAAATGATTGGCAAAAAGCAAGCAAACAAACAAACAAACAGTGACTATCCTCAGTGCAGCTAAGAAAATTTTTTTTTTAATTTTTATCATCTCTAATATTGTCTTGGGACGCGGGGGGCACTGTGGGTAAAACCTCAGTGCCTAGGACTTGCTGATCGTAAGGTCGGCGGTTTGAATCCCGGCGGCGGGGTGAGCTCCCATCGTTCGGTCCCAGCTCCTGCCCACCTAGCAGTTGGAAAGCACCCCTTTATAGCGGGAAGCTAAACGGCGTTTCCATGTGCGGCACTGGTGCTGGCTCGCCAGTTGCAGCTTTGTCACGCTGGCCACGTGACCCGGAAGTGTCTTTGGACGGCGCCGGCTCCCGGCCTCTTGAGCGAGATGAGCGCGCAACCCTAGAGTCGGTCACGACTGGCCCGTACGGGCAGGGGTACCTTTACCTTTTTAATATTGTCTTATTTTATAGTAGAGTGCATTGAATATTGCTTTCATTTTATGGATCAATGGTGTCGTTAGAGAGTAACATTCATGTTAAATTGCTGTTTTCGGGGTTATTTTTAAAAATCTGGAACAGATTAATCCGTTTTGCATTACTTTCTATGGGAAAGCACGCCTTGGTTTTGGAACACTTTGGTTTTGGAACGGACTTCCGGAACGGATTAAGTTTGAGAACCAAGGTACCACTGTACTGTTCCCTCGGTGAACAGCCACTATTTCCCATAATGTCTCACGTATGAGCAGGCTTTTAGTGGCTCAGTATGGCTTTTGGGGATTGGGGTGCAGTTTTAACACTTGTGAGTTGCGTGCATGGAACGTAGGGAGCTGCAGTGGCGTAGCGTGGGGGGTGCAGGGGGGGCCGGCCGCACCGGGCGCAACATCTGGGGTTAGGGCAAATCCACAGGTTAGGGGGCGCAAATCCACGGGTTAGGGGGCGCAAATTACTTGCCTTGCCCCGGGTGCTGACAACCCACGCTACGCCACTGGCGAGCTGAGTTAGACCTTTGGTCCATCTTGCTCAGCGCTGTCCACACTAAGTCATAGCAGCCTTCTAGGATTTCAAAACTGGGTCTGTTTCAGCCCTGCATAAAAGATGGGAGTTGGACCTGGGACGTTCTACAAGCAGATCAGATGCTCAGCCACGACTGCCTTACTCCATAACATGTAATGTTCTAATTAGCACTACCCAGTTAAAGAATTAACAGGTTCTGTGAGCGTCGAAGTAGCACACAGCACAACCTTAAAAGTAATGCGGCCTGGAATTTTTTATATGCTAGATTTATTTGCTAGGAAGGCTGGATAATTTTAAGAATACTCAATCTGTCACCAAGGGCGTTTGAGACTTGGCAGGTGTGATAATGCCGATTATTGTGTTCTAACGTGATAACATATTTTTTGGGTATGCTTTCAAAGAGGTTTGATGAAAAGGCTAATACTCAAGTAGAATAGCTGTGAATATGTTTGGTGTAAATTCAGAAAATGAATCTGAAGCTCTCATTCATCGACTCCCATGAGTGTTTCCTTTTCTTTCCCCCCCAGAGAAACCGGCTAGATTTAGAATACTCAAAGGGATGGTGATGTTTGCCAGCAATCGTGTTGTCACTTTGGCAAGAAGGAGCAATTCTAAACACTGTATCTATTAAATTAAAAGCTGTTGTTCATTAAAGAACATAATGTAGCTGATTATTCATTAGTGTACAAGTTAATAGTAAACTGTTAATCAAATTTATCATGTTAAAGCAAGCTAGAGAGAGAGAGATCCCTTCTGAATTGTTTGGAGACTAAATTTCATAATTCATTAATTACTTAAAGGCTTTAGTTGTTTAAAAAGTTTTGTATAATGTATATTCTCAGCGAGTAAATAATTTATAGAGGCTGGATTTTACACTGGAATTTACACCTGCGCTTCCATCAGTAACACAATAATTCCTGGAACACTTTGATTTTTTTCATTCATAAAAAAATGATTAGTTCACATGCAACATGACAATGCCTTTTTAACAAACCTTTTTTGATAATTATCTTTTTTGCATATCTACAAGAGAATGGAGAAAAAGATGCATCCTTTTATGTGTTTATAGTGCCTGGGCAAACTCTTTAGAATTTTGATTTGAAAAACCTGGGACAGTCACTAACCCATGTGCCACAACCCTGCTTGTTTCCTGCTGCGCAACAATTCTAGAAAAGTATTGCTCTTCTTTCTCAATTGGAACACCTTTCACAAAGTTGCATCTCAGGGACACTTTTGACATAATTGATATCCCAGGAATGACTGCTGGAAATATGCCTGTGAATCCATGTGCACGAGGACTTGTTGGAATGTATTATCCTCATAGCATGCCGAAAGGTTGGATTCTGGTCTTGGATCAATTTTTAAAATGTAGAAAGTTCTCTTAGTCCTCTCATTTTCCTTCTTCATTTTTTAGAGGAGTGCAGTACAGTGGTACCTCAGGTTACATATGCTTCAGGTTACATACACTTCAGGTTAAAGACTCCGCTAACCCAGAAATATTACCTTGGGTTAAGAACTTTGCTTCAGGATGAGAACAGAAATTGTGCTCCAGTGGCGCGGTGGTAGCGGAAGGCCCCATTAGCTGAAGTGGTGCTTCAGGTTAAGAACAGTTTCAGGTTAAGAACGGACCTCCGGAACGAATTAAGTACTTAACCTGAGGTACCACTGTACATTGTGTGCAAATCCATAAGTACTTTATTTTTAGCTCAAGGGCACATGAGACAACATAACCGTATGTATTTTACAACGTCGTCTACTTCATGTAAACAAATATCACATGGCATCTTAAATACACATATTAGATTTCAATTATAGCTCCTAATTCTTTTCTTTTTTCATTAGTCAATCAAAGGTTCTGGTATTCCTCCTCCAAACGTTTGCAGAGATTTCATTTATTGTTTCTTTCTTTCTACTTCTACTCTGCCTTTCACCAAATGGTCCCAGGGCGGGGCACCGAATTATCATATTTAAAACATGTACAGTGGAACCTCGGTTCCCAAACTCCTCAATTGTTGTACGTTTTGGTTCTCGAATGCTGAAAACCTGGAAGTAAATGCTTCTGTTTTCAAATGTTTTTCGGAACTTGAACGTGCAACGCGGCTTCCGCCGACTTCGAGAAGCTCTTGCAACCAATAGGAAGCCGCACCTCAGTTGTTTGGAAGCCGAACGGGCTTCCGGAATGGATTTTGTTTGAGAACCAAGGTACTATCGTCATTGAAAAACATACACCTCAAAGGCCATTCCACAACCTGGAGTCACCCCCAAAAATGCCACGGCAAAGATTTTAGCTTTAATTTCTCAGGGGTTCCAGAAACTGGCTAACAAATATAAGAGTAAAGGTAAAGGTACCCCTGCCCATACGGGCCAGTCTTGCCAGACTCTAGGGTTGTGCGCTCATCTCACTCTATAGGCCGGGAGCCAGCGCTGTCCGCAGACACTTCCGGGTCACGTGGCCAGCGTGACAAGCTGCATCTGGCGAGCCAGCGCAGCACACAGAACACCGTTTACCTTCCCGCTGGTAAGTGGTCCCTATTTATCTACTTGCACCCGGGGGTGCTTTCGAACTGCTAGGTTGGCAGGCACTGGGACCGGACGACGGGAGCGCACCCCGCCGCGGGGATTCGAACCGCCGACCATGCGATCGGCAAGTCCTAGGCGCTGAGGTTTTACCCACTGCGCCACCCGCGTCCCTAAATATAAGGGTACCGGTCCCTATTTGATGCCAGGATAAGAGATTTTTGCAGATACCCTTTTAAAGATTCTTTATTTATGTATCAGTTTCATAGAATCGTAGAGTTGGAAGGGGGTCGTTGTGCTGGGCCCGGGGGTAACCCAAGTAACGCGGTCCAGGTCTGGTCCCGAATCCAAGGGTTCTGTGAGGAGGCAGCACGACAGGGCCAAGGCAGGACACGAGGCAGCAAACCAGGCAAGGTCAGGCACAGGATCACAGGCTGGTTCGGGCAAACAGCAAACTTTTATGTTTGTCGGGGTAACGGCCGGTCCTGATCCCCCAGCGATTCACCTCCCTGTCTCACCCGAAGGCGAGCACTCCTCCTGCGAGTACTCAGGTCTCTCCTTCTCTCAGACCTCAGTCTCTGCAACTCGGGAGATGTCAGTGGGTTACTAGCCCCAGGGGCCTCCTCAGCCTCCCCTGACCCAACCAGCAGTGGAGCAGCTATAAGTGATGGCCCAGTTGAAGGCAACGAGGTAATCCCCGAATCTGGAGCCAGGGCAGGCTCAGGCCCCTGACTCGGCCCAGCTGGTGCTTGTTGCAGGGGAACCTGTGCAGACTGGGGCTCTTCAGAATCAGGCCCCAGACTTGGTTCAGCTGCTGCCTGAGGCAAAGGATCCTGTGCGGACTGAGACTCCTCTGGTTCCGAGCCCGAGTCCCAGGCCATCACATTCGTTTTTGGACAGTACGAAAGATGGCTACTGGAGACTATGGAGAGCATCTTCCGCCAGAAAACTGGGCTAGATTGGTGCACTCTGTATCCTTGAGTACAAATCTTTGAGTGCAGATCATGGTTGAGGAGTAGAGACCACAATCCCTGGTTCAGAAGGTTTCGTTAAGCCAACCCTTGGTTTAGCTGTCATGTTGTGCTGAACTAAAAGGACCTGATAGGAGCAAAGCAGCTGTGATCTCCCTGGGAACAGCCATGTTGGTCCTAGGCCATGATTTGGCTTAGCACAGAAGTCAGAATTTTTTTTAAGTGGCAGGCCAGTGGAGAAGTGGCACTGGGGGGGAGCTGGAAGAAGAGGCAAGGGGGCAAGTAGTCCTACCCCCACCCCCAGTCACTGCGCTTACCTTCCCTTGGGCTGCCACCACCACTGCTGCTGCTGATTCTCATGGGTAGGCAAAGGGAGCTCGTTCACTCTGCTCTCTGGCCCCCAGGAGCCCCAGGGTGGCGATGGCGGAGGAAAGATGAGCGGCGTGAAAGGGCTGGCTCCGGAGAGGGGCTGCTTAAAATGGCGCTCAGCCAGCTCAGCCCAGCCCCCTTCCTCCTCTAGGCAGGGCAGGGAGAAGCCAGGAGGAGGGAGGGAGGAGGCGCCGCCGTGGTGTGTGTGTGTGAGGGAGGGGGAATGGAATAGCGCAGGGGGGGAAATGGCGCAGCCCAAACGAGCAGAATCCCCACGCCGATCCACGGGCCGGATCCTGAAGGCAATTGGGCCTGATCCAGCCCACAGCCCTTAGTTTGCCGACCCCTGGCTTACCACTACCTGCAAATGCAACCATTGTGCTGGCCTAAATTTGCAACAGCGCCTGCCCTTAGGATGGTTAAATAAGGAGATATATTTACAAATAACAACAAAAATAACAACAACTAATGAAAATTGATGTTTGGTTTGCCTTCTGTAGCTTTGTTGAGGGAATGCCCCTACCATACCCTTTTTTATTATTTATTTTCTGCTTCTAATGGGTTGTTTTTCTTCTTCTTAAATCTGCCGCGGAAGGCTTAATGGTATTATTGCTTTTTTTGTAATTATACTAATAAACACTTCTTTCCATGACCTTGGAATTTAGACTGCAGTGGGAAAGATTTATTGACTTGTACGTTTGAGGGGGTTGGGGAATGGGATTATTTCACGAGTTAAATGCAAAGGTGTTAAACAGACGTGCACGCAGACCACTTATCCCGGTTAGTTTAAAGCTTTTATGTACCTTTAAGATTTTGTTCAAATATACAAGAAGGCTCTTGTTAAATCCAGTTTCCTGAGAGATCTTTGTTAGAGCATTGAATCAACTACAAAGTAACCATATTACCTTGAGATGTGCAGAGGGAATCGATAGACCTATAAAGTTGTGCGGAATTTTTTTCTTAATGTTCTAAACCCTATTTTTCTGAGCAGCTTGAATATCAATGCATGGGACTTTTCTCTGGCTTCTGATACCTTCTGATATCCAAGTCCCTTATACCTAGCAGTTTTTGTTGTTATTTTAAACTAGAGAGTTACGCTTATAGGACTTGCCCTGTGGGCGTCTTTATTAACCTTAACCAACTTTTCCCATGATCTCCTTTTCCTTTTGTGCAAAGCTTTCATCTTTTTCTTTCTTTCCATAGAATTCATACCGAAATAGCCGCTTAAATAGAAATGAGATTGGATATCTTGGTAGTATGATCTCTGCGCTAATTCTGTTTGCCCTTGTTCACTTAAACAGACTACCATGGTTAAAGGGAGGACCTTGTAGGATTGCACACTTCATTTCCTCCTTTCCGCTACTCTTTGCCCAACCTACCACTGCACATTATCACAGATAAATCTTGTGTTTGCATTAATCACGGTGTTTACAAAATCTGAGCATGCTACTACTGTGTCTCCAAAACAGTAGATCCAGACCTTATTGGCCGGTTCAAGGCTTCACACATCGTGATGTTCCTTGTTACCTGTTGGCTTGGATCCTGAGAACCACAAGTCAAACAAAGTTTGCAGAATGGGATTTTCCTGTCTGCTCTCCTGTGCCTCCGAAAAGTTCCTCTGGAGGGTTGGGTTGCTCTTCTGAACAGTGTGAGAGTGGGGGGCTGCAGCAGAAAGAGGGGAAACCTTCAAAATCACGTGAAGTCACCCTGGGTGCCCGATTTTGCCAGATCTTACCTTCCCCAGCAGTCTCCTTCCATTCCCTAGCCCAGGCAGGTCCAACTCCCAAGAGACTGCGATCTACTCCCGCTATATTAAAAAAACTGGCAGTGATCTAACCGTTGGATTGACCAAAGTTGTTGAACTTTTTTGTGGAGGAGGATGTTGTTGTGCTTTTTTTGTGGGGGGGGGGATCAATCAGGATTACGTGATCGACCAGGGACACCCCACGATTGACCGGTAGATCGCGATCGACCGGTTGGACATGCTTGCCCTAGCCCATCCTATTCAGGAGAGTCCTGCAACCTTACAGAGACCCATGAGGGTCTAGGGAGTTAAGGGGGGAGGAGAGGTACTTGGAAGGTCCTCTTCCACTTGCAGTTCTCTGATTGCAAGTCATGATGCTTTCATTATATGACTTGTGCACCTCTACGCCAGTGTGGTGTAGTGGTTAAGAGAGGTAGACTTGAAATCTGGTGAACCGGGTTCGATTCCTCGCTCCTCCACATTCAGCTGCTGGGTGACCTTGAAGTCTCTCAGCCTCACTCACCCCACAGAGTGTTTGTTGTGGGGGAGGAAGGGAAATGAGAATGTTAGCCGCTTTGAGACTCCTTCGGGTAGTGATAAAGCGGGATATCAAATCCAAACTCCTCTTCTTCTCAACACAATATTCTAAATATGCACAATATTTCAATACTTTTAGTTTCGCTTTCAAAGTTAAATTGGTTAAAATCAGATAGATAGATAGATAGATAGATAGATAGATAGATAGATAGATAGATAGATAGATAGATATAGCATGGAATAGTGTTTCTGTAAAGTATTTCCATAGATGTAATTTCTGTTATTATCAGTAGTTAGCCAGATTATATTTGCTTAATAATATTTTCAGGTCAGATATGCTAGTGGTTAACATTTACTTTAGATTTAATTGCCCCCCCACCTGTAGGTTTCTTTGTTAAGGTGTTTATAAGTATTAAAATATGTCTGATACGATTTTAAAATCATATCGCAGTGTATGATCATTGCAGTGGGTGATCATATATATATATATATTTTAAATTCACTATTGTCTGCTATCTCCTGTCTTCTATGGAACGTTGGCAAGCCAAATTTATTTTTAAAAGTAAAAATAAAAACACCAACTTTGGAGAACTTGCACATGTTATTTCTGACAGATCTCTGACAACACTGTAATGCATGGAGGTACCTCATGATGTTTCTACATCATATGACAGAAGACCACCTGCCAATTTTCAAATGTTAAGAGTTCCAATTTTGGAGGCACATCGATTAAATTCCATCGTGAAAAGATAGCCTTTGGTTGCCCCAGGAGGGCTGAATTTAAAGATGGCTTAGCAGGAAAAGGTGAATCCAGGGCTTGAGTCCGTATTCTAGAACAAAAGCTTCCACTGTGGTAAACTTAATAAAGTCAGTTTTCTCTACAATGGTACCTCGGGTTACATATGCTTCAGGTTACAGACTCTGCTAACCCAGAAATCGTGCTTCAGATTAAGAACTTTGCTTCAGGATGAGAACAGAAATTGTGCTCCGGTGGCGCGGCAGCAGCAGCAGCAGGAGGCCCCATTAGCTAAAGTGGTGCTTCAGGTTAAGAACAGTTTCAGGTTAAGTACGGACCTCTGGAACGAATTAAGTACTTAACCCGAGGTACCACTGTATAGGCAGGATTCTTGCTTAGTATTCTCACTTAATATTCATGTCATGAGTCACCTGACTCCTGGGACAAATTCACTGTAAACAGGATCTTGTTATAACTGTAGTGGGAAGTGAGTTTTTGCAAAAAAATTCAGAAGAAATTCTGTTTGCGAAATCTCCTTTATAAAAAAATGCACCTCCCAGCTCTTCCTCCCTAAGCTTGTATCTCACTTCCAAGGGATAATTGGAGCGCAGGATTGCATTGCTCTATTGCCAAGTTTGATATTAGTATTATTTTATTTTTAATACATTTTGCCAGCTAATACAGCGAAAGCGAAATGTGGCTAATGTTATCTGAAGCTGAGCTGGGGTGGCATTGAAACGCACTTTGAACCTGGCTCTGGTTCAGCAAGACTTACTCCTTTATATGCTTGGCTATTTTGTCTTTAACAACATAATGTGTTAAATATAATGTGTCTTAAGGCTCTTTGCATTTCCAAACGAACACTCTCTGCGTCTGCACAACGCTGTAGGCCGGCAGTAGGTGGGCGTTTTGTGTTTTTGTTGTTGTCCTGCTCTCTCTTATCCAGCTTCAACTTTCCAGCGGTTCAAATTTGTCTACGACAACGCTTCCAAGATAAATGCGCTATCGGGCTTTGAAATTTTCCTATTTCTGTAAATATTAAGGCCCAGGGAGCAAAAAAATAAAGAGAAAGGGGCTGTATTGTGGATTAAGTGAAATATCTCAAGGCTGTGCTTTTCTGATAACTGAACCTGAAGTGACCTTTCTCAGACACAATTACAGAGCTGTATGTTTTTCCTTTAATTTCATCAGGGGTTTAATTAGTATACAAATAAAACTTCTCTTATCTTCCTCTCTACCTAATTGGCTTGTCTTCGCTTATATATGAAGCATGTGAAAGTGGGCTGTAATTAGGGTGACCGTGTTAACCTTTTTCCCTCAGACGTACTCCTGCCTCGAGGCCCGAAAACAGGGCTTTGGATTATTGCTTTGCAATCACGGCGCGTCTCCCATAGGCTTTCTCATGAGCAGAAGGGCTTTGGGTGCCGCCGCTTCCCACTGCTTAACGGGGAATCTTCATTCTTCTCCCCTCTAAATGTTTATTGATTATCTCGCCGTTCCACACTCAGCCTCCAACAACTTAATATCAGGTGACAGTCAGGAGAGTTCTCCAAGTAATTAGAGTTGAGCATTGGGGGAACAATTAGGACCAGAGTTATTAAACTTGATTTATCCTATTCTCCCCTGAACAGTTTCTTGGATATCAGAACATCGCGCTTTTCACAATCTCTACCCTGGTTGAGAAATTAGTGGCTAGCCCGCTGCTTATCATGGCCGCCTTGTTGCCTTGAGGCACACCCTCTTGGTTTCCGTCATTCGGCTGGAAATATTAGAGCCCATAAAGTTTATCGGGGGTTTTAATTAGATCAATCTGAAGAAATGGGGAGTGGGGGGCGGCGGAGGGGGAAGGCTTAGCAACCGAAAATATATTACTTTTAAAGCACTCCGGACTATGGCTCAACCGTTTTTGAGGTTAAGTGATTCCAACCATTTTGGAGGTTTAGTCATTCCAACCATTTTGGAGGTTTATCTTTAACCTGCAAAGGCCAAGTTTAAAAAGCAGAGGTGAGACTTTCTCCTGAAAGTGTCCAGGATAGTCATCCTTTGATGCCTGCAAATTATTCTTCACCTCTCCAGGTCACGTAAACTTTTGTTGCTTTCAGGTTTCCCCTCTATTGTCTTTGAACAACTTTGTGGTAGGGATTCAAAGCAGATTTAGCATCCTTAAAAAAACAAACGGGAGCCCCCGAAACCTCAAAAATCTGCTAAAATTCCGCCTGCCGTGGTCTTATCCGAGGGAAAAAAAGAAAGGTGGATTTTTTTTTTAATTGTAAAAATTGGGTGCAATGGTAGTAAGGAATCATTTTGATGGTTACTTCAGGAGCTCTTCAGAAATGCAAACCCTTCTGAACTGGTTTTCATGAAATACTAAACCATGGTTTGGTGTTGCATGAGTGAGCCTAAGGCTCATGTGTTCCCTATGGTTTGTGCTTGTTCTCCAAACCGGAATTGCAAACCACAGTTTGATCGTGGTTTGCAGTTCATGTTGGGAGGGCAAGTAACCAACAGAGTTTGCCAGTTAGGATGCAATGGCCAGCTTTTTGGTTTTTGGGGGGGTTTTCTTGCTTTTTTTTGCAGTAAATAGGAAATAACTCAGTGTAGTTTTAATTCCGTTGAGAAAGTGTTTCTAGGCGGAAAAGCGTGTAAATTATTTTGTTAGGAAAAGTGGAAGAAGAGAAATGGTCTAGCCTCTTTTTATTTTCCCAGCGTATAAAGTTGCGCCGTGTTGCCTGCAAACTGAATGCTTGAAATGATGACTCATTAATTCATCGTGTTTGCCTGTGTGCCAATATCACATATAGTTCACACTGTGATGCTAAATGGAAGTAGCACCTTCTTTGCCTTGCTTACTGAGTGCGATGTCAGAACATTTAAAGCACACATGAAGCCCACTTAAACAGGTTGGTTTAAAACCTATTTAATCTCAAATGGATTGCACCCTATGGTGCAGTTCTGTATATTATATGTTTTTATTATTGGCAAGCAACTCCGAAGCCTGGCTGAAGTAAAAAGCGGGGTATTATTATTATTATTATTATTATTATTATTATTATTATTATTATTAAAAAACAAATAGTTGCAGTCTAGAGAAGCCTGCGTCTATCTTCTGCAGGCAGAAGGAGGTTTTTAGTTTACTACCCACCAACAGCAGCCGCCTCTCAATCATGCCTATAGCTAGCTGCAACTTTTCATGGGCAAAAGACCTCTAGAAGAAGAAGAAGAAGAAGAAGAAGAAGAAGAAGAAGAAGAAGAATGAAGGCCTACCTAATGCCATCAATGTTGTAAGAATATCTAAGCTTCTCAGTGTGGAATCTCAACATAAAAAAGACATTAAGGGAATGATGGTCTAAAGTTAAACTCTGAAGCCCCCCCCCCCAATTGCCCTGCACTTGGGTGTAGGAAGGCAAAAGACCTGCATGCAAGGAATAGCACATTCTGTATAAGAATAAAATAGAGTTAAGTTTAGATTTATAATGTACAGAATGTGTCTTGTTTTGTAGTCTCATATTTCTGCTGGAGAAATATTTGGTGCTGTTTGTTTTTCTTAAAAAAGAAAAAAAAAAGGACCATATATTCTTCCTGCAGTATCAAAAAGGCTTTTGAAGCAATGAATTTATCTTCTATATGATTTTAAAAAAAAAAAAGGGGAAAGGGGAAATTCTTGAGTAATGCAATCTCCCTCCCACCAACCCTTCTAAATTCGATCAACTGAATTTTGCGTGAATGTGGTTTTCCCATTTGATAAAGAAAGTATACGTGGCAATAGACACATCCATCCTAGAACACTGTTGTTACGAGATAACTATATTTTCTCCTTCAGCTGTATTGTCACTGTCTTGCAGACTTTAAATGTACATTTTGCATTTAAATGCTAGTTTAAATTCAGTACCTTGGGTTAAGTACTTAATTCTTTCCGGAGGCCTGTTCTTAACCTGAAACTGTTCTTAACCTGAAGCACCACTTTAGCTAATGGGGCCTCCTGCTGCCGTCGCGCCACCGGAGCACGATTTCTGTTCTCATCCTGAAGCAAAGTTCTTAACCCGAGGTAATATTTCTGGTTTAGCAGAGTCTGTAACCTGAAGCATATGTGACCTGAAGCATATGTAACCCAAAGTACCACTGTAATAGGAACTGGACTCCCCACCCCAATTTCTGATTTCTTCTCGGCATTCGTTCTCTGAGTCACTCCCAAGAGGAACATCTGTATCTGAAGATCTTTGAGGCCCTCTTGTCAATCATCCTATGTACTACCATTTCAGAGCAATGGTACCTGTAGAGAAATAATCTCAGAGCTATTCTTGGGTTCACGAGCCTCGTTTCCAATGTGTATGCGATGGTTCTTGTTTTCCTGAATTTGCAGAATCCTCCCAAGGTGTGTGCCCAAGTCTTTCAAAAGCAATCTTAGAAGTGGCCCTCTGCTTCCCAGGTGTTTGATATAATCTGAGCTTGCCCTGCAGAGGTCCTTTGGGCTTCCGTTCCACAGTTGAGTTTCCATTGACATAGGCTAAGTTTGCTTGCTCAGCCTTACTGGAAATCAATACCCCAAATTCTTCTACTGCTTGATCCTTTCAAATCCTCAGATGGAAGATGTTAAGAATAGATGTAAAGCGTTATGCAGATATTTTAAAATTCCTGGCTCCGTTTTGAAGGTTATAACTTTTTAATTTGTCAAAGTAGCATATAGGAATTTAGTCCTGCTACAGTACAGCTAAGTCCTTTTGCAATAAGCATTACAGCCGAAAGGTAAACTCTTATAAAAAGGCATATTTTTAGAATTAGATTTTTGTGTAAGAAACTCTAAATACAGACAAGAATAAACAAAATGCAGAGACTACGAAAAATCTAATATAGCCCTGGCATATCTCTAGGCTCTACAAATTGTAATATCTTTCAACAATAGGGAAGGTTAGATTAAAAGAAGAGCTTGAGCTGTGAATTGAAAATTGGGCTTAGCAAATCCAGAATAAAGGCCTTGATTGTAGTTTGCATGCAAGTTGTCTAATTGTTCGTCCTTTGGGGAATTGTGTGCATGAATGTATCAATCTAAACCAATTTTCTACCTGAAGCATTTTATGTTGTTAGAGAGTAGATCCTGGGGAGGCCTTCAAGGGATGGAAACTGCAGTAAAATGTGAAAATCAGAAAAGCCATATGACTCAGTTACAGAATGTTTGTGTGTTATAATTGTCAGAATGGTATTGTAACAAATTGAGGGACTATAGAGAGGGTGGTTTTTTCCTCTCTCTCTCTCTATATATATAGTGTGTGTGTGTGTGTGTGTGTGTGTGTGTGTGTGTGAGAGAGAGAGAGAGAGAGAGAGAGAGAGAGAGAGATATCTACAGGGTGGCCAACTTGAATAAAATATTGGGGTAAGCCCCGCCCCTTATAATCAATCACATGATGTGGCGCACTCACACCATTTGAATGGCAATGCCCACCAACTGGGAGGGGGGCCCTCAAATATTTTATTGGGGGGCCAAAGACCCCTCGACCTCTAGGAGTTGGCTCCTATGTATATTTATGCCATCTATTTCATCTATATTTCTATTTCTTTCCCTCCTGAGTAGCAGTTTTCCATTAAAACGCTTCCATAAATTCAGATGCTTTGGGGTTTCTCTTTTTAAAATATACTTTAAATTGCACGTGTAACCCTTCATCCGAAATACTGTAAGGAAAGCATAAAATAACTTTTTAAAAAATTATATAGCACCTGTAGTATCTGCGATTGTGGCAGGTGGGAGTGTTTTTGTGTGCTGCTGTAATGCAGTTAAATTTTTCAACGCGCTGGATGTTGTAAGAAGGGTAAATAGATACTATTTTTATTAGAAAATAGCCTCAATCTATTTCACAGTCAGTCTGTATTCCTCTTTGTTTAATAGCCTATGGCATAAATTGAAGTTAATTATCGGAGCTGACAAGTAACTCTGCTTTCTGTCTGCTCCCAGAGTCTCTCCGAGGCAAAGATGGAGCTGAGAAGAAAAGATCAATCTCTGCGTCAGCTCAATAGACATCTTACCCAGCTGGAGCAGGACAAGCGTCGGCTGGAGGAGAGCATACGCGATGCAGAGAGTGCCCTCCGCATGGCAGCAAAGTGAGCACTGGGGCCTTGGGGAGATCACTTGAAACAGACAAAAGATCAATTCTTACTTTCATGCAAAGGGTTTTAGCCTTGGATAATGCAGCGCTGGAAAACAAAAGTACAGCTGCCTGTCTTTGAAATTTAGTAAAAGATCCTCTTGAAGGAAGAAAAGTTAGTTCAACATACTAATGGCCCATTTCAATCATTGCGGAGCCCAAGGATGGGTGTGATTTTAGGACAAGCAGTGCTGACCCCCTCTCTCTTTCCCGTTGCACAGCGCTCGAACCACCGTCGCTGGCTAGCAATTGAATTCAGCAAGCGGTCCTAGCGAAAGAGCAAAGGGCTTGATATGAAAAGCCAGCGTAGGGCAATACGTGGCAGACTAGAGCGAGGCGTATATTGCATCTGCAAGAATGAAGATCAGAATACTTGCACGTGTTGGTCTATAAATTCTGTGGCAACACACAAGCACCATCATTGGCCATGCTTTGTGTCGGCTGATGGTTGCCGTTTGCAAAGACCTGTGCGCTGGCAAATCTGGGTTTCTCTCTCCCTTCAGATCTTCTCCGCGCCATCCTTCCTCCATTTTAGCTCTGATGTCTTGGCTTCTTCTTAAACAGCTGCCCGCCACCACAAGGATCTCCCAACCCTCAGACTTCCGCCTGCTTCTTTTAGCGGCTGACGCTACTTCTGTCGGGTCCAGGCTCAACCTCAGCCTCTTCTGAGTCTCTTCTTCTGTCACCTCAGTGACAGTTTCTCTGTGTCACCTCACAGTCTTCCCCCTGCAGGCAGTGCTGTGCATTTATTGTCTTCAGTTAGAACCCTCTTAACTCAGGGTGATCGAACACACGTCTCGAAACCCACAGGCAGCCCTCAATGCCTTTTTTCAGCAGCCTTCGGCAACATTTGACCCATCAATTCAGCCTTTGAGGAAGTTGCATTCCCAAAGCCGACAAAGCAGAGGCAAAGAAAGGTGGGGGCGGTCTGCCCTGGGTGTCATCCTGAGGGGGGGTGACATCACCGCAGGTGGCACCCCCCTGGGACGCTTGCCGCCGCCGTACCCCCATGGGACGTCCCCCGCCGGCAGCCAGCCCCGCCCCCACAGGCCACGCTGGGTGCCGGAGCAGCTAGCTTCACCTCTGCGGCTAAGTGAGGCGCTGGTCTTTGGGAAGGAGGCGTGAGGGCTCCAGCCATGTTCTAGAGACCTCCCTCCTCCTTCCCAAAGCCTAGTTAGTTATTTCCCAACTTTGGGAAGGAGGCGGGGGAGGGCTCTAGGACCCTGCCAGAGCCTTGTGCCTCCTTCCCAAAGTCTGACGCTTCGCTTAGCTGGCTTTGGGAAGGCAGCGCAAGGCTGGGGTTGGGGTCAAATGTTGGCTTTGTTCCCCTCATGCAACGAGGCAGTGTGTGGCCCACAGGTCCCGTAGCGAAGTACTCTTGTGGCCCACTTGGTATGAAAAGTTTGAACTGCCCTGACCTAACAAATCGCAAAGTTCATTCTGAAAATCCTACATACATATCATTGGATTATAACAAAGGGCTGAAAAGGGCAGAAATAGCCTACCACAGCTTATGCTTTCTGATCAAATTGATCCATATAAAAGAATCCACATAATTTTGCAGCTGTCATGATGGAAACCCTCACAAAACATACATTAACTGTATCAGCCTAGCTGTTGCGTTTCAGACATTCAACCCCTTTCTCCCAGGCTTCAAAAGTAAACATATCAGTCTATTCTATTACTGCTACTACAACAACAATTTTAATTTATTACCTGCCAAAGGATTGGTTATAGCAATTAAAAATACAACATTATTATGAAATTACAAAGAATGCCATCACAAACAATGAAAACTAACATTGCAATCTCACCACAACCCACGGTCACGAAAGTGACAAACTAAATGGCTTGGAAATTTCAACTTTCTTGACACACCTGAAATGGAGCTAGCTAGGTATGAGATGACATTAGGAATATATTAGTCCATTTTGCTCAAGGAGGGTATTCTGAGTTTGATTGCTTTTCTCTCAGTATGGTAAAACTAGGAAGTTTGGCAGGACACACCAGTATGTGAAGCCAGGCTTCTTGTTCTCCAATGGAAAATGAGGGAGATCTTTGCAGGGAAGATAAGGCAAGCAGGGGGATTTTCCACATACCCACCACTGTCCCCTCAAAACTCTTCCCCTCTGCATTCCCTTAATATGGTGTAAGGAAGGGAAATGTGGTTTTAGCATTCAAAGGATAAGCCGTGTGTTGGCCATTGCACACCTGAATGCAAGGCCAATTTTGGCAGGTGTTCTTAGTAAGGAAGTCATTCTGTTTAGAATAGAACTTTTGACCTAAATAGTGATGAAACTGTAACAGGAAAAAATCTGCATGTACATGTTTTTTTATAAGAACTGTTTGGTTTGTAAATTCTGAACTGAATAACTCAACAGCTAACCAGATTGTTAACGGAATTGAAGACATACTCCTTTACACTTTGAAACCCAAGAGGAATACAGTGGTGCCTCGCAAGACAAAATTAATTCGTTCCGCAAGCTTTTTCTTCTTGTGAGTTTTTCGTCTTGCGAAGCACGGTTTCCCATAGGAATGCATTGAAAATCAATTAATGCGTTCCTATGGAAACCGACTTCAGACCAGGTCCGGGGACAGTCTGTCCCCCGACCTCTTCTGAAGGCTGGGGGGGGGGCAAGGGCTTTTCTTCCCACCCCCAGCATTTAAAAAAACCCCGGGACAGCGGAGGGCTTCTCCGCTGTCCGGGGCGATCTTAAAATGCTGGCGGGCGGCATTTTAAGATCGCCCTGGGACAGCGGAGGACTTCTCCGCTGTCCGGGGCGATTTAAAAGCCCCTGGGAAGGCAGGCAGGGGGGACAAAGACTTTTGCCCCCCGCCCGCCTTCAGAAGAGGTCCAGGACCTCTTCTGAAGGCGGGCGGGGTGCGAAAGTCTTTGCTCCCCCCCCGCCTGCCTTCAAAAGCCGTCCGGGACAGCGGAGAAACACGCTGCGTTTCTCCGCTCTCCCGGGAAGGCAGGCAGGGGGGAGCAAAGACTTTTGCCCCCCGCGAGCCTTCAGAAGAGGTCCAGGACCTCTTCTGAAGGCGGGCGGGGGGCAAAAGTCTTTGCTCCCCCCGCCTGCCTTCAAAAGCCCTCCGGGACAGCGGAGAAACGCGCCGCCTGGGGCGATTTTAAACCTGCTGTCCCGGGGTTTTTAAAAAACCTCTCCGCCCCCCCGCCAGGCTTCGGAGCAGCCTTCCGAAGCCGGGCGGCGGGAGGAGGTGTTCCCCCCCGCCCGGCTTCGGAGCATCCTTCCGAAGCCGGGTGGCGGGAGGAGGTGTCACCGCCCGGTTTCGGAGCAGCCTTCCGAAGCCGGGTGGCGGGAGGAGGTGTCCCCGCCCTGCCGCCAGGCTTCGGAGGAGGTCCGAGGACAGTGGGGAAGAGGTGCTGCGCTTTCCCGCTGTCCCGGAGATTTCCCTATGGGCTTTCGTCTTGCGAAGGAAGCCCATAGGGAAATTCGTTTTGCGAAGCACCTCCAAAACGGAAAACCCTTTCGTCTAGCGGGTTTTCCGTCTTGCGAGGCGTTCGTCTTGCGGGGCACCGCTGTATATTTAGGATACACCCTATTCTCAACATTTCTAGGTACACTAGGATCCAGATGAGCCTCAGCCACGAGCATTAAATTCTGAATTTGTGGAAGCATCCATAGCAACTCATTAGCAAATACTAGACAGACTCGGAGCCTATCCAGTGTTGTCCAGTGTGGAATTGTAGGTGGAGCTGTTATTGGCCCCCACAGTGGAAATTTGTAAAGACTTGCTTATCAATCTGCTTTCTACAGGAAACACCATATGCTTCACCTTCAGATTGCTGAAGAAAAAGAAGAGGAAGTGTTGCCTGTGGCAGTCTCTTTATAGCTACCTAAGCTAAGCATTTTATACTTGCATCAGAGTTATCCAAGGACAGCAAATCTTGAGGCTGTTGACAAAGCTAACAAATAATGGACGTGACATTAATTGTGACTGTAAACATGCTAGCCAGTGTCTGTTACGAGTTGTTTTCTTTTTTCTTTCCTTCAACAGAGACAAAGAATTAATCGCGGGCCATATGAAATCAGTAGAAGCCAACCTTCAGAATGTGAGTAACTTGCTTGACTCACTCCCTGACCCCCAACCCCAGTCACGTTTGTATCTCAGTAACAGTATTTTTGAATTACTTTTTTATTTTATTTTCTGTACCAAAAGAAACACTGTTATTGGAATGGCCACATTCTAAAAACAATGTCATGATAAAATGTGACTACGTCTAATTATTTCCAAGTCCCGGCTTTGATCAATGCCGCTTACCCTGGGCAAGATGATGTGCTAAAACATGGGTCAGCAAACTTTTTCAGCAGGGGGCCGGTCCACTGTCCCTCAGACCTTGTGTGGGGCCAGACTATATGTTGCTATGATTATGACCCACGTTTTTTGCAAAAACCCTTATTGGGACCAATCCCAATGTTGCCCAAATGTATTTTTTTGGGGGGGGGGCGGTGTTCCCTTATATACCTACGCTGCTTCCTTTGTGTTTTACGCGTTGACAGTTATTACTTCTCTTGTAAGGCAGGGTGGGGGACTGAGGTAAGCACGCCATTCCTGTCAGCCCTGGAGAGCGTGTGCACATGCGTGAGGGAAGGGAAAAGCCATTGGCCGCGCAAAGTCAGGCTGGCGCTGCTCAAGCAAAAAGTTCTTTTCCCCGCGTGAGGGAAGACAAGGTGTCTATTTACCTTTCCATGCACTGTGTAGCTAACTTAACGGCCTCCCCAGCAGAGCACAGAACTGTCTTGGAGTGCAGCCTCCCAGGCGCTCCCCACTTCCTCTGGCGGGGAGCACCGCCGCCACAGACACAGGCAGGCGTCGCTCCCGAGGCACCTCCAAGCCTCTGCCTCCGCAACTGCTTTTCCTGAAGTCAGTCACCGGCAGCTCCATGGTGGAAATCCAAAGTGTGGCTCCTTTTCCCTCTCCCCCCCCCCCCCCCGGAAGAAAAGGTTGCTGCGCACGCGGCGGACGGAGATGGGGTTTGGCTCGAGGAGCCGCCTGCCTCATTTTTGACCCCCAACACTGGCTGAGTCACAAAAACCATTGTGTGCGCACGCTATGCCGGCTGCCTAGATTAGACCGTCTGCGGGCTGGATCTAGAAGGCAGTTGGGCCTTATCCGGCCCACCCACGGGCCTTAGTTTGCCGACCCATTCTTTAAAACAACAACAACAACAACACATTTATTTGTGCTGTCCAACTCATGGCACAGCTCATCTGACGCCATACTAAGGGATCCAAATAGGTGGTTTCAGGCCAATTCGCACAGCTGAGCCTCCTCTTCTCTTGCGCTCTTTGCCATCGCCAAACCCATCAGGAATGCCAGGCCACAACAGGCGATACACATTTTCCCCAACTGTGTAAGATTGAGAACGCCTGAACTCTTTCCCCTTCAACCTCGATGTGAGGAGACTGTGAGCAACTTCAAAGTTCCCAGACCACAGCCACTCAGATGTTGCTCCTTTGTGGTTGAATGGTCCTCAGCAACATGCATCAAATGTAGCTTTCCCCTTAAGGTGAACTTGGACCATGGGGGCAATTCACTAGAGGGAAAACTGCCCCTTGGGGGAGCTATACCTAATGTACACCTGTCTGTACTAAAGCAATAGATCATAAGCTCAATGTTAACTTTTCCTAGGGATTAGAGGAGTTAACTTCTTTGATCTATAATGTTGTTGATTTCTGGATTGTGTTTTCTGTGTTTTTGGGTTCTACTTTAAATTACTTATCAGAGCACACAGCATCCAGGATGTGGGTTCTTTTATGAAATAGATAAAATAAATATTATATTGGTGGTTGCTTTCTTGTGAGCAGTCTGGAAAATCAGGCCAGAAAGGTAACTGCTACTCTAAAATATTAATGCGTACTATGCTTTTTCACTGCTTCTTTTTCTTCTTTTTTTATAACTAACAGCAGGAGAGCATAGCCGCAAAAATTTAGAAAGATAAGAGTTTGCTCTAAGACCTTCCATTGTGGAAAAAGGCCTGCAGCTGCAGTAACAGAATGAGACTTAGGAAAAATCACTGGTGCTAAATAGATTACTTTTTATCATGTTTTGATGGTCTAATTTGTAATATACACAGGAAAGGGAGATGTTGTATAGTTACTTATCTCCTTGGCTCGGAGGTTGCATAACCCATACCCTCCAACGTTTCTCCAATGAAATTAGGGACGTCCTATTCCCTAATCATCATCATAATTTTATTCTTTATACCCCACCCATCTGACTGGGTTGCTCCAGCTACTCTCAGTAGCTTCCAACATATATAAAAACAAACACTGAACATTAAAAAAGCTTCCCTATACAGGGCTGCCTTCAGATGCCTTCTAAAGGTGGTATAGTTACATATCTCCTTGGCTCAGAGATCGCATGACTCCATACCCTCTGATGAAAATAGGGACATCCTACCATACCTGCCAACATTTCTCCGATGAAATTAGGGACGTCCTAAGGAAAAGCGGGACATTCTGGGATCAAATCAGAAACCAGGATGGCTTCAGAAATCCAGGACTATCCCTGGAAAATAGGGACACTTGGAGCAGTACTTATCACAGGAGCGGGGACCTTCAGCATGTTCACAAGTCTTGTCCCACAAGGGGGTCCAGTTTGGTCTGTGAAGCCATTTTCCTGCAACCAGGCTCACCGTCCCATCAGCTGACGTCACCGGGTTTGAGAATTTGTAGAACCCCAAAGCATTTAAATAAATTTTGAGGTGCAGCTAGCCAAATCCCCGTACTGTCAGGAATTCCCAAGTCTTTGTGGTTTTCCCACTTTGGTTGCACCAAACTATTCCTGCTCACCCCTTCCATCCATTTTATATGTACCACTGTCCTTGCTACTGATGTCCTAAAACGAGCACAGGCTTTCCTCGTTGTACTTGTCAATTCAAAATATTTTACCACCCAGGTCTTCCCAAGATCTACTTACCTTTCAAGTCTCCTTTTGTTCTCTCCTGTTCCAAGAAGTTTCCTTTTGACGCAACAGTCAACTTGGAAAACCTTACCTTCCTAGATAAAGTGTGTTCCAGACTATTCCATGGCAGCTTCTGCCTCTTCGCTTTCCCTTTACAGTTCACAAAAGCTGGAATTGTGGGCTTCATGGTTGTTATATATATATATATATGTATATATATATATATATATAGTCATGCAACTCAATCTCATACATTTTTACTTAGAAGTATGTCCCACTCGGATCAGCGGGGCTACTTCCAAGTAAGTCTGCAACAGATGAGAAGATTAGAGCTAAATTGCTGTTCAGTACATAACAAATTTGATAGAGGATGGAGAGAGACCAGATAGCTATCTGGTGAACTAGTTCAGAGTTGATCAGTACAGATATGATTTAGTACCGTATCTTAGTGGTTTTATGGTCTGTAGCAAACTGTTTCATTTCAGTTCTCAGTGTCCACATAATTTTAAGTACCTAGTGCATCATTTAAAGAGGACCATGTCACCCTTCCAAATTCACGTCCCTGCAGTATATACCGTATTTTTCCGTGTATAAGACTAGGTTTCCCCCCTAAAAAATAATGTCAAAAATTAGGGGGTGTCTTCTACACGGATAAATCTCCCCCCCATTTCTTCAATCTGAGTCCCCAAAAGTAGGGGGCATCTTATACATGAGGGTGTCTTATAGACAGAAAAATACAGTACAGTATGTGCTAAATACAGTATGTGCTAAATACAATTTAGCCAGAAGGCAGCAGAGGTTTAGTTTTATTCTTCCTAGATGGGCTCCCTTCCCAGTGGTTGATGAGCCCCACCTGCCCCTATACTTCCCTCTACAGAAGGTGCAGAAACTGCCTTCTTGACTGTTGGGCCCACTGTTGGCCTCTGTCAGCCTTTCTTCATATGCAGGGGAAGTCCCTAACTCACTGAGGGTATGAGACCCATCAGCTCCCCTCGCCTGGTCTAGCCAACCAGTTGAAGTATGCTGTCGTATGACGACAGCTTCTAAGAGCCACAGGTGAGAGCACGGTGCAGTGGGGGGACCAAGGTGGATGAACTACCCAGAAGGATCACATCATGTGTGTGTCTCCCCCCCCCCACTAAAAAAAGGTAAAGGACCCCTGACATTTAAGTCCAGTCGTGAACGACTCTAGGGTTCCGGTGCTCATCTTGCTTTACTGGCTGAGACAGCCAACGTTTGTCCGCAGATAGTTTTTCCTGGTCAAGTGGCCAGCATCACTAAGCTGCTTATGGCGAAACCAGAGCAGTGCACGGAAACACCGTTTATCTTCCCGCTGGAGCAGTACCTATTTAGGTTGGCAGGAGCTGGGACTGGGCAACGGGAGCTCACTTCGTCGCGGGGATTCGAACCGCCGACCTTCTGATCGGCAAGCCCAAGAGGCTCAGTGGTTTAGACCACAGGGCCACCCAAGTGCCCCCCACTACCCCTCCCCAAACTCCCAGACAGATGAATGCCGACAAATAGACACCTGAGTACGCATTCTCGCATTAGTTTTGACACACTTTTCTAGGTATTATATTCGTCTTATTCAGAGAAGTAACTGTGGGTTTGAGTTTGCTTTAAAATGAATGCTACAAGGACCTGCAACATAAGCTGAGCCCAGGCGGAACTGGCCTGAAAGCACAGGCATTGGTTCCATTTGTCTGCCAGCAGCGTCAGCTGTCATTGGAACACTTAGGGGAGCGAGCACATTCCCCTTGGCATCATCTCCTGACACTTGCTCCTCCTATCCAGGTGTTCAAAGCCACATCTGCACGTCATGCCCCCCAATCGTATCCCTGTTACCTGCCCCATAGCCCTGCGCACATCTGCAAAGAAGTTGTGGAAACGAGGGGCTTTCTCTAAGAGCATGAGCCTCCTATGGGTCTTAGAACCCTTATCTCACAAGGTTCCAAACCATGCAAGGACCCTACATGGAGAGAAGGCATGGTGTTTCGGGCCTTCCCCGCCCCACACGTGAGCAGTGGTAGGCTGGGCTACTGGGATAGGGCAGAGGGTGCAGGATAAGCAGTTGGTGTCCTGAATTGTGCTCCCTCGCACAATTCTAACCATGGAAGCCTTGCATGGGGCTGCCGCCAATGCGTATACTCTCACAAGCAGGATCTTGTGAGAAGAGCCTTGGACCGAGTTGTGCCTTCACCAGCAAATCCCAGTATCACCTTCAGGAGAGCTGCTTCCCATCTTGAGAATCATAGTTTTAACAGCACATCATTGGAAGAGCCAAATAACTGGCTTTGCTGGATCAGCCCAGGACTTGAGTCTCCTTCAGATGTCAGCCAGAGACGTCCGGAAGCTCGCAATCCAGCCGTGGCGGCGGTGGCCAGCCCCTGTTTATAGTCTAGCATTGTTCATCCGTATTGCCTGAGAACATTGCTCCAAATTTGGCCACATCCTCAGAAGGGTTACTTGTATACGCTATGTTTACAGAGGAGATGCCAGGACTCCTACTAGTGCAACTGTTTTTTTAATATTCATATTGTGCCAGCAATGTACTTGGATTTGTGCTGAACCTTGAAGCAATCCCAAGGACTTGAATTATTTGGAGATTTAGATTAAAACGATGTTTGAGTAATAGATTTTTCTGGCGCATTTAGATTTTTCAGTAAAAAGGCCAGGGGACCCTAGTTCTTTGAATGGGTCCTACAGATACTTATTTGCTTTCTGCTTGCTTCATGTAGGAGTCTGACGATGTTATGAAATCTCTCTCCTTTCTGTGTGTTCCATCTTCTGGAAAGTTGCGAATCACAAATATGGGCAAGGCTCAGGTGTACTTGACAGGATAGTGACAGGACTCTGAGGTGGCTGTTGCCTGTATTGTACCTATTCTTGGCTTTTGTCGATCAACCTTGTACCTGCCACAGGTGAAACGGACCAGTAGACACACACACAAGAAATCTACAAGGAAACGAAATATTTTTAAGAGTTTCAGAAGCACCCGTTTGTTGCTGTTGCTTTAAAAAAGAGGGCTCCTTAAAACACAATTTGGAAGACTTTGATCTCAATTAGGATCATGGCATGTTTATATTTCAATAAGTACTCTTTCCTCCTTCTGGAAGAAACATGGGCTATGAATTTTGAAAAAAGACTATATATATATACACATTGTAAATTAGCATTGCTTTTGAATAATTCCTCTTTGTGTTAGTGCATTTATTTTGCAAATGGCTCAATCAGCCTTTATGTTGTTGTTTTTTTGTTTGGCTCTCCTAATAACCTGGCTTCCTTGATCCGTGTTCCTAAAGATCAGTTGTGCAGGACATACAGGTGTTGGCACAGCTGGCTTGCTGATGACATCTCTGTCCATATAGCTGTCTAGTGTGCCATCATTCATATTGCTCACTGTCATTCTGACCTAGCCAAGCTAAAAATGGTACTCCAGTTCAAGAGGGATTTAAAAACCTTGACAAACTAAAGATAAGACATTGCAGAATGTCATATCCATGTGTTAAACTGTTTTCAGCTTAGACATATCTAAGTAACTAATGCCAGAGCCCGTCTGTCTTCATTTTTTTTTTGGAAAGTATGAAGTGTAAGTGTGTGTGTGTGTGTGCCTTGCCTTAAGTAAGGAAACATCCTTGCATGGAGTACTGTGAAATTAGTTCATGTGTTAGCCGTTATTTTATCCAGACATGGGTTCACTTTCAGCCCAAGGTCAATGAAATCTGTTCATAAGGGACATATTCTTGTGCACATCCCACAAATACAGAATAGCTTTGGCATTGTACTTAGTGTTTGCTTAAAAGGGCCTGGATCAAATTAATCTCTCATCCAACTGAGCTTGGGTTTGATGTTTCTATTTTATTTTTTTAAAATGCTAGACTTTCCCCCCCTCCCAGAAATGTGTTTCATGAAATTATAGAATCGTATAGCTAGAAGGGGCCATGAGGATCAAATTGTCCAATCCCCTGCAATGTAGGAATATTTTGCCCAATCTGGGCCCGAACCCACAGCCATGAGATTAAGAGTCTCACGCTCTAACTGACTGAGCTATGTATTTTGCTGAACTTCCTTTTGTTAAAATAGAAGACAATTTTCCTTTTTTATTTCAGCCGAGGCATGTATTCTTTTAAAAATCTGTTGCTTTTTATTGCTTGTTTAAGAATATATAGGGTTTGGATGAGTAGTCCATTGAAAACCAGGGGGCTTGCTTCTAAGTAGACATGCATAAGATTGTCCTGGAGATGTGTGTTTGAGACTATACTGTAGAATGCAAGCAGGGAACTGATCTAAGATGATCCAGATCATCCCGTCCCTTGTGGCAGTAACCTCCAAGTACCGAATTAATTCTGTACCTTACATCAAATCGCTTAAGGATTAATTTGCCACCGTCTGTGAGCAAACATGAAAAAGGTTGCTCATGACAAAAGCACTCCCTTGATGTAAGGAGCAGTTCAGCAAAATAAGCAGGTGAATTAATCTTAAAACATACGGTTGAAGTAGCAGGGAAGGACCTAGCCACAAGGACTAATAGCCAATTTTTATGTAAGGGAAGAATTCCTACCTAACGCCAAATGGTTTGGGGCTTTGCATAAAATTTGTGTCCAACACCCTAGTCGTTAGTTGGTTAAATTCCTAAGTAAAAGAGAATTCACCACATAATATTTTAGAATCCTGTGAAGTGTAGTTTAAGGTTACTGGGAATTGGAGAGATGCGAGGGGTAAATGACAGTTCCCAGGAATCTTTGTGGGGGGAGAGACGTGACTGTTAAAGTGGTATAAATGTGCTTTAAATGTATGCTGTGGATGTGACCTAAAAACCTCTCACTTAGATGCCAGGAAACCGGGAATTACGTTCACATGTGGTGGGAGTGTAAATATGTACAATTTTTCTGGCAAAGGGTGTTTAAGTAGATAACAGAAATCCCTGGGTTAAAGCCGACCGAAAGTCCAGACGTAGCATCATTATCAATGTACGACGGGGTAAAAGATTCGCAGGCTATGAAGGACTTGTTGACAAATTTTCTGACAGGTTCCCAAGTTACAATAGCTAGAAAGTGGAAGGAGCAAGCAGAATATAGAATGGAAGAATGGTATAAAGAGGTGTGGGATATAGCTAGTAATGATAAATTAATATGTTGCCATTAAGGCAAGATGGGGAATATGCAGGAGAAATGATTTTGAGGAGATATGGAAGGTATTTGTACTGTTAAAGCGGAAAGGGGTCAAACCATCGCAAGGGGTGTTGAAATTTTGGGAGGTTGGATAGTTACAATGGAATGGTCTTGGTGGTGGGGTTCACATTATTATTCTTATTTATTTATGATGATTATTTTGTCAAAATAATAAAGGGGGGGGGCTTATTTAATTCAGCAGGGTCCACACTCTGTTGGAGCAGTTTCAGCAACAGGGGGCCACTCACCCTCCACCAGTTTATGTAGCTTCCTCCGGTGGGCTGCATTGCCGCAGCTGGAGACTGCATTAACAACAACAACAACAACAACAACAACAACAAATGTATTTAAACTCTGCCTTTTGGAATACTAAATCCAATGTTCTCGCAGGGAGGGAACTGCCAGAAGGACCTCAGAGCTGGACCTCAGTGTCTGGGCTGAACAATGCGGGTGGAGATGCTCCTCCATGTATACAGGACCAAGGTTGTTTAGGGCTTTCAAGGTGAGCACCAACACTTTGAATTGTGCTCGGAAACGTACTGGGAGCCATTGCAGATCTTTCAGGACTGGTGTTATATGGTCTTGGTGGCCACTCCCAGTCACCAGTCTTGCTGCCGCATTCTGGATTAATTGCAGTTTCCGAGTCACCTTCAAAGGTAGCCCCACGTAGAGCGCGTTGCAGTAGTCCAAACGAGAGATAACTAGAGCATGCACCACGCTGGCAAGACAGTCTGCGGGCAGGTAGGGTCTCATCCTGTGTACAAGATAGAGCTGGTAGACAGCTGCCCTGGACGCAGAGTTAACCTGCGCCTCCATGGACAGCTGTGAGTCCAGAATGACTCCCAGGCTGCACACCTGGTCCTTCAGGGGCACAATTACCCCATTCAGGACCAGGGTGTCCTCCACACCCACCCACCTTCTGTCCCCCAAGAACAGTACTTCTTTCTTGTCAGGATTCAACCTCAATCCATTAGCGCCATCCAAACTTCCTCTGCTCCTCCCTTTTCAATCCCCACCTGGTTATGGGGAACAGTGGTGCAGGAGAGGGTGGGGAAGCACCTGACTCTTCACTTGCCTGACCTGTCTCTCCTCCTCTTCTGATCCATCCTGTGCTCTGCCCTTCAGCTCTGAAACCTCACCTGTCTCTCTTGCCTCCTGCCTGGTATAGGTCCCCACAGACCACTGGCTGCCTCTCCCGAGTTAGACTCCAGGCCCTTTCTCCCCGTGCACATTCCTCAGCGTCCTGCCAGACCCTGACACATCAGTGCCTTATTTGAACGGGGTGAAAAGCAGAAATCGAGCTGGGTGTCGCCTGCATATTGGGGACACCTTGCCCCAAACCTCTGGATGACTTCACTCAGCAGTAAGCAGGGAGGACAAAATAGAACCCTGAGAGGACCCCGTAGCATAGGTGCTGGGGAACCGGGCAGCGATCCCTCAGACCATTTCTTAAATCGGCCCACCAAGAACCAGAAGCAATGCTGGTCGCAGTACTTTGAAGAACCGCCTGTAGGTGGTAGATTCAGGAAACCTTTAATGGGTGTCAGAAGCTGGAGGGGCTAAAAGGAAAAGAAAGGGCATCATCCAAATTCAACACTATGTCCTGAGAAGATTTCCATACTTTGTCAACCCTTAAGTGATATATGTCAACTTGGTTAACAATGTGCCCTAGACACGAGTGATTAAAAAAACACACCCTACTATGAGAGTTGTCTGTTTAGAAATACATGAAGCACACGAGAAATTGCAACAACTGCTTAACGTTTTTCTGAAGGACATGAAGCACGACTTTTGCAATGTTCTTCTAGCATTGCTTCAGGATCCGCCTCAGTAACAGAGTTTGCAAAGAATGGTGAGCTCTCAACTATCTTCTCCCCCCCCCCCGCCCCATCCTTTAGTGTAGCTGTTTTAAAACTGCATTCCTCTGAACTCCAGGGTTCCTCGGATGCTTATCAGGGGTTCCTCAAGGAGAAGGTCATTGCTTGCAAACGAGCTTCCTGGAAGACGGTGTATCTTACCCTGAAACATGTAGCTGCAGGGGAGTATTGAATGTGTTCTTGCTATCATGCTCTTGTAGTTTGTTCAGTGCATGAATCAGGCCCCATGCGCCTGGAGGCATGACATAAATATCCAGATTAACCTTAATTCTTTGCTTCCATAATTTTTACCTATTTCCAAAACAGGGATTTTTCTATTTGTGATTGAAAACGTTGATTTCGCTCTCTCTCCTTGCCCCCCCCCCCAAGTTAAAGACGTGAATATTCCATCGATGGCTTTGGAGTCACTATTTCTGCCTCGGCTCTTGATTTGTGAAAATGGGTGGGATGATGGCGATACCCTTCAAATGGTTGTTGGGAAGCTGAAGCAAAGCCCTTGGACTTGGCGGTGCTGCTGTTCATTTTCGTTTTTGTCCCACTTACCAACAAGCAGCTCTGGGCAGTATACACAGGGGCCCAACATTGCGGGGGGCTGTGTGCCATCACACGCATGATGACTGGGCAGCCTCCTGAAGCAACGTTTGTGTGCCAGGCCACGCTTGTCGGCCTGGGTCAACATCCCACCAGGCTGTCCTGCGTCAGGGTGGCATCCTGCTTCACCTCCTCTGCCCCCTCAAGATTGGGGTGGTGGCCTGGGCTCCATTCCAGTGGATATTGGGGAAGCTGTAGAGGCCTCCGTTCCATAGAGTTGGCGCTCCTTGCTGTATATATACCTCTTTCCCACACCTCACCCTTTTTATCCTCGCCGTAACCCTGTGAAAGTCATTTAGGCTGAAAGATAGTAACTGAGCATCATGGCTGAGTGGGGATGTTAGCCCAGATATCTTGGGTTCAAGTCCATCGCTTTATATTAAGCCTCCCTCAACAGTTCGCTTTCAGAAGCCGTCATACTAAACCAGATTTTTAAACTGTCATAACTGCCTGATTAAAATTAAAAGACGCCTGCTTCTTGGGAGAAAAGCAACGACAAGCCTAGACAGCATCTTAAAAAGCAGGGACATCACCTTTCCGACAAAGGTTCGTATAGTTAAAGCTATGGTTTTCCCAGGAGTGATGTATGGAAGTGAGAGCTGGACCATAAAGAAGGCTGATTGCCGAAAAATTGATGCTTTTGAATTATGGTGCTGGAGGAGGGGACGGCAGAGGACGAGATGGTTGGACAGTGTTCTCGAAGCTACCAACATTAGTTTGATCAAACTGCGGGAGGCAGTGGAAGACAGGAGTGCCTGGCGTGCTCTGGTCCATGGGGTCACAAAGACGGACATGACTAAACAACAACAACAGACCAGAATGAGCATGCTGACATCTTGGCAAGTTAATTGCAACTATTTAAGCTACTGGGGTGAATATCGGGGTCCATAAATGTGAGAGAAGGGATGCAGATGGGGCCGGCCCACCCATGAGACAAGGGGAGGCAGCAGCCTTGGGCAGAGGGCTCCTCAGGGGCAGCAGATTCAGCCTCCAAGGAAAGCATCGTCCGCCATGATGCCAGCAACAGCTGCAGTGTTCCCCTTGCTCATTGGCGGAAAGAAGTGTTCTCCAAGCTGAATTCCCAGGACAGTTTTTAAAGCTTCCGTGTATACACACACACACAGCTTCAGATTTTGGCAGGGAAAATTGCTAAACAGGAAACTCATTTAAAATCCCCACATGAATCCCAAACTAACCCAGGGGATTGGGTCAAGTTGGCATGGGATACAGATATTAGTGGAATAGCATGAGAAGCTACCATAGGGGAACAGTAACCATACAGTACCTGTAACCATAGGTGCCAACCCCCTGGGGCCCTGGGTGCTGGAGCACGCACAAAGCTCCCCATGAAGGGGCCGGGCACCCACAAATTTCGGCACCAGGGCCACAGACGCTGCATGGCACCCACTGTCAAGTGGCCATGTTGGCACTCTTGCCTGTAACACAAGAAGTAGGTCTGTGTTTTATAAACTCAGCTGACTGAGGCGAGGGTTGAAAGCTCTTAATTTCAGTTGTGTGGCAATGGACCACTTGCTTTGTCAGCCTTACCGCCACCTATTTGTTGTTGTCCTTAGCAACGAACGGCTTGGATGAAACGATCCAATAGGAGATTAAACTCTATTGACGATAAATACCGAATAATATGAATCAAACATTCTAGTCAGTAGACTGGGAGTTGCCAATGAGGTGGCCTGCGGGCAGATGTTCTCCTGGCACTCACAAAACCTCAGGCTCCCCTCCCCCTCCCCCTGTTAAAATAATCACTGCCCCTTTTGTCGTGAGGCAGCGAGGGTGGCAACCACTGAAAAGTACGTAAGAGCTGAAGGAGAACGTTGGAAGATTGGCGCTCTTTCTCAGTTCCTCTTTCAGCTCTGTGTGTTTTTCCAAGACGTAGACTGATTCTGCTGGATACAACTTTGATTTGGATCCCTTGGGAAAGCAAAAAAAGAGCTCATAGGTGCATGCTTTCTCTCTGTTTCTCTGCCTGGGGGATGATCTGTGGGGCTGGGAAGAAAAATAGTCAGAGCGAGTGACACCCACAGCACTTTGTCAAACATCCAAATCTCCCCATGGGCCTAAACCCCCTAGTAGACTATTGACAGCAACTGGGCATTTGCTTTTAAGAAATATTAATATATTTTGGACAGCTAAATATAACTTTTTGATACAAACAAGATGCATATTTTGGAGATGAAGCAGACATCTACCCATATGCACTTATTTGTGGAGGAAATAAATATCCTTTTTGGATGCATGGCGGGGGGGGTGGAGGGGAATTGAGTACTATTTCGCAGTAACTCCTTTCCTCCTTCAAAGAAGAACTAATAGTGGAGCAATTAGTTGGGGCTGTCTAAAACAACATTGTGTTGATCGAGTATTCATTAGTTATACCAAATTCACCATCAGGCAGTTTGTTGTTGTTTAGTCATTTAGTCGTGTCTGACTCTTCGTGACCCCGTGGACCAGAGCATGTCAGGCACTCCTGTCTTCCACTGCCTCCTGCAGTTTGGTCAGACTCATGTTGGTAGCTTCGAGAACACTGTCCAACCATCTCAACCTCTGTCGTCCCCTTCTCCTTGTGCCCTCAGTCTTTCCCAACATCAGGGTCTTTTCCAGGGAGTCTTCTCTTCTCATGAGGTGGCCAAAGTCTTGAAGCCTCAGCTTCAGGATCTGTCCTTCCAGTGAGCGCTCAGGGCTGATTTCCTTCAGAATGGATCGGTTTGATCTTCTTGCAGTCCATGGGACTCTCAAGCGTCTCCTCCAGCCCCATTCTGGTCTAGTCCAGCCAAATGCTACACAGGAACAAAATATCTGAAGAAGTGTGCATGCACATGAAAGCTCATGCCAATAACTAACTTAGTTGCTCTCTAAGGTGCTACTGGAAGGATTTTTTTTATTTTGTTTTGACTACGGCAGACCAACACGGCTACCTACCTGTAACTAGGAACATAGGAAGCTGCCTTGTGCAGACCGTTTGCCCATCTAGCTCAGTACAGTCCACACGGACTGGAAGCAGCTCTCCAAAGTTTCAGACGGGGGCCTCTCCCAAGCCCTACTGAGAGATGTTGGGGATTGTACCTTCTGCAGGCTCCACCACTGAGCTAAGGTCGAGCCACCAGGTGCAGTAACTGGGCAGAGCTTAGCATCAAGGATCTGTTGTAATGCCACTGCCCAGTCCTGAGACATGTGAAGCATTCCTTGCAAAACAGTGTCTTTTTATCAAGTGCGTAGGTTTTGGGTGCATGAATCACCTCAGCAGCCTCCATTCGTATGCAATTAGTTTGAAGGTCTTCCAGGTAAAAAGACTTAAAAGGTAACTTTAGCTCTCGGCACCAAGTGCATTCTGCATACTTCTGATCCTTGCACTGTACCCAAGCAGAGATGCCAGATTCATATTTAGGTTTTGCATGCCCCTTAAAATCATTTGAGTACAAAAATGCAAGAAGGGCTTTTACACTCGCCAGAAGCTCGGTTCTGCCCTCGCCAGTCCTGGAAAGATCCTTTTAAAAGTCCCATATGCTCAGGAGAGCCAGTGTGGTGTAGTGGTTAAGAGCGGTAGTCTCGTAATCTGGGGAACCGGGTTCGCGTCTCCGCTCCTCCACATGCAGCTGCTGGGTGACCTTGGGCTAGTAATGCTTCTCTGAAGTCTCTCAGCCCAACTCACCTCACAGAGTGTTTGTTGTGGGGGAGGAAGGGAAAGGAGAATGTTAGCCGCTTTGAAACTCCTTAAGGGGAGTGAAAGACGAGATATCAAATCCAAACTCCTCTTCTTCCTCCTCCTCCTCCTCCTCAGAGACTTTGTGCCTGTTCATTGGGGGATATAGGAAGCCCAGAGCACTTGTTCTTTAGATGTCCCTTTTATGAAGAGCCATGTAGTGAGACCATTGATCCCCTGCTGGTGAGGCTCACCAAAATTTGACCTTTTCCTGTTAGGCAAAGATCATAAGACAACCCAGAAGGTTGCCAGATTCTGAGTACAGATCTGCAGGCGCAGACCATCCCCCAACCCAAACTAGTTCGTTAAGAAAATCCCCAAACTCGGTTCCATGGGTGACTCTGGGTCATATCTCTGCGGTAGCTTATCTTAAAGTTTTAAGTGTCTACACGCTTATCTCATTTATAAATTTTAAATTTATTGTTGCTCATTGTTTTAAATGTTTGTTTTCCTTCTGGGATTGTACCCCCAAGTGTGTTTTATAAGCTGGTCTCCGACTGTAATAAATTATCTATCTACCATTTGGGCAGAGGATCAACACAGTATCGGCTTGAGCCATACTGTATCCTTCTTTATTTTAGCCTCCATCAGACATACAAATTTTCAGTGACCTGAAGCCTGCATGACATAGGCCATCATTGCCCACGGCACCCATATCCTGCAGAGCATTTGATCCCATAGGATTTTCAGAATGGATGTCCTTTGCAGTTCTTAAACTAGTTATTGTCTGTCCACAGCCTGAAAGACTTGCTTGGACCCAGTTTTGTGCTATAGTGGCATCTCAGCCCTGTGGGGAAACGTTGGCAGTTTATGCACAGCCGAGGGCAAATATTACTGTAGGTAAAACTGTATTAGGTGACGTAATGGGACTGATTCTGGGGCGTTGGTGTAACCCTGAAAGCTCCCTTCTCTCTGCTGTCCTAGCCTCTGAACCCAAATTAGTCCAGATCGGAACTGGGCGACAGTTAAATTGATAGGGCCATTCTTTTTTAATAAATAAATACTGTTTTTATTTATTTTCATGGTGCAGAAGATAAATTTGGAGAAAACGATTGTTACAACAGTATACAACAAGTAACTTGTCCTGATAAAATTATAGACTTTTATCATGCAACAGGAAACATTATGCAAGCAAAGCATTTCTGTTCCCCTCACTTCATAAAGGTTTTGTGAGTTTTTAATACATGCCACTTACAACTATCAGACGCAGACACACAAAAGCTAAGCATTCTTGGGTTTTATGTATACTGTGAATGGGGGGGGGGGGAATGCAGCCATTTCCATCAAAAGTAATTAAAAACATTGGAGCGTGTGCTTGGGGCTTATGGTGTCCAGAGGTTTATATCTAAGGAATGATCTCATTCCTTTCTGATGATGAGCTACTATTACAGTGGTTGCATTTTAAAGATATGCATGGTTTTGTTTGTTTTTTTGCTTTATTGTCCGGCTTATGTTATATACCCTGGTGGCAAAGAACAGAACCAGACAGGGATGGGGTTAAAGAACCGACCGATGTCGGAGTTATGCCTACATAGTGTATATATTGTTTTCCTCTCGCTCTCCTTCCTTCCCCGCCCCTCCCCGTGCTCTCTCCCCTTCCCTCTCGCCTCGGTATTAGCAATCTGCTTTGGTACTTTGACATCAGGGATTTCCCTGGTGGATTTTGTCACAGAAAAAAGAGAATCATCAATATCGCAGTTAAACTTGACTTTCAAAGCTAATAGTATCTCATTTGGGGGCTCAAATTTAATAAATTTTCTTTGATTCTGGGTGCGTTTTTAAACATCAAACAATGAATTGGCCAGGGTGCAGTAAAATATTTAGATCTATTGACTATGGTTCAGAAGGGTAGAAGGCAAAAAAAAAAAAAAAAAAAAAAAAAAAAAAAAACCACTGGTGGGTTTGATGTTGATAAATTCTTAGTACCTTAATCCACATTAATGTTTTCTTTTATCTGTGTGCATATTGGCTACAATGAGAAACGGGAACGTTAGCATATATGAACCAGAACAAATCCAGTGAAATGTGTATTATTAGAGGTATGGTGAAAACAACGTGTTTGTATTAAGGTTAACATCTGAACAAAATTACACATGCTGACAGAAGACCCCCCGAGACCGTGTTTGTTCCATTGGGCTCTCCATCCTGAACCCAGAACAGTATGAGCAGAAAGGAGGATGCATGAAGGACCTATGCTGTTATAAAAATTGCATTATAGTGCATAAGTTTGGCAGCCACAGGTATTGACAGGAATTCTTTAGGTCAGCCTGGGAACTGTAAAGCTCCCTATTCCCATAGACTAAAGCACAGAATGTATGTGTGTGTATCCCATAAATCTGTAAAATCTCACCTAACATTTGTACATCGTACGGACAGCATGCATGTATATTTATTTATTTATGCATGCATTTGGCTATTCTTAAAAATAGGATTACTTGTAGAAGGAAGTATCACATAGAATTTGAAGTGTCCACATTGGCTTTCATAATGGTATTATTTTTATGTAAGGTATCCTAGGTCATTAGTATTGGGTATGTTAATTAGATCCATAATTAGTATTTATTTGTCATATGTGGTGCTACCTGATTTTTTCCCCTTTTCCAATTTTAAGATTAAGTACTTAGCGTCATTTGCTGCTCCTGGGAATAATTTTTATTTGAAAGATATATATTAGCACATTAGTATTGGAGTACAGGATGATGCAATCCAGTTGAGCTACTGGATATCATCATCATCATCATCATTATTATTATTATTATTTTCAGAACAAGGCAGAATATTACTCGTTTAAAAGTGTTACAGTTGACCCCTTGTAGAAGAAAAGAAGGAATAGCTTTATGTCGTATGTAAAGACCTTTTGCTTTTAATTAATTAAAAGATCCTACGCACGTTTGCTCAGAGGTGTTCCCCATTGTGCAGTCTTTTTTTGAGTTAGGTGGATAGATAATAGCTATAGTTTTTCTCGATTACCAAGACAGTTGAAACTATCAAGGAAAATAAAACATCACAAACGGCGAACAAGTGAGACAGATAGAAAAGTTATTATTTCGGTATTTCTTACCTCGCTTTACAGACAATGGGCACTAGATATTGACCAAGTTACTATCGTAGGTTCCCATCATCCTAAAAGATCTGACCAAAGATTGCCAGTTGGTTGTGCAGTTTCAGAGTGAGCACTTTTGTGTATTATGAAGCAATACAACTGCAAAGAAAAATCATTGTTTGTTCAATGACCGCTGTCTATGTTCTGATGTCACAATACGTCCTAGGAATCAGCCTAGGTGAGCCCTGGGCACATGCGTTCCTCAGTCCTCTTTCCTCCTCCTATCAGGCTGCAAATAATTTGTTGTTGTTGTTGTTGTTATTTGAACGGTTGTAGCTTATTGTTTCATCCAAACCTGACCATTGTGACTTACCATAACCTTGTTTGTTTGAAGCAAGCCAACTTTGGACCCTGAGTTTTGAAGCGAGTGTGCTACAGTTTGGATTAATCTGGGGTTGCCATGTTTCCTCCCCCCCCCACAAGGCGCTATTTTTGCCAGTTAAATCCTGGACATGTCCGGGAAATTCCGGACATAATAGCAACCCTAATTAATCACGACTATGGCTAATCAAATATGGAAGGAGAAACCACGCTGGAGGAATTTGGAAGTTTTCACTTTCATTTTCGCTTACCTGCCTTGGAATGCGAGTCAGGATTCAGCATATAGAGCAGTAGCAATGAACGTGTTGAGGATTGTTGTTTGTTTGGATATTAATATAAACACAAGCATGGGAATTAGTGGTTCTCTCCCCCCCCCCACCCGATTTTGTACTTTTTCCTTTTACCGAACACATAATGAACGAAGGGATTTCCCACCTTGACAGAAGGTGGCAGTACAATACCAACTGCATGAGGTTGTATTTATCTACATATGTATGGAAATATCTCATTTACAGCGCTGAGCGGTTTGTTGTTGTTTCTTTAAACTCTGCCTTTTGGAATACTAAATCCAAACTACTTGGACTTTGGAAAAGAAAACGGATTCTAGCTACTTGTACTGGAGCCTATTGCTAGTTAGCAGATACCTGCTATTTTTATAGGAACCTATTATCACGCTTCTAATAAGATGCTTAACCAAGTGACATTTTTAAAAATACTCTTTGTTAAGTATACTTGGGCAGCTTTGCAACATAACTGGCTATTAACAAAAGAACAAAATCAAGACCTTTCTGCAAAAAGGCTTAAGATCATTGTATGAATGTCAAAGCAGTTGTTGTTTTAAAAATATTTTGGTGGCGTGTTGCTTCTCCGGGGCAGATGGCAATTCTCTGCTAACCAAGCAGACAATAATGGCTATATCCATAGGACGCTTATTGCGTACAATTTCGCACTGCGATTTCCTTGACCTCAAATTGTGTGTTTGTAGAGTTTTGTGTACTGGTTGGATGAGAAGCCTTTAGCGACTTTCCTTCCCATCTCATTTCAGTCTGGAGAAGGGGATATGCTTTTCTTCTTCTTAACATTCTCTCCCAGCACTCTGAATTAGAGATTTATTTGCAACGAAAAATCAATTAGTCCTAAATTTATTCATGGATTTCAGGTCCAGCGATCAATGCAAGTCCACTCAGTGGACTCAGGGGGACCCACTTCATCCCAGTTAATGTGTCTGAAGGGGAATTACCATTGATACTGTTTTTTCCCTTTTAGGTCAGAGATCAGATCTCGCTGTCACGGACTGCGGCAACCAGGAATGACTTCACCCTGCAGCTACCTAAGTTGCACCTGGAGACCTTTGCGATGGAAGGGCTAAAGGGCGGGCCAGAGGTTGTGGCATTCCAGGTTAGATTCTTAAATAACCTTTCTTTGCGAAGCAAAGAGTTTCCAAAACTCAACAATAATAATAATAATAATAATGCTATAAATAAAAGCAGAAATGTAGTGGCCTGTAATTAACAAAATTAAGTTTCCGAACTTGTGCTCGACTGAAATCGTTATATTAGAACAACACTTTTGCATTCCAAATTGAGTATCAAGGATCTGTAGAAAGGATTTTAGCAAACACAAATGGTGCACGCCACGCCTAGAAATCACTGCGGTCAGGCAAGAGGGAAATAAAATGCCTTTCACTTTTTTAAAAGTTGGGTTCAGAACAGTATTTCTCTCAACATCACTTTCGAAGAAAAGAAATGTGCCCTAGATTAATATTTAAGGATGGCATCAGCAGTGGGTCACCCAGGAGAAAAGAATTACAAAGCAGGGTGTGTTGGAGTCCCTTAGTTTCACCGCAGCTGGGGCAGTTCAAATGGCTGAGAAAGATTCTACCGTTATTGATCTTTTTAGCCATTTTCTGACACCTTCTGGCACCGGCTGAAGACAGTACTCTGACAAATGAAATAGACAATGGATGCAGCTGTCAAGGCATCGGAATCAGAAAACAGCCCTTCTAGAACGGAGTGCAAGCCCCAACTTATCTTCTTGCTTCATATAAATGATCCAAGAATTCTTAAGTGCTTAAGTGTTTTTGTGAATGGATTCATTCTTAAAAAAGTCACAGTAGTGCCCTTACCAGAAATAACTTTATTAAACTTCTGGGCCTTGGCCTTGGGCATGCACCCCTGTAGTGACAAATGAGGCTGCGGTACGATGATCAAAAATACGGGACTATTGTACTGGGGATGGTTGGGGGTATTGCTATGGAGGCGCTATGGTGTGCCTTGAGTAAGGAGCCCCATACCTGGATAGAGAAATGCAAAGATTGAGTCTTAGGTCTGGTGATGGACCTGAATATCAGCTTTGTGTGATATCAGGATATCTGTGATTGGTGTCATATACAAGCCCAGCACTCATGGTCAGCCATGCTGGACACTGATGAGGAACAGGGCCAAACTGGTCTCCTATCCACCCATGGTGGCCCTTCCATATGAAATCTATAAAGGGACCCCTGACCATTAGGTCCAGTTGTGACCGACTCTGGGGTTGCGGCGCTCATTTCGCTTTATTGGCCGAGGGAGCCAGCGTACAGCTTCCGGGTCATGTGGCCAGCATGACTAAGCCGCTTCTGGCGAACCAGAGCAGCGCATGGAAACGCCGTTTACCTTACCGCCGGAGCGGTACCTATTTATCTACATGCACTTTGACGTTCTTTTGAACTGCTAGGTTGGCAGGAGCAGGGACTGAGCAACAGGAACTCACCCCATCGTGGGGATTCGAACCGCTGACCTTCTGATTGGCAAGCCCTAGGCTCTGTGGTTTAACCAACAGCGCCACCCACTGTATAGGCTTGAGCAAATGCATTTTGGGTAACTTAAGATGGCAGGTTAGCCACTGTGTGTAGGAGCTGAGCTGAGCTCTCACTTTAAAGCACATCCATCTATCCCTGCTGAAGCATGTCCATGTGCTCAAGTGAGTCGTCCTAGCCAAAGCAGTGGCAGAAAGAGCACATGACCATAGGTGCCATTTATGTGGGGCTGTGGGTGACAAGGCACCCATAAAATTTTCATGGGGGGCGGGGCTGGCTGGGCAACCCAACACGTCACTCGCGTGGCATCACATGGAACGATGAGGCCCAACGGGGCTTGTCACAGTCATGGGAGGGTCTGATGGGCCCATTGAGCCATGTGACATTATGCTTACGATGGACACGCCCAATGTGGGGCAGAACCCAGCACAGCTGCATGCAACAGCTGTCATATCCACCTCTCCTGTTGGGAGGAAGGTGTGGTTGGACTAAATTGTCAGCCTCACACCAGCCCTCTCTTCAAGTCTGGCCCCCAGCCCTGGTTGTACATTTTTATTTTTTTTAAAGAACACACTGTTGTTGTTGTTGTTTAGTCGTTTAGTTGTGTCCGACTCTTCGTGACCCCATGGACCAGAGCACGCCAGGCACTCCTGTCTTCCACTGCCTCCCGCAGTTTGGTCAAACGCATGTTGGTAGCTTCAAGAACACCGTCCAACCATCTCGTCCTCTATCGTCCCCTTCTCCTTGTGCCCTCAATCTTTCCCAACATCAGGGTCTTTTCCAGGGAGTCAAGTCTTCTCATGAGGTGGCCAAAGTATTGGAGCCTCAGCCTCAGGATCTGTCCTTCCAGTGAGCACTCAGGGCTGATTTCACACACTAGAAGACACTAGAACACACTAGAAGAGATTCGAATTTGGAAAACAGCATGGGGTTGAAAGGGTTATGGCACACACATGCACACACACCCCAGCACAGAAGTGCTAGAAAGTTCCTGGGGTTGTTTGCAGATTCCTTTTACAACTAAAATCACAGATCTCCCAGCATCGCGTCTAGTTTGGCCCTTGTGATTCTGATTCCTGCAAGCACCCAAATTTATGCTTCCAGACTGGTTAGGTAAACTATCGGCCAATCTGATAGTTTAACAGCCCTGGGGCGAAAGGAATGTCCACATTGTATGCTGAGTGACATGTATAAATTTTCTCTTTTGAGATAAAATACTTTGGCTTTGTCACTTGTGGAGTTTTCCAGGTGGCTATGCCCCAGAGTTTTAAGAATAGGAACAAGTAACCTAACCCCAAGCACAGCTCTTGGAAAGTATGTGCAGCCAATTTCAATGGGTCTTACTTTCCAGTGTGCTCATGACCAACATCAAAATGGTATAAAAATGAAAGAAATGCTCTCTATGTGTATTTTGTGGCTTGAAATCTACATGGTATGTATTTTCCCCCTAGTATTACATAGCTATTCAAAGTACCTTTATAGTTATCGACAAAAAACCCTTTTTGGAATGGAAAAAGTCAAGGTTAATAAATAATGGATTCTTTCCATCTACGTCATAGAGTAGATCCATTGAAATCAATGGACTCAAGTCACTTAACTCCACTTACTTCAATGGGTCTATTCTGGCTGACATTGGATGTTACCCTGTGTTAGTCATGCTTTCTCTTCATGTCTAAAAACTTGCTTGAGTCCCTTCCAAAGTTTTAGAAGCAGGAAATGGGAATAATCAATTGAAAATAAAGGATTTTCAGTTGGGTCATTGCCTAGTTAAACCAGATAAAGGTGATTCTTATTTAATTGTTCTTTATTCCTATTACTCTCTTCTAACACTCACAGGCACATACTTTACCTGTTTCCCAATCTTGCTTCAGTTTAAAGTTTTCGTATTAACTCTGTGGCAAGGGTGTCCTAATACCCAAAGTATGAAATCTTTCATGATCGACTATCCTCCAAATGAACAACTGGCTCACTTTTAAATGTATTGTTCCCCACTTCAGCACAGAAATACCAAATTTACTTGCAATTGTTATTATTATTATTTCTTCTTGTTTAATTTATGAATAACCTTTTACATATAACTCAAGGCAATTTACAAACATACCCTAAAAGCAGCTAAACATAGTTTTAAAAACAGCACACACCCCTTCAAAAATAGGTTTTCAAACAATCTTTTAATCATATATACCTATTTTTAATCATATATACCTATTTTTGGGGGAGGATTGCCCAGAGTTGTTGAGCTTTTCGGGGGGATTGCACAGGGTTGTTGACCTTTTTTTAGGGGGGGTGCCAAAAATTGCCCACCCGCACGCGTCGCAAAATCCACCTCTCGTCTATCCCCTTGCCGGCAGAAGCTGCCAATCACCTGCCCAATTGCCGCAGCGTCAGCCAATCAATACCAGCCCTTGACGCAGCAACCAATAAAACGCCCAATAGCTGCTGACAGCCACGGAAGCAACCAATCAAACGTCTACCCTATTCACTATCCATGTATAGGACGACCCCCACTTTTTAGCATGAATTTTAAATTTTAAAAAAACCCTAGTCTTGTACACGGAAAAGTACGGTACATTTTTTTCCAATGAGGGCATCATTTGCCCACGCCAGTTGCCATCAATTCTGTTCCGGTCTTTTATTATCTTAGTATACTATAGTGTGACCAAGAAGCAGAACTCAGGGCAGATAGGGAACCGGTCTTAGTTTTTAAAGGCTGCCGTGACATAGGATAGCCTCTGTGGCTCCACTTTTCTTCTTTCTGCCACATAATTAAATGGCTGACATTCATCCTTGTGGGTTACACTGACCTCTCCAGTTAGGCAGTAAGTTCAGTGCATGGATGTGCAGATGATATTAAGTTCAGTTGGGACTTACAAATCCCGGTGAGCCCTTAAATGATAGGCATTGTTTTTATGTGTCTCATAGAGCTTTTTTCTTTGTTGTGAAATGTATTCTTCCGCTATGGTTTAAATATCATGTTTCATTTCTTCAGGCAATTTACTTCATTAAACTCGTGTCAGAAACAACTAAGGACCCCGTATTTTAGTCCTAAAGTACATAAACAGTGGACACTAATTATTCAGAGCAAGATATGTGTTTTTAAAGTTCTGATACTGGGCAAAGCAGCTGCTTAATAGCGCAGTCCCGTGCATGTTTACTCAGAAGTAAATCAATGTGGCTTAGTCCCAGGTAAAGGACTAAAATGGCCCCGGTGAATATTTGACGTTTTCTCCCCTTAGGGCTTTGATCTATAGGCTACCACTAAAACAAGGCTGCATTTTAAGCTGTATTCTAACTTATATTTTAATCAACTGTTTTGTGTGTGTGTGTTTTTGTTTTTGTTTTGTTTTGTTTTTAATGTTTTTACTGTATTTATATTCAGTGTTAACCACCCTGAGCCCGGTCTTGGCCAGGGAGGGCAGGGTATTATATAATATATATATATATATTATTATTATTCTTAATAAGTGTGGATGGGATGGCAGCCTAAATCTAACTTTGTGCCGCAGTAGCGGATAGTAGTTAAAGTGATAAAATGCTTTATATGACAAAAGCTTTAAATTTAATCAGACGTCGCTGCAATTCTGGAGTGACTCGAAAACGTGCTTAGTAATTTTATTTCGCAACATTTATATAACGCTTGATTTTAATAAAAACCTCAAAGTTGTTTTCAAAAGGAACAAAACAATAAAATTATCAGGAAAAACAACAACAGTTAAAAACAAGTATTTAGAACCTTCAAAAAGCATGAAAACCACCAAGAAGCGAAAACCAGATTAAAACACCCGGCAGCGTCTGCATGTTTGGACAGGCTTGCCTAAACAAACCAACCAAATGTTTTTATCAGGTGTCAAAAAAGACCATAGTGACAGCTCTTGTCTATTGCCACTGTACGATGAAGGAGTTACCATGTGGGGCAATTGAGCACTGCCCTGTGTTCATATGACAGAGCTGCAGCAAAAGAACGGAATACTAATAAATGGCATAATGAGTGACTCAATTATTTTGATAGTATTTGCGTGTCAAAACATGATTGCTAAAATAAGTGGAAGGATTATTGCAGTCCTTAGTGATTTTCTTCGGAAGGAGCATATAAAACTTAATTCCACCATGCTCAGGGGTGTGAAACATAAAAGCCCACAGGCCGTTCTCTTACTGTTTGCCCTCTTTGGGGGGCAGGCAAAAACCATTTTAAGTGATGCTTCCCTTCCTTTTTACTGGAAGATGTGTGGCCCGTGCGGGCCCATTGAAGAGAGTCCAGCAAAATACTGAAGCGTGCACTATGGAATGGGGAGAAAGGAAGACGTTCCATCGTTTAATGTTTCGTTCTGTGTCGTCCGGCCTCCAGGATGGCACAGCATACATAAAAATGAAATGTAAATGAAACTGATTAATAATAATATAATACTACCTTGGTTCTCAAACTTAATCCGTTCCGGAAGTCCGTTCCTAAACCAAGGCGCACTTTCCCATAGAAAGTAATGCAAAATGGATTAATCTGTTCCAGACTTTTAAAAGGTAAAGGTACCCCTGCCCATACGGGCTAGTCGTATCTGACTCTAGGGTTGTGCGCCCATCTCACTTAAGAGGCCGGGGGCCAGCGCTGTCCGGAGACACTTCCGGGTCACGTGGCCAGCGTGACGAAGCTGCTCTGGTGAGCCAGCACCAGCGCAGCACACGGAAACACCGTTTACCTTCCCGCTATAAAGCAGTACCTATTTATCTACTTATGGGACGCAGGTGGCGTTGTGGGTTAAAGCCTCAGCACCTAGGACTTGCCGATCGAAAGGTCGGCGGTTCGAATCCCTGCGGCGGGGTGCGCTCCTGTCGTTCGGTCCCAGCGCCTGCCAACCTAGCAGTTCGAAAGCACCTTCGGGTGCAAGTAGATAAATAGGGACCGCTTACTAGCGGGAAGGTAAATGGTGTTCCGTGTGCTGCGCTGGCTTGCCAGAGCAGCGATGTCACGCTGGCCACGTGACCCGGAAGAGTCTTCGGACAGCACTGGCTCCCGGCCTATAGAGTGAGATGAGCGCACAACCCTAGAGTCTGGCAAGACTGGCCCGTACGGGCAGGGGTACCTTTACCTATTTATCTACTTGCACTTAGGGGTGCTTTCGAACTGCTAGGTGGGCAGGAGCTGGGACCGAAAGACGGGGGCTCACCCCGCCGTGGGGATTCGAACCGCCGACCATGCGATCGGCAAGCCCTAGGCACTGAGGTTTTACCCACAGCGCCACCCGCATCCAGACTTTTAAAAACAACCCCAAAACAGCAATTTAACATGAATTTTACTATCTAATGAGACCATTGATCTATAAAATGAAAGCAATAAACAATGTACTGCAGTCACACAATCAATCATCAGTAGCTGAACTGGGTTCCACACAGTCACACACACACACACACACACACACACACACACACACACACACACAGAAAAATAAATGGCAAAAACAGACAGATCTCAGCGTAACACTCAAAATGGAAGTGTGGCACTCAAAACGGAGCACGTTCGGCTTCCGAAAATAGTTCACAAACCGGAACACTTACTTCTGGGTTTGCAGTGTTTGGGTTCCAAGTTATTTGAGTACCAAGGCATTTGAGAACCAAGGGACCACTGTAATAGCCCTATCCCGTTACTTCAGAATTGGGTTTTAAGATGTCCACATGTTCTACTGACCGTATCCTACTTCACAAACATCTGGCAGAAAGATGTTGCTTTTCAGGACGTAAAATTGAAGGAATTGTGGTGTGAGGGAGACAGGGAAAAGAGAAGGTGAGTGGAAGTGTAAATCATGGACCATCCTCACAGTTGGTCCTCCTTACATCAGGAGTTGTAGTAGCGCTTGCCGGTTCAGGCAGGTTACAGAGACGCTGCCTGCAATTTTACAGTTGTTGTACCGGTACGGCATTCTTTTGTTTGAAAACTGCTATACAAATGTAAGGAGGGGTATTATTCGTTTTATAGCAGCAAGAGTAGAGTGTTGACGTCGCTTCTGAGTGATAGAGTATAATCATTATAAATTTATAAAGGGCTTATGTCTTCCATTTATTTTATGTAAATTATGTATCCATGTATGATGCAGTCATGGTTTATCATATTGTATTGGGCACAGAGGCAAAATTGCCTGCTCTTCTAATCAATTGGGCAAAGATAAAATGCAGCTTGAAATGTTAGGTTCCTACTACGTTTAACCCCCCCCCCCCCTTCCTTCTTTCAATAGCACTAGTACAGCGGAAAGCATTCAGGGCCCAAGGGAAAATATCTATCTACAAATACAAAGATAATTATGTTGTTTCTTGTCTGTTCGGAACATCGTGGCAAATATTGCGTCTTAGAAAAGTACTTTTGAAGGCAAAGCCGCGCTTTTTCCAGGTGGCAGAACTCCTCATTATTCAACCCCATTCAAACTGTGGCTCTTTGCGGATGTGTAAAATACACACGTTTTCACGATCAACGCTTTGGCGCAATCCTTGTTAAGTAGCTCCCTTTGAAAACATTATTCTTGCTGAAGACATGAGTAGAGAGTGGCCACTTACACCACACATGCTTACAAAAAAAGAGAGGTAACACCCAAAAAAGAGACAAATTTGCATATGGTGATTTGCCTTAAGCTTAATATATATCACTTGTTTGCTTGCTTCACACTATTGCAAGAAAGCAGTTTTTAAAAGAGCAATTCATCAGATCAAAGGATGGGAAACCTCCCCGTTCCCCCCTTTTTCTACCCCTCTCTTTTACACACACCTCCCCACGCAGGTGGTGCTGTGGGTTAAACCACAGAGCCTAGGACTTGCCGATCAGAAGGTTGGCAGTTTGAATCCCCACGACGGGGTGAGCTCCCGTTGCTCGGTCCCAGCTCCTGCCCACCTAGCAGTTCGAAAGAACGTCAAAGTGTAAGTAGATAAATAGGTACCGCTCCGGCGGGAAGCTAAAAGGCGTTTCCGTGCGCTGCTCTGATTTTGCCAGAAGCGGCTTAGTCATGCTGGCCACATGACCCGGAAGCTGTACGCTGGCTCCCTCGGCCAATAGAGCGAGATGAGCGCCGCAACCCCAGTCGGCCACGACTAGACCAAATGGTCAGGTGTCCCTTTACCTTTACCTTACCCCATGACTTGCAGATCTCATCTGCTTAGGTGGAAAAGAAAGTTGGAAATTCAAGTACTTCCACCCATCCACATACTTCCTCTTTCTGTAGGTGTACTAGGAGAAAAATGAACTTCATTTCAGTTTTTAAAATTTTCTCCTGTATGCCGCTGTGAGATCTGATACGACAAAGTGTGGTGTAAAAAAAGGTTTTCCAATTAAAAAGATATATATTGGCCTTACTATTTGGAGGTTGCCGAGAGAAGAGGGTCTTTGTGAAAAGGTACGCCACCTTTGTCTTCCCCGCATCCACACTTGGTAAGACCACTTACGCAGAGAAGCATGAAATATTCCAAACCTCGCCCCGCTTTATGTAATATACAACAAATTTGAATCCTTATTGTTTCTGAGATTTGCGTGCAAAAATATTCAATATTCACTTGACCTGGGCAGTGACAGCTGACTGATAGGTCACCTCTAGTTTTCACAATTCACAAAAAAATAAATATAGAATTGGGGTGGAGATTCTGACACGACTTACAATTCTACTAAGAAATTTACCTAGAAGGTATATTGCATTCGACGTTTCGACTGCTTTAAAAGTTGTAGGTTAAAATATGTTTAAAAACAGGGAAGTATCTCTGCAAAATGAAAAATCCCTAAAATATTTCTGTGCTTAGTTTGTATTAATGCAGCTCTGTGTGGTTTTTGTAGAGAGATCACTGTAGGAAAACGAACTGCAAAGAAAGTAGATTCTTCCCGGCAAAGCACCCTCTCTACAAATTCCTTTGTACTCTCTTCCTGCTAAATTTCTTCTCGGTATCCACATTCTCCACACATCCTCTGGGATCCCCTCTTTTTAACTTTTTCTTTTTTTCTTTTTACACCTATCAGCTTACCTTCATTCAGTTTGATTCCTTTATTATGATTGAAAAGAAATCTTGGTTTTTCCTTCAGAATATTCAGCTTTTCCTCAACTAATGCTTCTCTTTGCATCCGTTGGAAAACACGGTGGAATTCAGATGATATTGAACTGTAAATGGGATCAGAGGGCCAATTTCTTTATCCGATGGGAGCTTGAGATTTCAGAGAAACGTATTTTCCGGCATTATTTTTCATCCACTTTGAGAAATCCTTGCCATCCAAATGGTGCCCACATTTGTGTATGCCTTTATATATCTTAATACTTTGCCATTAAGGGCTGGATTGCTGGGGTTTGGCAACTAGCCATGAATGTAAAACTCACTCAACATTGCAAAACTAGTAAGGGAGTGGTGCAAAAGACATTTTGGACCAACTTATGGCTGCAATCTTGATAAAGGCAGACTATGTTTTGGGAAACAAATTGTTTTCAGGCATGAGAGGATATTGCAGGAGGGGGAGAGTAAACATTGTACTCCAAAGCCTGCTTAGGTGTATCTGTATTTGTGTAACAGTTATAGGATAAGAAAAGCAGAAAACATACACCCTTGTGCAAATTAATTGAAACAAACAATGTGGTTTATTGTACAAAACTCACATATACTTGTACAAAACTCACATATATGTACATTAGTAACGAATATGACCTCTGCTATTTTTAAGCAGCATTCGAACACAGTTTGGCATGGAGTCCCTGTTGATTTTCGGATCCCTGTACCACACTTGAATCAGTGCCTGAATGAGCTTCTCCATAGTCGTACAGTCTACAGCAAGGAGGCGACTTTTGCATATAGCCCACAAATTCTCAATGGGATTTACGTCCAGGGAATTCCCTGGCCAATCAAGTACCTGTATTTGCTGCTCTGTCATGAATTTCTTCACCACTTTCGATGTGTGACAGGCGGCTAGGTCCTGCTGTAATAGCCCAGTACTGCCAGGATACCTCTTTTCCAGCTCTGGAATAACTCTCTTTCGTAGAACCTCAATATATTGTGGCGAGCGCATCATTCTTTCTATTGGCTGCAGGCTTCTGACACCATAATGATCAACTGACTTTTTGTGTTTGTTTTGAGTACAGGGTTACGAGTAAGACAGAAAGCATGCTTTGTTTCAATTAATTTGCACAAGGGTGTATTTTTTAAAAAGGAAAGAAAAAATATTATTTCCCTGAAATAAAAAGGGCTACAATATCCTGTTTCATTGTTTTATATTCCTCTGTACTTTTTTGTGCCATCTTCCTTGTATTAACATTCAAAAACTGAATGTTTCGGTCAATAGGTGATTCATAGATATTTTAGGTGTACAGGAGAAGATAATGAACTGTGTGCAGGCACACACACATGTGAAATGTTGATGGTGAATCATTTGTATGCAGTTGTGTCATGTGTTACATTAATTAAAAAATGCTAAAAACTCATTTAATTGAATCATAGAAAGAATGTCGTACTTTCATTTGTTTTCAAATGCTTGAGTCTTTTTTTTTTTTTTTTTTTTTGAGGGGCCGAAGACCAAAGTTGCTCCTTTCACGTTGCATTTTCACATAGGCTGTGTTTTAGGTAAAATTGTCCCCTCTAAAGTTAACACTTTGTTTTGGAGTTCATGAGCCTCTCACGTGGGAAGGATCGAGCGCTTCACAGAACGGTTCACCTGTGAAAGAGAGCTGAAGTCATCGCTGAAGTTTTTAACCACCTTTAAAATGAAAGTAGGGATGCGGGTGGCGCTGTGGGTTAAACCACAAAGCCTAGGACTTGTCGGCGGTTCGAATCCCTGCGATGGAGTGAGCGCCCGTTGCTCAGTCCCTGCTCCTGCCCACCTAGCAGTTCTAAAGCACCTCCAAGTGCAAGTAGATAAATAGGTACCGCTCCGGCGGGAAGGTAAACGGCGTTTCCGTGTGCTGCTCTGGTTCGCCAGAAGCGGCTTAGTCATGCTGGCCACATGACCCGGAAGCTGTATGCCGGCTCCCTCGGCCAATAAAACGAGATGAGCGCCGCAGCTCCCGAGTCGGCCACGACTGGACATAATGGTCAGGGGGCCCTTTACCTTTACTAAAATGAAAGTATGAGCTCTGACTGAAATACTTTAATCCTCAAGACACCTTTTGCCAAAGTTTTACTTTTGAAGGTTTGTACTGGTCAGACAGAGGCAAGCCCTGGGACAGCCCAGTCCTCAGCTTTTCATGACCTTCAAAGTACACACATTCAAAACTAAGGCCTAAGGTTGCCTCCTAGTTTCACTTTTACTGCACAATCTTAGACATGGCATCTCAGGAATTAATTCCATTTAAGATAGTAGAACTTGCTTCTGAGTAAACTCAGCATTGCACAGCTAGAAACCTACTTACTTCTGAGTAAGCATAGGATTGCACAGCTATAAGCCTACTTTCAATATTTTAATATCTTGCATTTTTAGGGCAAGTTGTGATGAAGACAGCCTAGTATTTCAGTAAACTGCCTTTATAGTGGCTTTCTTTTGTTACCCTTGTAAAGAGTTTTGAAAGTCAAAAAGCTATGTGAAATATTGCACCATATTAATATTGGATTTTGTAATGTAATTGTCAGCTTTTTTGGAAAAGGATATCATTTGATGGGGTGCTTAGGTGAGGGCCTGGAAAAGGAAGGGTTAGCTACAACTTGAGCGAGTTTATTATGGCTTAGTGATTTGCTGATTGATTTCATTTGCTGTCAGTTAAGGCTCTCTTAATGTCAAGTTTTTTGCATAATGCATTGAAATAGAGACTGATGAAGTTCTTCAGAGTGATGCGGCTTACACAAACTGACCCTGATTTGCCCTGTTCTGCATGACAATTTAAGTGACAGCAGTTAAAGGAAAATATGGCAATGAATATGCAACTGTGGTATTAAGGAAAATGCAGTGTAAACGCTTCAGAATATGAAACTACGCATAAGAAACAGGCTAGTCTGCTAATTCCACAGTTCTTCTGCATCGAGGAAATAGGGCATTGTTGTGTCCCAAGTGATGCACTAAATAAAAATTCAAAGGGGAAAAAAAGTTTAGAGGGAATTAAAAACTAACCTATATTCCTGAGTTCTGATAAATGTTTGCCCTGCTTGATAGTGTAGGTTTTTGGAAGCATGTGAATTTCAAATCTGTGAGGTCCTCTGAGATTTTCCCCTTTGCTTTCATGCTTTCATAGTGCATATAAGTGTGTGGCAGGCCTTGTTTCTGGTCTGCAGAACTGATTGCCCGCCTAATGGAAATAAATTGCTGATGAGATCGAAGATAGAGGTCCCAGCTTTATTTATTAGTAGTTTGCAGCATCAGTCTTCAGGCGGCATAATTTTTTTGTTACATTAGGGAGTTCAATGGGAAGCATGTATTAAGAATGTCACTAGTTTGATTGGAGTCTGTTGATTTTCACTTCGCTTTTCCCTTCTGCGTTAAGCGCCAAAGTACCACAAAGAGTGGGGTACCGGGAGGAGAGAACGACTAAAGGGACTAATTAAAATGATGGCTGGTGGCTGAAATAGGGTCTGTGGCTATACCTTGTCCCAGCGATTCTTCCTGGGTTTGGGAGTTTGCCTCAGGAGGTCTTGCGCTTCCTTTCGCTACATAGGAACATGGGAAGCTGCCTTGGTTCATCTATGTTAGCATCGTCTCTACTGATTGTTTTGTGTGTTTCTTGAAATCATTTTTATTTGATTTTTACAATACAAAATTATAAGAATTACTATAAGCACATATCCATGTGCATAGATTCCTCCCAATCTCAGGACTTCCCCACCCCCTTCCCTGGAGTCTCGTTTTAATCATTTAAAACTGCATCTTCTCCAAACTCTATTATATCAATCCATATTTTCCACCTCCTCCTCCTCCTTCTGTGATCCCTCGTAGCTGAGTAAGATTGACTTCCATAAACACGGTTTTAACAATGAGTCCGTAAATGACCGTGGAGTCCAATTCTGGATCCACACGTCCTTCCACAGTGGGTACATTGGTTTCCGGGCGGGAGTTGATCACGGTGTGGATTTGCCAAGCATGCCTTCCTCTTAGCACGTTTCTCCCTTGCGTCCTAAGTTCGAGCATCTTCAGAGCCCATGACACCTTTGGTAAAGGCTGTTCTCCAATTGGAGCACTCGCAGGCCAGTGTTTCCCATTTTCCATAATAATTGTTACACTACAAGTGAAATCAAAATCCTGCTGAAGTTTCCAGTGGTCTCCTAAACAACTTATCAATTTTTCCCATGCTTCTGTAAAGTTTTTGCCCTCTTGGTTTCTGAGTTTTCCAGTCAGCTTTGCCATCTCAGCATAGACCATCAGCTTGGTTTGCCATTCTTCTCTAGTAGGGAACTTGACTTCTTTCCATCTCTGGGCTAGTAACATCCTGGCGGCTGTTCCACATATAAAAAGTCTTTTCTGGTCCTTCGGGATGTCGGTACCTGTAATTCCTCATAAAAAAGCTTCTGGGTTTTTTTTAAACAAAGGTTATTTTAAACATTTTCCCCCATTTCATTATATATCATCTCCCAGAAAGCTTTTACCACCTTACAGGTCCACCACATATGATAAAAGATACCTTCTTTTTCTTTACATTTCCAGCTGGTATCTGTACTTGTCCTATACATTTTTTGCCAATTTAATAGGAGTCAAATACCACCGGTCATCTCTACTGATCGGCTGAAGCTCTCTAGGGGTTCAGGCAGCAAGTATCTCCTAGCGCTTCCTGGAGTTGCCAGGATTTGAAGCTGGGGACTTCTGCATGCAAAGCAGATTATATGCTTTTTCTTTTTAAAGAAGATTTTGTTTTTAAAAAATTCCTAATATGTCACAACAAAGCAAACAAACTAATCTAAACAAAAACAGAAAAATGGGAGAGAGAGAGAGAGAGAGAGAACTCTTTCACAGGTAGATCTTAACTTGCCCCGCACAGAAAAAGTTGATCCCTCCCAATTCTCACCCAGGAACTTCCCGTTCTTCTCCCATCTTCCCACCCTGGGAGATTCTTCTCTTCCCGCCTCTCACACAGGGTCCTTCATCAGCTGTCCATCATCTTCATCTGCATGCTAACCCCGCCCCTTAACCCTGAGTAGAGGACCACGCAAAATACAAAAGAACAGAAACTAAGCAAAAGGAGAAAATGAAGGAGAAATAAAAAGGAAGAGAGGCAAGAGATAAGGATATTAAAGGAGGAATAAAAAGGACTTCTCACTAGCCATCTGTCAGTTTGATATATATCCTTTGTGTTTTCTGTTTGCAGAAGAAGCCCTTCTGTTTGCAGAAGAACAATTATGGGTACATGCCTTTAGAACCTATTATAAATATTTGTTTGTTTCTTTATAGTTTATTATTATATTCATGTTTAGCCCAGTGTGTGTATGCTCGATACTAAGTCTAGAACGGGTCAGCACCTAGCAATGCTGCTCCCTTGTCCTTCACCCTGAACACTTGCACAGTGTGTGTGTGGGTGGGTGGGTGGGTGGGTGGGTTCTTCAAAATAGTCACATGTTCAATCCGGAATAATATCCAGCTGTCCCTCCCTCTGTGAAGCAGCATGTTTCCTGTCTTTAGTCCAGGCGTCTCAAGTTCGTTCATTCCCCCCTCCCCAATAAAACAAAACAAAAAGTCCCAATTATTATTATAGATAAACACCGACAATAGTCTTCCTTTTCCAGTCCAACATCACAACTTTGCCTCTGGCACTAAGAAATATTCAATCCTTGTTCTTTGTGCAAAATGGTTGTTTAGTAAAGTTCTCCGTGTTTTGCCAAGCCTGGTCCTGTGTTGCTGCAAAGGAAAGCATCCTGCTCCAGGAGCGCTGTGTCTGGGTTTTATATATACAGTGGTACCTCGGATTACATACGCTTCAGGTTACATACACTTCAGGTTACAGACTCCGCTAACCCAGAAATAGTGTTTCAGGTTAAGAACTTTGCTTCAGGTTGAGAACAGAAATCGTGCTCCGGCGGTGCGGCAGCAGCAGGAGGCCCCATTAGCTAAAGTGGTGCTTCAGGTTAAGAACAGTTTCAGGTTAAGTACGGACCTCTGGAACGAATTAAGTACTTAACCCGAGGCACCACTGTAAAAGGGTTTTATATATAAAAGGTCGGCAGTTGAAGCAGAGAGGGGCACTATATGGCCTCTGCTTCAGGCAGAGATGATTCCTGAGCCAGCAGTGGATTCTGCAGTGGTTATAACCATAGGAGAGAATTTGGAAGGGAGAGAGAAAAATGGCCGGTTTCTCAAAAAATGAATGAAACGTTTTAAAATTAGCTTTAAATGTCACCTCATTTGTTTGTGTTTTGGAAACGGTAAGACTGTGTCCCATTTTTCAGGTTAATGTTTTAGTTAAGCCTTGGATCCACAGGTGCTGCATTTCTATTCTTCCCCCATTATGTAAAACTTCTTGTCATGGTGGGGCAGAATGTTTTAAATTGCTCTTTCTAGGAGATATATTGCTTACCTTGTCAAAGCTGAAGCGTTACCACACTTTCAGCCAGCAGCACAATTTTCTTTAGTTGCAGGTATAAAATAGCACAACAGCGCTGTGATCTTCCAAATGCCATCATTTCTCATCGAATGAAGTTGAATAGGATTGAAGAGAAATATATAGGTAACGAAGCCAGGGAAAACTGCTGTTAAATATATACTGCCGTTTGGGGAACATTTCCCAAGAGACTTAGAAATACGTGTGTGGGTGTCTGTCTCTTTTCCACACTTACAATTTATATATTGTTATGAGACGGTATAAACACAAGGACCTTGCTTAGGCATTGTTATTTAGTCGTTTAGTCGTGTCCGACTCTTCATGACCCCATGGACCAGAGCATGCCAGGCACTCTACTGCCTCCCGCAGTTTGGTCAAACTCATGCTGGTAGCTTCAAGAACACTATCCAACCATCTCATCCTCTGTCATCCCCTTCTCCTTGTGCCCTCCATCTTTCCCAACAACAGGGTCTTTCCCAGGGAGTCTTCTCTTCTCATGAGGTGGCCAAAGTCTTGGAGCCTCAGCTTCAGGATCTGTCCTTCCAGTGAGCACTCAGGGCTGATTTCCTGCAGAATGGAGAGGTTTGATCTTCTTGCAGCCCATGGGACTTTCAAGAGTCTCCTCCAGTACCATAATTCAAAAGCATCAATTCTTCGGTGATCAGCCTTCTTTATGGTCCAGCTCTCACTTCCATACATCACTATAGTGGTGCCTCGCAAGACGAAATCAATTCGTTCCACGAGTTTTGTCGTCTTGCGATTTTTTTTGTCTTGCGAAGCACGGTGTCGGGAAAGTTTTGGAAAAGCTTCAAAAATGACCAAAGTCTTTAAAAACCTCAAAAAAGGCTACCACAACTTCTATGAGTTGCTCCTCGAAGTCAAGTCGCAACTGTATTAACGGCGTTAAGAAAAAGGAAACAAACTTGCAAGATGTTTCTGTCTTGCGAAGCAAGCCCATAGGGAAAATCGTCTTGCGAAGCAGCTCAAAAAACAAAAAACCCTTTCGTCTAGTGAGTTTTTTGTCTTGCGAGGCATTCGTCTTGCGAGGTACCACTGTACTGGGAAAACCATAGCTTTAACTTAACGGACCTTTGTTGGCAAGGTGATGTCTCTGCTTTTTAAGATGCTGTCTAGGTTTGTCTGCTTAGGCATTAGGCGAAACTTAAGATTTGTGCCGACCACCGTTGCGCATCCAATTCAGATATAGCGGCAGTTAAAAATATATATTAAATCTGGATCACTAGAATATAACCTAAAATTGTCGTTTAAAACCTTAATCATTTTGGTAGTACAGCTTGTTCCCTAAGTTTTATGGCAGTCACAGAATTTGTCCACCCTTAGCGTGATCTCTAGATCCTTGTCCGCTACCAGGAGTTTTAGACATTGAAGTTCAGACCCATTTGGAGATTTTTGTATAACAGGAGAGTGATAAATACGGAGCGTATATCCCCGTAGAAACAGCAGCGTAACAAGACATGAGAGACAGTTTCTACCTCCATCAAACCACAGGGGCAGACTCGTTCCATGTATGGTTTATCCTGGTAACCTGTTCAGAACAGAGCTGCAAGATTGCCGGCCAGGGCTGGTAAAAAGAACACATTTCAACTGTGCCTGCCCAATGATGAGATCAATTTTTGATCTCTTTCTCTGGGTACCCCTGCCTTATCCTCTCCAAGGTACCATACTTTTCCAAGTACAAGACTATGTTTTTTTAATTGAAAAATCATGTTCAAAATTATGGGTCATCTTATACATGCGGGTGGCGCTGTGGGTTAAACCACAGAGCCTAGGACTTGCTGATCAGAAGATCGGCAGTTCGAATCCCCGTGATGGGGTGAGCTCCCATTGCTCGGTCCCTGCTCCTGCCAACCTAGCAGTTCGAAAGCACGTCAAAGTGCAAGTAGATAAATAGGTCCCACTCTGGCGGGAAGGTAAATGGAATTTCCATGTGCTGCTCCAGAAAGCGGCTTAGTCATGCTGGCCACATGACCCAGAAGCTGTCTGCGGACAAACGCTGGCTCCCTCGGCCTATAGAACGAGATGAGCGCCGCAACCCCAGAGTCGGTCACGACTGGACCTAATGGTCAAGGCCCCCTTTACCTTTAGCTTTTTATATATGGGTAGTGCACTGTGGGGATGTGGGATTGGTGGGTGCCGCGAGATGGAGATTGTAATTGGTGGCTGCGGCAAGGGCTGGTGTTGATTGGCTGTCGCTGCGGCAAGTGGGCGGGCTGTTTGCTTCCTTTTTCGGCGATGGGACAGAGGATAGGTTGCTACGGCGACGCACGCAAGCAGCATTGTCGGTCTGGTGGGTGAGCGTTTTTTGGCATCCCCCCACAAAAAAGCTCAACAGCTGTGTGTCGTTCCCCCCCCCCCCGAAAAGCTCAGCAACTGGGCAATCCTCCCCAAACTTTGGAGAATCTCCCCCCCCCCCATTTTCTGAATTTTGAGTCCCCAAAATAGGGGGCGTGTTATACACGGAAAAGTATGGTATCTTGCCCTTACTTTTAGATTATTGGCCTGAAGGAATGGACTTGTAGTGTTTTTAATTTTTGCGCAGCACCTAGCAAATGTCAGGTGCTTTATGAAATTCAGTAATATGTCTGCCGTATCTTTTCCAGTCCAGTTTGTCCCACTTGAAAGGAAAGAGGGCTGCAAGTGTTTCAACGGGCTGAATAAGTTAATCATCTTGTACGGCCCCTAATAATAATTTGACTAGTTCATTTGTGGTCTCAAGTACTGTTTGGGTTCACCCACATAATTACCGCTAGAACACTTGGTGCATTATTTTATGAATCTTGCATGATGTGATTGGCATTTTAAATGGTTTTGTGCTTTTTCCAATAGAGGTTGATCTGCTACAATATATTCTACTTTGTCTCATTATGTGGAAAACGAAGCAGCGGCAATATTCTATATCATGCTATGAGGAAATAAGGCTCTTAGCTCACCTATTTGCATATTGACATTTTTCCTGCCTCTATGTTCAGTCCATTACCAAGTTGCATTGCTGGTTTCCCCCACAACATCCTACGCTTCGATAATAAATTCATGGTTTCCCATCTTTACTTCACCTGTGTCAATGCAGAGATTTAACTAATACTGGTATAGAAAGGAGTGCTTCCTCGCTTGTCTCTTGAAGTGGCACTGTTTCCTTGTTTTTTAAACACCCGCCCATTTTTTTACGTACAGCTGGATGCAAAGTACTTGTGCCATTTTCAAATTAATGAAAGTGCAATGCTATTGTTAGCAGAGCAGGAAGAGAACCTAAAAAAAGACCAAAAGCCTTTCTCTTAGGAATAATCGGTCTAGATGTCCCTAGAGATCAGATGGGGGGGGGGATGTTTTGTTGTTGTTTAGTCGTGTCCAACTCTTCGTGACCCCATGGACCAGAGCTTGCCAGGCACTTCTGTCTTCCACTGCCTCCCCCAGTTTGGTCAAACTCATGCTGGTAGCTTCGAGAACACTGTCCAGCCATCTCGTCCTCTGTCGTCCCCTTCTCCTTGTGCCCTCCATCTTTCCCAACATCAGGGTCTTTTCCAGGGAGTCTTCTCTTCTCATGAGGTGGCCAAAGTCTTGGAGCCTCAGCTTCAGGATCTGTCCTTCCAGTGAGCACTCAGGGCTGATTTCCTTCAGAATGGAGAGGTTTGATCTTCTTGCAGTCCATGGGACTCTCAAGAGTCTCCTCCAGCACCATCTGCCAGTGCTTGTTCAAATGGCAAATTCTGTGGCATGCAGGATCTGCTTGAAGTTGTGCGTGGAAAGTTGCCAGTAATGTTCAGCGATATCACACATAATGGTAATGTCAGGAGTGTTGTGAGAGACGATCTTGGCCCTTCTGTTTCCTCATCAGGAGCTCTGAAACTTCATTATTTAATTTGTTTGTACCTCAAAACTTCATCTGAAGAAGAAGAAAACTCCCTGACTGGCAAGTGCAAACATGAACTGACAATTTTCAGAAATAAAATAGTACAATAAATCAACAGCAACAATTAAAATAACAGAAAAACAGCAGCAGGGAGCCATCCGAAACAACTCAATCAACATTTTAAAAGACAAGTAAAACTAAGAAGGTGCTGAGGGGGAAAAAACCATCCCTAAATACAGTAGGTGGCAGGTGAGCCTCCATGGGATTGCATTTCACTTTTAGGGCATCGCAGCCCAAATATTCACTGCAGCTGCAAATATGATTCTTCAGCAGGATCCAGAATAGGCTGCAAGTCTAATCCCAGCTCCGTGAAACTGTGACCAAGGGTACAAATGCCTTTTCTATTTGTTCACAGTGTGGAGCCAGTGTGGTGTAGTGGTTAAGAGCGGTAGACTCGTAATCTGGTGAACCGGGTTCGTGTCTCTGCTCCTCCACATGCAGCTGCTGGGTGACCTTGGGCTAGTCACACTTCTCTGAAGTCTCTCAGCCCCACTCACCTCACAGAATGTTTGTTGTGGGGGAGGAAGGGAAAGGAGAATGTTAGCCACTTTGATAGTCCTTCGGGTAGTGATAAAGCGGGATATCAAATCCAAACTCCTCCTCCTCCTCCTCCCATTTCTGAATGGACACCAAAACGCTGATTTAGGATCTCTAAAGAGAGAAGTTTCACTGAATTTCTCCACTTGCACTCTAACCCGCCTAATTATAATGCAGCATTTTCTATTAAAGCATGTTTGCTCAGAAGCAAGTCCCACGAAACTCATTGGAACTTCGTCTGCAGTAACAGGACATCATAGAGCCACAGCTTTAATTTAGAAAATCAATGTTGTTCTTAGGACAATCTATACTTGGCAAGAAATGCCACAGTGGCTCTTGCGTGCCAGTCTGCTGCGGTTTTCAGTAGAAGCAGTTTCCTTTCCATCTTGCAAATTCAAAAAGGTGCTCTCCATTCTTTCCCAAATAGGAAGTCATGCCATTACTTCTCATGGCCCATTTGCCATCCTTCGGAGAGCTTCAGTTCTTGGGGTGTCTGTCAGTTTGCATTTCTTAGTACATAAAGTATTGTTCTGATATGTGGAGATCTTTCTTGTTCTGCTTGGTTCAAGAGTGTTCTGGGAAGTTTTCTTTCTATGTGAAAGAAACAGGCAGAAGATTCTTGTTTGGGTTATTCCTTCTGAGAAGCTGAGCACAGCTGGCTTAAAACTGGTTCTGTTATCTTTCATTCATATATATATATATATATATATATATATATATATATATATATGCTTTCGTAGATTTTCACGGGTACAGGAATGCAGGTTTTGGTGTCCTCGGGTATCTTCCCGTGTAAAAGTTGGGGTGTCTAGGCAGATGACGAGTGAGACCTCGTCGAAACGTCGCCTAGACACCCCAACTTTTACACGGGAAGATACCCGAGGACACCAAAACCTGCATATATATATATATATATATATATATATATATATATATATATTTTAACAAAACAAATGATCAATCAATGTAACCAATTACTTTTCTCCCCCTTTCCTTCCCATCCCTCCCTCTCTCACCCACTAAAGACTTCACACAGCTCCCCTCTCTGATTTGTTTGCACATATTATTCTCTGCATGTTGTAAAATTATACATATCATTGCCTTATCTGTCATATATTCTACTAATAATAAATTTGGGGATGTTTATTCAAAACCTGCCAAGAAGTCCAAATCATTTTGTTGTTGTTTTAGATAATTTGTAAAAAGTTCCCATTCTTCCTTGAAGTCACGATTGTTCTTGTCACGTAATTTATATGTCAACTTTGTCAGCTCCGCATAACTCGTCAGTTTTTCTTGCCATTGTTCTTTTGTTGGGGTTTCCTCATTCTTCCATCCTTGTGCTAACAAGACTCTTGCAGCTGTTGTAGCATACATAAATAAATTCTTTGTTTTTCTTGGCAGGTCTCTCCCTAAAATCCCTAACAAGAATGTCATTTTATACATTTTTTTCAATTGGTTATATATCATCTCCCATAATTTTTTAACTTCTCTACATTCCCACCACATATGATACAAAGTATCTTCTTTTTCTTTACATTTCCAACATGTATTTGACCCAGTTTTGTACATTTTTGCCATTTGTTCTGGTGTGATATGCCATCTATACATCATTTTCATATAATTTTCTGTCAAAAGACAACAGTCTGTAAATTTCAAGTCCACCTTCCACAACTTCTCCCAGTCCTCAAATTGTATATTGTGTCCTATATCTTGTGCCCATTTGATCTTAACTGATTTGACCTCTTCAGCTTTTGGGTGTCCACCAAGACCTTGATGGGATGTGGAAGGGGTGAAAACATAATTGATACTGAAGTTAAGAGGGCAGGGTTTGGCTCAAAGCAGTTGCAGTGAAGGATCCTGGAGTGTGTGTGTGTTCGTGTGGGGACTGGAATGGAATTGCCTTCCCTTCTGGTGCATTTAACTTGGATGTGCCGTTCTTAGGTGAAGCCCAGCACAAGTTTAGTGTCAGACGAAGATCCATGGAGAACAGATCATTAAAGCATGTACCAAACAGCTGTGGAAAAGCAGTTTCTGTCGAACGTTGTTTCCCATGAGGCCTCTTTTGAGGCCTGAAAATGCCTCAGAGTTTATAGCCTCTTCTGTAGCTGCTATAAGGAGTTGCGGGACAAAGGAAAAAACCTGAATGCATTTTCACGCATACTCTTTCGAGAGGAATTCAAATTCGGCAGCCCACTCAACACAATGTCCGCCTCTCTCTCAAATAATAATAAAACAAAATGATCCGTGGAATTCTTCCTTCAAAACTCTTTCTGAAGCCATGGACATGTTCTATGCCAGATTAGGGGCAACTTCATACATCTTTCCTGCAGTTTTGAAGCACGTGGAACAATGAATTTGAATGAGCAACGTTGGAACAATGTACTTAGTTTTCCTTTAGCATGTAATTTCCCCATTCCTGCAATGAAAGGCCAGCAAATTGGGCAGAAATCTACAGTATACTGTCAATATGCACTGATATTTTACATCCGTAACTACTTCACGGGTTCCCCTCCTATGCGTGATGGGGGGAGCACAACACAACCCTCAAATTGGCAAGGAAACAAATGGTGCGAATGTTGCCCTAGAAGTAGAATGGACCACTCTTTCTGCAGAATAGTCAGTATAGATGCAGGCTGCCATTTTTATTTTACTTCGTAGCTCTGCACCAAACATTCTTTGCCTGTTGTCACTTTTTGGGCAAACTTCACAGTGAACACAATATTTGTAGTCTCTTCAGATTTTTATCCTAGTAGTTTGCTACACTAAAGTTAGGCTCACATTCTTTTGAAGTACATTTATTATTCCCTCTCTTGTTCCTTTTCATCTCTTTGTGTACATTGCCCTTAGGTAAATTTATTACCTACTAACATTCTTTTTAGTTCAGGAATTTCCTGGAGGCTGGAAACCTAAAAGGCAAATATTAATTTGGAATTTTCTTCTCTTTCTTTACTTAAAAAGCAGAAGAACCTCTTCTTTGTGTTTCTAATTTTTGTTGCAGTTTTTTCCCCTGTATAATCTTATTGGTCTGCTTATGATTATAATTTTATATATGACAACTTTCTTAGAGGTTTGATATTTGTTGTTCTTTTTTTCCTGCTTCTGTTCAGTTGATAAAACTTTGTCTAGACAAAAGTCGATCCTCCTCACCACCCACTGCCAGGGAAAGGCCAAAATCTCTAATTTTGTTGAAGTTGATATTGCTATAAAGTTGAACGCCAATGCTACCGCATAGTGGAAGGTTTTATGTATAATATTAGATGATGTGCAGCTAAGTCATCTTCAGAGGAGACCCACTGAAATCAGTTAAGCGTGACCAAGTCCCCTGATTTCAGTGGGTCTAACCTTTCAATGGGTCTAACCTAGTTGGATACAACCCAACATCAGCATTCTAAAATTTTAGACTACTCAAAGCCTGGCAAAAAGAAATATTGCTAATAATAATAATAATAATAATAATAATAATAATAATAATAATAATAAATGTATCCATCTACAAAGACACATACTTCACTTAAATGATATTTAAATCAGTGCTCAGTTTTACAGTTTATAGTTAATATTAACTCTTATGAACTGTTCAGATAAGGAACTCTTCTTCAACTGTCTGCTAAATATCCTTAAGTGCATAAATGTGTTTACTCACATCTTGAATAAGCCTCAATTATGCCTGTTTTCTATTTTCTGTTGTCACAGATTCTCAGGAAAATGACCACTGGGTACAGTAAACAGTGCCGGATTTAGGGCAGTGTGGGTGGTTCTGCCACACAGGGCACTAAGCTGAGGTGGCCCAAAATAGTAATAGTAATAGTAATAATAATACCTATATTTATATTGGTACCTACTCAAAGTTAGGGGGTGCCAAATTTTGTCCTTGCCCAGGGCGCCACATTACTAAAGTCCTCCCCTGCAGTAAAGAATGTTCGTTTTAATGCCCCATAGATGAATGAAAGTATTAAAAATAATAACAGTTCCTTTGCAAGAAGTCATTTAGCAACTTGAGCAGTGAGAGCTCTGTTTTCTAGAACATTCTTCTTGAGCTGCTTCAAACTTGGCAATAACTATGACTTTCCTTCATCTTATTAATTAAATGCAAAGGCATACCCTCCCACATTTCTCAGATGAAAATAGGGACATCCTATGGAACAACAACACTTATTATTATTATTATTATTATTATTATTATTATTATTATTATTATTTTGTTTACACCCCACCCACCTGACTGGGTTGCCCCAGCCACCCTGGGTGGCTTCCAACGCATATAAAAATGTAATAAACATTAAACCTTAAGAAACCTCCCTATACAGATGTATTCTAAAGCTTCTATAGTTCCTTATTTCCTTGGCTCGAGGGTCGCAAAACTCCGTACAGTGGTACCTCAGGTTAAGTACTTAATTCGTTCCGGAGGTCCGTACTTAACCTGAAACTGTTCTTAACCTGAAGCACCACTGTAGCTAATGGGGCCTCCTCCTGCTGTTGCGCCGCCGGAGCACAATTTCTGTTCTCATCCTGAAGCAAAGTTCTTAACCTGAGGTACTATTTCTGGGTTAGCGGAGTCTGTAACCTGAAGTGTATGTAGCCTGAGGTACCACTGTATCCTTCAACATTTATCCAGTTAAAATAGGGATGTTCTAAGGAAAAGCGGGACATTCTGGGATCAAATCAGAAACCGGTACGGCTTCTGTAAATCCGGGACTGTCCCTGGAAAATAGGGACACTTGGAAGCTCTGACCATGTGAGTCTCAGAAGGTGAGCCCCAAATGCAATGCGGCTCTTGTGGTGAAACAGTTCCCCACTGCTGACCTATCAGAATTTTACCGGGAGGAAGGAACATGGAACATTACAGTGGTACCTCGGGTTAAGAACTTAATTCGTTCTGGAGGTCCGTTCTTAACCTGAAACTGTTCTTAACCTGAAGCACCACTTTAGCTAATGGGGCCTCTCGCTGCCGCTGCACGATTTCTGTTCTCATCCTGAAGCAAAGTTCTTAACCCGAGGTACTACTTCTGGGTTAGTGGAGTCCTTAACCTAAAGTGTCTGTAACCTGAAGTGTATGTAACCCGAGGTACCACTGTAGTACCAGCAGTCAGAAGATCTACAAGACCAAGTCAAGATATTTTGTGTGGTGGGGGAATCAACTCAGTATGGCTTCACTGAAGAACCAAACTGTTTAAACAAGGGTGGCCCTGGGGTCATAGACTCAGAAGAAAAGTCCTTGCTTTAAACTCTCTACATCTCAATAGTATGGGGAATAACAAAGAGAAATGGGTGGTTAGATTACATACCCTCCAACATTTCTCCAATGAAAATAGGAATGTCCCATTCCATAATGATAATTTTCTATTTATACCCCATGCATCTTACTGGGTTGCCCCAGCTACTCTGAGCAGCTTCCAACATGCAGTGGTACCTCAGGTTAAGAACTTAATTCGTTCCAGAGATCCGTTCTTAACCTGAAACTGTTCTTAACCTGAGGTACCACTTTAGTTAATGGGGCCTCCTGCTGCTGCCGCCACACGATTTCTGTTCTCATCCTGAAGCAAAGTTTATAACCCAAGGTGCTATTTCTTGGTTAGCCGAGTCTGTAACCTAAAGCGTCTGTAACCTGAAGTGTCTGTAAGCCAAGGTACCACTGTACATGTTCAGCGAGCTGTTTCTGGAAGTTGGTATTAGCCCAGAGGTCATTTCTTAAAATTGGCCAATTCTCTGGGAGTAAACTCTGTTGCCACCGTGTTTATGATAATTTTATAATTTATTATTTACACCCCGCCCATCTGGCTGGGTTTCCCCATCTGTATAAGATGTTTTCTTAAGAATATAATATAATGTACAATAGAAAAGTAAAAAGGTCAAAAGGACAGGAAGGGGGTCACTCAGGAACCATTTGCTCTCTTATTACTTCCTTGCGTTTGGTTACTCCTGAGTAATTTGTTACTGTTTCTACTCTAAAATTGGCAGCCTCGTGTATGTTTTAGGCTTTATTAACTTACATCCTGTGTTTCAATTTAAAATGGCTTTTTAATGCTTGAAATTAAAATTCTTCAGCCTTCAGAATTGCTGTGGCTAGCTTTCCTGCCCCACTGACATTCTTACAATACTCCCCAGTCTGGAAGGGATTTCGGTTTTTAAATGAACGTTCCATATGAATCTGTCTGGGTTGTAAAAAACGGTTCAGGAAGACATGATTGCTTTCTAATCAAGAACAGTATAACCCTTCTTTTTTTGGGTTGGTTTTATTTATAATGATAAGTGACTACTTTCAAATGTTCTGTTGTTAGTTTCCCTGTAATAGTACTGCCAATTCAGTAAGAAATCAAGAGGCTGCATTCCTCTATCAATCTTCTTCTTCTTCTTCTTCTTCTTCTTCTTCTTCTTCTTCTTCTTCTTCTTCTTTCTTCTTCTTCTTCTTCTTCTAAAATCTTCATCACCATTTTTTGAAAGCAGTGTGTGGGATCTCGAGAACCGTCACTGGAGTTTCTCTTCTACAGCAGGATTTTCCACTTTGCCCCCCCCCCCCAATCTTTTGCTGAAGGGTGGGGCAAACCCTCTGCCATCGCAGGGATTTTAGAACATGGACCAAGAGGTTTTTAAATTAGACAAAAAAATAGGGTTCCAGGTGGAAAAATCGAAATTAGAGACAGAACTGTTAGAACCAAAGACTAAGGTACTTTCGAGAATGTACAACTTGCTGCTTAAATGGAACACACAAGACGAGACAGTTAAATCGGCTATGATAAAATGGGCACAGGATATTGCGCATAACATCATGTTTGAGGACTGGGAAAAGTTATGGACCACCGGAATGAAATTCACGGCATGTAATGCCTTGAAGGAAAACATTATGAAAATGATATACCGGTGGTACATGACCCCAGTCAAGCTCGCTAAGATATATCACCTGTCTGATAATAAATGTTGGAAATGTAAGGATGCTGAAGGGACCTTTTTTCACCTCTGGTGGACATGCCCGAAAGTGAAGGCCTTCTGGGAAGTGATTTACAATGAGTTAAAAAAGGTATTTAGGTATACCTTTCCTAAGAAACCAGAGGCCTTTCTTTTGGGCGTCGTCGGCCAGAAAGTGTTAAAGAAGGATAGAACTTTGTTTATGTACGCAACCACAGCAGCAAGAATTCTTATTGCAAAGTATTGGAAGACACAAGATTTACCCACACTGGAGGAGTGGCAGACGCAACTGATGGACTATATGGAACTGGCTGAAATGACTGGCAGAATCCGAGATTTGGGAGAAGAGACAATGGAAGAGGACTGGGAAAAATTTAAGGACTATTTGCAGAAACATTATAAATTGTATGAATGCTAAAAATGTGCATGACTTGGAAATTATAGCTTCAGTAAACTGATTTAGTGAATTGGAAATTAAGTCACAAGAAAGATAAGGTGGAAATTTGAAATAATTTTATTATGTTTATTTTAAGATACAAGTAATGGAGAAATAACACTTTGAATTTAGAAACATAATATTTGAAAGATACAGTAAGGTATGAAATAAGGTAACAAATTGCTGATGTCTTTATTGCAAAGAACGCTGGGTTCGGAAGATGTGAGGAAGTCCAGTTGGATTTACAAAATGATTTGAAAGGTTGAATCTTTTATTTTTTACTTTTGCTTCTTTTCTGTTTTTTTTTTCTTTCTATGTCTACAATATGGAATATATTTGTGAAAATCCAATAAAAAATTATTTTTTAAAAAAATAGAACATGGAAACTACAAGCAGAAGGTGAATCTAGCAGAATTCAGGTGATCTTTCCTGGCTCACCTTTGCACAAGCCCATCTGCTTCCGACTGCACTGGCCGCCAATTAGTTTCCGGGTGCAAACGGCTCAGGACCACAATGCCTCAAGGACCGCCCCTTGTCATATGAACCGATCTGGACCCTGAGATCATCCTCCAAGCCGTTCTTCATGTGCCTCCTCCTTCTTTGGTAGCCAACTAAGATTGTCTCCCATAAACACAGTTTTAACAATGAATCCATAAGTGACTGTGGAGGCCAATTCTGGATCCACACGTCCTTCCACAGTGGGGACATTGATTTCCGGGTGGGAGTGGATCATGAAGAGGGTTTGCCAAACATGCCTTCCTCTTAGCATGTTTATTCCTTTTGTCCTGAGTTCGTGTGTCTTCAAAGCTCATGACACCCTTGGTAAAGGCTGCTCTCCAACTGGAGCACACGCAGGCCAGTGTTTCCCAGTTGTCTGTGTTTATACTACATTTTTTAAAAATTGCCTTGAGAGAGTCTTTGAACCCCTTTTGTTGACCACCAGCATTACGCTGCCTATTTTTAAATTCAGAATAGAGTAGTTGCTTTGGAAGATGATCATCAGGCATCCACACAACATGATCAGTCCAACGAAGTTGATGTTGAAGAATCATTGCTTCGACACTGGTGATCTTTGCTTCTTCCAGTACACTGGCATTAGTTCGCCTGTCTTCCCAAGTGATGTATACAATTTTTCAGAGACACCGTTGATTTAATCTTTCAAGAAGTTGGAGATGGCGTTTATAAGTGGTCCACGTTTCACAAGCATACAGTAAGGTTGGTAGTACAATAGCTTTGTAAACAAGCATTTTGGTTTCCCTGCAAATGTCTCTGTGCCTCCTCCACAGGAGGTCTGGAGGGTGGCAACACGAGAACAGGGCCTTTTCTCCAGTGGCTCCCCATTTGTGGAATGCTGTCCCCAGGGAGACTTTTGACCTTTAAATATCTGTGGCCTTTTAGAAGTGGGTGGGATGTTTCCAAATGTGTCTCTCTTTCCTTTTGGTTTGAATGTACCTATGTGGGGTTTATTGTCTGTCTGCTTGGTTGTAAGAGCTTTGGCAATTCTTATACCAAATGATGAAAAATTCTTATACCAAAGGGAATAATTTCGCACCAGTAAATTCTGTGTGATGCCCGTTTGTGGTGTAAATGTGGCAAAGCCCGAAGATAAACGTTTCAGCTAACCAGCACAATAAAGGTCCAGACATTGCGCCTTAAACCAGGCACATCTGAGGAATCTGGTTCCTTGGGATGGAAGGGTAGAAATGGACTATCAGTTAAAAAATGGCTGGACTCCGCAGAAACAGCCTCGCAGAGGATAGGTGATATTCAGTCTGAAATTTAACATACTATTTTAAAACGAATTGTAAAAAAAGAACAAAGGTATTGAACTCCGTAAAACAGAAAAGGAGTTCTGTATTATAGAAGTTATAGACTCTTCATCCTACTGTCTATAGGAAAAAAAGTCAAAAACAGAAATCTTGATTTTTCTTAATTACCGCACAGGTTACTTTGTGCTGAGTCAGCAATAAATCCATTCTTGGCAGCACACTAATAAATACTGTGAGCTACTGGAAATATCATCTTTCCGCTGAGATTTAAATATGAGTCTCTGAACACATGATACTGAAAATTCCATGGTTCCTTTTGGGAAAGTAGGAAATGTTACCCCAAAGAACTTGTCCGAATTAAAATGTATGTAGCGCTGTCTAAATTTCACTTGGGAGATTAGACTGGATTGCAGTTGATTCATAACGCCTATAGTTTCTTATGATTGCATAACGTACTGTTCTATCTGGTCATTTGTACTTGTCTGTGTTTCTGATATTTGAACAGTATTGAACAAATGGTTTTTAACCTTTCTCTGTGTGTGTTTTTTAAAAAAAGAACAAAGATTACCCTTTTGTAATTGAGAACAAAAAAAAAGTTAACGTAAGAAAAAAGGAACATGTTTCTCCATAACGTAACTGTTTAAGAAGAATTGTTTCTTCAACACTTTGCGTGAAATATCTAGTGGTTGGAGTTGAGGGGATGGGGAAGCTTTTTCACAAGCATTTCTGTTAAACAGTTTTTAAAAATTCCCTTAGCTATGCCGTACAAATCAGTAGCGACTTTTGCCTGTGCACTGACATAATTCACAAATGATGTGTTTCAAGTACAGAGACCATGTGTAACAAGGCTCATGGATTTACTATATTCAATATATAGTTATAGCAATAGCAGTGAGCCAAAGCCCCCCCAAGTACAATAGCTGAGGAACTTTCAGCTTGCACCAAAATACTGAGTTGTGCCCATTCCTGCATTGTAGGGGGTCCAAATAGATCAGTGTTTCCCAACCTTTTTTGGGCAAAGGCACACTTGTTTCATGAAAAAAATCTCGAGGCACACCACCATTACAGCCCCGTGACGTCAGCGCGCAGCGTCACGCCGGGAGGGACATGAATTGCTAGCAAATTACATAATCACCTCCTTGAGGGCTGGCTCATCTTCTCCGAAGGCAGAACCCCATTAATTAACAGCACAGACTCACACCATAGCCAAGACGAGGGGGGGAAACCTCAGTCATGCACAGTCATGCACATGTGGGGGCTAAATGAGGACGAAGACCGGGCAGAGAGCAGGGTTCAAATCACCCCACCTGGCCAGGACAATCCCTGGGTGCTCCCTTGGGCCACTCGCCTGACCCACCTCGCAGGGCTGTTGTTGCGAGGATAACACGGGGAGAACCACGCGCGCCCCCGGGAGCTCCTTGGAGGAGAAAGCAGGCGATGAATGCAATGCACGAAATATATGAGAGGCGACCAGGTTTTGCAGGTGAGGGGACCCCGCCAGCCTCCGCTTCCAACACCCGGCGCAACGACGCCGAAGTTTCCCCCCGGGCTCGGCTCGGGGAGCAGCGCTGCTCCCCCCCGGCTCCCCTTCGCCCTCCCGGCTCTCTCTGCCGCCCACTGGGGACCCCCCTCACCTGCCAAGTCCGGAGTGCCGGTGGAAGTTGCATGCATGCATGCAGGGCGCCGCGTTGCCATTGCATTGCACTGCACTCCATGCAACGCCTGCACGCATGCATTGCCTTGCACGCCCGCCAAGGGGTCTCCCCGCGGTCCGATGCGTCCCCTCCGGCGCGGATGCAGCATTGCAAAAATAAAACCCCCCCGACGCAGCCCTACCTGGGGGGCAGCCTCCGCCTCCGCCGCTCCGCCTCCGCGGGGATTCCCGGGCTCCATCCTGCCGCCCGATCTCCAGCGCGGAAGAGCCCCTGCCCGCCCGGCCGCCGCCGCTGCGCTCATTCCATGGCCGGGAGAAGAGCGCTTCAAACAAAACGCCCGGCCCGCCAGGCCACGCTGGGAAACATAGTTTGCGCACCCCGCGCGGGCGCGGAGCCCAAGGGCGAGGGGACTGCGGATCCCGGCAGCCCCCGCGCCGGGGACGGAGGGGGAGAGGCCGGGTGCAGGGATGGAGGGACGGGTGGGCGAGTGAGTGAGTGAGTGGCAGCCGCCAAGCCTTGGCCGAGAGCCAGGAAGGGCCTCCCCGGAGGAGGAGGAGGAGGGAGGCGCAGAGCGGGAGGGAGGGAGGGAACCCCAGGGGTCATCTAGTGACGGCGCCCCAATCGAAAATTTGACTTTAAAAAAAAAAATCTTTCAATTTTTTAATTTTTCCCGCGGCACACCAGGCAACATCTCGCGGCACACTAGTGTGCCGCGGAACAGTGGTTGGGAAACACTGAAATAGATGAATCATGGGGTCTCCTCCAACTCTCCAATTCTATGCTTCTGTGATCTGGCATCCCTGATATAGCTATAGTGTGCAGTAGGATGTGCGTAGCCTAATATGATAGCGAGGCATGAATACAGCAATCTGGGCCATATCCTGCAAATAAAGGCAGTGTTTGAAAGCACACTAAGGGTTAGAATCACACTGTGATTCTGTGATCACAATGCAGTTTGTGTGTGGTTCCAGGCCAGCGAGTGACCCCCTGCATGGAAGATCTTTTTCGCTACACACAGTTCCTTCTCTGTATCTGCTGTGCAAATTCGCATTTCTTTCCCCAACCCATCATCCCCTTCCATCCCAAGGTAGAATACTTTCAAAATGATCATATTTCTGCTTCTTCTAGAGATGAGCATAATAACTCACTGAACCTCAAAAATGTTTGAGGAACACGTATAGCTGAGCTCGAAGGTTGGGATGTTGTTGTTGTTTAGTCATTTAGTCGTGCCCGACTCTTTATGACCCCATGGACCAGAGCACGCCAGGCACTCCTGTCTTCCATTGCCTCCCGCAGTTTGGTCAAACTCATGCTGGTAGCTTCAAGAACACTGTCCAACCATCTCGTCCTCTGTCATCCCCTTCTCCTTGTGCCCTCCATCTTTCCCAACATCAGGGTCTTTCCCAGGGAGTCTTCTCTTCTTGTGAGGTGGTCAAAGAACTGGAGCCTCAGCTTCACAATCTGTCCTTCCAGTGAGCACTCAGGGCTGATTTCCTTAAGAATGGATTGGTTTTATCTTCTTGCAGTCCATGGGACTCTCAAGAGTCTCCTCCAGCACCATAATTCAAAAGCATCAATTCTTCGGCAATCAGCCTTCTTTATGGTCCAGCTCTCACTCACGTATCCCATGGTTGGGATATGGTATGCTAAACAGGACTCTTGATTTCTCGCCTACGCCCCAACATTTCTCCAATGGAAATGGGGACACCCTATTCAATGATGATGATGATGATGATGATGATGATGATGACGACAACAACAACAACAATACCCCGTCCATCTGACTTGGTTGCCCCAGCCGCTCTGAGCAGCTCCCAATGTATATAAAAATATAATACAACATTCAACATTAAAAGAAGACTTCCCTATACAGGGCTGCCTTCAGATGTCTTCTAAAGGTTATATAGTTTTTTATCTCCTTGGCTCGGGGGACGCATAACTCCATACCCTCCAACATTTCTCGGCTGAAATCAGGGCCGTCCTAAGGAAAAGCGGGACATTCCAGGATCAAACCAGAAACTGGAATGGCTTCTCTAAATTAGGAACATCTGCGGAAAATAGGGACACTTGGAGGGTCTATAGCATGGGTAGGCAAACTAGGGCCCGGGGGCCAGATCCGGCCCAATTGCCTTCTAAATCCAGCCCGCGGACGGTACAGGAATCAGCATGTTTCTACATGAGTAGAATGTGTCCTTTTATTTAAAATGCATCTCTGGGTTATTTGTGGGGCCTGCCTGGTGTTTTTACATGCGTAGAATGTGTGCTTTTATTTAAAATGCATCTCTGGGTTATTTGTGGGGCATAGGAATTCATTCATTTCCCCCCAAAAAATATAGTCCAGCCCCCCACAAGGTCTGAGGGACAGTGGACCGGCCCCCTGGTGAAAAGGTTTGCTGGCCCCTGGTCTATACACACGTTTACCAGCCTGATCATTCCAAAATGTTCATTTACTTTATCAGAATAAAAGGAAACATGCTAAAGAGCGCACCATATTTTGTTTTAATCTTGGTTTATTCAGTAAAGAAATAGATTTTTTTTTTATATCAGCCCTAATGCTATTCTAACATTTGAGAAATCAGTACAGGTCACTTCAGAGAGAAACTATAACTATAAAATGTGATTAACCAGTTGTAAAGAAGTCCAATAATCCCAATAGTGTTATACTATTTAGGTCAGATATCAAGTTACCAGCACTGCCAAATCATTTATACTCTCTTGTGCAGTTAACTTTATTATCGGTCTGATCAATATTACACGGCTGGGACATTCCTTCACTATATACCTGAACAGAATTATTTTCCCAGCTATATTGTAATCAGATTATTTACTTTCAGAGGTCTGTAACTTTCTTTAGTTTCATGCCAAATTAAATCTAATTCTTTTTAAAGGTGAGTTGGGAGAATTAGCAAGTCCATTCATTTTGAAAATGTTCGTACTCCCTCTCTGGTGTTCTTCAGAGCTTCGCTGAGTGAAATTAGCTGGGAGATGAGTCCAGAAAGCTCTGTTTACACATCCAAATACATTATTCTTCAAACATTGTAGAAGAAAGTGAAATGAAAGCTTTGTGAGATTAACAGAATAGCATTTGCAGCGCTGGCAGAAATGTATACAATCTGATATATTTTTAAGAGGCGAGTATTGATGTTCAGTTTTGGGGGGAGTGTGTTCGTAAGCAAGTAAGTTATACAAACTAGATAATAAGATGTTGCTTCTTCAGAAGCATGGTTAGGCACAGATGACACAGACCTGATACCAGCATTTGTATATAACAACGACTCCTTTTCCTTCTGCTTTAGGCAATGATTGTAAGTTTCATCGATGTCTATCAACTTGCGTGCTCCAGAGTCTCTACACTCGAGAGAGAAATAGCGTCCCACCAGCATCACATTGCAGCTCTGAAATCAGAACTCCAAACAGCATGCCTTCGTGAAAATGAAAGCTTGCACTCGGTAAGTGTCTGCTTTTTTAAAATAATAAAAATAATAATTTTATCCCCCCTCCCCTTAGAATTTTACTCTGCCACACAGCTCTACAGAGCCCCGCATTTGGTTGCATAACTGGGTTGCATTACAACCCAGTTTTTTATTTATTACGTAGCTCTGCTGGAAAGATGGAGTATATTACGCTATCTGTAATTTGGCTTTTGCCCTTCAGAGCAAATTGATCACCACCCCCTGTAAAAGTCTTTATAGTTGAGGAGGAAACATTTGAATTAATTTGTCACCCTTTTGTCCTGTATGAATGCTTGTGTGTAAGATTGCCAAATCAAAAAGTATAGCGTCACATCTCCTTTTTCTTTGGCAATGATTCCGGAGCAAAGTTTCTTTAAAGGTTTGCTCCCTCCTATTAAGAAATACCGTATTTTTCTGTGTATTAGACGAGGTTTTTTGACTCAAAAATCATGTCAAAAAACTGGGGTCGTCCTATACACGGATAGTGGCGTGGGGAGGGGGGAGCTGCGTGCCAGCCAGCTCTAGGGAGCGTTTCCCGCTCAGGGGAGCGGCTGCCCACTTTGCCAACCCTCAGCAATGGTCCCTCTGGGACAAAAAGTTTAAAAGACAGACTTGGTTTGATAAGGAATGTCAGAAAAGCGAAAAATGCCTAGCTAGGGAACTTAGAAAATTGAAGTTAAAACAGGATAAACACAGTCTTGCTCTACAAGCTGAGGTAGCCCAATTATGATACAATTATAAATTATTACTTAAAAGCAAGAAACAAATATATTATGAACACCAGTGGAAAGCATAGGGAGATGCAGCACTTCAAAAGGACTCACGGAAATTTTGGCATCTGGTTACCCAAGGCACAAATGGGCTGGGCTACTCGTTAGAAGCATCTGTCCAAGGAAAGGATTGGGTGACATATTTTACAGGAATATATGGCCCCTGTCCTGACTCACCCCCACAAGTTTAGTATACTCAGTTATTAGAACTGCCAGAATGGCCAGGCGTCACGCCCAATCAGATTAAGAGGCTAATCGCAAGCCAACCAGCTAATAAAGCTCCAGGAGAAGACATGATCCCAGTGGAGATCTATAAGATAAGACCTGATTTCTGGTCACCCATTTTTGTAAAATTGTTTTCATACATTAACAGCTCAGGTCGCATACCTGAAGGGTGGAAGCTGAGTATAATTGCCCCAATATATAAAAAGGGTGATAAGAAAAATCCTGCCAATTATACACCCATTAGTTTGTTAGATGTAGCCTCCAAACTATACGCCAGGCTCCTTCTTGGGAGACTAGAAGAATGGGCAGATACAAATAAGGTGATATCTGAAGTCCAGGCAGGTTTCCAAAGAGGGAAATCCACATTGGACCAGTGCTTTGTGATGAACTTCCTTTGTGGTCCCTCTGGGGTGATGGCGCATGTGCAATTCCCCCTAAAAATGCTCAACAACTTTGGGCCATCTCCCCTCATTTTCTTTAAATTTAGTCCCCCAAAATAGGGGGTGCCTTATACATGGGGGCATCTTATACACGGAAAAATACGGTAATATTGTTAGTTATTTTTTCCGAACCAAACTGGTGAATTAAAACGTGAATATTCTCCATGGACATCTATATTTTCAGTCATAGCATATTCTCTGCCGATGAAACATGGGGTTTCTCCTCCCCACCCCGTACTATAAGATTTAATCCAATTCCAAGTCTAATTTAATCTCTGAACATTATTGCCCACAAATAAATTAAGGCTAACAAAGGGAGCAATCCTTACCTTGTGGGAAGGGCAGATGAGGGTCGCTTGGATCTTGTGGATCAGGGAAGGTAGAGGAGAAGGTCTCTCACCCAAGGCCTCCTTCTTGGGGTGGAAGAAGACATTTCCACCAAGATCACTCGTTTGCCCATCAGTCCCTCAGGGATGTTAGGATAGAAAGTGGTGTGTTGGGGGCAGTTTGGGAGAGGCTGTGGATCAAATGTTATTTTCTCTCCCATTGAAGCAACTGAGATGGGAAATAACAAGTTTGCAGAACAACTGCGGGTTCAAGATTGCGGTTTCTCTCACTCCTGAACCAAACCACACTCTGCGGATAGACCTGGGGTCCAGACATTAAGACAAGCCACGGTTTAGCTAACAGGCCATGGATTCATACTTGACTTCTTTAGCTTTTTAGGGCGAAAGCGTGGTGTGGGGTTGCATCTGTGCACTTTTGGAAGCCATCATCCGGCAACATCTGATTGGATTTTACTCTGATCCTGATCTGATTTTAGGATGTATTTCAATTGATTGCCTGATTTTATGTTAATGTGTTATACATTCGACGTTAGCCGCTCTTAGCCCGGTTTTGGCCAGGGAGGGTGAGGTATAAATAAAAATTATTATTATTATTATTATTATTATTATTATTATTATTATTATTAACACACGTGCAAAATTTAGGATCAGGGTCTTAACCAGCCTAAAACTCTTTACGTATCTTTGGCATCTTGCTTGGTTTTACATGTTCAACTCAGCATCTTTTTTCAGATCTTCCTTTTTGTCTCCGTCTGAATATTTGTTGCGATTGCTACCGGTGCTTAAGTTGTGAACAAGGGAGCGGGCGCCGTGCCAAGTGCAGCCTGCTACGCAGGGAGCTGCTTTCCTCTGGCCAGAGAGAGCTTTGAGGAAAGTTCATTCTAACAAACTCTTTTTGAAGTGTGGAGCGAAAAACCTCTGAATCATGCTTTATAAACTATCCAGGTCCCATGTACAGACACAAAGTGTTAGCATTGTATTAGTGCAGCTGTATGTTTTGGAATGCAAAACCTATCAAAACAGAAAACGTCTCAGCTATATTACTCACCATTCTTAATTAATGGGTCATATTTGCATACACAATGGATAATTTGCACATAACTAAATAGGTCTAAGCCTGTATGGGCTCCCAAATTTTTTCAGAATGCAGGACTCTCAAAATTCTTAAAAGGAGATGAATATAACACTTAGTTTAGCAACATTCATCTCAACTGATACTGGTTTAGTTTATGCCTATCTGTTATTTATTTATACATACATACATACATACATACATACATACACACCCCACCCATCTGGCTGGGTTTCCCCAGCCACTTCGGGCAGCTTCCAGCAAAATATAAAAACATAATAAAACATCAAACATTAAAAACTTCCCTAAACAAGGCTGCCTTCAGGAGTCTTCTAAAAGTTGTGTAGTTTATCTCCTTGACATCTGATGGGAGGGCGTTCCATAGGGAGGGCACCACCACCGAGAAGGCCCTCTCTGCCTGGTTCCCTGTTGGTCTTGTTTAATTCAGTGATTGCTTATTCAAATATTCCCAAGTTTGGCTTAGGAAAGAGTCTGGGCAACTCTTGTTTGCATCACACGGCTCAGAACCATACCTGTGATCATGTCGAAAAGAAACAATAAACTTGAACTTCATGGAATCATCAAATCTTTGAATTGTAGAGTTGGGAGGGACCAGCCCCCTGCAATGCAGGAATCTTTTGCCCAACTTGGGGCTCAAAACCATGACCCTGAGATTAATAATAAATAATAATAAATAAATTTTTATTTCTACCCCGCCCTTCCCGGTTCAGAAAACCAGGCTCAGGGTGGCTGACAACTAATTGATGCAACAAAAAACAGCATAAAATACAGTATAAAACGTGAATAATAAATTCAGAATTCAAAAATCAATTTAGGGGGGAAATCCATCCAATAAGCATTAGATGATCACTAGGGATAGCTGGATAAATTAGTCCTATTTGGGCCAGCGAGGAGACCAGGGGAGAATTAGCTGTGGGATCCCAGAGCGGGTAATCTTCATAAAAAGGGGAAGGGGAATAAAAGATCAGGTTAAATTCAAATTGAAAGCCAGGCGGAATAGCTCTGTATTACAGGCCCTGCAGAAGGAAGTTAAATCCTGCAGGGCTCTGGTCTCATGGGACAGAGCATTCCACCAGGTCAGAACCATCATTGAGAAGGTCCTGGCCCTAGTGGAGGATAATCTGACTTCCTTAGAGCCCGGGACCTCTAAACTATGATTATTCATGGACCTTAAGGTCCTCTGCGGGGCATACCAGGAGTCTCATGCTCAACCAACTGAGCTATGCATGGCTGAAGCTATATCATGATTGATATACCTAGGGGCATTCGAACAAATGTGCACATTGTCCACATATTCATCAAGGGTTGTCCTTCTGCAGAAGGCATGTCTTGCTTTCTGCTAACTAAACAACAGCAACAACCCCAAAACACAACAGCAACCAAATTGTGGACAAATCCACCACTCTAGAGTATGATTGCCATCCGCAATCCCACGGGAGGAACAGCTATTCCCATTCCTTGCTTGAGGGCAGGGAAATCCTGTTGTTGGCACTGGGAAACGAGATTATTTCTGCAAACGTTAGGAGGCTTTAGTTTAGAACGCTGAAGTTTTTGTGCACAAAGAACGAAAAAATGTCCACCTGGCCGCAGACAAAGAGTTATGCAATTATATTGCATATTGGGAGGAATTCCCAGCAATTACTCAAACGTTTGGAATCTAGATAGTATCACAAAAGAGAGGGGAAACAGGCGAAAAAGAATTAGGAGGAGGAGGACTGAGTGAGAGAACCTGAGGAGACGGGGATTGCATGCATGAAGAGGGGATGGGAATGTTCCGGGGTCAGGAGGACAGCTTCAGATCAAGGGGGCAGGGAAGAATTATGAACCTCGGGAGAAGATGGTTGCAAGTGAGATAACAGCTGGAGAAAGAGCTGGGCTGTCATCCTACCACTGGAAATATCAAGAGTTGTTGCTTTTGGATGCATATCCCCACTAATGTCGCAATCCAACCGCCGCCTGTGTCATTAATGCTTTTATGCGGTTTTGTGTGTGGTATTTATTTCATTTGTTTTCCGTGAGGCGTCGTTGTGATGAAATGCCACCAGCTGGGCTAGGTAGAGATGACACAATTCAGTAGACCTTTGGACAGGCAGTCTGAGAATGTTTGGGGGGAAACAATGTTGTTATGAATCATAGATCTGAGGGCCTTCTCAGATAGTTTTGAGCACAGCCAACGAAAGTGTTACTCATTTCTTGTCGGGTTCCTGACACGTCTCTTCTGCACAGCTCTTTGATCACAGGGACATTTCATTTTCCCAGGAACTGCAATGCTAAGTGCTGGGAAATGTTCCCTTCCCACTAGCGAGGTGTCTTGCAATTGCTACTGCTGCATGGAGTGTGACTTTGTATATGATTAAATGGCAGATGCTTCACAAAGCTGAAATAAAAAGAAGAAATTACAAAGACTTATTAAAAGTCCTGTTCTGGAGGATAGGACTCAGACCAATGGCTTCAATTACAGTCGCACATTGGAAGTCGAAAGGAATCCATTTCAGAAGTCCGTCCTACTTCCAAAATGTTCAGAAACCAAAGCGTGGCTTCTGATTAGCTGCAGGAAGCTCCTGCAGCTAATCAGAAGCCACATCAGACATTCGGCTTCCAAAAAAATGTTCAAAAACCGGAACACTCACTTCCGGGTTTTGATCGTTCGGGAGCCGATTTGTTTGACAACTAAGGTGTTCAACAACCAAGGTACAACTGTACGAGAAAGGAGATTCTGACTAAACATCAGGAAGAACTTTCAGGCAGTAAGAGCTGTTTGATAGTCTTCTTCCTTGGAGGTTTTTAAGCAGAGCTTGGATGGACATCTGTCATGGATGTTTTACCTGAGATTCCTGCATTGTGGAGCGTTGGACTAGATGACGCTCGGGTCCCTTCCAACTACAATTCTGTGATTCCATCTGTCAAGCAGAAATGCTTGCGCGGGCGGAACTGTAGTACAGTCATACCTCATGTTACGTTTGCTTCATGATACGTTTTTTCAGGTTGCGTCCCACGGCGACCTGGAAGTACCGGAAAGGGTTACTTCTGGGTTTCGCCCCAGGCGTGGAAGCGCTAAATCGTGCCGCGCACCTGCGCAGATACACCGCTTCAGGTTGTGGGCTTTTCATGTTGCAAACGGGCCTCCAGAATGTATCCCGTTCGCAACCAGAGGTACCAATGTATTATCGTGTCGCTTAATTCCACCCACTCATCTTTCCAGCCAGGCAAGCAAGCAAAAGGTATTGCAGTATTGCAGTTCAAGGACTTATTTCAACTGGGCAGAAGCCTTCAGGGACCGTGTGGCACATGGCCAATGAGGAGTGGAGCTTGGGGCAGAATCTAGAGGGTTAGATAGAGTGGCAGTGGGTGTTTGGCCTACAGTATCGAAATTCCCCATCCCTACTGCCCTCATGGGGACACGGGTGGTGCTGTGGGTTAAACCACAGAGCCTAGGACTTGCCGATCAGAAGGTCGGCGGTTCGAATCCCCGTGACGGGGTGAGCTCCTGTTGCTCAGTCCCTGCTCCTGCCAACCTAGCAGTTCGAAAGCACGTCAAAGTGCAAGTAGATAAAAAGGTACCACTCTGGTGGGAAGGTAAACGGCCTTTCTGTGTGCTGCTCTGGTTCGCCAGAAGCAGCTTAGTCCTGCTGGCCACATGACCCAGAAGCTGTATGCTGGCTCCCTCAGCCAATAAAGCGAGATGAGCGCCGCAACCCCAGAGTTGTTCGTGACTGGACCTAACACTCAGGGGTCCCTTTACCTTTACTGCCCTCATGAGGACAAACAGCAACAGAATAATTTGACAACAAATTTTCCTGCTTTGTGTGTGTGTCTGTAAAAATTATTTCCTCTTCGATATGAAGTTGTTGTTTTTTGCTATTCCACGTATGCTAGGCATGTGAACTTTTACCTTGTCAAGCTATCGTAGCATATTTGAAAATTGTAGTAATTTGATTAAAACGTTGCCTATAAGGCAAAGGGGCGAGTTAATAGAATCCATATGCAATTAAAATGCAGAACTAAACGTAATCAGACCCCAGTGACTAGGGCTTTCGTGGTGATAGTCTTACCGTGGCCTCTGAGGTTGAAAGTTTATGTTTAAAGTTCCCCATTGCAGCCGTTCCACAGAGCATGGGCCAGATGACAGTTCAGTGTGACCAGGGCATAGGTAAGTCATAACAAGTGCTAACCAGCTTCTAGATACTGAAGGAGTTGCAGGCACCTCTCCCTTTTAGCAGGTGGTGTCGCATGCAAAACACTTTGGGTTTGCTTCTTAAAGAAGTGCACTCAGCAGCGGTTCTCTTCTATAAACACTTTGAGATGACGGGTCTTGCTGTGGGAACGTTGCGAGGGCCTTTTATATCTTTTTATAAAAACAACACGGCTATTTGATTTGTGTGAATTCATGTTAGAGGAATCATCTGACAGCCAGAGACTCGACTCTGCGCACCAAGTCACAAAAAGGGTTTACTTTTTTCTTTCCCCTCCCCTCCTCCATGTTTCTTTTTAACCGAATTCGAAGGAAAGCAACCCAAAACTTATTTTCTCTGGACAGTTTTAAGAGTCAACATCCTGTGTTGGAGTTCTCTAATCATCACCAGCACAATTTACAATCGGAACACACAGAGAGCCGGTTCAGACCAGCTCATCTGTTGATCTTGGCAGAGGTCCCTATTCTCACTGCGCACAGCTGCCACCCGAGAGACGGGGACTCGGCGCACGGCCGGAGGAGGGTGGGTTGCAAGTTGGTCAAGACATGAACACATAGGCCTGCTTCATTTCAACAGATGCGCCCTGCTTTCCCTCCCCCACCACCACCCTCCAAATAGTATTTTCTTTTTACTGCCTCTTTTAAAACACACACTCACACACAAACTGAAATTAAATGAGGACCTCTCATGAGCCACTGCGCTCCAGGCATAAGAAATTATAATGTCTGGCTTCCAGAAACTGTCCCGTCAAAATGTGCTTCTGATTAGGTGGCTTAATTACAGCTGTGAAAACAATGTTGATTTAGGCCTCTAGGTTCCAGTGCATGTCAGCCGTTATTAGCTAGCCTTGGACTGAAGCCACCATTCTCAAACTCTGCACCGCGAAAGTCACACACTGCCTTGACAACTTTTTATAAAGGTGGAAAGGTTGCCAGGAGCAAGACACTTATGCAAAATATTTTTCATTGTGCAAATTCCAAATGTGACACAATTGATAGAGATGAAATGGACAGGTCCTGTTGGGCTTCGCCGAGGCCCAAACTCCCAAGTTTTCCCACCAAATATCCCTATTTTAATAAAGTTTTTATAAACTTTGACTGACATAATGCTTAATTTTAATTCCTTTAATTCAGTTTTAGTCCAAATCCAGCATGTTGGTTTAACCACACAGTTTTATTGCATCTAAATTTTCCTGACAGTTTCATTTGCTGTCGGGAAATAAAATTGCCATTTTTGCAACATGGGAAATAATGGCTAGTTTCAAATCCAATATGTTTGAAACTTCCTTTGCCTCAAGCAGGTTAAGGCACACACTTAAACTTACTTTTTTGGAGGGCAGTGGGAGAAAGCTCATTAAATAGTTTTAATATTTTAATATAAGTAACACTTTTCTCAGTGGGAACTCTTATTATTAGACTTATGTATTTACACCTGCAGATAAGTAAAGTTTAGAGTAACATACTGTTTCCTTATTTTAAATGTCCCAATGTAGCTTCACTTTTGCGAGAGAAAATTTGAGGTGGTAAAACTTATTTTGTGGTAATATTTGAAGAAGAACCCAGTTCTGTTACTGAGATGATACAGGGAGTTGGTATATTTAGCAAGCTAGATCTGTTGAAATTACCTCAGTGAGATGAAGGATGCTAAATTACAAAGGATGCCTTAACTGATTTTGGATTTTAACATATATGGAGAGGGAAGCTGAGTACATTTGGTACATTTCCACAAATTCTTTACAGAAGACTAGAATTAAAGTTGTTTTAAGTACCAGCAAGCTATGTTCACATCTACCTTGTGAGCAACCTAATAACATTATTTGGACTGATCACAATTTCTGAGCAGTCTCAAAACATGTTGCATTGTATTTGATGGGGGGGGGGGGAAGGGAGGAAAAACCATGTTCAGCATATAACACCTCATTTATGGGATTTGAACTGGTTGTCAAACTCCTGGCAGGGCAGGTTCAGGATTTTGGTACTCGCATATAAGGAAGGCCCTCCACAGTTCAAGGCGGAGATAGGTATACTCCTGACAGCATCCCTGTTGAAATTGGACAGGTGCTCATTACCTGTACTTTCCAGAATTTTTTTCCAATTGAATGAAAAAGTCTCTGCAGTCACTGTTTGTTTAGTATTGCTTTTAAACCTTCAGTTGGTTTCCAGGCATAATTCAAAGTGTAGGTGCTGACCTTTAAAGCCCTAAATGACCTCATCCCTATATAACTGAAGGAGTGTCTCCATCCCCATCAAAACAAACAAACAAAATTCCTTCCAGTAGCACCTTAGAGACCAACTAAGTTTGTTATTGGTGTGAGCTTTTGTGTAAAGAAGTCTGATCATAAAAAAGGCTGATCGCCGAAGAATTGATGCTTTTGAATTATGGCGCTGGAGGAGACTCTTGAGAGCCCCATGCAAGAAGATCAAACCTATCCATTCTGAAGGAAATCAGCCCTGAGTGCTCACTGGAAGGACAGATCCTGAAACTGAGGCTCCAATACTTTGGCCACCTCAGGAGAAGAGAAGACTCCTTGGAAAAGAGCCTGATGTTGGGAAAGAATGAGGGCACAAGGAGAAGGGGACGACAGAGGACGAGATGGTTGGACAGTGTTCTCGAAGCTACCAGCATGAATTTGACCAAACTGCAGGAGACAGTGGAAGACAGGAGTGCCTGGCGTGCTCTGATCCATGGGGTCACAAAGACGGACATGACTAAACGACTAGACAACAACACAGCAGACCAACACAGCTCCATCCCAATCATTCAGCCCAGACACTGAGGCCCACATCTGAGGGTCTTCTGGTGGTTCCCTTACTGCGAAAAGCGAAGTTACAGGGAACAAGGCAGAGGGCCTTCTCGGCAGTAGCACCCACCCTGTGGAATGCCCTCCCTTCAGATGTCAAGGAGATAAATAACTATTTGACCTTTAGAAGACATCCGAAGGCAGATCTGTCCAAGGAAGTTTTGCGTGGTTGGTGTTTAACTGTGTTTTTAGTATTTTGTTGGGAGCCGCCCAGATTGGCTGGGGTGTCAGGGACTGGACTGCAGAGAAATGGTGGGGACTGCCTCCCCCTCTTCCTCCTGAACCTTCCAGAGAAGAGGAAGACGATATAGATTTACAACAGTGGTTTGCAGAATAGTTATTTACCTCGGTTCCCCATCCCTGGTATGTTGGCTTTCACCCAGCCCTTTAGGTATCAAAAAAATAACATTTCTGCTGTCTGACCCAAATTAGGTGACAAGAGAAAATAGAGTTGTGCCATCAGCATACTGATAATATCTCCATCCCATAACATAAATACCACTGTCTTCCATCACCACCACCACCTAGTACTGTCCTTCCAGGTAGGAATGAAAGCACTGAAGCACAATGACCCCAGAGGGGAGTATCAGTGGCTAACTGATAGTTATTGCAATCTTCTGAGTCTAAGGAGGCCATGCCACCATGTCCTTCAAAGGCAGCCGGGACCATTTTTTCTCACTGGGAGACATTCACTGTCTCCTGGACCCAGCTATCCAGTCCCATCCTGCTAGGTGTTTCGAGCCAAGAAGCCAAGGATTGAACAAACAGCTGGGAGGCCAGACTTCTCCTTGCCCATGTCCTGAAGCCATAATAACTGAAAGTCATCTAATAAAATAGGAAGAGGCAGTGCTCTAAACATGTCCTTAGGCCGAGCTGTCAAAACAGTTATATCCAAGTTGCTGCAGATGCGAGTTATTTTACTCTCAAGGTGCTTAGTAAACATGTCACAACATGCCTCCAAGGGTTTTTTTAAACATTGCCTTGCATGCCATGTTGGAAAAAGTCCCAAGGCACTCCAAGAACTTCACCGGACCACACTCCATAAAATCAGTGATAGAGGATGAGCATTGCACTGTTTTCTGCCACTTGCGTTCCAGCATTCTTGCTTTACAGCCATCAGTATCCAGGTAAACCATGGGACTAACTGAACTCTGCATGAGGGGAGATAATGTACTTCCCTGCTGAAAAAGCATAAAATGAGGTGCCAGATGAACCTCTCTGGGGATGACATTCCAGAGTTGGGGCACCATCCTCAAAATGGTCATCCTTCTGTAGCAGCAACTCACCTGGTCAAGTGCAAATGAAGAAGGGACTGTGATGAAGATCTCAGGGTCTGGGTATGTATATGAAGATACAGGTGAACCTTGAGATAGCCTGGCCTGACCATTACTAGGGAGTCAATGGAAAGTCTCCCATATTTTCCTGCCTAGTCAAGAATGCAACCCATTCCATATGCTAGGCCCCCCATGGTTGTCAAAGCACCCACAAAGTCCTGAACAGCCCTGGGCTGCATATTTATTGAGGTTCCCTGATCAGGATCATCAAGGGTCTGGAAACCAGGCCTTATGAGGAACGCTTGAAGAAGCTAGATATGTTTAGCCTTGAAAAGAGAGGGAATGTGATAGCCAACCTCAGATATCTCAAGGGCCGTCACATGGAAAAGGGAACAAGCTTGTTTTCTCCTGCTCTGAGGAGTAGGACTCAAACCAATGGCTTCAAATTACAAGGAAGGAGATTCCGACTCAACATCAGGAAGAAGTTTCTGACAGTAAGAGCTGTTTGACAGTGGAACAGTCTCCCTTGGGAGGTTGTGGGCTCTCCTTCCTTGGAGGTTTTAAAGAAGAAGTTGGATGGCCATATGTCATGGATGCTTTAGCTGAGATTCCTGCATTGCAAAGGGGTTGGACTAGATGACCCATTGGGTCCCTTCCAACTCTACGATTCTATGAGTGCAACCCACCCCATATGCTAGGCTCCATAGTTAGCATCCATGAAGAACTGGACAACCCTGGACAAGAGAACTTCATCATATTTATTGAGCTTCCCCCATAACAGAAAGCCCAGGGTCCTCATCCTAGAAACACAGAAAGCTACCTTATACCAGGGTAGACTTATTTGTCCATGTAGCTCGGTATTTTCTCTTCTGGCACACAGAGCTTTCTTTCACATCACCTGCTGTCTAATTGAAGATGTCAAAGGCCAAACCTGTGACTTTCTGCGTGTGCCCTGCCACTGAGCTCTGTAATACACCCAACAGAATCCCTATTCTGGCTCTAGCACTCAACCCCCAAATCCCACTACAAAGCGAAATGACTTCCTGGTGAATGTTCTTAAAGGAAAGGTTGCCAAAGGGCAGACTTTTGTGCTAATGAAAGTAGATAAGCGCTGTTTTCTTGCTGATCCAAATCTGAGACCACTTCTCTCAGTTCAGGTTGGTAGACTGTTAGTCCGAAGGGTCGTCCATACACCAGCAGTAAGCCCCAGTCCATCCCAAGTTTTTAACGTAAGGTGTAAACACTCAGAACTGGAAGATGAGTGTGAAATGGAATCACTGAAGATTGTAGCAGTGTTTCCCCCCAACCTGCGGGTCACAAAGCCTCTGCAGGGTGTCATGGGCTTTGTAAGTAAACCCCAAATAAGTATTCCTTGTAAACCTTAACTGGTGTATGATGAATGCCTCTTCCAACTTTTTGTTCTGTTGGCATATTAATAATGCCATGTTGTCACTTGTAACTGAACATCAGAAAGCCAAGAGTCTTACACCAGTCCTGGCACAATTGCACTGGCTGCTGATTAGTTTCCGGGCCCAATTCAAAGTGCTGGTGTCGACCTATAAAGCCTTGCATGTCTCAGGACCTCAATACTTAAGGACCTCCTCTCCCCCATACAAACCAACCCGGACCCTGTGCTTCCCTGGTCCCCCATCTCAGAGATGTCCGGAGGATGGCAGCAGAAGAACAGGCCTTTTCTTTCTTTAAAAATTGTACTTTTATTATTAAAGATCTTGGGTTACAAAAGCACATGAATTGTCTCTATTTTCAGCCCATGGAGTCTTTCCTACTGATCAGTTACATTCAATGTGAGACATCAATGTTGTACACAGTATAAGGGTGGGGGAGAAGAGAGGGGGAAGAAGGGGGGTGGTAAAGTTGCATTCTTTTGCTTGGTGTATGCAACATCAAAAAAATGAAGATCATGGCCACTGGTCCCATCAGCTCCTGGCAAATAGAAGGGGAAGAAATGGAGGCAGTGAGAGATTTTACTTTCTTGGGCTCCATGATCACTGCAGATGGTGACAGCAGTCACAAAATTAAAAGATGCCTGCATTTTGGGAGAAAAGTGATGACAAACCTAGACAGCATCTTAAAAAGCAGACACATCACCTTGCCGACAAAGGTCCATATAGTTAAAGCTATGGTTTTCCCAGTAGTGATGTATGGAAGTGAGAGCTGGACCATAAAGAAGGCTGATCGTCGAAGAATTGATGCTTTTGAATTATGGTGCTGGAGCAGACTCTTGAGAGTCCCATGGACTGCAAGAAGATCAAACCTATCCATTCTGAAGGAAATCAGCTCTGAGTGCTCACTGGAAGGACAGATCCTGAAGCTGAGGCTCCAAGACTTTAGCCACCTCATGAGAAGAGAAGACTCCCTGGAAAAGACCCTGATGTTGGGAAAGATTGAGGGCACAAGGAGAAGGGGAAGACAGAGGACGAGATGGTTGGACAGTGTTCTCAAAGCTACTAGCATGAGTTTGACCAAACTGCGGAAGTGCCTGGTGTGCTCTGGTCCGTGGGGTCACGAAGAGTTGGACACGACTAAACAACAACAACAACAAACTTGGGTAGCTTTTCTTTCTATTCATTTATTAGTTTTTATTGGCAGTGAGAGAGTTTGGGGGGGCCCAGGGCATGGTTGCTTGCCTGCAGTGAGTTTTGATTTCGTGTGTGAGGGGGTAACCCAGTCAGTTGGGCGGCATAGAAATACATTATTATTATTATTATTATTATTATTATTATTATTATTATTATTATTATGTTTTGACAATAGGTTCGTACAGTGATCCGCTTCCTGCACAGTGTCAGCATACTATTTCGCATCTCAGCAGCTAGCATTGGGTACATTCTGGTCATCAACTGCTATTCTATCCCACTGCAAAGTCCCTAGCATTTTGTGGGTCATGCTGTATTTTGCCGATGGAACTAAGAGGAACTTGCTTATTGAAAATTAACACAGATACCTAGCTTTAGTCAAATAATATCTTGCATGTAAAAAAACAAAAACAAAAGTGATTTGAGGTTTTCTTCCTGGACATAATTTTTCTTTGAATTTTACCACAATAGAATAGAACAGAATAACGTCACCACGTTTCCTTAACAGTAGTGGCACAATTGACGGGCAAGTAAGCAGGTGTCTTAGTTTTCTGTGCTCTTTGCTCTGTCCATTGTACCTGCCTTTTCCCAATCTGCCTCCGTCCCCATTTGTCTGCCAAGTGACAGTATCTAACACACCACGATACAAAGATCTGACAATACTGTCTAGGTTGCAGTGGGAATGAAAAGCTTGTAAGAAGCGGGAAAGCTGTTGTGTTGAAAACTGGATCAGGATGTTTAACCCCGAGTAGAAAGTTTTTAAGAGAGAATAGAGCCGAGAACATAATTGAGCTGGCTTTGCAGAAGAAAAGACTATTCTGTACAAAGGTAGATAAATTTACTTCTTTCTGGTGTCAAGGACTTTTACTTCGGCATTTCCTCCTTCCTTTTGAAGAAGCTATTTCAAGATAGAGGGCTAGAAGCATCCATTATCCAGCGCTAAACCGTGGGTTAAACACAAAAGAAAGTAAAATTTGTTCTGGGGTTATGAATCAACGGAGACATTTTTGTAAGAAGTGAAAGCCTAGTTAGGCTGCCAAAAGACTCTGGTTCATGTACTCAGATGACACCTGAATTGAGGTAATCCAAATGACCTATCCATGCTAATGCTACCTTGACTCTTTCCTCCTTTTTCTATGTCTCAGTAAAGTCAGAACATACAGAACATAGCCAAGCACACCCCATTTCGCCAGACTTCTGTTTCTGGGTCACTGCAGAAATGTGTGAGGGCCACTTTATGTGTTGCAGCAAAAGACAGATCTTTGAACTTCCACTATGGCTCCATTTCACCTTTTCATTAATGTCAGAAGAGTTTTTGCAGAGTATGAATGTACCGAAGACCAGCACTCATCTGAAGCCGTGTGTGTGTGTGTGTGTGTGTGTGTGTGTGCATGTTCTGGGCATGCAAATGCTCTTCGAACATATTAGCAAACTCACGTTTGATCTGATGGTAATGGGGACCCACCCTTTGCTGTAAAAAGTGCCTACAATTGAGTTCAGATGGTCCAGTCTCTGGCTCATTTCTGCTAAAAACTGGGTGTTGCTGGTCTTTCCTGAGTACCTCAGGTGTTATGCTGCTCACGCGAGAACTTTTTGCACAAACAAACAAGAAATGATGCACACTGCTCCAGCTCCTGATAAAATCTGGTATTCATCACAGATGCTGGTGATAACCATGGAACCTATGACTCTCAATTGATTACTCACTCATTTCAGACTGAGGACTTTTAATCCCAAGTGACCACATGGGACCCAAGTTTTATAGTCTATCAAGCTGTTCCCCTTTGGTTTTTCCTCACCCTATCCTTTCTCTTATACAGTGGTACCTCGGGTTAAGTACTTAATTCGTTACGGAGGTCCGTACTTAACCTGAAACTGTTCTTAACCTGATGCACCACTTTAACTAATGGGGCCTCCTGCTGCCGCCACGCTGCCGGAGCCCGATTTCTGTTCTTATCCTGAAGCAAAGTTCTTAACCCGAAGCACTATTTCTGGCTTCAATGAGTGTGTAACCTGAAGCGTATGTAACCTGAAGCATATGTAACCCGAGGTACCACTGTATAAACTTCAAAGAAACAAAGAAAACAGTGGTGGTGTCGTCACTCTTGCAACCTACCTTGTGACAAGGTTCAACCCCAATGTCATGCTTGCTATTTGAAGAGCAGCTATTTAGTTTAGCCTTCAAGCCCTAAAACAGCATAGCCTGCAACAGAGATGGGGAGCTGGTGGCCTTCCAAGTGATGTCAGACTCCAACTCCTAAAAGCTCCCGGGCATTTCATTCCACTTCTAATGTGTATACTACCTTTCTATATTACTACACACAAGGCAGTTTACAACTGAAGACAACAAAATAGATGGCCAAGCTCTCACACACAATAACAATCTGATCCAATAATAAAAGCCACAACAACTTTAAAATAAACAAGTTGCATCAAATAAAGCAATATTCAACAATCCATCAGACTGTAGTAGTAAACAGTAGAATTAAATATCAGCAAATAATAGTTAAACAGTTTACACTTAGCAATTACAGTAAGGAATTACAAATCAATAAAAATAACGGCAAGTCACAGTGCTTAAAATACCACAAAGTGCTTAAAATACCACAAACCATGCAAAAGGGTCAAATTGGGAAACAAGTACACACAACTTATAAAATTATTTTTGTATTATAAAAGTATTTGGTCAATAGCAAGGGATTATGGGAGTTGAAGTCTAACAACATCTGGAGGGCCACCAGTAAATTATCTCTGATAGCTTTCACAAACTCCTCTTGAAATCCTCTAGAGAAGACTATTTCATGGCTCTGTTGGAAAGTTTATGCTATCGCTGAAGCATTTTTGTAGTTGAAGAGGTTCTGGCTTCTACAGTATGCATAAGACGACTTTGCTATTAAGTATTAGGGTGTATGCTTTATGTTTCTCAACTGAGCCATTGTTTTGTGCTGGAAATCCAAGTGGAATAATATGAAAATACTTGGAAATGTCTGTGAGGGTGTGATGCAGAAGACAGGAAGTTCAAAGGGTACAAAAGTTTAATATTCTATTAATAGACAATCGTTTTGGTCCTTTGGTTGCTGACAAGTTTCAGGACTGTTGAACTGGCGGTAACATCTTCATGTTTGTTTTATTGAGCTTGTACATTTGGATCACCATTCTTACAATCGGCAATTGTACTTTTTCTTAATGTTACCGTTTCCTGTTTTTGTGTAGAACTCATTTGAAGAAAGTTTTCGAAACCATACTGCTTCTCAAAGGCCAGAAATGTTGACCTATAGTGTAAACCTGTTCCAAAATACCAAAAAAATTCTGTAGAACCCGATTTTGATTCTGTAGAACCAGATGTTGCTGGTCTACAACCCCAATCGTGCATGGCTATTGGCCATGTGGCTGCAGTTGATGATAGGGGACATAGAAGCCAACATCTAGGGATCAAGGTCCCTTCAGCCCCCCTAATAATATATTTGAGGGAGCCATGTCCTCCCAAAGTTGATGGATACTGCCATTCAAATGGTGTGTGTGTGCCACAATATGCGTTTGATTATGCGAGACAGGGCTTACCTGCCCCCCCCATGTTTTATTCAAGTTGGCACCCCTGGTAGGTGGAATCCAACAACTTCTAGAGGGCCACAGGTTCTCAACCCCTGCTGCATTTCCTGAAAAAAACCCAGCACACAAGGCTAGCAACATTAGGCTATACTTGACGGTTGTAATACACTACTCCAGTGTTTCCCAACCTTGTGCCTCCAGCTGTTTTTGAACTACAACTCCCATCATCCCTGACTAGCAAGACCAGTGGCAAGGGATGATGGGAATTGTAGTCCAAAAACAGCTGGAGGCACAAGGTTGGGAAACACTGCACTACTCTACCCCCAATTTTTCTGCAGCAAAATGGGTATAACAACACTAGGGCCTTCCTCTTAGCATGTTTCTCCCTTGCATCCTGAGTTCAAGTGTCTTCAAAGCCCATGACACCTTTGGTAAAGGCTGTTCTCCAATTGGAGCACTCGCAGGCAAGTGTTTCCCATTTCCCATGATAATGGTTACACTGCAAGTGAAATCAAAATCCTGCCAATATTTCCATCTGCTTACAGTTGAACGCTCGCAGGCAAGTGTTTCCCAATTGTTGGTGTTTATACTGCATTTTAAGGGGACACAGGTGGCGGTTCAAATCCCCGCGACGGTTCAAATCCCCATGACGGGGTGAGCTCCCGTTGCTCAGTCCCTGCTCCTGCCAACCTAGCAGTTCGAAAGCACCTCAAAGTGCAAGTAGATAAATAGGTACCGCTCCGGCGGGAAGGTAAACGGTGTTTCCGTGCGCTGCTTTGGTTCACCAGAAGCGGCTTAGTCATGCTGGCCACAGGACCCGGAAGCTGTATGCCGGCTCCCTCGGCCAATAAAGCGAGATGAGTGCCGCAACCCCAGAGTCGGCCACGACTGGACCTAATGGTCAGGGGTCCCTTTACCTTTACCTTTATACTGCATTTAAAAAATTTGCCTTGAGATAGTCTTGCACATAACATATAGCTGGTCTCTGCATTTCCAAAGCTGGACCTTTAAACCCAACTGTGTGTTCAAGGGACAAGTGAATCTGAATTAAGGAGCAGGTTCTGCTATTGGCCATGACTCCCCAACTAGCTTCACCTGATCCAGAAGCAGCAGCTCAGCTGGAAGGCAATCATAGGTTGGCATGGGAGAAAGCCACACCTGCCTATGAGCTTGGTCACCGTTTCTTGGTCTGACCTACAAGGTTGGTGCAAGGAAGGGAAGCTAAGAGCCACATAAGAGACCACAAGCTACTTGGAAGAAATCCACATTATAAATGCCTATAGCTCTTTGTCTTGCTCTGCATTTGCATCATTTCGCAGATCCTTTTGTGCACATTCTTTTCTCTCTCTCTTTCTCTCTTGTATACAGATTTTACATTCATATAAAAGGCGGGAGTGGGTGGGGACAATTCCTTTTTAGAACGTTCATTCCCTTAGGATGCAATTGGTATGTGGAAAATATTGATTTTCGTTTGCTTAGTGACTCTCAGCTTGTTTGGCCGTTTTTGGGAAAAGTGATTTTCCAGTGTCAGTACCAATCCACGGCTGATTGGTATATATACATTGTTTTTTTCCTTGAATTATTAGGTTTTTATTTAGGTGCAGCCAGAAGTATAACTGTATATATGAATGAGGCCAGAAACAATAGAAGCTGTAACCCTAGCCCAGCCACACTCAAATTGTTTATAACTGATAAGCTTGATTTCTTGCCCAGTTAGCATAATTTGAAGCTTGCATGCCTGTTAGACATCAACTGAAATTGAGCCTAGAGTATGACCCTTTTCCCCCTCCTAGTTATTCATATAACAATTAAGGGTCCTCCCTCCCTCTCTCATTGCAATGCCTTTTCAAAATAAATTCGCTTTTCTGTTTAATTTCTGATTCTATAAAACTCACAAGTGATTGGTACTGCTCATAAATTGCTTGCACCAGGAGCAAAAGGAGAAGCAAAGGTCAGTACTGCTGCACCAAACCAAAAACTCTCTGTGTGTAAAATCTAAGTCAGATCGAAAGGTATTTTAAAAGCAGCTAACTTTTATGAGGATACTCAAGTGTACTTCATTGAGTTAGAAATTCTAGCGTCTTCCCCACCTGGTACTAGAATTTTGGATTAGATTTCTTGCCGTCAGGCAGTTCCTTCAAATTATTTCATACAGAGCAACATTTTTGGATTTCCTCATAAAGCTATTTGCTGATTTTATTGCTTTTATAAAGGATACATTTACAGAATGTAGCACCTTCTCAGATTTATTTATTTTTTTAAAGCTAGCTGCTTTGTTTGTTTGTTTTAATCCAACAAAATGCATGGCCCATATATATATATATATATACACACACACACACACACACACATAACCTCAGGCATGTTGAATTTGGATAATGCACCCGGTGTTTGAACAGCAATTCCGAAGAGTTTCTGAAATCCCAGTGGGATGCTCTTTTGCAAATGTCACATTGCCGTCACATCAAGAAGTGTTATCTACATACAACAGCAGTTTATCAAGGGCACAATGTGACTAGCATTGTTCTTTTCCCCCGGAGGGGGCTGTTTTTTTACAAGACGGCATAGTTCTGATACGAAATCAGTGCTAAACATGGGTAGTTTTAGCAAGGAAAGGGAATTTTGCTCTCTTGAGAGTGCCTGGCATGATAGCACGTACAGCTTGTAATCTCACAACACTGGCAGAAAGATGTTTTGAACCTGACTCTAACCTACAGCCCACTTACGGTGGAACAGCTTCATTGAATGAAAGTATTCAGAAGTAAACGAGCTGTGAATCGCGGTTTGTGGTACCAAACCCTTCTCCCCACTGGTGACTTTCCCTCCAAAGCAGGAGACATTGCACACCCCCTCTCTAGTCCCTCACAAACGCTTTTCAGCAGAAAACTCTTTGAGATGGACAACGTTGACCTCCAATATAGCATATGAAGAGATCCATTTTCAAAGCCAGCAAGGGTTATGCCACCCATTTTGATTAGCTGGGTCACAAACAATGGTGGTTATGAGAATTTGTTGTGCAGGGGACCCTTTTCTCGCAAGACAATCCTGGAACACTTAAAATGCATTTTTAAACAAGACATTTGTTTTTAATGTCTCAATGAGTTTATCCTTCAGTTCAATAGATCATTGTCCGCATACTGCCACAGATATACGGTCTCTCTTTAAATTTCTTCCATAGCATATTGATCAGTAGGCTTCCATTCATAGCATACCGCAACTTCCTTAGAGTATGAGATGACACTTGTGCTCTTGGATAACCCTAATAAAAACTGGAGATTTACCTAAATCATGAAGAAGAAGAAAAGCGGGGAATAAATCTCACCAATGATCTGGGGTTAAAATAGGTGTAACTGAATCTTAAATCTTTCCCGGATGCCCTTAAAAGATTTACAATCCATTTACTTTCTTTGATATGCCTTTTTAAGGGGTGCTCACTATTTTACTTAACATACTGCCAGCTGTTCGACAGAGTATGTAATAGAGTTAATCATCTAAATGTCTAATGATTTTTCTGGTGTGAGAATGCTGAATCATAAAGACACTTTAATTGTGCCTTAGCCATATCCTTCTGTATCATAAAAGGCTATTGTTGGAAATAATAATTTTGATGCCCCACACTCTGCATTTCTGTTGCTAATACAAATGCAAGGATTTCATGAAAGCTGTATATATAAAAATCAAATGTATATTTTAAAAATCAAATTATTTCGATGGTCAAATTTTGGTTTTGTTTTCATTTTTAAAGCATGATTTAAAAGAAAACGAGAAATGTGGCTTTGCTGAATCCCGGCTTTCTCTTCCCGGTTTAGTAAATGGGATGACTAAATCACAGTCGCACCACTTCGGAGCAAACTGGGAAGAAGGAAAGTAGTTAAGCATCTTGCTGTGCGTGAGCAGTTAAGAGGGCAGGCAGGCACCGTGCACCTTGACCACCTATTATGAAGCTTTTTGCTGCAATGTCAAGTGAAAGCAAGTTAATTGGGTGAAGCTGTAGAGCATGTTAGGGGCATGGTAAAGGGATGCTGGCTGACAGCTGAATGTCAGCAGAAGCTACTCAAGTGTGGCTGAGAGACAGAGACCTGTCACAAAGTTCACGCGGGCTGCAGCGCAGTTAGGGAGCTGAAATGTGGTTCGGGCTCACTTTCTCCCTCATTGCATTCAAGCACCTTAAGATTTCACACTGTATGTGTCAACCCTTGTTCTCTAAGCTGTTTTCTCCTAACCCTTCTGAATTCAAATGATTGGACAAAAAGATGCTAATGTTTGGCAAAGTGAATGTAAATATAGTCTTTCCCCCCCCCTTCTCCCCCCGCTTTCCCTTTCCTCTTTCTGCCAGAGCACAGATCTGCATCAGGCTCCAGGTCTCTGACAAAAAAATTAGACTGCTGGAAATTCAGCAGATAGATGCACATCTCTTGCAAAGGGGTTCCCGAATTGGGCAATTAAAACGGTTTGGCTAATCGGTGCTTTTTGTCCGTCACAGGAGAACTTTTTTCTGTACAGGCCCTTCCAGCCTGTTACAAAGGCTGAGCGAGCGAGCTGTTGCTAGTCAATACAATCTCGTCCCTTTTTATTTCCTTTTAATTGATCCCCTCCCAGCCTCCACCGATTGAAGCAGAGGTAACAGTGGGGAAAACAGCCACCTGTAAAACTAGCTGTGGGGAGGTACGGACATTAGAAGGCCTCTCGCTTGGATTTAGGGCCAAGCTTCCGTTCACCCATAAAATGGGCACCCAGAAATATGGCCAGTAACACAAGCACAAGGCTTGGCCCGCAAGATTCAAATAGAAAGTGTAAAAAGGAAAGAGGAAAACAGAGTCGGCAGTCTTTCTGTCTCCGTGTTTAGAGCTGCATAAAGAGTCGAGCGTTGTGCTATGAAATGATAATGGCAGCACGTTGCATAAAAACTTGGGGGATGCTCAAGAGCATATAGTCATCGTTCTGCAAGAGAGAGCCACGGAGTTGTCTTTCTGCTTGTCTGCAAGAGCCCAGGGTCCATCTCCCGTAAGATCCTGAGAAGCAGCTCTGCTGTTCTGGATTGCAATATATATTGTCCCCAATGTAGAGTTGTCTACCTGGCCAACAGTTGAGGGATGCAAGGTAAAGGTAAAGGACCCCTGGACGGTTAAGTCCAGTCAAAGGCGACTATGGGGTTGCAGCACTCATCTCACTTTCAGGCCAAGGGAGCCGGTGTTTGTCCACAGACAGCCTTCTGGGTCATGTGGCCAGCAGGACTAAACCGCGTCTGGTGCAATGGGACACAGTGACAGAAACCAGAGCACACGGAAACGCTTGCCGATCAGAAGGTCGGCAGTTTGAATCCCTGTGACGGGGTGAGTTCCCGTTGCTCTATCCCAGCTCCTGCCAACCTAGCAGTTCAAAAGCATGTTAAAGTGCAAGTAGATAAATAGGTACTGCTCCGGCGGGAAGGTAAACGGCGTTTCCGTGCGCTGCTCTGGTTCACCAGATGCGGCTTAGTCATGCTGGCCACATGAACCGGAAGCTGTACGCCAGCTCCCTTGGCCAGTAAAGCGAGATGAGCGCTGCAACCCCAGAGTCGTCCGCGACTGGACTTAACTGTCAGGGGTCCTTTACCTTTATCTTTTTAAGGCCATCAGAGCTCATCCTAAATCTGGATGGGAAAACAAGGTGGTAGCAGAGCAGTCTGTGAAGAAACTGCAGACACCCTGTTTTACTGATCACAGTACAAACTTGACCTTGGGGGATGTTGGTTCTCTACCTACAAGATAGTTGTTGAATCCTAAAAAAACTGGGTACCACTGTATTGCCGTATACAGATTAGTAAAAAGGACGTTGCCTTGGGGGCTGGCTGAAATGAGCAGAGAGAAACCAGGAATTCTTCTCCTGCCCAAATATTGATCTGAGCTGTAGTAGGATGTGGACCTTTTAAGACCCCCAGAAGTTCTTTTTTTAGCCAGGCTCGGGCAAACTTGCATAGCATCTCTAGTCTCTAAGGTGCTGCAACATGGAGCCACCCTCTTGGACAGAACCCATCAGTAAATACAGTCGTCTCAGCGAATATGCACATAGACACACGTTTCCGGTTCAAACGATCTGTTGGTGCTCCTGCACAGAGACTCTTAAGTTCCAATTCTGTAATGTTGCCAACTAAGGGATAGAGAGCAATGATATTGAGAGAAAAAACACCATCTGATGCACATAGACACATGGTTATAGTAAAAAAAACCTATATTATTTTGAGTTATTCCAATGTAAGTTATACTTTCAGGGCTATGTGTGTGTTTTCTTCATTTGTTTTAAATGCATACAGCAGTTCTGGATCAAAACAGTTTGTATGAATAGCGGCGAAAGCTTTTCCTCCACCTGTCAAGGCTACAGGAGCAATCAGATTTCCATTCCATTTGTTGGATGTTATTCTACCTCAGTTTCCTAGGAGGTGCAGCCTGGGCCTGAGAACTGAAGCAGACCAGCCTCCCCTCCTTCCACCACCGCCAAACATTGAAGCCTTTTCCTGTAACAGTCTATTGACTAGCTGCCAATCATTAAGTTTCATACTTTTTGTGTGCAACTCTCTGAGGGAACCTGATTTCTACCCCCTTGCTTGGGATTTTGAGGTTGTTTTATTTTCAAAAAAAGAATCGGCTGAGTTTTGAGGGAAATAAAATGGGAGAAATGATTATGATATTTAACCAGAATGATAAGCGAGTTCATGCGGAAAATGACACTGACAAATATGCAAAACAACCTGTCCTTTACCCATTGACTGCACCTATTTAAAATGACAAATTGTCCTTGGTTTTTGGAGCGGAATTTTAAAACAAAGCACATTTTCACATAGCATCAGGATTTCTCTCTTTGGAGTAAACCAGGAAATCCAAATTTTACATTCTTGCAGCGGCATCCTGTCTAAACATTTAGATAATTAAAACTTGCTAATTGGAATAACAGATGTTCAAATATGTGAAGTCAGTGTTGCCTTTGCAATAAACTTATCGATTTTAACTTGGCTACAATATGCTGTGTGCAGTTGGACCAAAATATACTCGCAGCAAAGATTGCAAGTTTAATTTCTGTCTAACTCGAACTTCACAATCCAAAATCCTTTGTAGAATTGAGTGTACAACTGCTTTTTAAATATCTCTTTGGGGTAGCCATTTGAACTTGCAGCCATACTGGTGGTTCTTAAAGGTCCGCCTTTCCAGCCTGCTACAAGATAGCTTGTGTTGTATCAGGAAATCAAAGAGCCAACATCAAAGGAAATTGCTGAACTAGGTGTTAGATGCAGCCCATTGATTTTTCCTCCTTCTTCTCCCCAGTAGCAGTAATGGGAATGGGAGGGGGAAGCGCTCAAAAACCCGATGCGCACAGTAGCAAAATTCCAAATATTCCCTTCCACTTCATTACTGCAGCCTGTATTTTGGTGCTCATACAATTCACCAAATGCATCCCATGGCATTTTGATGCCGTTGGTTAAAGTAGCACATGTCCCAAATGCAGATTGATTTTTTAAAAAACTTTTATTGATAAATACAATACTTACAAACCAGAACACCAAACAAACTTATTATACATAGATACATACACCTCTCAACTTAGATTACAAAAAAGAAAACAAACATAAGCAAACTAAACATACAGACATAAATTTTGACTCCCTCCACGTATATGTGGCTTCCTTTGTTTCTTTTCTTCTTTTCGCTGTGTTGTCAATATTATTTTTGACTATGTCATCTTATGCCCATTTATTCTTAATTTGTTACTCTATAAGTTTCATTCATTGCATAGTGATATATTAATACCAGAACAATGTTTTTTGATGTATTCCTTCCCGCAAGTCCACTCCTCTATCAGTTTTTGGTCGGATTGGCCTCTTACCACTGCTGTAAGTCTTGCTGATTCTATATATTCACAAAATCTTATTTGCCATTCCCTTATTGAGGGAGTGCAGATCGAATTTTAGATGCAGTTGTGTTTGCTAGTTTTGGCGGTGGTTGTATGTGATACTTGTTCTAAAGGTACTCATTCTTCCTATACATTCTTCAGACTGATTCAAACTGCACCTCTTTGCTCTCTTACCCAGGATTAAGTCGATGGGACGTAGTTCTGAGTAAGAAATGTGTAGGATTATGGTACCCGAATACTTTTATCTGCTTCATTTGCTCTGATCAATGAAAAATGTAGCTAAAATTTTGTAGATGTTACTGAACATGAGCAAGCTAATATTCCTTCAGGACTGTATCCTATTTGGATGGAATGTAGTTGCTGACCATGTTAAATTTATTCCAGACAGAGAATGAGACAAAAATTTAAACTGGGAAAGGTCAGGGGCAAGTACAATTCAGCATTATCAAACAATATTTTTTTTTAAAAAAAGAAATGAAGTGAAAAAACTATTCTAGACTTTATGTACAGTGCGAAAAACCACCTGTTCGGATTTGTAGCTGATTGTGGCAATTTAGCAATTTTCAGTCTTAATGATAGCAGTGCAGCAGAGATACAGGAATGAGAGAATCAAAACCTTTACTAGAGCATTCAAATGTGAAAATAAGGGTAGTCGAAATATTAGGCGAAACAAATAATGTTTTCAAAAATTATTGTTAACTATTGCAATCCACCATAGTGTGCTTGTTGAAATTAATGGGGCTTAAAACTACTTTAAACCGTGCATTGGGTTGTACTAATATGCCGTAGAATTTGAGCATGCTGTTTCTTAATTGGCCTATGGCTAATGTGTATGTATTTTAATTATGATTCCCCCCCCCCCTTTTTCTTTTTGCCTTACAGGAGCCGCAAAACACTTTAAGCATCCCTAGATCTTCAAGATCCTTAACCCAGCTGGACCAGAGTTGCATCCCAGACTTTTTGCCACTCAAGGCAGAGTCAGATTACGATCCATCTTTTGCCTTGGTACACAACAGACCTAATTCTCAGATTTCCTCATATTCCTCAACCCTGAATTTCATACCCACCACCAAACGAGCAATGCAAAATGGATGTTAAGATCTGATATTTTTTTGTAAGCAGCTATATATAAATACATGTGTGTAATTAATTAAAAACCCTCGCTTATTTGGACGTTTTGAGCCTTCGAATTGCACTTATTTCTCTATGCATTTCCGTGGCATTAATTTTGCATTATTCATCGCGGGGGGGTTTCACGGGTTGTTCCTATGTTCCTGCGCTCCCAGCATACTGAAAAAGAGTTCGTTAAAATATATATATATATATATATATATATATATATATATATATATATATAATGAAAAGTTTTATTTATCACAGTAGTAGCTCATTTTTATGTAATATATTTTTAAATGTTAAAGAATGACACATTTTGGGTAATTTTCCTCTGACTTTTTTAAAAAAAGAAATCAATAAGCCATTTTAGTCTCTATCTATCAAAGTTGTTTCATACTTGTCTATTTTAAAACAGGGCTGCAATACTTTAATAGGATTGAGAGAGCTATTTGAAATGTATGCCAATGATTCCTGTCATTTCATGGCAGCCCTGCTATGGTTCAGTGAGCCCCCTCTCCTCTCTTGTCAGCTCAACTGAAGACAAGCATTTAGTTGCAAACTTTAAGCAGGTTGTGCAAAACAGAAATGATGGGACTGCTTCTCTTTCTGCACAATAATGTCACTCCTGGTCAATGTGAGAAGGTCAGGTTGCTCCTTGTAAACCTACATGATACTACTTGCCCATTTGAACAAGTTAAGTTAAGTGTGGAATCCGGTCCCTGCAGGCATTGCAAACTCATCCTTTTATCAAGTCCGTGTTTGATAAGAAAGTAGAAACAATTGTACGGGGAGGAATTTCTCCCTCTCCCTCTCTCTCTTTTTTAGATGATATGTTTATGTACTTTTTATAAGGGCAGTTCCCAAACCAGGATTGCAGGTAATAAATTTAGTTTAAGCTGCAGAGACTTTAAAGGAATGGCCGTTTTGACCTTCAAAATAGACTCCTTTTGTTGTTGTTGTTGTTGGTAGTAGGACCCAAGAGTGACGCCCATCTTTGATGCTGACAGAATTTAAAGCAAGGCCATTGCCCTGCATTTTCTGCCTTGTAGCACACAAAAGTAAAATTGTATGTCAGGCCGAGATGTCGGGGAGCTGACAAGAAGCCCCAGTGACATTTCAGCTGGAAAGAGCAAGTGTCTTGCAACCAAGTGGTCAAATATCAAATAATAGGTCAAGCAGGAAGGAGCTGAGTTCTAACCACAAAGAGGTTTCTGGTAACTTACTTGACAAGCTTTTGGGCGCTTTGTGGCTTGACAAAGTGATGTTCTGTTGGGTATCGCTAGACAGACCGTTCTTTATCGCCTTCAGAAGATCAGACATTGACATTGATTAAACTCTTTAACCCTTAAAGGTTAAATCCTGGCTGTATGCGTCATTGTGAGTAAAGAACAAAAGAAAATTTGTAATATATACCATTTGTTATGGTATTAATCACCCCAACTCCCCAGTGCCATTAACATTTGATGTGTAATGTAGTTTTTGACAGCGATATTGAATGCAAAATCTATATGTTAGATTGCTTCTCATTATGGATCAGGGGTACATTAGAAAAATAACAATGTGCTTTATGGAATTTGTAATTTCTCGTGCTTTGATAAGAGCAGTGATTTGATTCCACAGGTCCTGACTAGTAACATTTGTCTTTGTTCTTTTGCCCTAGAAGATAAAATCTGCATATGTAATACACCTACCGTTATAAGTAAAATCATGCAAATTTCCAAGAAATGTACTCCAAAGCCACTTTGTAGAACTCTGAAAAATTTCAAGTATTTTTCATCCCTAGTTTACAAAGTGGTCGCACACGTACAATTGCAGATGTACTTGTTTTCAAATGAACCAGTAAAAAAAAGAAAAAGGCTCTCTCTTCATGGTGTGTTTTCTCTATGAGGCAAAGTTCTATTCTGCTTCTCTTCCTCCTAGTCGTTGCCGTTGCTACACACATACTGAAAATATTGTACATTGATCTCAAACGTGGATCACTTGCTTTTATCCACACGCAGAGCTTTCCTTTCTTTGTGCTGTACCCTTGTTGCTTGTTTAAAGTGAGCTCAAAGGCAAAGATCTGAGTCCATTAAAAGCCACCACAAAGATTTTAAAACCATATGGCCAGAAGTTTGCTTGTTTACAATGCATGACTTTGCACTACCATCTCCACCACTCCCCCCCAAAAAGCCCTCCAAACATTGGTTGTGGTGATGTTCAGTTTTAAACTTTGCTTGTCACAACAGTAACACAATGCAATTTATAGTTTTTAAAAGGGTCGTGCAGTAATGAGTTAAGCATTGCTGCCTTTGGGAAATCAGAACATTTCTGGTTTGCATTTCCCTACTCAGCAGAAGAGCCGCAACTGGAAGTTTGTAAGTGATGTATAGGAACGGCTGTTTTGCAAGGAGGTTAGCATGAATATTATAGAATAGATAGGGGTTGATGGATCAGTCCTTTACCAGTCAATACCAATTTCACATACGGTCATTCACAAGTCTCATTTCCGAGTGTGTGTGATGCAAATCTAGCAGATGAAAAATAGAAAGGAGGTTTTTAAAAATAGCAACTGAAATTAACAATAAAATATTATATTAATCCTAATTTAAATGAGTGGATTAATATACAGTGGTACCTCGGGTTAAGAACTTAATTCGTTCTGGAGGTCTGGAGCCAGTGTGGTGTAGTGGTTAAGAGCGGTAGTCTCGTAATCTGGTGAACCGGGTTTGCTTTCCCGTTCCTCCACATGCAGCTGCTGGGTGACCTTGGGCTAGTCACACTTCTCTGAAGTCTCTCAGCCTCACTCACCTCACAGAGTGTTTATTGTGGGGGAGGAAGGGAAAGGAGAATGTTAGCCGCTTTGAGACTCCTTAAAGGGAGTGAAAGGTGGGATATCAAATCCAAACTTCTTCTTCTTCTTCTTCTTAACCTGAAACTGTTCTTAACCTGAAGCACCACTTTAGCTAATGGGGCCTCCCGCTGCCACCGCAGCACAATTTCTGTTCTCATCCTGAAGCAAAGTTCTTAACCCGAGGTAATATTTATGGGTTAGCGGAGTCTGTAACCTGAAGCGTATGTAACCTGAAGTGTATGTAACCCGAGGTACCACTGTACATCATCCGTATGTCCAAAATATATACAGTCGTACCTCGGAAGTCGAATGCAATCTGTTCCGGAAGTCCGTTCGACTTCCAAAACGTTCAGAAACCAAGGCGTGGCTTCCAATTGGCCAGTCGCAAGGCTTTTTCGAGTCACAAGGCGTTAGACTTCCGAGGTAAAACACTATCTAAATGAGGATTATAAACCATGCATTCAAACATAGAAAAGGCAGTAAGATCGGGCTCTCTCGGAAAGTCGTGGAATCTCCTTCAATCAGTGGCGTAGCGTGGGGGGTGCAGGGGGGCTGGCTGCACCGGGCGCAACATCTGGGGCGCGCGCACACTAATCTAGTGGAAGAGACTCAAGTGCTAAAATCCATGGGTTAGGGGGCGCAAATTACTTGCCTTGCCCCAGGTGCTGACAACCCACGCTACGCCACTGCCTTCAATGAAGGGTTTTAGCTGAGATTCCTGCATTGCAGGGAGTTGAATCTAGATGACAATTGCTGTTGCTTCCTACTCTACAGTTCTATAATTCTATGATGTTCAGACCACTGAGTGGTGAAAGGTTGTCCTTGGAGCAAACGTAAGTCTCTTTGCCACCATAAGGATTTACAGAATCCACTTTTGTTGTCTGTCTGTTAGTCCCCACACTACAGAGATACAATTTAAGAGGGTGTGAACACCCTCAAATATCAAGGATTCCTCCAAAGCAAAGTTAATACAAACAATATACCCACAACATCTTTTTGTTGTTGTTGAATCCATTTCAGTTTTAAACCTAAAGAACACTCTATATAGATGCAACTTTGCATTTCCATTGATCTGCTTAAAATAAAATGCACATGAAAGTTCGTATTTAAATAGATATGTTATCTGAATGTATGCATTACTACGAATGTGTATTTGATCCTAAAATATGCATTTTGAAGCATTTCGGTGTATGTTTTGAGCTGAGAACTGTACCATAGCCATCAAAATGCAAGATCCGAAGGATAATAACATTCCAATCCACATATTAGTCTGGGATGTGCGAATCGGTTTCATTTGCGTAGGAATTCACAAAAATCACACTCTTTGAGCACGCAGATATGTAAGACAGATTACACATCAACACAATCAGAGCTGCTTAGGTGGAAGGAACAGAAAACTGGGAGACATGAAGGAAAACCTGGTTATGCTTTGAAGAAACGGTTTGCAACTAGTGCTGGAAGAAGCTGCCAGAATAGGAATCATGGGTCATATTACTGCATTTTCCAAAGAAACAGAGAAGATCCTCAGACTAGGGGTTCTTCCATGGTCCCACCCTTTCTTCTCGCTGCAATGGTTTTATGACTAAATGATGGATGAGGGTCTGTGAGCCTCGTATTCCTCCCTGTCACTAGATATCCACGTGAGATACACCTGCTACCTGTGAACTCGTGTAAAACTCGTACTTTTCTGTGGCTTGATCTCCCCCATGCAGGCTATAATTTTTATATTTATTTATTTTGCAGACTTTACCGCCAACGTATTTAAATAATCACTGCGACTTTATGGACCTAAGGGTACCTTAGCATAGTGAAATGATTGTGCCTGTCATAGTAGATACTTTCCTTTATTTATATAAGATATTTATTAAAGTTTTCAATTTTATACAAACAAAGAGAAAAATGCAAAAAAATAAAAAATATTAAAAACACATAAAGTTCACAACTTATTTTTCAATAACATATTTCCCTGACTTCCTCATACCTCCCCTTCTTGTTTTCTAGTTCAAATTATTTATTCAGCAAATCCTTATCTCATAACATTACAGCTAAATAACACTTCTTGAAACTTAAACTTTTACTTATAAAAAACCATTTTTTCATAACCTTTTATACCATTACAGCTAGAAACCACTTAATTTCAATCCAACATCATTCAACATTCCTTAATATTGCAGTATTTCTGTAAATAGTCCTTAAATTTCTTCCAATCTTCTTCTGCCGACTCTTCTCCCTGGTCGCGGATTCTGCCAGTCATTTCTGCCAATCCCATGCAGTCAATCAACTTCATCTGCCATTCTTCCAGAGTGGGTAAATCTTGCGTCTTCCAATACTTTGCAATGAGTATTCTTGCTGCTGTTGTAGCGTACATAAAAAAAGTTCTATCTTTTTTTAACACCAACTGGCCAGCCATGCCCAAGAGAAAGGCCTCTGGTTTCTTCACAAAGGTATATTTAAATACCTTTTTCAATTCATTATAAATCATTTCCCAGAAAGCCTTAATCTTAGGGCACGTCCACCAAAGGTGAAAAAATGTACCCATAGTAGATACTTTCCTGACGCTACATAGGAGGGGCATTTGTGCAACGAACCACAGTAGATTTTTGGAGCTCTCTAACCATGCAATCAATCAGAAAACAAATATGTAAACTCCCCACCCAGACTCCCTTTCGGCGGCTGCCTTGGCTTGTTATCCACCCGACCTCAAGCCATCTCAAAGCAATGGCAACTCAGCAACGGGTCCTTAATCCAATGACCAACCTCAAAAGCATCAGAGATGCAAACTGCAGGAAAAGGCTGTATAGGTGTTCCATGTGTGATCCGATGAAAATGTGGATCCCAGCACTGCAGGATACAGCAGAACAAAAACACAGCCATTTCCCACCCTTCCTGGCCAATTGGGTGAAGGCCGCTGTCCCTAATAATCTGCCTCCACTCCCCAGGACCTGCAAAACTACCAGTGCCGGATTTATGTATAAGCTAAACAAGCTATAGGTTAGGGCCCCACTCTCTAGAGGGCCCCCAAAAAATTTAAAGGGGGAAAACCTCAATGTACATTTCCAAAATATAAGATAAAAAACAAATAAAACCTACATACAGCGACAGTGTTTTGTTTTGTGTAGGCTCCTATTATGTGTGAATGGCTTTCGATACCTAATAGGTAAAGGGTAAAGAGACCCCTGAGCATTAGGTCCAGTCACGGATGACTCTGGGGTTGCGGCGCTCATCTCGCTTTTTTGGCCAAGGGAGTCGGCGTACAACTTCTGGGTCATGTGGCCATCATGACTAAGCCGCTTCTGGCGAACCAGAGCAGCGCACGGAAACGCTGTTTACCTTCCTGCTGGAGCGGTTCCTATTTATCAACTTGCCTATTTATTTACTTGCACTTTGACACACTTTCAAACTGCTAGGTTGGCAGGAGCAGGGACCGAGCAATGGGAGCTCACCCTGTCGCGGGGACTCGAACCGCCAACCTTCTGATCGGCAAGTCCTAGGCTTTGTGGTTAAACCCACAGCGCCACCCACGTCCCAGTAGATACCTATTAGGTCCATAAATTACCATATAGCATGTATTCAGCACAAAAAACAGCGGCAATCTGTTATAGGTTTGATGAGGTCCTAAGCTACTGAAGGTAATGGGGCCCTTTATATGTCTAGGACAGCTATATAAAGGGCCCCATTACCTTCAGTAGCTTAGGACCTCATCAAACCTCAATCCAGCCCTGAAAACTACCCCCATCCAGCCACAGGATGCCTGGGTAACTCGGTTCTGTTTTTAAGGACTCTTTCCGTCTTCCAGTGTTGGTCGGGAACTGCTGGAAACAGCTTGCCAATAGCATGATGAACAGCCATCAAGGGGATTGATCTGAAAATATTTTCAGTTTGCATTTTGGGAAAGTTTCTTTCCCTTTTCTTCCTCGGTTGTTTTTATATAGCTGTAAATGCTGCTCCTAACAGTTGAGTTCTTCTACGCGCCTATTCGGAAGGTAAGTGGCATTGAGTTCAGAGGGGCTTCCTCTCAGAATCTCACGATGGTTTTGCACAATACCAATGTCCTAACTAATAATCATGTTTACTTGTTTGTACTAAAGTCCTCTCTAATGCTGGCGAAGAGCAATATACCATTTTGCTGTCTCGCTCCTTAAATATTAGACTGAAAATGGCTTGTTTTTGTTTTAAGAGCACTTGTTAACTGATGGTCTATTATTCTATACCACTCTTTTATTGTCCTGGGTCAACTAGGACAGCTGATTCTAATATGTCAGTGGAACAGCATACTGTAGTCATTAGGAATATCTGTGCACTCGGTGCAAGCCTTTGTGACATTGAGTTATAACTTGGACGGAAATATTCATCGGATATTTTTTTTTTGGCAAGAAAAGCATTCCAGGGTATTTTTTATATTGTTGTTGTGACAGTAATGCATCTTATGTATTCCATCATCCAAAAATGTGTTACTGGGGGAGGTGGGAATGCATAAGGTGAAACAGAGCAGATTTAGAAACATCACCTGATGTGAAAAAGCCAATAAACCTCCCCCCCCCCATTCCAGTGGACATTTTGTTCTCTTCTGCCGTTGACTCACTCAAGTTTACATCTCCTTCTGCACTTCATATATTAGTTTGAAATGCATCTGTTTTTAGAAGGGTGGACATATTTGGGGAAACTATTCATGATCGAGATTTTTGAAACAAACAGATTCGTTGTGTATTAAAAACAAGGATGGATATTGTACTTGCAGTGAAATCCTTTGCCAGGCTGCTAAGGTTTGCAAGCTATGTTCGATGGAGCATACTCTGAAGCAAGTCTCTCATATAAGTTGACTGAACGATTGAACATATGATTAACAACTGAAAATAAAAGCTATGGTGTTACTTCAGAATATGTTTTTTGTCGCTCATTCTGATGAGGTATGTAGTTAATAGTTGTTGTTTTTTGTAAGATGGATAATATGACCCATATCTTTTGTTGAAGATGGAAGTCTGTGGGTTTGAGCAAAGTATATGGACTGCAAGAAGATCAAGCCTATCCATTCTGAAGGAAATCAGCACTGAGTGTTCACTGGAAGGACAGATCCTGAAGCTGAGGCTCCAGTACTTTGGCCACCTCATGAGAAGAGAAGACTCCCTGGAAAAGACCCTGATGTTGGGAAAGATGGAGGGCACAAGGAGAAGGGGACGACAGAGGACGAGATGGTTGGACGGTGTTCTTGAAGCTACCAACATGCGTTTGACCAAACTGCGGGAGGCAGTGGAAGACAGGAGTGCCTGGCATGCAGCTAGACTGGTGACTGGGAGTGGCCACCGAGACCATATAACACTGGTCGTGAAATACCTACATTGGCTTCCAGTACATTTCCGAGCACAATTCAAAGTGTTGGTGCTGACCTTTAAAGCCCTAAACCGCCTCATCCCAGTATATCTGAAGGAACGTCTCCACCCCCATCCTTCAGCCCGGATACTGAGGTCCAGCTCCGAGGGCCACTGGTGGTTCCTTCACTGCAAGAAGTGAGGTTACAGAGAACCAGGCAGAGGGCCTTCTCGGTAGTGGCGCCCGCCTTGTGGAACACCCTCAAAGAAATAAACAACTAGATGACATTTAGAAGACATCTGAAGCCCTCTTTAGAGAAGTTTTTAATGACTGATGCTTTAATGTATTTTTAATTAGTTGTTGGAAGCCGCCCAGAGTGGCTGGGGAAACCCAGCCAGATGGGCGGAGTAGAAATAATTATATTATTATTATTATTATTATTATTATTATTATTATTATTATTATTATTATTTTCTCAAGGCATGTTCAAGCCTCTTTCATAGAATGCCGCTTGTGCCTCACTGCTTCATCAAGTGTTTTTCTCTGGAGTTTTCTTGATAAAATGCTGGTTTTTGTACTATAGTGGTGTAACCAACAATGACAAAGTATCTCATCTTTACATTTCTATAATAATTATAATAGAGTGGATAAGCCAACTCATAGACTGTAATAATATTACTTAGAAAGAAAAGAGGTGAGGCAAATAATTCCCAGGAACTGAGAACATGAGGGAGAAATCTTGAAATACTTACTCTGATTTGTATACCATGCATATTTTCACTGGAGGAAAAAATCTCTCTTCCCCGCACCCCCAGCAGCATTGATTCCACCATAGTATTTTCTGAGTATTTATGCAATTTGGGGGCTGCGCATGTATACTTGACTGATTGGTTAGCCACCACACTGGGAAAGGTAGTGAGATCAATGAACATTACTATTGGGATATTAGATTTGTTGGGATTCCAAACAAATTACTTAAAACCTAAGGGAGAACACCCTGACTGATCTGGTTTTAGACTGTCACTAAGAGTAAATTTTAAAAGGAGGTGATGAATAAGACCTTTCAAGAAAAGCCCGGGCTGATCTGTTTGCTATAAATTAAGATCAAAAGCTGCCACTTTGCTACATAAGTAAAGTTAAATAGCCAAGTTAGCAGATCTAATTTTGCAAAGAGAATTGGTGTGCGTTTTTCCCCGACAGTCCCCAGCGAGCCGATGATCCCGTCCAAGCTAAGAAAGGATAAAGGTTCACGATCCATGTAATGCCACTCTCTATAAAGGAAATGAGTCGCCTTCTGCTGCTTACTTTTTTCCAGAGAGGGCCAGCCAAACCCAAAAGCCTGTTCCTGTTTCAACCAAAGTGTTTCACTTTCACATATACACACACAGCAGGACTCCCTGAAGGGTACAGATTAAACAGTTGGGGTTATTTGAAAAAGTGTCTGAAGTCTTCCTCCTAGCCAGAAAGAATTGCACTGTAAAAGATATATAATTTGAAAGGGGAGGAGTTTCTCCTTTTTGGTGCTGGACTCCAAAAAAAATAAGATTCTTTTAATAACTGGAATGGTTCCTACCATTGTCTGCTAGACTGCAAGAACCTCCGTATAAAGTTCACCAAGTTAGGTCCAGTTCACCACGTGAACTATTTGACTACAAACTTATTTCTTTTCAATAGCTGCCAGTCATTTTGCACATCAAAAGAGGCAGACGTTTTAAACCTAAATTTGGGTAAGTGGTGTCATAAACAAACCCCCGATAGAAGACCTGTGGAGGGAATGAGAATTACTTTTCTTTTCTGAGAATAAGTTAAGAAACCCAGCCATTTTCCTTGGGAGGCTGAAGGTGGAAATTTCAGAAAGTTCCACATCCTTCCATCTGTAGCCGACTTATTACACCCCCCCCCCTTATACTGTCCATTCTTCCTTCAATTTCATCTAGTCTGTCTTCTCTTTGTACCATAACAGGTCAACTAAACACCTCTACTGTGCTTAAATGAAACGAACACAATGTATTTCATGTCTATATTACGAATCTGCACCACCTTGAGGTCTCAAAGTCCTTAAAAAATACTTTAAAAGCAATGACAAACCAACAATTAAAACTCATAACAGACTACAGTGGTACCTCGGGTTACATACGCTTCAGGTTACATACGCTTCAGGTTACAGACTCCGCTAACCCAGAAGTAGTGCTTCAGGTTAAGAACTTTGCTTCAGGATGAGAACAGAAATCGTGCTCCGGTGGCGCAGCAGCAGCGGGAGGCCCCATTAGCTAAAGTGGTGCTTCAGATTAAGAACAGTTTCGGGTTAAGAACAGACCTCTGGAACGAATTAAGTACTTAACTTGAGGTACCACTGTATATTGAACCCTTGCCTTACACCTTTGCAATTTTGTTTATGTTTTTTTTAATAAGCAGAAGAACAAAAAACCTGTAAGGAGAAGACGACCTACGCCATATGTGTAATCAACGGGTCACTCTTATTAAAAACAACATCTATGCAAGGGTTGCCATATTTCAAAAAGTGAAAATCTGGAAATGAAAGTTCGCCAAAAACTACAGTTCAGGCATAGGTTGCCATATGACCAGATTTTCCCAGGCATTTCAGAGATTTTTCTGCCTGGACACTGTTTCCGACCGCCAAATCCCGGTCATGTCCCAGAAATTTCAGACGTATGGGAGCCCTAAGCTATGCACGTACCTATGCCGTTTTTTAAGGAGCCGTGATCACATTAAACAGCTAAATTCCTGCTCTGGAAATCCAGTCTGTTTCAAGGAAGTCTGACAGTCGAGGCCAAATTTAGGAAGGACAAAAGGGTGTGATTGCCTCGGATGCAACACAGAATGGAAGAGATATATAAATATAAAATGGCTGCAGAAGTGGGTTTAATCCTTGTAGACACTGAATTTTGATTCTTTTAACCAGAGCAATGCATCTTTTTACTATAAAGGGCCATGTTTTCCTGCTCCCTTCTGGCCAAAATATTACAGCTCCAAGTTTAGCACCAACCAATCTCAATTTGATCTGATTATTTCATGTTTTAGATTCACAAGTTCTACTTGTGCTTAATTGAGCTTACTCCCAGGTTAATGTGCCCAGGGGAATGATTCCTATGGAGTTGTTTTAGGCCTGTAGCCACAACGGGGGTGGTGAGGTGGTGGTTGTGGGAAACAGATCTGCTTTCCTTTTTTAAAAAATGATTGATTGGTTGATTTACTATTTTACTTTTACAGGTAGAATAGTAAGGAAAAGCGGACAGTATTTTTCCTAAGTTACCAGTTAAAAAAAAGCCTGCTCCTACTTTTCAATGTTTCCATCCATTGGCAAATTCACTGAGATTTTAAAACGTTATAGAATTCCCCCCCCCAAAAGCATTCATTAATAATAATTTATTTGCATTAAAACTATTCATTTTATACATTTAAAAAATATATATTTGTAAACATAATATTTAACTTCTGCCTGCCCTTTCCTCACAAGAAAGCCAAGACTGCAAGGCTCCTACTTTCCTAGGAGTAATAAGTTGTATTTGTGTCGGTAGTGTTTATATCCTTTAAACCAGGCTTCTTCAACCTCAGCCCTCCAGATCTTTTTGGCCTACAACTCCCAAGATACCTAGCTACCAGGACCAGTGGTCAGGGATTATGGGAATTGTAGTCTCAAAGCATCTGGAGGGCTGAGGTTGAGGAAGCCTGCTTTAAACCAATGTTCCCCAACCTTGGGCCTCCAGCTGTTTTTGGACTACAATTCCCATCATCCTTGACCACTGGTCTTGCTAGCGAGGGATGATGGGAGTTGTAGTCCAAAAACAGCTGGAGGCCCAAGGTTGGGGAGCACTGCTTTAAACCATCCAAATTGCTGAACATTGCAAACATAAATTATCAGTCCGTATCTGTTAAACCTTTATTGGCATCACATACAACAAAACACAAATTACTATGCCTCCCACACTGAACTTTAGAACTCAGGAACACCTAATGCAATAGAAAGGGAGCAGTAAATTCAGAAGAGGGCGGCTTTCTCACAAGGCACATCTTGTGATGTGGGCTACTGGCTTAGACAAAGCAGGATTTGAGACCCAAAGCCCTATGCTGTTACCATACCCTCCAAGTGTCCCTATTTTCCAGGGACAGTCCTGGAATTACCAAAGCTGTCCCAGTTTCTGATTTGAACCCAGAACATCCCTGTTTCCCTTTTCCCTCCCCTCTGGTACCAGAGGCAGTACAAAAGAACATGCGTGACTGATTCAATTTGTCTCTGTCCACAGCAACATTGTCTCTCCACAAGTGGTGTTTTCTGGAATCTTCTCCAACTTACACCATCCCCAAACTTGCACAAACACTATTCCTGATTTGGCTAAGTTCCTGGAATTCATAATTACTCCACCTATTTTCATGGGTTGTAACAACTTTGAGAGGAGGGGAAATCATCTGTAGATATCTGGACCACGAGCTCAGCTGCAGATGCCACAACAATCTAGGAATCTCTCATGCTTTTTGAACCTCCACCAATTCTGTTCCACCTCACTACATTATATGTGGTAGATATGAAATAGTAAGCACCGCCTCACTCCCAGTGTGATACAGAAGCGCCGTGAAATTAATCACGGGATATTTTTATCTCTTCTCATTGTCAAGATTAGGAAAGTTTTTATTAAAAGGAGAAGCTGGTTTTTGGTTTCAATCTGTTACCGCTGTTGGCTTAACGGAATATCTCCTCAGTTGTGGACCAGTTGTCTCCAGACGTAAGTGATGTACAAGACTAAGGTGATTTAAGTATAAGGATAAAAGTGGAATTTATAGAAACTGCTGATGTTTGGAAAATGAAAGAGCTGATAATAGCAATTAATAACCGTGCAATCTGCTACTCCTGTTCTGTGAGACTTTTAAAACGCATTTAAAAGGGGAGAAAGATTAAAATACATATTGATTGACCAATGGGGAAAAGGTAAAGTTTAAAAGCAAGGCATTGACCACTATGTATTATATTAATTAAAGCCTTCTCCTCATGGTGAATAAACAAGAACAGATAACTTGTAGCTTCAAGTTCCTGAATTGATTCCAGATTGATTGCTCTTCAGAGGTCTAACGACAAGCAAGCTGGAAATCTGCCTCCGGAAAGGTTCTCGCAACAGTTGAGTCAAAGACGAAGAAGGTGTGGGTGTCAGGTTCCCTAAAATCTACCTGTCCCAGGGCTTTTGAAGCTGGGATGCTGCTGAGCACACACCTTAGTGTTCTTAGCCTGCCACAGACAGATAGCCACACCCTGCACTCTCTTTGATATACAGTGGTAGGTAAAAGGTAAAGGTACCCCTGCCCGTATGGGCCAGTCTTGACAGACTCTAGGGTTGTGCGCCCATCTCACTCAAGAGGCCGGGGGCCAGCGCTGTCTGGAGACACTTCCGGGTCACGTGGCCAGCGTGACATCGCTGCTCTGGCGAGCCAGAGCCGCACACGGAAACGCCGTTTACCTTCCCGCTAGTAAGCGGTCCCTATTTATCTACTTGCACCCAGGAGTGCTTTCGAACTGCTAGGTTGGCAGGCGCTGGGACCGAACGACGGGAGCGCACCCCGCCGCGGGGATTCGAACCGCCGACCTTTCGATCAGCAAGCCCTAGGCGCTGAGGCTTTTACCCACAGCGCCACACGCGTCCCTATACAGTGGTACCTCGCGTTAAGTACTTAATTCGTTCCGGAGGTCCGTTCTTAACCTGAAACTGTTCTTAACCTGAAGCACCACTTTAGCTAATGGGGCCTCCCGCTGCCGCCACGCGATTTCTGTTCTCATCCTGAAGCAAAGTTCTTAACCCGAGGTACTATTTCTGGGTTAGCGGAGTCTGTAACCTGAAGCGTATGTAACGTGAAGCATATGTAACCTGAGGTATCACTGTATTGGAGAAAGCAACCAGGGACATAAGTGGTCCAGTGAAAGGCAGATGATACCATACGCACCATGTGGTGGCAAGTCAAAGTAGTGATGGCACCAAATCTCAAGAAGAAGAGATTGAATTTGTGTATTCCAATCAGGGGCGGAGGAAAGGGGGGCGGTGGGGCTGGCTTGCCACGGGTGTCATTCGGCCCACCACCTGACCGCGACTCCCAAGCCTACCCTGAGCCATTGGGGGAAGGGGCGGAGCTGAGCTGCCTTGCCGGTGGCCTTTTCCCCTCCTCCCTTCATTTTGACAGCTTGGGGGAGGCTTGGGAGTTGTGGGCAGGCGGATGGTGCACCGTTGCCCCCCACTCCCGGGCTGCTTCCTGGGGGGGGGGGGAGCCCTCCTGAGCTGTCAAAAGCAAGAGGGAAGGGAGGGAGGCTGCTGGCAAAGCGGTGCAGCTCTGTTCCCCCCCCCCGCCCAGGAAGCAACCCGCAATGGATGGCTCGCTCCACCCCCATGGGAGGCTTGCTCCACCCCCTGGGCATCTCACCTCCTGGGATGCTCACCGCAGCACCCCCTGGGACACTTGCCCCACCCCCATGACCTTGTTCCCGGGTGCACAGCATGTGTGCCGCTCCGGGTGCTGGAGCAGCTAGCTTCACCTCTGATTCCAATCCCTTAAACCCATCCTGAATTGGACCCGTATCCCTCTAGGTTCAGAATTAGCTTGACTCCATGGCATCTTCTCTTCCACCAATCCTTATGGACCCCCCCCTTCCCAAACTCAACTGAGAAAGGCTAGGTGCAGGCCTCAGTATTAATACCTAGACTTTGCCGTGATGTGGCAACATCTACTGGAGCAATGAAGCATGGGAAATTTGGCTTGAGAACTGTATTTCCCACGCTCCCTTGTCTTAGTACACAGCCTTGGCCCTGTATACCTAAAGGAGCATCTCCACCCCCATCATTCAGCCAGGACATGGAGGTCCTCCTCCAAGGGCCTTCTGGTGGTTCCCTCTCTGTGAGAAGTGAAGCTACAGACAACCTGGCAGAAGGCCTTCTTGGTAGTGGCACCGTATAGTCTCGTATAGGGAAGTTTTTTATGTTTGAGTTTTACTGTGTTTGATGTTTCAATTTCTTGGAAGCTGCCCAGAGTGGCTGGGGCAAGCCAGTCAGAGGAGTGAAATACTTTATTGTCACTTGTACAACTTGTATACAGTGAGATTACACGAGTACCCCCCACTCAGCTCACTTAGTCTTAATACCCCTCGTTCACTGACGCAAACCCACCAAACCTGAAAGTCAGTTGCCCTGTTGTTATCTTTTCATTCAGCAGCCTAACAGCCCACGGATAGAAGCTGTTCTTTACCCTGTTGGTGCGACTAATCATGCTTCTATATCTTCTGCCTGAGTGATGTATAAGTAATAAATTATTATGTTCATTCATTCCAGTAGGCACCCAGGCCTCTAAATCCAGGGCTGTCCCAGGAAAACAGGGACACTTGGAGGGTTTGTGAATTGTATGGCACAAAATCTCACAGAGGATGCTGGGGGCACAAATCCTGGGTCACATGGTGCCAACCCAACATGCCCTGCAGCCTTGCAAAGGATATTGGCTGGGATGCAATGGTACAGCCTGGCCTTACTGTTCTACCAGCAAATCCAAAATGAACAACAAGCAATTTCTTGCAATGCCGGCACATTTTCTGACAGACGTGCCTTTTCCCACCTTGTTAGTCTCCCTCTCTTTTCCTTTCATCCCCTTCTGAAGCCATCATTAGTCTCCTCGATTGATTTCTGCTGTGGATCACCCAGACAATGGCAGCCCTGCGCAGTGTGAAGCAGCAAGATGCCATCCTGTTTGTACTCTGCAAACTGTTCGGGCTACCCTGCTGTTTGTTTGCACACAACATTCAAGCCCTGCTTTAGAGAGGGACTTTAGAGAGAGTGGCTGCTGATCTCTTCTTACAAGTGAAACTGCAGGGGTGGAGAAATCATTACAGCCTCGCTTTGTGTATCCAGCCTATACTCTGTGGAACAGGGCAGCTGATTATCAGGCTGCTTCCCCCACCCCCATACCACTCTTCTTCCCCTTTTCCGCAGTACTTAGCACTTGCTACACAGTAATGTGTCTGAATGCACCGGGGGCAACCGTGTCGTAAGAATGCGCCCAGTGGTGTTTTCCATCACATTTGTTCGCAGGTTAGCTTCTCCTCCTCGTGAGTCTAGCATTTTATATGGAGATTTTAGAAGAACATTTGGCTTCTGAAAACAAAAGCTCAAAAACTGGAACACCTACTTCCAGTTTTGCAGCGTTTGGGCTCCAAGTTGTTTGTGAACTAATGTGATGGCCTGGGAATCGGATTCAGAGGCTGAACCTGAGGAATCCCAGCTTGCACAGGAGTCCCCGCCTCCAGGGCCGGCTGAGCCGGGGCTGGGGCTTGAACCTGAAGGGCCCTCACCTGTGCCGGATCCTCAGGAGCAGACACCAGCTGAATCCGCTCTGGCTCCAGAGGTGATCCCATTGCCTGCAGGTGTGTCTCTCTCAGGACCCATTGCCTGCAGGTGTGTCTCTCCCAGCCCTGTCAGGAGAAGGTGAGGTTGCCTCTGGGTCCAGTAACCCTCCAGCCTCTCCGGAGCTGCAGAGGCTCAGGGCAGAGAGGCGGAGCGAACTAACTTCTCACAGGAGGAGTGCTCGCCTTAAGGCCAGGGGAGGTGAGTCACCTGTGGGCCAGGACCGCCCTTTGCCTCAGAGGAGATAAAGGCCAGTCAGCCCAGTCCCAGGTTGCGGGAGCAACATCGTTGGTAACCTGTTCCTGCCGGCACCGTGACCTGCTCTCCTGACCATGCCTGACTCCTCGCTTGGACCTTGCTTCACCCCTGATGGATAGCCTCCTTACCTTCGACCTAGGACCGGACTCAGACCATGCCGCACGGTACCGCCCCCCCCCCGGGACCAGCACAACTATGCTGTTCAAAAACCGAGGTACCACTGTTCTAGGACAAGATGCACTGCATTATGGTACTTATTTTGAAATTTGCATCTAGGTTGGAATTCAGTGTAGTGCTAAGTGAAGTATGCATGCACGAAATTAGATCCATTTGAGCAATGAGACTTTCCTCCCTCTGCTCCCTCATATGCCCCCTGCTCAAAATCTGTTCTGGGGGTTCCTGCAATCCTCTAGAGCAGTTTTAGGGAGCATGGGAGGCATGTGGGTGGGAGAAGACAGGGGAAGTCCCTTTGCACGAGTAGACCTTGTTCCACACATGCAACGACTTAGCTGAATCCTGGCCTAGATATATAAAATAGCTTATGCATAACTTGTCACCACAGAAAATTCAGGAGATTCGGCCTATTCCGAAAATTCAAACCAAATAGTTTTCATTTAAAAACATCCACCAGTCTCCTCCACAATACTTCTAGATATCACTGGTGGAGACAATCTGTTTAGTAGAGACAACATAGCAAATGTCAGCTGAAGACCTGGTCCTTGAACTTTGTTTTTCTTCCCAATGGGTTTTTTCCCCCTAACTCAGCAATTATATATCTCTCTCTCTTAAGCGCACATCTGCTTTATAAACTGAACTGGAAGGAGGGACTTGACCAATGTTCACTTGAGGATTTGGTTTTTTGATTTAAATATTTTCTTCTAATCTCATGCTTCCTCTTTCACTTGGCAGGGCTGTGGAAAGAAAAACAATGTCGTCCTGTGACATTGTTTACAGCCTGTCAGGAAGAGGAATTTGGTTACCTTTCGCAAGCGGTGTGGTGCTGGCTTGTTTTTTTTTAATCTCCCAGTCATTTACTTAGGGGCTTCGTTTTAATGGCACGACATGGCTGGCCATAGTGAGAAACCACAGAAGAATAAAAAATCTGGATGAAATATGGATGTTGAATCTGTGCTGCTATTTAATACAATTTTTTTTATTGTTTTCTTAGCTTGTGGTGGCAGAAATTCTCTGCAAGTGATACATCCTGTAACATTAAGGAACATGTAATCCCCCAACTGGAAAACTCACGACTCCTTTAATGACAGGTTCATGGGTGCTTAGGGAACACTTCACCCATGTTCTACCCGGCTGCAGCGGGGGCAGCGTTCAGTATTTTCAGATGAAAAATACATAACTCCACTTCCAGTTATGAACACTTTTAATGGGAGGAATCCAATTTAGCAAACCCTTCAAGTTCCCACTGCAAGTCTCCAAACTGCTCACTTGGTTTCGCTGGAGGGTGAAGACCTCTTTACTCGTACTTCCAGCTTGAGGTGAATGGTGTGGTTTTACTTGCTCCTGCTTTGAAGAATGATTATTTTAACAGTGGAACCTTCCACGTGCTTACCTGGGAGTAAGTCCTTCTGAACTCAGTGGAGTTTATTTCTGAATAGACACACATAGAATTGCACTGCAAAGCTACCTTTATGGGCTTGCTGTTATTAAGGTGTGGTTTTAGTTTTGACTCCAAATGTTTGTTTTGTGTTTGGTTTGTGTTTTAGAAGCCATCCTGGGATTCTTTTGGAAAGATAATAGATGACCAAACAAGTGTGGACACTATTTTCTTCTTCTGAACAACAGAAGGTTTTGTTTCTAAACCTAAAGGGAAAAGTGAGTAAGGAGGGGCATGACAGAGGCGCATAAACTTATTTTTTCTCAACCTCACATATAATGTTGTTTCCTGGGATTATCCAATGGAGCTGAATAGTGGGATATTCAGGACCACCATCCTTTTTTTGCTAGTGAAATCAGGTATGCAGGGAAACCTTCAGCCATATCCAGTCTTATCCAGTCTGCAAGACCTCTCAATCTATCCCATCAGGGCTGTCCCAGTGAGCCTTGCCCACCTGTCAATCATTAGTAAACATTTATGGCATTTGTCTCTTGGGCCATTTTTGCACTTCATGGCATGTGAGCAATGCTGGAAGGCAATCTCTGCATTTGATGACAGTCACCTGTGTTTCCTGCTCCCAACAACTGCTACAGGGTGGTCATTCCACCAGCCATAGAAAGCTTCCAAACTAGTACAATGTCTTCCTGGTAGGTATCTGGACCAAGATGGCACGGCACCAGATGATATGAAAGTCTCTTGGTGGCTTCTGTGTTTCATGCCACTCCTAGGCTCTTCTCAGAAGCTCCTCTACCAGCCATCAGACTGGAGTCTTGCATTAGTACTGAAGATGTGTTGAACTGGGTTTCTCACAGATAATTTAAGGGAGCACTTCTAGAATAATGGCCACTTGTGAGCATAGTTATGCTAACTGGAGCAAGAGATACAGCTTGGCTGGTAGTAAATATAATTTTTTTCCAGCTCCCTTTCTGCCTTTAGCTCCCTGAAGGCAGAACACAACTTTGTCTTTCAGAGGCATTTAAAATGAAGCACTGAAGTCTAATGCTCTTCAGAGTGTCAGGTGAAGGCACAATCTGATTCCTCCCCATGTAATTTGATTGGACCAACTCACTCCAGCATCTCTTCATCTGTGCAATACCCAAGGCTGCATGACCTAGTCAGTATGTTGAATATTTTTCACAGGGATATGTCAACCTGAGTGGACCCATGTTTGTTCTGCTCCCCCTATTTCCCTTGTCTTAACTCGCTTGGGGTCAGATGCACTCATTGCTCAACACTGCCCATTTCATAGGGGATCCATGCAGATACCTGGACTTTTGCAAGGTGAAACGTTTGCTCCTCCCCAAAGCACAAGTTAAAACAGACACTTAGCCCTATTAATTCGCACTGTGTCTGTGTTTTCTGTCCCTGTAAATGGTGGAAACATCCCTGGAGTGTGGGCAGTGGGCAGCTTCTCAAGAACACCAAGTCCTACTCAGTACAAGTAATCCAGAGGTAGAAAATCACCAACATGTGGCTGCCTAGTCTCTGATTGAAGACTTCAAGTGAAGGAAAGCCCACCACTATCTTCAAAACTGGTTTAAAGCCCTAAACGGCCTTGGCCCAGTATACCTGAAGGAGCGTCTCCACCCCCATCGTTCAGCCTGGACCCTGAGGTCCTTCTCTGAGGGCCTTCTGCTGGTTCCCTCACCACAAGAAACAAAGTTACAGGGAACCAGGCAAAGGGCCTTCCCGGTGTTGGTGCCTGTCCTATGGAACGCCCTCCCATCAGATGTCAAGGAAATAAGCAACTATCTGACGTTTAGAAGACATCTGAAGGCAGCCTTGTTTAGGGAAGTTTCTAATGTCTGATGTTTTAATGTCTTTTTAATCATTTGCTGGAAGCCACCCAGAATGGCTGGGGTATAAATAATAATAATAATAATAATAATAATAATAATAATAATAATAATAATAATAATAATTATTATTATTATTATTATTATTATTATTATTATTATTATTCCACTGTCATAGTGCTCTTACCATCAAGAAGTTTCTCCTGATGTTCTGGAAAAGGTTCCTCACTGCTGTTAGCATACCATGGAGAGGAAGTCTCAAGTCCCACTGACTTTGGAAGAAGGCGTTCCCAAATTAGTAGCTCCCCCTCTGCGGGGAAGAACAAATAGTTTTGCATTGGGGCTGCAGAGATTCACAACTGCAAAGTTTAAGCAAGCCAGTAAGAGTTCTCAGGAAAGCACAACATAGGTGCAGTTTGATTTTGTTTGTTCTTTCAGCATAACTGAAACCTTTTAAAGAAAGCACCTAACTATTGAAGGTTGAGATAAAAAAAGAAATTGTAGCTGGGGGGTGGTGGGGAGGAGTGCAGTAGAAATGTCAAAGGCAGAAGAAATCCAGTTGAAGCAAAAGCAAAAAGCAACATGATACCATTTTAAGCCCCAGGGACTAGTTCAATGGAAGCAAATCAGATTGTTCTAGGCCCTACATAAGACAACGAATAAAACACTACAATGCATTTGTATGTAGGATCTCTAAGGACTAAGGTGACATGAAGTCCCGCATTCTTTTCAGTGTTCCCCTCACCTTATACCTGCACAACAGGTATTTTAGCAGATGGGGAACAGAGACTTGCATAGATTTTGATGAGGACTGTACAATGAATTCATGGCTAAGTAAGGAGGTGGACCCAGGTTTCCTTGGCCTGAGACAAACAGCAGCAAAAAAAGCTAATGCTATTCTAGGTTGCAGCAACAGAAGTATAGTTTCCAGATCAAGGGAAGCAATAGTACCACTCTATTCTGACACGGGTGGCGCTGTGGGTAAAACCTCAGTGCCTAGGACTTGCTGATCATATGGTCGGCGGTTCGAATCCCCGCGGCGGGGTGAGCTCCCGTCGTTCGGTCCCAGCTTCTGCCCACCTAGCATTTCGAAAGCACTCTTAAGTGCAAGTAGATAAATAAAGGTAAAGGTAAAGGTACCCCTGCCCGTACGGGCCAGTCTTGACAGACTCTAGGGTTGTGCGCCCATCTCACTTAAGAGGCCAGGGGCCAGCGCTGTCCGAAGACACTTCCGGGTCACGTGGCCAGCGTGACAAGCTGCATCTGGCGAGCCAGCGCAGCACACGGAACGCCGTTTACCTTCCCGCTAGTAAGCGGTCCCTATTTATCTACTTGCACCCGGGGGTGCTTTCGAACTGCTAGGTTGGCAGGCGCTGGGACTGAGCGACGGGAGCGCACCCCGCCGCGGGGATTCGAACCGCCGACCTTTCGATCGGCAAGCCCTAGGCGCTGAGGCTTTAACCCACAGCGCCACCCGCGTCCCTAAGTAGATAAATAGGTACCGCTTTATAGCGGGAAGGTAAATGTGTGCTGGTGTTGTTCCGTGTGCTGGTGCTGGCTCGCCAGCTGCAGCTTTGTCACGCTGGCCACGTGACCCGGAAGTTTCTTCGGACGGCGCCGGCTCACGGACTTTAGAACGAGATGAGCAAGCAACCCTAGAGTCGGACACGACTGGCCCGTATGGGCAGGGGTACCTTTACCTTTACCTTTATTCTGCCTTAGTCAGATCACACTTGGAACACTGTGTCCAGTTCTGGGTCCCACAATTTAAGAAGGATGTTGACAAGCTGGAACGTGTGCAGAGGAGGGCTACCAAGATGATCCAGGGTCTGGAAACTAAGCCTTATGAGGAGCGCTTGATGGAGCTGGGTATATTTAACCTGGAAAAGAGGAGACTGAGAGGAGATATGATAGCCATCTTCAAATATCTCAAGGGCTGTCACGTGGAAGAAGGACCAAGCTTGTTTTCTCCTGCTCTGGAGGGTGGGACTTGAACCATGGCTTGAAGTTGGAAGAAAGGAGATTCCTACTTAACATTCGGGAAAACTTTCTGATAGTAAAAGCTGTTCAGTAGTGGAACAGACGCCCATGGGAGTTGGTGGGCTCTCCTTCCATGGAGGTTTTAAAGCAGAGTTTGGATAGCCATCTATCATGGATGCTTTAGCTGAGATTCTGGCATTGCAGGGGGTTGGACTACATGATACTTGGGTTACCTCCAACTCTAAGATCCTATGAAACTGTCCAATGAATTTCTATCTTATGTTCTTTTCTGTATCTCTCATGTTATCTTTGATTTCTCTCTGTAGACCAGTCTCAATTGATTTGGAGTTGTCGCAAGCTCTTCATAGGCATTCAAATGGGCCCACGAGGGCTCAAACTCTGTCCCTCTTCTTCCAACCTGTGTCTGTAAGTCTTCAGAGAACTGCCTTCCCTTGAACATGGCTGCAAACCTTCCATTCCTTTAGGAATCCTGAGGATTCTAACCATGTTCAGCTGAAGGCAACTGGGATTTTCTTTCAGACATTGGTGCCCAGTTTGCTGCAGTTGGGAGAGGAACTGGCATCTGTTTGGGCACTGCAAGATCGGGGAGAAATTGGATTCCATTCACATTTGGAGGTGAACCGATGTATTTGCACTTTCTGGAACAATATGTGAAGCCAAACACAGCCATCCTTTGAAGTTTGCACTTCTCTGAATTTTGCAGGGTCGTTCTCCAGCCAGAAATGTAAAGTGTGCATGAACATGCACATTGTAGCAAAAAAATAACAGAGAAAATTGCATTATATTAGGGAAAACGAAGATCTTTTAGGTTTTCAAAAATGTGTTCATTAGGCAAGATTGCATAGGAACAATGAAAACAAATTCACGTCTGCAATCAATGCATTTAGAAGTAGCAGGAACAACTCAAATTTTCCCACCCAGTTAAACTTACCCTCTAATCTCCACCCTCTTATCTCTCTCTTTCTTCCAACTGTCAACTGGCAAAATTCCCCAGCCGTCATCCCCCAACTGTCATTCCATCCACATTCCACCCTGCCAACGATCTCCTCCGCCCTTTCCTTGAAACACAAACCCCGAACATGGTTCATTCCCGGTTCAAATCAGGATTTCTAGCAAAGTCAGACCCACGACCTCATTCTGTTGACCAGGATCAAACCTGATGACACAAAAGTATTTCTCTTGGACGTGATTCATCCGTTTAGTAATCTGTCCCCCAGTTTCCCAGAGCTGTGAAAAATAGCCACATCCCGGAATCTACGACTCCCAAGAGAGCCTGTGACAAAAGGAATGCAGTCTCAGCTCTGACTCATATATCTGCAAGTCAGTGTTTTTCTTTGGAGAACACTTTATTTCCCCCGCTTTTTGAGACTTCCCTTTTTCTGTGCATTGGAACAAAATCTTTCCAGCAGGTTGGCATGCCTGTGTGTCTACTCACTGCTTCTGGGCAACAGCTTCTCTCTCTGATTAAAGGCTATAACAAACTTCTACAAATAAGGTTTTCCTGCTGAGTACCTCCCCCAGACCCCTTACTTGATGCACTTCAGATTTAAGTAGTGGGGGAACACATAGTACTGCAGTGGTACCTTGGTTCTCAAACACCTTGGTTCCCAAACGCCAAAAACCTGGAAGTAAGTGTTCCGGTTTTCAAATGTTTTTCGGATTCTGAACGTCCGATGCAGCTGTCGGCTATTGTTTCTGGGGTGCCTGCACCAATCAGAAGCCGCGCCTTGGTTTCTGAACATTTCGGAAGTCAAATGGACTTCTGGAACAGATTAAGTTGGGAACCAAGGTATCATTGTACAGTGGTACCTCTGGTTAAGTACTTAATTCATTCCGGAGGTCTGTTCTTAACCTGAAACTGTTCTTAACCTGAAGCACCACTTTAGCTAATGGGGCCTCCTGCTGCCGCCGTGCCGCAGAAGCATGATTTCTGTTCCCATCCTGAAGCAAAGTTCTTAACCCGAGGTACTGTTTCTGGGTTGGCGGAGTCTGTACCCTGAAGCATATGTAACCTGAAGCATATGTAACTCGAGGTACCACTGTATTTGGTGCTTTTGTTTTTGCCATTTATTTTGTGGGTGTGTTTTTTTAGGCCTTTTCGGTTTATTTGTTTTTGTGACTGTGTGGAACTGTGATTGATTGATTGATTGATTGACTGTGTGACTGTGGAAATGGATAAAATCCAAACAATGACTATCATCAGTGCAAGTATAAGAAAAAATAATAATTTTAATTTTTATCATCTACAATACTGTCTTATTTATTTTATAGTACTGTACATTGATTATTGCCTTCATTTTATGGATCAGTGGTCTCGTTAGAGAGTAAAATTCATGTTAAATTGCTGTTTTAGAGGTTATTTTTAGAAGTCTGGAACAGATTGATCCGTTTTGCATTACTTTCTATGGGAAAGCACACCTTGGTTTTGGAACGCTTTGGTTTTCAAACGGACTTCTGAACGGATTAAGTTTGAGAACCAAGGTACCACTGTATAGCACGTATAACCTAAAGATTTGTAAAGCTTTTGCAGATATAATCTGCTTGAACCTGTGGAGCAGCATAAAACACAGAATCAAATGTCATCCTGCCAACTTCCAAGATAATTTTTTTAAAAACTCAGTGCTTCAGTGGATAACACAGTAAGAATACTGAGCTCAGAATTGTTCTGCGGGTGCCATGAATATTTGCATTCTCAACTGCAACAGCAGATTAGTGGCACAGGGATAGGATGTCTGATAATACAGTTCTTTGAAACATGGTTGTCGGATTCCCTACCAGCCCCCTCCCCCAAGTGCACCTTGGTTTTGGAACGCTTTGGTTTTGAAATGGACTTCTGGAACGGATTAAGTTTGAGAACCAAGGTACCACTGTATATGCAAGGAACCTGAATGCTCTGTGAATATTCCTTGCATAGCAAGTGTCTAAGGAACAAATTCCTCATAGGGCTTGGTTTCCAGACCAAGGATAAACAAGGTTCCCTAGTAAGTTCTGCCTTCAGCCAAGGAAAGGACTCTCAGATAGCAGGTAAAGAAGCTTAATGATCTTAGGGCTACTTAACCATCTGCTCATCCATAAGGTAAAGGGCACCTTGACCATTAGGTCCAGTCGTGACTGACTCTGGGGTTGCAGCACTCATCTCACTTTATTGGCTGAGGGAGCCGACGTACAGCTTCTGGGTCATGTGACCAGCATGGCAAACCAGAGCAGCGTATGGAAACGCCGTTTACCTTCTTGCTGCAGCGGTACCTATTTATCTACCTGCACTTTGATGTGCTTTCGAACTGCTAGGTTGGCAGGAGCATGGACCAAACAATGGGAGCTCACTCCGTTGCGGGGATTCGAATCGCCAACCTTCTGATCAGCAAGTCCTAGGCTCTGTGGTTTAACCCACAGCGCCACCCACGTCCCACTGCTCATCTATACATTGCAATATATCCATGGGGCAACTTCCCAGGGGCATTTGAACCCCTATTTGCGTGTCAAGGCCCTGAGCCCTCCCCATTTGTTGAATAATAACAAAAGACACAGTATTTTAGGTTAATGGGCAAATTAAAGGTCACAACTTTATTGGTTACAGAATGTGAGTGGTATTGACTTAGGCATTAGAACTGAACCGACTATACCTGACTCCTGCCCACCATGCAGGTAGTCTAGTAAGGGTCAACCACCAGTAGGGGGAGCCCTGTTGATGTGCATCAACGAAGAGCTCCCCCAGGGTCCCCGATGGGGTTGTGACATGGCCCTAGCCCCTACTCGGGCTTTGGACAAGATCCACACACCTGGATCCCTTTAACGGAATACTCTTAAAAAGGAGGTGCAAGTGATGGCCATAATCTCCCCTCCCAAGAACCTGGTTTTACCTGTGCCTAACCGCCAAACCTTACAAAAGCTGTGACGATTGCTACGAGGTAGGCGAAAACCAAATGGCTGGTGCCAATTTGCCAAGTGTGGTGTAGTGGTTAAGAGCAGTGGACTTGTAATCTGGTGAACCGGGTTCGATTCCCTGCTCCTCCACATGCAGCTGCTGGGTGACCTTGGGCTAGTCACACTTCTCTGAAGTCTCTCAGCCTCACTCACCTCACAGAGTGTTTGTTGTGGGGGAGGAAGGGAAAGGAGATGGTTAGCCGCTTTGAGACTTCTTAAGGGGAGTGAAAGGCGAGATATCAAGTCCAAACTCCTCCTCTTCTTCTCTTCTTCAAGTGGAAAAATTCCTACCAGGCCCCCTCAACAGGCGACCAACCGAGATCCATAGCAAGGCCAAGATGTAGAATGGATGGAAGGAAGGCCGGAGGGAGGGAGATTCACGGAAGCAGGAACAAGAAGGGAGATTCCCCGGCTGCGTAACTGTTTAAATACGCTAAGCCATGCCCCCAGCAAACCAGATTGGTTGGCCGGGGGTCATGACGCAGCCAGGACTCCCTTCATGACGTGGGGGCTTAGCCATGCCCCTGCTGTGTATGGGGAGACCACGTGGCCTTCCCACAACAGCACCCCACAAGGAAGTGGAGCAGCCTTCCAAAGCAAATTGGAGCCACACAGCCAGAAAGTGCTCAACTGTGATGGCCTGGGAATCTGATTCAGAGGCTGAACCTGAGGAATCCCAGCCTGCACAGGAGTCCCCATCTCCAGGGCCGGCTGAGCTGGGGCAGGGTCTTGAACCTGAAGGGCCCTCACCTGTGCCAGATCCTCAGGAGCAGACACCAGCTGAATCCGCTCTGGCTCCGGAGGTGATCGAGGACTCATTGCCTGCAGGTGCTCCTCTCCCAGCCCTGTCAGGGGAAGGTGAGGTTGCCTCTGGGTCCAGTAACCCTCTAGCCTCTCCTGAGCTGCAGAGGCTCAGGGCAGAGAGGCGGAGGGAACTAAGTTCTCGCAGGAGGAGTGCTCACCTCCAGGCCAGGGGAGGCGAGTCACCTGTGGACCGGGGCCACCCTATGCCTCAGAGGAGATAAAGGCCAGCCTGTCCAGTCTAGTCCCAGGTTGCAGGAGCAACATCGTTGGTTACCTGTTTCTGCCGGCACCCTGTCCTGCTTTCTGCCAGAGTTCCTGACCACGCCCGACTCCCTGCCTTGGACCCCGCTTCAGCCTCGGACCAGACACGGACCATGCTGCACAGTAACCCTCCCCCTAGGACCAGCACATCAACTGAGCTACAGCAGCACTTTCAGAAAAATAGATTGGAAATAATACTCCTTCCCCCCCCCAAAGGTTTTGGAGAATTGCACCCCACACACAAATGATATCTCCAAGTTTCGAACCCCAAAATTAATTAGAAAGGAAAAAATAAGGAGGGGCACCCGGCCCCTAAATATATGTGCTAAGAAATGGCTCCATAGTTGCAGCAGAGATCCAAGGAACTTTGCCCTTCATTACTTTATTTTGTGAAGTTCCTTAAAAGCAAATGGCTTAGATGACTTATGCCCAATAATAAAAAATACATTATTTCTTATGTTTATTATTGATTTTTATATCGCCCCCACTGCATACATCAAATAAAACATATGCCTGATAAAAGGAAAAGTTAATGATCAAAGGAACGATCAAGAAAAGGGCGCGATGTGTGGGGAGAAAACATGGCAATCCGATGCCATAACAAACTTGTTTTATAGGAGGTAGATCGGGGTTCTTCCTTCCAACTTTTTAGCCAGACAAATTCCCCTTTTAGTCAATAACAGCTTGTCCAAAGAAGTACGTCAGAGAAAGCAACTCAGGTTAGTGGCAAACTACATTAGCGGAAGACAGGTTTGTCTGCTAAATATGGCTTGGGATCTGGGTAGAATGGTGTGTATTTTAAGCTACCCGTAGGGAAATCCTAAGTCATCTTTTAGTAATTGCATAAGATAAGAATCCAGGTCAATCGTCTCCAGATCATCTGCTGACTTTGCAGATGGCAAAAAGCAGTGTGGGTACCAGAATATCATACTGTTTATTCTCCTAAGAAATCAAAAGGAGACGGGTGGAGGGGAGCTATGATGGAAGGAATTTTCCAGCATATCCTTTGTTACTTCTGGGACTGCCTTTTGAAATATCACTTCACAGGTCAGTTGAATGTGGAAATGCTACACGGGCATTGGTTGCCCAGGTTATTGGTACTGAATCTCACCACATGAGGGTGCATCCCATGAAAAATCACTGATGACTCTTCCTTGTCCGAAAGGCTTGGGTCACTTATATCTATGGGGCTGGATCCAAACTTAGTCTTCATGGAAGAAGGAGGAGGAGGACTGTCCATGGAAGGCTTTAACCAGAAAAAGAGATCTTGCAAGCAGAAGGAGAGAGAGGCAATTTCCCCCAGTTCTTCCTCCCTCAAGAGTCCCTACCCACAAATGCATCAGGAAGTACAGTGGTGCCCCGGGTTAAGTACTTAATTTGTTCCGAGGTCCGTTCTTAACCTGAAACTGTTCTTAACTTGAAGCACCACTTTCGCTAATGGGGCCTCCCACTGCCGCCGCGCCACCGGAGCACGATTTCTGTTCTCATCCTGAAGCAAAGTTCTTAACCTGAGGTACTATTTGTGGGTTAGCGGAGTCTGTAACCTGAAGCGTCTGTAACCTGAAGTGTCTGTAACCCAAGGTACCACTGTACTACAGTGGTACATCTGGTTACGTACTTAAATCGTTCCGGAGGTCCGTTCTTAACCAGAAACTGTTCTTAACCTGAAGCACCACTTTAGCTAATGGGGCCTCCTGCTGCCGCCGCACCACCGGAGCATGATTTCTGTTCTCATCCTGAAGCAAAGTTCTTAACTCGAGGTACTATTTCTGGGTTAGCAGAGTCTGTAACCAGAAGCATATGTAACCTGAAGCATATATAACCCGAGGTACTACTGTATTTGTTGGGTACAAGAGGCTGGAGGGAGAAGGGAGAATTATCAAAACTCCTTCCTTTCTGCTGCTTGGAACTGCTGACAGGAGATGCTCCTGCTGTTGGAAACAAACTCTGGAGCCAAGCCATGCTTTTTGCTCCTTAAGTGGAGTTTATCTGAACTGATGGGACTTTTTGTGCTTGCTTTTTTTTTTTGGAAATACTTTATTAAACATGTGTATATGTGTAACTTGAGATTGCCCTATTTATAGTGCTGCTCTTTCCCTCTAAATCCTTTAACAGCTTTGGATCAAGTTACCTATAAAAATCGGCTCCTACCATATGTACCTGCGCAAACTTCAGGTCCTCTTCTGATGCCCTGTTCCATCTGCCAGAGGAAGTGAGCTTGGATACGTGATATGTGAAAAAGCCTGTTTATGTTCTGTTTACGTTTCCTGGTCTACCTTTATGCTCAGACTGGGTAACCAAGTAGCTGTACCGTCTTAATTTTCACAACAGCCCTGCAAAGTACACTGCTATCATTCCCATGTTAACAAATGGGAAGCTAATCTACCGGTGGGATCCATGAAGCAGTGTTTGAATCATGAGGGCAAAGAGGGGCTGCAGCCTCTCTTATCTTTTGTGGTAGTAGTCCCTTAGGCTATGAGGGACCTGGAGAAGTCACAGGTGGGGCTTGTGGAATTCTCTCTCTCTCAAGCTCCTACTAAAGTCAAAATTTTATGCATTTAGGAGTGAGTTCCACAACTTTGGGTGGCTCATTTCTCAAGGATACCCACATAAGGTCAAGCAGAATGTTGACACCTATGACTTTTTTTCAACTGGAACTCACAGAAACTCAGTTCTAGCACCTCTCAGGTGGGCGCCATTGCCATTACAAGGGAGGCATTCATTGTCAGGTATGCGTGCAGGACCCAGGCCCTGTGACCAATAGGACTCGGCAGGACTGGGGCAGGACTAAGTTTGTTCTGAAGAGGCAAGGCGCAGCCACACAGGTGAGGCTGATTGGTAACTCACAGCACCTGGTGGCAAGAGCCGGGAAGGGATATAAGGTCAGTATTTTCCCTTCGGCTCTTTGCCACAGCAACATGTTCCCTGCCTTGCTGCATTTGGTTCCTTGACTCCTTGCTTCTTGATCCTTGGACCCTTGACTTCATGACTCCTTGCTTCTTGATCCTCAGACCCTTGACTTCGTGACTCCTGGCTCTCTGACCCTTGGACTCTTGGCTTTCTGACTCCGGGCTTCTGGATTCCCATTCCTGCTCCCACCCTACCATCTTGGCCCCGGTCCTGATGTCCCCAGCTGAGACTTCGATCGCCCGTGAACCAGACTGTGACATTCATGGTGAGTTACAGCACCTCTTTTTCCTGAAAAAATAGCACTGTTTACATCTGAGGCAAAATCTGATCACACTCCTGACATGCTATCAGCTGGACTGCTTATTGGCTATGAGGAAGGCCAATCATTTTGGAATTTTAACAATAAGATAAAACCATAGAGGGTTTTCTACTATAAATTTGTAGAATCCTAGAACAGGGAAAGGAGGAGAAATTTGTAGGTGTCTATATTTCCCCGTTAAAGTAATTTTACTTGCTAGGAAAGGCATTAAGCTGATCTTGTGATACCTTGGCTATTTCTATCAAGAATGGAGTGCTCTCAAATCCCACTGGCTATTCTGCAAATGAGAAAGATGCTGAGGCTGGTTGTATTAGATGTGAAGCTCAGGATCTGTTTGAGGAAGTCTGAGGCTAACTATTAGCTGTAAGAAGATTCCACAAGTCTGACTTAACTTTTATAAAGCGGAGAGGGGGAATTTAATACCACCCAAAGCCAGTCAAGTAATAGATTTGGCTTCCCTCTCGCAGGAGTCTTCCTGTCTCCCTCCTTCAGCTGCCACAGCTCATCCCGTTCCCCTTTTGTGAATGATCTTTGTGTCATTGCCATCGCAAAGTGAACTGGGAAAGAATTTCCTCGGCTGCTACTTGATACACTATTATTCGCCTCTTATCATTTTAGCAAGGCAGTTTGCTGCTGTCAGAGGTAATGGAGACTGTACCACTAAGAAAATTGGCTGTAATTTATTTATCAATTGTTTTCTGCATACCACAAAATAGGCCATCTACTTTATGGCTGGGTCTAAGGTATTTGAGAGCCCCCGAAGTTCATGGTTTTCCGGTATTCTAAGTTCTACTTATGGCTTTTCCTGTATATGACACACAACACCACCTCTGTGGTCTTGAAGGCTGTTTTCTTCTTTGCTTTCTTTAGTCACAAATCATTCTGAGGCATCCCTTAAGTGCATTTGTATTGTTAAGTGCACCGGCCTGATTTGGTGTTAATTCAATTTGAGTGCCCTTAATATCTTGTGGGGGGTGATGCAATGCTTGCTAGCTGTACCTTGTAAAAAAAAAAGAAAAAAAAGAAACAGGTTTCAGGTCTGCCTGAGAGCTGAGCACCTTTCCCACAGCAATTTACCAAAGTTGCTGATAAAATTTTCATAAGGAAACCTTTTTAGTCTGACCCTATTGTGTTATCCCACCATTAAGACCCAGGGAATTGAGACCATCTTCTGGTGACAGTTTATTACGTTCTCCATTATTGCTGCGTATACGAAACCTGATGGGTCACCTCTCAAAAAGCCTTCTTCTTTAACCACAGGCACTGCTCTCTAGGCCCGGGCCTGGGAGTGTTATCGTTTGCTACTCTCCCTCTCGCTTTGTCAATATAACAGAGATGCACTCTTTATAAACCGGACACCTCTAACCTTGGCATGACAGGAGATTTGAGGGAAGTTCAGGGCCAGAAGGAAAGTAAAGAAAAAGGAGGCAGAGGGAATACAGCGAGATGCCAGAGCTGCACTAGGTAGCTCTTATTGATGGGAGGAAAACTCTTCAATAAAAATCTAATGTGAAAAGAATGATGATCGATGCTATCTCTCTGTTGCTAAAGGAACTGGATTAGGGAAATATTGACTTCACTCCAATAGTGGACGGAGGGCCAAAATGACAATGGGGAAAGCGGTGTAGCAGATGATGGCTCAAACCCACTATGTCTCTTGAAGCTCCACTTTAGGGCAGATTCTTCCCCCACCCCCTACATTTTGAGGGAATGGGGGCAAAAGTGTCTGTGAACAAATACATAGAGTTAAGGGGCTTGAAGAGGTTTAGTTTCCTCCAAATTAGTTCCCTCCAAATTAGTTTCCAATTAAATTAGACAAGCACCTAGCACTTTGATAATTAGGCTGTTACTAAATACATTTTTATTTAGGACGGCTTCCTTTGAAGTGTAACTCAGCAATTTTATGGAATATTAACTGTACAATTGTTGCTGAAGTTTTACTGTTTTTAGTTTTCTAAGACTATATCTTTTGAATTTTGTCTTGTTGTACACTGCTTTGGTATCTGTTAGCTGTAAAGAGGTTGATAAAACTCTGGGAAAAAAACAAACCCTCACCATTATAAAGCTGAAAAGCAAACCTAGAGAACTTTCCGCTCAGTCCTGTCTACATTTATGGACTCATTGACCCCCTACTCATTGAATGTTGTTAACTTCAATTGATTGACACATGTAACATATCTGCTTCTGTCCATTTTTTAAACCTCACTTGCAAAACATCCCATCCCCATTGGAAACACAGCACAACACACACACACACACACACACACACACAAAACTTCACTGCCCAATTCCTGCACCCAATGGAAGGGACTCTTGTTTACAAAAGCTACAATAAATGTGTTAATATGCCACAGGACTCTTGGCTGTGTTTTGTGGCAATAGACTAACATTCCTACCCTTTTGACCTCTGTTTAATGGATGTGGGAACAGACCTCGGACGTAAGTGAACAAAGTCCGGTGTACAGAAACAATGTCGGTAGGTGCCCAGTGTGTGTTTTTCTGTGCGCATGGCTGGGCTTTATGCAACTTTAGTTATGTGTCACGGAAATGATCTGATGAATTATTAGATAAAGCTCGAGGCAAAGAAAGAGCAGAGACACCTGTCAAAGGACTGTGCTGAGCTAGAATTTATAATACATTAGCTTATCACCTCTTGATCTCAGAGAGAAATCGAGGAAGATGAAAAGGATACACTTCTTCCCATATAACAGGGATGTGGCCCTTCACATGTTGCTGAACGCCAACTTCCATTGGCGAAGGATGATGGGGTTCGTGGAAAAATAACTTCTCGAGTGTCACAAGTTCCTCATCCCTGCTGTACAAATATTAAGGGAAAGTGTGTATACTTTTGTGTGTGTGTTTTTGAACAACTTGTGATTACAGCCTTTAGTTTGGTGCTTGTGGTGATAACACCACTGGAAGCAGACTACAGTCTTACTCTTTTACAAAGAACCCAGGAACTTCGCTCCAAAAATTGGAGGGGAAGGCAAAGATTTCATTCTTCCAAAGACTACCCCAATGTATTCTGGAGCATTAAAAGGATAAAAAAAGAAGTATGCTTTCATGTAGGCTGCCCTCAGCTTCTCCAGAGGTGGTTTTAGGGTAGCACGACTAGTTCAGCCACACTGGGTGTTGTGTTGCAGGGGTGCCCCAAGAATGCTGTAAAACAGAGCAAGAGTTGGGTTGTGTTTCCCCCCCAAATGTCACACAGGGTGCCACTAAAACTTGAAAGCCCAAAATCCACCAGTGGCTTGTCATCCACTTATTCTAGGAGATAGAATTCAAATAAAATGGCATTATAGAGGTTCTGGACTGGTCCACACTGTAGAAAGGCCTCTGAATGACCCTTAAGAAACTGTTATCAATAAATGTAGGTGGTATGATCATTCAGATTAATGGGATCTGCCCTTTCTTGTTTATACTCCAATATTTTCCAGCTGTATTTTCCAACTTGAGAGGTAAGCAACATATTGGGGGGGGGGGGTGTTTAAGAAGCCAGCATGGAGTTGAGGATTAAAGCACCTCTCCCCTTTTATTTTGTTATAAAGAAAGAAAAGCCAAATCAGTTATGGATCTGCTACATAACCTGTGGTTTGGTCCTATGTGTGAGAGAGAACGTTGTTTTCTAAGCAACAGATGAAGATTATTGGTTTGGAACTCTTAAATGCTAATATTGTATTCAATAATCAAACAAGCCAAAAACCCTGTCGAGTTAAGATCACAGCTGAGTCAAGCTCCACAAAACCAGGAAATTGGAAGTAACCTTCCATACACAGGTGTGCCCCATGACCAGCAAAGATGCTGTACAATGTCAATGTTGTTTTCTTGGCAGGGATACTGGGGTGGCTTGCCGATTCCTGCTCCAGGTGGATCACATTTGGTCAAAACTCTCCACTATGACCTGTCCATCTTGGGTGGCCCTGCATGGCATAGCTCATAGCTTCTCTGAGTTATTCAAGCCCCTTCGCCACAACAAGGCAGTGATTATGGTGCTGGAGGAGACTCATGGGAGTCCCATGGCCTGCAAGAAGATCAAACCTATCCATTCTGAAGGAAATCAGCCCTGAGTGCTCACTGGAAGGACAGATCGTGAAGCTGAGGCTCCAATACTTTGGCCACCTCATAAGAAGAGAAGACTACCTGGAAAAGACCCTGATGTTGTGAAAGATGGAGGGCACAAGGAGAAGGGGACGACAGAGGACAAGATGGTTGGACAGTGTTCTTGAAGCTACCAGCATGAGTTTGACCAAACTGCGGGAGGCAGTGGAAGACAGGAGGGCCTGGCGTGCTCTGGTCCATGGGGTCACGAAGAGTCGGAGGCGACTAAACGACTAAACAACAACAACATTAAATAATCTATGGTCTGTGAAAGTGTGTGGGAGAGGACTGTTATTATGGCGATAATTTTATTATTAGGGTGTCTGTCAATATACTTTTTACTAGGTTGCTTGAATAACTATGACCTAGTGTCCGGGTTTCCCTTTCTCTTCCTTTCCAGTCCCTTTTCCTTTTGTGCCATGACATTTTAGTGTGAGGACAGAGGCTGTCTTACTGTTGATTTTTGTTAAGTTGCTCTTGCAGCCTTTGGTTAAAGGGGGGGGGGTGTATCAACAGCCTTCAAATGACTGATAAATAAATTATTCTGGAGCTCACAGGGATGTATCTATACTTAAACCATGTGCACACTGAACATGTGAGGTGGGATTTGGACCCTCCCCCCATACTAACATGTCCCCTCTATATGGCTAATGAGACATTAGGGTGAAGGCCAGGTAATAAATTGTAATAAGTAGAGGCATACCTACGCTCCCTTGCACCCTTGTCACAGAGTTGTACAGTGGTACCTTGGTTCTCAAACTTAATCTGTTCCAGAAGTCCGTTCCAAAACCAAAGCGTTCCAAAACCAAGGTGCACTTTCCCATAGAAAGTAATGCAAATGAATTAATCCGTTCCAGTCTTTTAAAAACAACCCCCAAAACAGCAATTTAACATGAATTTTACTATTTAACGAGACCATTGATCCATAAAATGAAAGCAATAAACAATGTACTGCAGTCACAATCATCAGTAGCTGAACTGGGTTCCACACAGTCACAGAAACAAAACAAAAATAGCTACAAAAACAAAAATGCAAAATAAATGGCAAAAACAGACAGACCTCAGCATAGCACTCAAATTGGAAGCGTGGCACTCAAAATGGAGCATGTTCAGCTTCTAAAAAAAGTTCGCAAACCGGAACACATGCTTGTTTGAGTACCAAGGCGTTTGAGAACCAAGGTACCACTGTATTGGTAACCCTCCTCTTGTCGTGGCCAGAGGGGCTGTGCTGGGCTGGAGGGGAACAGCCCGGTTTTTGCATCTTGCTTGCCCTGTGTTCCTGGCAGGAGCCAACCTCACCAACCCCTAGGTACGTTCCTGATGACAATATAGTAATAATAATAGTAGTAATTTATGATGGAATATGTTGTTGCTAAGCCTTCAGCTACTGATAATACACTGCATTAGGCAGACTGTACCATCCAACATCATCTAAAGTGGAATCTAAGTTGGACTTTTCGCATATTTAAATTTCCTGTTCGGAGCTCATTAACTTCTCCCCCACCCCCAGCACTGTTGAATGGCAGGTGCTCTTCGGTGGATGCTGATTGGCTGCTCCACAGCTCAACCCATTGCAATCACCATTATATGTTTGAATGGCTTCTCAACACCCCTATTTTTTATGATCAGCCGTGCCTCTGGCTCTACCTTTGCTACACAGTCAAAGAGACTTGCAGGGCAGCTCCTGCATTGTGCACATGATTGTTTTCCTGTCAGTAAACTCGGAACGAACGCAATCACCAGGCGGCGAGTTTTTGCATTTGTCACTGAGAAGCACTTGGCATCCCGTAAGATGATGAACATCGGCGAGGAAAATCACGGCGCTCTGAGCGTTAGCTCAATCACAGCGACTGAGCTTGAGAGTCGGGTATCATTTGAAAAGTGTCATTTGTTAGGGAGCAGCGCCTGTGTTTTAAAAAAAGTGCTGAATCCCAAGTTGCTGGGAGTTTCTTAAATCAAGGTCCTTGGTTTAATAGCACATGGGGTTTTTCTTAAAAAATAAATAAATAATCTCAGCTGTATTGATTATGCTTCATGAACATTCACCTAACACTAAGGCTATATTCACACCTCCTGCTGCTGCTGTTCAAACCCAGCAGGAATGAAGAGGGAAGGTTTCAAGAAGTACCGCTCCTCTAAAAAGCAGGGGTAGATAGCATCTTGATGAAAGATCCAGCAACAACCGCATCAATCTGCTTTCTGCCCCATTCTACAAGAATTTACACTGAACTACCAGCAGTTCTATATTCTGAAAACAAACAAGATTAAAATGTTTCTTAAAAAGCAACTCCCATGCCCTCAGTGTCATAGGTAAAGGCAGAATTGTTCTTTATGCAACACCTGGAGGGCTAATGTTCCCCATCACTGCCCTACAGAACACAGAGTTTCTACAGGAAGAACATTTTCTGTTATAATACTTCCTCAGTGGGAGAAAGCGCGTTCTCCATAAACGAGAGCGCGTGTTGCGGTGTGGGCCGCCGGGACAGCCCTATTGTTGCCAGGCAGGTTAATGGTTGTTGCCTGGTACTTTGATTGGATAACCGGGTTGCTGGGGCAAATTGTATGTTGCAATTTGGGTGGGTGGGACCATAGTCTTTAAATATTGGGGCGCTCTGGTTTCTCTTTCTCTTTGCAGAGTGCATCGGATCACCTGCCCGCCCGCCCTCTTTTCCGGTTGACCTTGCTCTGCCTGTCATGGGGTCGCCTGCCTTGGTGCAGGGGCCTAGTAGGAATTTTGCCATTTGGCTGATTGGCTGTGCCATTTGGTTTTTGCCTACTACTTAGCAATTTGTCACAACTTGTAAGGTTGCGGTTAGGCATTGGTTATAATATGCTGGTGGTGGAGGGGTCAGGATAGGCTGTGCCTGCCCCTCCCATTGCGCTGAAGGGAATTCCGTTAAAGGAATCCTGGGGCTTGCCACGATTTCGTCCAATCCCTGTCATGGCACCAGGGCCGGCTAGCCTTGGGGAGCTGCTGGGGTGAGCGGCGTGGGTCCGACACTTAGCTCAAATGATCCCCGATTTTGACTTTCCCTTCTACTGGCTTCCGATCAGACTTCGGGATGTCAGTTCTGTCCCAGGTGGGGGGACAGATAGTCATAACCAATGTCTAAACAACCACTCACTGATTTTGTATTTTAATAAAGTTGTGGCCAAAATAGTGCCCAAAAACCAAAACAAAAGTTACGTGTTATGTGTGAAATTATTTGAGGGGTGGCCTGGGGACCTACACACGCAAGCAGTCCCCAAGGGAATTTTTCTCCTTGCACAGCCGAGGTGTAAGCACGCTGCCCCACGATGAATCCAGTGGCTGTAACAGGATCGAATTTACATTTAGTGAAATTAATGTCAATAAGCTCCAAACATGCTGTTCTTTCCCATTTAAAAAATAACAGCAGAAGGAAGAATTATATGGAAATATGAATGTATGGCAATGTGGGTAACGGGGAGAGAGAGAGAAGAAAAAGAGAGTTATTGATGAAGAAAATAGCAAAATATGTAAAGATAACTACAGCAAAAAAATCAACAAAGTCTAGACCTGGAGACAGCAGCTTTACCTTAAGAGGTCAGAACAAAAATCAAGTAGGTAAAAGATTTTTCTAATTGCTTAGTTTCCAGGACAAAAGCATTTGCTTAGTTTCAGTGTATCAGAATTCTGCTGAAAGTATAGGACTTAACAGCTCCCCATAACACACAACTACATACTAAATAGGGAATGGCTTATCCTCCCCGCCTCCAGTATTGTGGTTTTAAGGGCTCCGTGATACCTGGAAATTCAATGGATATGCCTTTTATTGACATACAGAAGTAGTAAGGTGGTTGAGTTTCACTGGTTGAGTTTCTACCTGCAGTGACCTAGGGAAAAGTGGTGCTAAAACAAATAATACAGTCTGCCTACCTTCCAAGTGATGTTTTCTAAATGGCCACCGAAAGCTGCCTCGGCGATCAACCCGCTATTTTTGAATTTGCATTGGCGCAAGAAGTCGCATTTCCACCTGTTCCAAAGTTTCTCTTTTCTTGCAGAGAATGGATTGTTTGTTTGCGGGCTTGTTTTTGCTTTAAAACTAAGAGCACTGGCCACCGCAGGGAAAAATCACATCTATCTCTCTCATGAGTGAGAGATAATAAATCACTCTTCACAGGTGAAATCTTTTATTTATGCTTTGGGATTCCCTTTTATTGAAGAAACGGAGCTTCTCTTGGCTTTGGCGAGGTTGCACTTTAGCAAGTGATTCAAATCAAGCTGACATCTCTTAGTGAACATTCTCAAGGCAGCGCATTTATGGCTGCGGTTCACCTGCTACTCATTCCGTCGCCTCACGGTAGATCCTTAGTCGGCCTCTTCTGGGTTTGCTTGTGTGTTGTTGCAAAAATGTCTTCCTGCTCTCCCAAGAAGCTCGTAAGCCTGGGGACGGGAAATGGTTTGTTTTGTTTCATTTTAAAGAAAGTTAGTAGGCCATTCTGTGTCCATTGCTTTTTTGGGGGGGGCGGGGGGCGGATCTAATACAGATGAACTTGTCTGAGCTATACATAAGCCTGACAGGCCCAGGATTTAAGGCGTGATCTATACAAGCTGCAGGATTGAGGTGGTAGAATGGATTGCACCACTTCAGAATGCTTTTTTTTTTAAAAAAAAATATTAGTAATTTCAAGTGTATCACCACTGCCTTAACTTCTCCATTCTTTCTTTGTATACCACTCCAACAATAATCTATACATTTTTTACAATATTTTCACCTTATTTTCCAACAGAGCCATTTCAAATCTTGATCTTTCTGTTTTAAACCCTCTTTTTTTATCTACTTTAAATACACCATTTAATTGGTGATACTGCAACCAATCTGCTAACATTTATTTCCTCAAATTTTCTCAATTTTAGTTAGCCATCTGCATCAATTAACAATTTTGGGCAGCATGGCCCCGAAAGATGTTTGGGACCAAAGATAATGATAAAATTGTTCATGTATGCAACAACTGTTGCAAGGACTTGATATGCACAGAATTGGGAGGAAATAGCAATACCCACGAAAGAAGAATGGATCAACAAAATAAAGGCCGACATGGAAAAATTAACTCCTAGACTATGAGACTTTAACGATAATGTGTTTGTAGAATAATAATAATAATAATAATAATAATAATAATAATGTACACAATATAGGCATATTCAGAGTTGCCTCAACCATAGAGCATACAGAAGTGCCTCTTTAGATCTAACTGTATATTGTGAAATTGCAGCCCAACTTGTCCACATTTTTCTCAAGATGGCAGGCTATGCTCTAAATTTGTCGACGTGATTTCAGCAAATCAATTAATCTTGCCAGATAGTTGTGGAGTCACTTTCTGCGCCTCCATTGTTCAGAACTTTTCGTTATGTCACTCCAGGTTTCAAACTAGTTTTTCCTTTCCCAGTTTAGTAGAATAACGGGGAGGAGAGAGCTTTGAGTTCCACTGATTTATTTATTTTTTTAAAGATAATTTATTTGTGTTTGTCTAAGAGAGGGGGGAAAAGTTCGCCCTGCCATATTTTCACAAGCAGGACCCTAGGATCTTGTAACACCACATATATTTCGACTGTTTATGTTCTCTATGAGCTGAGAACAGATTCCAGCTCTCTAGGGGATTTTACAGCTTGATGACATCTTCATTGTTATTATTACTCATTACAAACAGATTTCTGAGAGTGAAGTCATTCAGTGACAAACCCATCAACCACAGTTAATGGCAAGTGTTGCTGGAGTCAAACTAGAGACATTGTACAGGCACCAGGCACGGTCCAACATAATCTATGTCAGAATTAAAGCCTACTGAAATCAATGGTTGGCCATGGCAAATGGCTCATTCCACTTTTTTCCCCAATGGGACTTAGTCATCGCAAGGGACTTTTACTGGACTGTGCCCAACACATGTAGAAGAACAGGACTGGAAGGAATCAGTGTGCTATCCAAACCACAGTTTTGGCAAAAACATCCAGACTTTAATTAAAAATAAACACATGTTTATTTCTACCGAAAGATGAAATTCATGCTAGACAAGAAGCCTTTTAGTCGTTGGCCTAGAAACAGATACTACTTTATGTAGCGCCAGTGTGGTGTAGTGGTTAGGAGTGGTGGACTCGTAATCTGGTGAACTGGGTTCACGTCTCCTCCACATGCAGCTGCTGGGTGACCTTGGGCTAGTCACACTTCTTTGAAGTCCCTCAGCCCCACTCACCTCAGGGTGTTTTTTGTGGGGGAGGAAGGGAAAGGAGAATGTTAGCTGCTTTGAGACTCCGTCGGGTAGTGATAAAGCAGGATATCAAATCCAAACTCCTCTTCTTCTACTGTCTTCTGCTGATCTATGGCAATGAAACTATTCAGTGGTACGTCGGGTTATAGACGCTTCAGGTTACAGACTCCGCTAACCCAGAAATAGTACCTCAGGTTAAGAACTTTGCTTCAGGATGAGAACAGAAATCGCATGGTGGTGGCACGGCAGGTGCGGGAGGCCCCATTAGCTAAAGTGGTGTCTCAGGTTAAGAACAGTTTCAGGTTAAGAACAGACCTCTGGAATGAATTAAGTTCTTAACCCGAGGTACTACTGTATGTAACAGAGAAAGAGGAATCTGCCTCTTGCTTCTGTGAAGCAGAGTGTCTGTCATTATTAGAATCATAGAATACAGTTGGAAGGAAACCTAAGAGTCATCTAGGCCAATGCCCCTGCAATGCGGGAAGCTCAACTAAAGCATGCATGGCAGATGACCATTCGACCTCTGCTTAAAAACTTCCAGTGAAGAAGAATCCACTGCCTTCTGAGTGAGTCTGTTTCACTGTTGAACTGCTCAGAAAGTTTATCCTACTATTAAATTATTATTGGTACAGAAGGGAATCAGTGGCACTATGTCAAGGGCATATTTGTCTGAATGGAACTTCTTCTTCTTCTTCTTCTTTGACAATCCCTTGTAGCCGAGTAAGATTGTCTTCCATAAACACCGTTTTAACAATGAGTCTGTAAGTGACTGTGGAGACCAATTCTGGATTCACACGTCCTTCCATAGTGGGGACATAGATTTCCAGGTGAGAGTGGATCACGGTGAGGGTTTGCCAAACGTGCCTTCCTCTTAGCACGTTTCTCCCTTGCGTCCTGATTTCGGATGTTACCATAACTCCTTTGGTAAAGGCTGTTCTCCCATTGAAGCACTCGCAGGTTTCCCAATTGTTGGTGTTTATACTACATTTTTTTAGATTTGCCTTGAGAGTCTTTAAACTTCTTTTGTTGACCACCAGCATCACGCTTTCCATTTTTAAGTTCGGAATAGAGTAGTTGCTTTGGAAGACGATCATCAGGCATCTGCACAACATGACCAGTCCAACGAAGTCTGAGTCCTGCAAACCCTGTATCTGTTTTTCAGTTTGGGTTCCAGATTTGTGGTTGCTGTATCAAGTGAGGAAGAGAAACTGCAGAAGAGGGTGGAAATCCAGAGAAGAACTTTCATGATGAGTGAAGGAATGGTTAACTGCCTGCACTCTGCCCACTGTTTCTGCCGTGCAAATCCCACTCCTTCCTTGCCCTGCTTTGCAGCAGGCATGGGTCTCTAACTGCTGTGTGCTGCAAAAAGTGCAAATTGGCCCTAAGGGAGCTTTCTGTTTGCTTTCTCTTAATGTAATTGAATTTGGAAACCAGGAGCTTTGCATGGGAGAATCCAAGCTAGAATGTGGAAGGTTTTGCGTTCTGAGCAGAGAGGAATATACTACCACGCAACATCATGGTTTATTGCTTCAGTATTATACTTCATATAAGACGCCTGCTTCTTGGGAAAAAAGCAATGACAAACCTACACAGCATCTTAAAAAGCACAGACATCACCTTGCCAACAAAGGCCCATATAGTTTAAACCATGGTTTTCCCACTAGTGATGTATGGAAGTGAGAGCTGGACCATCAAGAAGGCTGATCGCCGAAGAATTGATGCTTTTGAATTATGGTGCTGGAGGAGACTCTTGAGAGTCCCATGGACTGCAAGAAGATCAAACCTATCCATTCTTAAGGAAATCAGCTCTGAGTGCTCACTGGAAGGACAGATCGTGAAGCCGAGGCTCCAATATTTTGGCCACCTCGTGAGAATAGAAGACTCCCTGGAAAAGATGTTGGGAAAGATGGAGGGCACAAGGAGAAGGGGACGACAGAGGACGAGATGGTTGGACAGTGTCATAGAAGCTACCAGCATGAGTTTGACCAAACTGTGGGAGGCAGTGGAAGACAGGAGTGCCTGGCGTGCTCTGGTCCATGGGGTCAAAAAGAGTCGGACACGACTAAATGACTAAACAACAACATTATACTTCATCTGTTTCAATAGGATTCCACCCGACCCCAACAAGTGAAGGCAGCAATGGGAGGAGAGAATACAGAAAAAAGAATTAAGAAATATCTGTTGGAATCCTGCAAAGCTGGCTTCTTGCTAGACAACTCAGTTCTCATCCAGAACCATGTTAATGTTGGCATTCCGTGTATTGCAAGCCCTTAATCAATGTAAGCTGCAAAGTTCCAAAACATTTGGTCCTTGTGACATGATGCTCATTACAATCTAACCTCATTCAAGGCTGGGCATACTGAAAACAGAAAATGTGCACAAGATTTTCAGGTAGACCCTCTTCCCCAATATTAATTAAACCAGCAAGTTTAGCAATGTCACACCCTATGGTGTTAAATTACCTAGGCTACTTGATAATGATAAATTATTATTATTATTATATTTCTACCCCGCCCATCTGGCTGGGCCTTCCCAGCCACTCTGGGCAGCTTTCAACAGAACATTAAAAACAGAATAAAACTTCAAACATTAAAAAAACTTCCCTAAACAGGGCTGCCTTCAGATGTCTTCTAAAAGTCAGATAGTTGTTTATTTCCTTGACATCTGAAGGGAGGGCATTCCACAGGGCAGGCGCCACTACCAAGAAGGCCCTCTGCCTGGTTCCCTGTAACTTTGCTTCTTGCGGTGAGGGAACTGCCATAAGGCCCTTGGAGCTGGACCTCAGTGTCCGGGTTGAATGATGGGTGTGGAGACACTGCTTCAGGTATACTGGGCCGAGACCGTTTAGGGCAGGCACCCCCAAACTCTGCCCTCCAGATGTTTTGGGACTACAGCTCCCATCATCCCTAGATAACAGGGCCAGTGGTCAGGGATGATGGGAATTGTAGTCCGAAAACTGGAGGGCCGAGTTTGGGGGTGCCTGGTTTAGGGCTTTAAAGGTCAACACCAACACTTTGAATGGTGCTCAGAAACATACTGGGAGCCAATGTAGGTCTTGCCGCAAGTCAGCCGGTCCACCCTGCATGAGCAGTGGTCAGGGATAATGGGAGCTGTAGTCCACCAGCACCTGAAGGACCAAAGGCTCCCCACCCCTGAGCTACCTGGACACATTGCCAGCTGTGTATAGGTGAGGTTCTCCATTCTTACTTCCTTCTGTCCCCTGAAACACAACAGCACAAAGTGAGTGAGTGAGGCCCCAGGGCTTCGCCCAAAGAACGCAGAAATTAGACTGGTGGAGCTGAGATGAGGCAGTGTGGAATTATTGGTGCTAAGTGTTGAGAGTTGCATATCTCATCTTTGATCTATGCATAGTTATCTAAGATGCTTGACCCGGCAATGAACAACAGCAAACTAAAATGGGAGACCAGAACGTGGTAAACTGGAAGTCTGTTTTGGAACCTAGATCATTCCCCACCCCCTCTCTTTTGAAGAACAGCAGAATTAACAGCTCATTGTACCTCTTTCTCTACTATAATTTCTATTTTTAAAAACCAACTATCCCAGAATTGTGTTTGTAAAAAAAAGATACATTTGTCAAGAGAATCTCTTTTGTTCAATTATTCTAACTGCTATTGATTGCCATCTTCTCGGGGTATTGGAGATTGAGAAAAGTGTGGGTAATTGATTACATAAGATACCCATAAGTGTTAGCAAGAGCCATCAGTTTAACGGAGGCATGTAAAACTGTATTGTTCATTAATATAAAAAGCCACAAATAAAATCTTAAACAACAAGGATAAAAGGAACGGACAGTCAGTACTGGGCTGCAGAGGCAATTAGCTTGACTTTAGGGTAAGACAACTCCTCTTCTGTTAAAGGCTGAACTAGATTACGCCGGGTACTTTAGGGTTGATACAAGATAGCTGGTTCCTTACAGAATGCCTACATGATTTTAGTGTATCAACCCAGAGAAGGGCAACCCCACAATAACAGAACTAGTTAGAAATCTATTAAAAAACTCAAATGAAAATGCATTTTAATAGTCAATATCCAGCGGCATGTCTAACACAGAGAATATTGTTACGTAAAAGCCCTACCTCAAGCAGAGGTCCCTTTAAAAAAATGCCCATATCGTACTTGCAAGAGTCACGTTCTGCTTTCTCGGTGGCTTCCAGTGACTGCAAATTCTCTAGGCAGATACTGGCGGTACAGTTTTTACTCAGGGGACCATATGCTAAGGATAAGGAAAGACAGTCATTGTGAACGACAACCCACATTCTGGTCATGTATCTCATTTCAAGTTCCTTTTCAAGATATGAAAAATATATAGTTTGCGTTGCTCCATCCATTTCATTCCTGAGTTCAGCCTCAATTCTGATTGTCGTCAAAAGAGCCTGGAAAAACAGCTTTAGTCACTGGATGCAACAATCAATAGAGCAGGGAGATTTGCATAAAGGAGGGTATATAAATCTTGTGAGTGGCATTTCCTCCCCACTATCATGTCTTGCGGGTTTTAAAAAACCAGTTTTGTCTTTGTGGACAGGAAGTCCCCTGTTCTGAAAGGCCGATCGGGCTTTTTGATGCAGCCTTCTGCCATCTGCAGGTGATATCTCCTGGGGTGTGTGGAACGAATGGTTCAGTTTTCATATGTACATGCAATTCAGAGTTTGGTAGCAGTTGCAAAAGAACCATTCCTAGTGCATCTGGATCGAGACTGCAAACGTTCATGTCATAAAGGTAAAGGGATTCCTGACCATTAGGTCCAGTCGTGACCAACTCTGGGGTTGCAGCGCTCATCTCGCTTTATTGGCTGAGGGAGCCAGCGTATAGCTTCCGGGTCATGTGGCCAGCATGACTAAGCCGCTTCTGGTGAACCAGAGCAGCGCACGGAAACACCATTTACCTTCCCGCCAGAGCGGTACCTATTTATCTACTCGTGCTGGCGTGCTTTCGAACTGCTAGGTTGGCAGGAGCAGGGACCGAGCAATGGGAGCTCACCCTGTCGTGGGGATTCAAACCACCGACCTTCTGATCGGCAAGTCCTAGGCTCTGTGGCTTAACCACATCCCTCATGTCATAAAAGAGATCAACAAAATGACTACTAGGTCTACAGTCCTGTGCACGCTTACTTGGGAGTAAGTCCCTCTGAATTAATAGACTTTGGCTCTATGCTACCTTAGGCTACTGCCTCTCAGACTACATAATTCTAAAGCTATCACCACTATGAAGTGCTTCAGGAAACCTCCATTTTCTATCTCTCTCTCAATCTTGTTTTCTCTTGCTACTCACAGACCCATCACTCTCTCGCTTCCTGAAAACTCGTAGAGCCTGTTGTCACAGACAAGAATATATGCAGTTGCTCTCCTGATCTGGCCTGTTCTGAAAAAGGAGCCTGGTTAATTAACATTGATTACAATCCACCAGCTGCAAGTAAAAATTGATTGCAAGGGGTCCCTAATTTACATGCTTCTCTTTCCTGGCTCCTCTTCGCACCCCCCCCCCCTTCCTGCGTTTTGCTACCCATTGGCAGAAAGACACAGAGACTGAACCCAATTTTTAGATGTGACAAGAGGTACCCGGGTACCTCGGATATGACAACTGTGATTCTCATTGTCCTGCCTTATCCCCCACCCCTCGGGAGAGTCGTTTGTCAGCCCTGCAAATTGCCTGCATGCATATTTCGGCCGCGTTCATTGCTCTTATGCCTGTGCACGTGTGTGTATCAAGAGAGAGGAGCAAGGGTATTGATTTCGGATAGCCAGGGAGAGCGGCTGGGATATTAGTAAGGAGCCGAGAGAACACAGCACATAAACTTTTATGACACAATGTCAAAAGCGGATTGCGCCAACATAAATGAAAAGGACAACATGTTACTGTAATTAAGGCAAACACACACCATTTATCTATCGGTATAAAGGGGGCTTCTCGGAAGAGTACGCAGAAACAGGCACCTGGCTGGGTGGGAAGTCTAGAGGTTGGAAGAGTTGCTCAAGGGTTAGTGCGGAGGAAGAATGTCCAGAAGAGACCGGAGTTCTTTCTAAGCATGACTAATTTGATTCAACAAAGCCACTTCCGTCCTCGACAAAGGAGGTGGGGTTGCGGGCTTCACGCCCCCCCCCCACACGCGGGGCTGGCTTCAGCCCCGCGATAGTTGGGGAATCCCAGTCCACCTTTCACCCCTGGGCCAGCCAATTGCCTGGCACCGGGGGCGGGGCCTCGGCTATTTAACCCGGCTGCAGCCGAGCCCCCTCCTCTTTCTTTCCTTCCCCACAGGTGATCCGGTTTTTCCCTCCCGTCCCACCCTCTAGGCTAGGCGCCTAGGTTTCCTGACGTTGCTATGAACTACGGTTGGTCGCCGTCAAGGGGCCTAGTAGGAATTTTCCCAAATGGCAGATTGGCACCAGTCATTTGGTTTTCGCCTACCTGGTAGCAAACCCTCACAACTCTTCGGTATTGGCGGTTAGGCATTGGTCAGGGTACAGACCCGTTGTTATGCAGATGAAGGGGGGGAGGAGCGCCATCACCTTCCCCAAACAAGGGTAGTCCGGTAAAGGATTCCGGGGGGCGTGGCCTTGTCCTAAGCCTAGGGAGGTGTGGGCCCCGGCACGCCCCCATGCGGTGACATTGGGGGAGGTCCTAGTTGACGTGCCTCAGCAGGACTCCTCCCCCCGGTGATTAACCCTTCCGGCTTTTAGCCGGTTTGTAGTGAGGACCAATGCCTAAGGCCAATACCTCTCATTTCCTGTAATCAATAAAGTTGTGGCCTAATTCGACCCATTAACCTGAATTCTTGTGTCCTGTGTCTTTATTTCTCTGGTGGGAGGCGGGAAATCGCCACGCAACATGCAATGATAGCTAATTTGGATGAAGGCATGTGCCTTATGGGGCCTTTTGGGAAATTGCTTGATTTTCCTTGATTGTCCAGCTCCGAGGGCCTTCTGGCAGTTCCCTCACTGTGAGAAGTGAGGTTACAGGGAACCAGGCAGGGGGCCTTCTCGGTGGTGGCACCTGCCCTGTGGAACGCCCTCCCATCAGATGTCAAGGAAATAAACAACTATCTGACTTTTAGAAGACATCTGAAGGTAGCTCTATACATGGGCAAGGCCATGGGGGGGCAGCCCCCCCCAAATCAATAAAAATCATCTGAAGGCAGCCCTGTTTAGGGAAGTTTTTAATGACTGATGTTTTAATGTATTTTCAATCTGTTGTTGTAAGCTGCCCAGAGTGGTTGGGGAAACCCATCCAGATGGGCAGGGTAGAAATATTATTATTATTATTATTATTATTATTATTATTATTATTATTATTATTTATTTTATTTATTCTCTCTCTCTCTCTCTCTCTCTCTCTCTCTCTCTCTCTCACACACACACACACACACACACACACACACACTCTCTCTCTCTCTCTCTCTCTCTCACACACACACACACACAGATGCACAACATATAATTCATGCTTTAGCTATATATTTCAAAAATTGTCATGTACCACAGCTTGTACTAGTTCTCCTCATCGCCTCAACTGCAACGCAGTTCTAGAAGATTATATTTCATCACAATACTTGGCATTGTTATTATGATAAAAAAGGTGCCTCCCTCCAAAGTATTGGCCAAAGAAAGGTGAGAGAACAAAAGAGATTTGGAATGGTGGGGGTGCCAACTTTAATCAAATATTGGGGGAGCGGGGGCAGGTAAGTCCTGCCCCGCATCATAAATCACATGACATAGTGCATGCACACCATCTGAATGGCAATCACCTTTTTTGGGGGGGGGGCAGCCATCACTGTGCAAAACCTGTGACTGGCACATGGCTGAAGAAATCCGAGGGCTGCTGTGGAGTTGGCTGCTTGGGTTGCTGAGTTATTCTTGTGTTTTGCTGGTGGGAGTGCTGAAGGCTGCAGGAACTGCATTTCGCCGTCATGGCTGCTTGGCAAATCAGTTGCTGGTCCCATTTTTATCTGAGAATCAGATAAAAGAACGGGGTTGCGGGGAGAGAGAGAGATGCGTAAGTTCCCTGAAAAATCCCCCAAGCTATTGACCAGACCTTCCCCGGGCTCTGAAATGCAGCTTGCACACAGCCTTAAGCCCCAAAGAGCAGTAGATGAATGGTGAATACTAAAATGATGTCAACAGTTTGTGCAGAGGCCAAAGAAAATACTAAGGGGCCCTTCATGGCTTCATCCCTAAGTTTGCTGAAGTACATCTGTGAGTAATAAGTTTCCTTTCCCTTTCAGACACAGCACAGTGCAGTACATCTGAAATAGGTTTCCTGCCCATTTATTTTGTTTCCTTGGGGGTCAGGGGCATTTTGAACCGAAAATTCAGACTATCCGTGGTGGCCTCATAGACTGACTCCACAGGCCCAGGGAAGGGTGCTCTTTCTCCACGACTCTTGCAAAACCATCGCCGCATCATAAAAATTGAGCCGTACTAGGGCAAAGACAGATGTAATATGAAGAAACGATTTTTAGGGAATCTTTCAGACTGTCTTCCTCGCAGTTTCCCACTTTGCTGTACAGTGGTACCTCAGGTTAAGTACTTAATTCATTCCGGAGGTCCGTACTTAACCTGAAACTGTTCTTAACCTGAGGTACCACTTTAGCTAATGGGGCCTCCTGCTGCCGCCGCGCCGCTGGAGCGCAATTTCTGTTCTCATCCTGAAGCAAAGTTCTTAACCTGAAGCACTATTTCTGGGCTAGTGGAGTCTGTAACCTGAAGCGTATGTAACCTGAAACGTATGTAACCCGAGGTACCACTGTATAGATTTGCATGCCAGTAGTGAAATCGGCTCTGGTTTAGCTGTTGGGATGGCTCCTTCCCCTTGCTTTAAAGTACCACCACAATGTGTTTTCTTTTTAAAAATCAATTTTATTAAAGGTTTTCAGCCATCAGCGTTCAGCCCGGACACTGAGGTCCAGCTCCGAGGGCCTTCTGGCAGTTCCCTCCTTGCGAGAAGTGTCCTGCCCTTTTCTCCAAGGAGTTCAAGATGGTGTACATGGTTCTCCCCTCCTTATTGCATCCCCACAACCATCCTGTGAGGTCGTTTTGGCCTCAGAGGCAGTGAGTAGCCTGAGGTCACCCAGTGAGTTTCATGACCTTCGTCTTTCAGTTCAGGTCTTTCCAGAACAATAGAAGACCTATGCGTTATGGCCTTTACTGCATCAGTCTCTACAGCCACAGCAGGAACTGCAACCTTCTAGCAGGCTGGACCTCATCCCCAAAGACACACTCTTCCATTGCCTTCTGAGACAGACGGGTGCCAACCTGGGGGTGGGGTTATTGGTTTGGTTTGTTCTTGTTTTTAATTTTGTGTTTTTATCTTGTGTTTTTATTTTGTGAACCACCCTGAGATCTTTGGGTGAACAGTGGGATATAATAATAATAATAATTTATTATTTGTACCCCAGCCACTCTTGGTGACTTCCAACAAAGACCAAAAATACACTAAAATGTCACACATTAAAAACATCCCTGAACAGGGCTGCCTTCAGATGTCTTATGAATGTCAGGTAGTTGTTTATCTCTTTGACATGTGATGGGAGGGTGTTCCACAGGGTGAGCGCCACTACCGAGAAGGCGCTCTGCCTGGTTCCCTGTAACTTCTCGCAGTGAGGGAACTGCCAAAAGGCCTTTGGAGCTGGACCTCAATGTACGGGCTGAGCGATGGGGGTGGAGATGCTCCTTCAGGTATACTGGGCTGAGGCCGTTTAGGGCTTTAAAGGTCAACACCAACACTTTGAATTGTGCTCGGAAACGTACTGGGAGCCAATGTAGGTCTTTCAAGATAATATGTTGGTATGGGAAACTGTCGTGTAACGGGCCAATGGCCGTAATAAAGATCAATCCAATCTTTCAAGACTGGTGTTATGTGGTCTTGGCGGCCGCTCCCAGTCACCAGTCTAGCTGCCGCATTCTGGATTAGTTGTAGTTTCCGGGTCACCTTCAAAGGTAGACCCATGTAGAGCACATTGCAGTAGTCCAAGCTACTTGAAAATTAAGTCTACCAATCAATCAATCATACACCCAAACCCCTTAAAATCAACACACCTCCTACCATCAGTTTGAGATTCAACCCACCATGTGAACCCATTTCTACATCTCCCTATATTGCTGGCATTTCCTTCTCTACTTCTCATTAGGATTCACAAGTATGAATCAGATTTAGAAATGTGCCTGTGTGTGTGTGTGTGTGTGTGTGTGTGTGTGTGTTTAACACCAACATAATGAACAGAAATAAAGACGTCTCAGCTACATGTTCTTTAATTTCCTAAACCCCCCTGCAGTAGCAGCAGCAGCCAGCTGTATTAAATAGTTCCACTACTGCAAATAAAAGGAGAGGATTTACAGTGATGAATTTATAGCAGGGTCATTACAGTTATAAAAACAACAGTGAGCTGCTTTGGGAACGGCTAAGAAAGTGAGACAAGGTACTTCGCAGACCCAGGGAGGGAATAGAGAGAGAGGTCATTGTAACTTCCTGCTTTCCCCTCTGAGTGCTGCGGTAGCTGTCAAGTGCAAAGAGGATGAATTTCTCCTTCCAGCATCAGCTGGGATTGGGAAATGTGTATTGGAAAGGGATTCAAGTAATTGAAACACATGCAGCAAGTTTCTTTAGTGATTTGCACATTTAAAATAGAGGACAATGACAGAATTCATTGTGTGCTGTTCCTAAAGTATCAGAAAGGGAGAAATAATCATTTTACTCATCCCTAATGTTAACTCCAGAGGAAGCATATGTAAAAACAACAATCCCAAAACAGATTCTTTAAAGCCAGCATGTTCAAGATAAGGGCATGCATTTTGGGGGTGCCATCCACAAGCCAGTGTGCTTCCGAGTATTTACCAAAATGTAGATTTCCTGGGGCTGACATTGTGGTAGCATCCATCCAATTTCATCTGTCTTAAGAACAGCACAAAAGGCCTCATGCTTTGGTGTGCTACCACAAGGGGGTTGGGGTGTGTGTGACAGATCGAGTTGTATCAAATCCCCCAGAAATCTCATTCTGGTCTGTTGTACAGCAGTTTTCCTCTGGTGTGGTCATGCTGGGATAACGCAAGTCTGTTAACTATAGCAGTTTAATTCACTGAAACTGCACATGCTTATATGCATTACTATGTGGTTTAATTTGATTGGTTGGTAACTGAATTCTCTAGCAGTTCTCATGTGATTGGTTAACGTTGGTCACATGGGAGTAGTGAAGGAGAGACACTGTTTTATGTGACTATGTTTTCGAATCCACTGTGAACACTGCTAAGTTGAATAGAGTGTTGCTGTGCTCTTCTCTGCTTGAAAGAAGGGAGAGCAAAGCTGCAGGAGAAGGTAAAAGCGGATATCTCTCATAGGAGCTGGAAGGCATGGCCTAACTGAGATACAGAAGGCTGAGTGCTGAGCTCTGGAGAGGAAAATACAGTTGTTTGGAAGCTAGAAGAAGAGACTGTAAGCCCATGCTTGTGACTGTAAAGATCATGTTTGAATTCATCTATAACAGGGATGTCCAACTTACAAGAAACTGCGATCTGTTCCCACTATAAAAAAACTGGCAGAGATCTACTCATTGGATTGACAAACGTTGTTGAGCTTTTTTTGTGGTGGGGATCTTGTGATCGACCGTGATCTACCATGTACCCCCGCGATCGACCGTGATCTACCATTAGTAGATCAACCAGTAGTAGATCAACCATTCGATCAACCAGTAGTTCGTGATCGACCTGTTGGACATCCCTGATCTATAAGTTTCTGCAAGTAAAGCTTTTGAATGACAATGTCTGGACGTTGGTTTAATTTCCCAAGAAGGGTGTCAGTCATATATATGATTTGAGCTTCTTAGCTGCGATTTCACTACTCTTACTTCAACATTGTGCAGCCCAAAATGCTTATGCTAGTGGAACTGTTTAATCGGATACCATATTGTGATTTATCCTTAAGTACCACTGCATCACCACTATTGCTACAAAGAGTCTTGTAACAAATCTACTACATAATATGGAAGGTTTTTTGTCCACTATGAATTTGGACACTTCTAAGTGTCTAATTAAGTGTCTAATAACCAAATTTTGTGTGATGGTTCCTGAGATCAAGGCATAGGTTTTCATCTAGGTTTGGTTACAGTTGGGTACAATTTTGAATCAAAATGATGGAACAAACCTTTCAAAACTGCGCTGATATTTTGGTGTGTTTTTGAGCAATACTAGATACAAGACATCAAGTTTATTTTGAAGTGGACTCTAGTTTATGGCTAGCTATACTAAAATTGTTAGTTTTTAAAGGTTGCTCAAAACTCCTTTTTTGTTTTTGCTGCAAAGGAGTAAGATAGCTATCTCTCTGGAAGCTATGCAACAATGAAACTCAATTTTCATATTTCAGTATTAAGAGAAACTGTATATGTGGTTTAATTCAAAAACCAGTACACACTAAGGGAACATTCAACTGACTTCAAAGCATGTTGTATTATACTCCAAGTTTACTTGCCCATGGCTATGGGATCTGTTGCCAATGAATACAGCAGCTAAATTATTACTAAATTATCCTGCAGTCATACATCTGAACAGCCCAGTGAATAGTCCACATATTTGCCATTTGCATGAGTTAGCACCAACATGGAGTACAGTAAATTAGAATAAGATCAAATAACAGTGGTTTTTTTCACCTATACTAAATGTTTGTCAAGGTGTTTGATTAGGATACTTGAAATGGTATGAAATCTTGTGCCTCAACTTGGGCAGAATTGGTTTAGGGAGAATGATATCTCCCAGGGAAGTTTCAGAGGTGGTATTCAACTTCCTTTGGGAATCAGTGTTTCCAAGGATGGGCAACGGGAAAGACGATATATTGCCTTATGTAGGTATGGAGGAGAAATTTGATTCAGGTCACATTTAAAGGCGGACTTATCTAATTTGCAAAACAAAATGTGAACTGAAATTTTGCCACCCTTCAAAATTCACACCTCTTTGGAGTTTGCAGTGCTGTTCTCCAGCCACGTAACAGGCACAGAAATGTACATATTAGTTCAAAGCATGTACATAAATGAATACATTAGTGAAAATAATCTACAGAAATGCATCACACTATGGAATATTGCTTGCAAAATGTGTATGTTAGCCAAAAAGTGTTTATAAGGAGATGTTAACATTAAAAAATGCTGATCAATTTTCTTGATCATTTTTTTTTAAAAAAACCACACACACCCTGAAATTCCCCACAGAAAGACGGAGAACCGAATTTAAGACTGTAAAAATGAGAAACGTAGAGAACTGAAATTTTCAGATTCGCCTATCCCTTGCCTTAAGTGTTACATGATTGCTGCCTACCTGGGAATATTGAACTCTATGGGGCTTGTTTCTCATGTCTAGGATTGCAGTGTTGCAGCACAATCCTTGGTAGGTCTATTCAGAATTAGTTCCACTGAGGTCACTGAGGCTTATTCTCAAGTAAGTGGGTACTTGTTTCTGTAAAAGTCAGATTTACTCTATAATTTGTCCAGTGTTCAAGGTAAAAAACCCCCATTAATTTTCCTCCCATAGTAAAACTGCCTGCTTTTTCCATCAGCTGTAAGGCCACATTACTTGTCTGTTAAATTGCAAAGCCCTCCTGACTTTTCACCCTCATCTAAAATTACTTGTAACCAGAAGCTCTGGCCAATGTATATTCTTAGCCCAATTAGAGCATGTGAAATTTTTCTGTTCCAACTGGTCATGAACACATCCTTTCTTAGCAGGTACTAATTTAAAGTCGACCAGTTTCCTGGTGTATCAAAGGCTTACGCAATCCATTCTTTAATAGCAAAAGTGAGATGTTAGACAATTCCCCTTCAGAGAAGGAGAGCTGGAAGATGAAAATACAACAATGGCTTTTAAAAGCCCATCTGGCCGATATGAGGCGATGAAAAGTGTAGAATTTTGCATATCAGCCAGCTTAAACAGGAAAGGACTTCAAAAGGATGATACTATCTGATAGGTATTAGGTGAACTTTTCATTCCTCTTTGAAGTTGCATCTAGTATATAACGTGGATGTGCTGAGTCCCTCTTCTTGGATGACTGCCATCTTTGGATCAACAGGCGTAGAGTATATCACCATTATAGTAGAGAACACAACAGCAGTTTGACTAGGGTAGACATGCATCTTTCATGGGTGGCGATGTGCTGGAAATCTAGGGTTTTGTGCAGGTTCAGAAGTCATCCCAAGCATTCTGACATATGGCATTTGTGTAAGCAAGTGAAGCATGGACTATGTAGGACAGTACTTTCAGACATTCAGAATGTTGGTGCTGACCTTTAAAGCCCTAAACGGCCTCAGCCCAGTATACCTGAAGGAGTGTCTCCACCCCCATCATTCAGCCCAGACACTGAGGTCCAGCGTCGAGGGCCTTCTGGTGGTTCCCTCATTCTGAGAAGTGATGTTTACAGAGAACCAGGCAGAAGGCCTTCTTGGTGGTGGCACCCACCTCCAGTCAGATGTCAAGGAGCTTCACAATCTTCCAATATACCTGAAGGAGTGTCTCGACCCCCATCGTTCAACCCGGCACTTAGGTTCAGCTCCAAGGGCCTTCTGGTGGTACCCTCCCTGCAAGAAGTGGAACCAGCCAGAGGGCCTTCTCGGTGGTGGCACCCTCCCTGTGGAATGCCCTCCCATCAGATGTCAAGGAAATAAAGAACTATCTGACTTTCAGAAGGCATCTGAAGGCAGCGTATAGCTGAGTCCTAGATCTGACATTTGAGACATGCTGTTATTGACTTCTGCAACTGACAGTGTAATCCACTAATCTGGAATCATTGTGGGCATGGGTTGATATGGGCCAGATCCTGCAATATGAAAAAAGAGCCTATGATATTTAAACTATCCTAAGTAGGTACTAGAAGTGCTATAACAGATACAACATTGCATGCCACATCTTCTTGCATTTAACTATTGAACTTGTTAAGAAGCAGATAACAATACATCATGAAGACTGCTTTCTTTCTTTTCGTTCTGCCACTATTATTGTAATCAGTATATATTTACTTCCTACTCCCAGAAAGAAAGTCTCCTTTTCGTCTGGCTTAAACCATTGGAAATCATAGCCAATCCATGCAGAGCGAATAGAATTACATGAGCATAAAACCTCAGGAAGAGTCGCCCAAATCTGTGCCAATTAACTTTACAGCAGTTGGATCAGTTAAAGGACTTATCAAATCTGCCCCAGTCACATTTGTTGACAAAGAGCTTTGTATTTCATCCCTTATTAGCCAGAACATTTTGCTCTAACCTACGTCTTGTTATTGTCACAAAACAGCACACATGTCAACTTGCTTGTGCCTGCTAATGTTACAAATTCATCAGGGAGGGTTAAGGTTGTAAAACAAGCATATTAAGTTCATGCATAAAAAGCGCAAGGCAATCATTTACAACTGCTACGTAAATACGCTTCCTTGATTTTTCTCTGTCAGGAAGTTGTAGGAGGCCAAGGTCAAGTACCCACCAAGTACGCAGCTCACCTCAACCAGGTTCTTCTGTATGTGAAGAGATGGATAAATCACGTTAGGTTTCGTGGCTCTTATTTTGCTTTTCCTCATCATACCATTTCCCTAAGGCTGCTCCATTGGGGCCCAGCTTTGAACTATGGTTCAGAAGTAGGGAGATGGGATCTGAACCTTGGCTGTTCTCAGAGGCATAGCAAGGGGCCAGCAGGGGCCATCACCCTGGGCCCACATTCAGAAGGCTGCAACTGGACTACAGTGGTCTCAAAGCTGCTGTGGGAGGGAGGTGGCTACCTTTTCTGGCCCGGCAACGTGACCTGCACAGCACGCACATCTTCTGGGTGGTCGGATGGACTGGGAGTGGAGAACAGGCAGCCATTCAGACCTTCTCCTGCCAGGATGGAGCCCCTTCTCACTCCCTGCCCCCTTGGTGCCTTGGGATAGGGTGTGTGATGGCCTGGGGCTTGGACTCGGAACCAGAGGAAGAAGAAGAGGGGTTTGGATTTGATATCCTGCTTTATCACTACCCGAAGGAGTCTCAAAGTGGCTAACACTCTCCTTTCCCTTCCTCCCCCACAACAAACACTCTGTGGGGTGAGTGGGACTGAGAGACTTCAAAGAAGTGGGACTAGCCCAAGGTCACCCAGCAGCTGCATGTGGAGGAGCGGAGACGCGAACCTGGTTCCCCAGATTGCGAGTCTACCGCTCTGAACCACTACACCACACTGGAGTCTCAGTCTGCACCGGATCCTTTGTCTCAGGCATCATCTGGACCAAGTCTGGGGCCTGATCCTGCAGAGTCTCAGTCTGCACAGGTTCCCCTGCAACAAACACCAGCTGGGCCGAGTCAGGGGCCTGAGCCTGCCCTGGCACCAGATGCAGGGATTACCTCGTTGCCTTTAGATAGACCATCATTTACAGCTGCTCCACTACCGGTTGGGTCAGGGGAGGCTGAGGTGGCCCCTGGGCCTAGTAACCCACTGACATTTCCTGAGCTCCAAAGACTGAGGTCTGAGAGAAGGAGAGACCTGAGTACTGGCAGGAGGAGTGCTCGTCTTCAGGCGAAACAGGGAGGTGAGTCACTGGGGGATCAGGACCGGCTGCTACCCTGACAAAGATAAAAGGCGGTTGGACTTCACCCCAGGTTGCAGTAGCAACATTGCTGTTTGCCAGACCCTGCCTGAGATCCTGTACCTGTCCTTGCCTGGTTTCCTGCCTCATGTCCTGCCTTGACCCTGTTGGACTAACTCCTAGCGGAACCTTTGGATTTTGGACTGGACCTAGACTGCGGTTCTCGGGTTACCCCCGGGCCCAGCACAGGGTGCCCCATGCTTCTTGCACCATGGCTGGTGCTGCTGCCATGCATGGTGAAACTGGAGCATAATGCTACTTTCACTGCCAACCCTGAGGGTTTCACTGCCAACCCTGAGGGTTTGCCTCTCCTCTCATTCATTTGCTTGAAGTTTGAAAATTAATTTGTGTGAAGCTTTTCTTCCTTAGCCTGAACTCTCAGCAACGGACAGTTGTGAGCAATTCATTGCTGACCGTTTGCCTTGTTGCGAACACACTCTGATGTCATTCCACGACGTCACATCAATTCAGCCCATGAGTGTTGGAGGCTGTGCTGCTGTCTCCATCACAAAATCCCTGAGCACTTTACAGATCAGACTTTGGAGGTTTATTTCCATGTTTTGGGCTAAATATGAGGTGATTGTGCATGAAGCCAGCTCAGGAAGATAACAATCCCGGATCCACAGCAATATTTAAGGTTGCAAGTAAAAAAACATAAAACACCAAAGTAATGCTATTAACCAAAGCCCAGTTATTTGAATCTTTATAGTCTTCTTCTTCTTTGGCGATCACTCGTAGCCGATTGTCTTCCATAAACACGGTTTTAACAGTGAGTCTATAAGTGACTGTGAAGGCCGATTCTGGATCCACACGTCCTTCCACAGTGGGGACATTGGTTTCCGGTTGGGAGTCGATCACAGTGTGGATTTGTCAAATGTGCCTTCCTCTTAGCACGTTTCTCCCTTGTGTCCTGAGTTTGAGTGTCTTCAAAGCCCATGACATCTTTGGTAAAGGCTGTTCTCCAACTGGAGCGCTTGCAGGCCAGTGTTTCCCACTTGTCAATGTTTATACTACATTTTTTAAGATTTGCCTTGAGACAGTCTTTAAACCTCTATTGCTGACCACCAGCATTACACATTCCATTTTTAAGTTTGGAATAGAGTAGTTGCTTTGGAAGACAATAATCAGGCATCCACGCAACATGACAGTAACCAAGGCCCAAATGACATGTTACAGCGAAATATGAGAGTGCTGCCAACCTACAAGGTTATCCAGTTCTTCCCAATAATGTGTAGGGGTTTTTTTTTTAAAAAAAAAGTGTAGTGTTCCATAGTTGTATTGGCATTACAGTATATTGAGCACTGAAAGAGGCATTATTTGCAGATATTTGCAAATATTTGCAATAGTTCCTCTTGACTGTGCAAGCATATAACCAACTCCCCCCCCCTCTCTTCATTAATCCAGAGTTTTTTAAATGATGGATTTGGACTATGAATTGGGAACCCTTTGATGTAGAAATCTGGTCCTTTTTGCACAGGTATGACCAAACGTCACCTTCTTGTGGTTCTGATTGGGCACAATAGTGTGCCCAGGAGTCCTCCAGGCTCACCACTGGAATCTGTCTGTGCATAATGCGCAATTCACATTGTTACCATGCCAATAGTCAAAACAGGGACAAAAGAGAAAGATGAACTTTAGGCTGGTGCTGAATGAAGAATTTATTGGAACAAATAACAATCTGGCTTCTTCAAGAGTAATCATTCTACATGTTCTCTTGTTTCAGTGAATTGTACTCTCAAGAGTTCCAGTTCTCAAAAGAAATAGCACTCTTCCAATTAGAACTCTAAACTTGAAGCACACAAAGCTATTTCCCTTAAAGAAGAGACATACTGAAATAGCCTGGACCTTTCACCCTCCCGCCCCCATTCTGGTAAATTCTTTACTGGGTGCCACCTAAGTTCTGCTTCTCGTTTTATTAAAACTTTTCACATTACAATAATAAAAAACTAAACAAAAAATAATAAAAGAGAAAAGAAGAAAAGAGATAAAAAATTACAGAGTTCTCTCAAATTCTGCTTCTCATTTTGGGACTGACCCAATACGTTTTGCTGCCTGAGGCAAGTCTCCCAGCCCCTCCAATTTACATGAGCAGAAGCTGAACAAATTTGCAGCTGACTCTTATTTCAATGCTGAGGGTGGTAGGCTAGCTTAGCAGGCACAGGGCAGACAGGGCACAGTTCTGTCTTCCAACGCCATCCCACCATTCCCAGCACTCCAGCATCTACCACCTGAGATTTCTGCCTCTACCTAATAATAAGGCCAGTCATGCTTGCTTTGTTTTCCTGGTCGTTTTTGGTGTTGCCCTCTCTTGTTCGTTGGTTCCGTGCAGACTGGAGAAACCCATGTCTAGTTTGTGGGCTTGGAAATGATGAAACAGCATGCTTGTCATGCATAGTAAAGGTAAAGGGACCCCTGACCATTAGGTCCAGTTGTGACCGACTCTGGCGTTGCGGTGCTCATCTCGCTTTATTGGCAGAGGGAGCCGGCGTACAGCTTCCGGGCATAATGTGCACCAAAAGAGGTGCAAGAGGCAAATTGTCCATTGCTTTAAAGCAGGCTTATTCTTAAAGGTACCATTTGATTTAAAAGATCAACATGCACATTAGACGATGAGCTTTTGCAGTGGCCCTATTTAGCAGAAGAGAAAACCTTAAGTAATCAGAAATGGCAGGCAGTTATCACCTCTATGTAAGAACGATGGCTATAAAATCCTTTCATGTATAGGCAACGTAAGATATGCCCATCAACTGTAAAAAGGAAATAGCATAGCTAAAAAGTTGGCTTGTTTGTTTTTGACAGGTTGAGGTTGAATACAACCAGCTAAGGGCTAAAAGTCCTCTTCCTCAAATATTCAGCTAGTACTTGAATCAATTTGCCTGATTAGGGAATACCTTTCCTCAACTATATATATATATATATATATATAGAGAGAGAGAGAGAGAGAGAGAGAGAGAGTCTAATTTCACTCATCAGATTTATATTTTGTATTGTACAAAATTTATATATTGTACAAATTTTAAAGCCTGGCACTTTCAGAAAACTAGGAGAGCGGATGATTCCATATTCTTAACAGTAGTAGTTTAAAACTGAATAACCGTCCAGTTGATATATTATTAACCAGAAATAAGAACAAAAGTGAGGTAAACATGAAGGATTGTGTGAGTCTTCAAACTGTGTGCAGCTATGCTCCTAAACACAGCTGGAAGAATGTCCCATTAAAGTCAATGGATTTACATCTAAATGACTGTATTTAGGCTTCAGGTGAAGTTCAAGTAAGAATAATATTATTATCTTCCTTTTACTGATAGGCAAAATGAAGTGTTGGAGAATGTCACATGACCAAGGTCAGTCAATGAATCTGGGACTGAAAATCTATTACTCAAATCCTTATAAGATGTTGAATTTCACCAATAGTAAGGAAGGGGGGGGGCACAATAAATGAAGAGAAATTACCTCAGTAATGGCCACCCATAGAAAAAGATGTACAGTTGCCACCTGTTATTCTAATGGAGACAAATTATGTGATAATGTAACACAGTACTTAGCAGCAGCAGCAGCAACCCAAACAGTAAATAACATACAATTGCTACCCATCACTCTAATAGCATCAAGACGAAAAGAAAAAGGGAAACATGATTAAGAGCTAATGATAAAGAGCTTTTTCCTCAAAGAGAGAGCATTGTTGGACAGGAAGGTTGATTCATACTTCTGCTCACCATTGTCCCATCAGTAAGGATATAATTCTCCATCGCCTAAATAAATACAAAGAAATAGCTGTACCAAAGGAAATTTTTCTAAACGCTCATGCTTCACTTTCTCAACAAGAAAGTTCTAGTTGTGTAATATGTGCCATATTCTACCCGTACTGCTTTTAATGGGGTTTTGTGTGTTTATGTTGCTGTGTATTGACCTGATATTTAATAAAAGGGTGAGATAGGAATACATTTTTCTAAACAAATAAATATTCTCCAACCGAATGATCGTCACAACTGACTCAGATCCATGTGCAATGTAAAACTGCCTTCACAGGGATACCTCCCTTGTTACAACAAGTGTTTGCGTATCTATTGTGTAATGCATGCGAGAACTGGGGTGAATCCTGGCTCCTACCATTGTTCCAGTCCAGAAATGTTGTTCGTGGTGAAGACCCACTGAAAATAGTGGGACTTTTTATTTGCAACCAACTTTATCTTGATTTGTGACTATTAGTTTTCAGACACACCTATATTGTGTCTCATTGTACAGGGTGAGTACTTTTTCCTCTACCCTCCAAATTCAGGGATAGGGCTGCCCCACCATCTCAGAATGGATAATTTTTAAATTAATCACTTTCCCAGTTTACTGGCTGCGGATAATACTCAATATCTCAATTCCCTGGCTTGTCATGAAGATGTCTAAAATTTACTTGTACGAGATCCCTGTTCATCATACATGTTAAAAATTAGTTTTGAATGCAGCACAAAATCAAAAGCCAAACACATACAATTTTTCTAAATAAAAAATGTCATCATGCATTACATTAGATATTAATGAAAGAAAATACCCAAATTAATAGGTGAAAGAAGATACCTAAATAAATTGGTATCAGTAAAATGGAAATATTGGCAAATGGCAGAAAACACTCTAGTGTGCTGTTTTATAGCTTGTAATTTTGAAACTGTGAGATTAGCTGCATCGCAAGGCAACATGGATTTAGGGATTGACATAATCATATACAATTAGTACAGCAAAATGAAATTAAGGGATCTTGTGCTCTGGTTGGAAGAGACTTAATTGCTGATTAGATGAGGAGGAGAAATTGATGTATTCCACCAGTTAAGTGGAAGAAACTGTCAAGATGTTGATATTTTCCAGAGATTGTGGTTCCGTGTTATAAAATAATTCTGTTTGTAAGAAAAACTGGTGAGTCATACATTTATTCTAGGGACATTAGTGTTCTGTAGCTGTCCTTAAAAAAGAGAGGCAATAAAATATGCCTACGACTTGGCAAGGTGCAGCCAAGTCCCATGAGAGAGTCAAGGCATTGGTGAAAGCAATCGCAACTGATCTCCAATACAACCACATGCCCTTTAGAGGGCTCACTCTTCCCCCAGTTGGCTCTCTCACTACAATAGCCATGAATGCAGCAGAAGCTAAGTTTACGAAAGGAAATAGTCCTGGTTCCTGGTTCTTTCTAACTAAGGTGGAGATAGAGCCATGCTTGGACTTTGATCTCAGCAGGAGAGGCGCACAAAAGTGTCTCCCCTCCCAAGGCAAATGTGATGGCCTGGGACTCAGGCTCGGACTCGGAACCAGAGGAGTCTCAGTCCGCACCGGATCCTTTGCCTCAGGCATCATCTGAACCAAGTCTAGGGTCTGATCCTGAAGAGCCCCAGTCTGCACAGGTTCCCCTGCAATAAACACCAGCTGGGCCGAGTCAGGGGCCTGAGCCTGCCCTGGCTCTAGATGCAGGGATGACCTCGTTAACTTCAGCTGAGCCATCACTTACAGCTGCTCCAGTACTGGTTGGGTCAGGGGAGGCTGAGGCGGCCCCTGGGTCTAGCAACCCACCGACGTCTCCCAAGCTGCAGAGACGAAGGTCCGAGAGAAAGAGAGACCTGAGTACTCACAGGAGGAGTGCTCGCCTTCAGGCGAAACAGAGAGGTGAGTCACTGGGGGATCAGGACTGGCCGTTACCCCAACAAAGATAAAAGGCTGTCAGACCCTGCCCCAGGTTGCGGGAGCAACATTGCTGTATGCCAGATCCTGCCTGAGATCCTGTGCCTGACCTTGCTTGGTTTCCTGCCCTGTGTCCTGCTTTGGCCCTGTTGGACTGACTCCTAGCAGAACCTTCGGATTCTAGACTGGACCTGGACCGTGGTTCCCGGGTTACCCCCGCGCCCAGCACAGCAAAGATGAAGAAGTAGGAAGTGAGATCTGTTCAGCAACCCTGAGATTCTCTGTCTAGCACATGGGTAGGCAAACTGAGGCCGGCGGGCCAGATCAGGCCCAATTGCCTTCTGGATCCGGCCCACAGACGGTCTGGGAATCGCCGCATGGATTGCCAGCATGCACATTCTTTCCCTCTCCCTCCCTCTCCCTCACACGGCGCTGGTGCCTCCTCCCTCCCTCCTCCTGGCTTCTCCCCGCCATGCCTAGAGGAGGAAGGGGGCTGGGCTTTGTTGGTGCCAGCAGCAGTAGCAGTGTTCGAGCAGCCGCCATTTTAAGCAGCCCCTCTCCAGAGCCCTTTTGCGCGCCACTCATCATCCCGCTGCTGCTGCCGCCGCCGCCGCCGCCAGCCCCTACCACTCACAAGACATAGGTAAGCAGCCACGGGGGCTCATGGTGCTCTTGCATCATTTTTTCCCTTCAAAATATAGTCCGGTCCCCCCCAAGGTCTGAGGCACAGTGGACCAGCCCCCTGCTGAAAAAGTTTGCTGAGCCCTGTTCTAGCACCCGATGGAAGGTCAGCACAGGTTAAAGGACATTTTGGAGGTTCTTCTCTCCGCATGCAAAGCCAGCAGTCGTCATAGCAAGCTGAGTTGCATCCCAACACTTTCAACACCCTCAAACAGAACAGATTTGGAGACGGGGGAAAGGTGCAGAAAGAGGGGAGGATGCAAATTTCTGTTGTGTCAGCAGAAGTTATGCGACCATATTTGGATTCAGCCCACATGCAGCAGTTCTACAGCTGAAGCTACCTACCTCTGCCTCCAATGCAGATCTCTTTGGTAAAATACCGTAGTACAGTGGTACCTCAGGTTACATACGCTTCAGGTTACAGACTCTGCTAACCCAGAAATAGTACCTCGGGTTAAGAACTTTGCTTCACAGCGGCGGCAGCAGGAGGCCCCCTTAGGTAAAGTGGTGCTTCAGGTTAAGAACAGTTTCAGGTTAAGTACGGACCTCCGGAACGAATTCAGTACCGTATTTTTTGCTCTATAAGGCCCACTTTTTCCCTCCCAAAAAGTAAGGGGAAATGTGTGTGCATCTTATGGAGCGAATGCAGGCTGCGCAGCTTTCCCAGAAGCCAGAACAGCAAGATGGATCGCTGCTTTCTCTGCACAGCGATCCCTCTTGTTGTTCTGGCTTCTGAGATTCAGAATATTTTTTTTCTTGTTTTCCTCCTCCAAAAACTAGGTGCGTCTTATAGAGCGAAAAATACGGTACTTAACCTGAGGTACCACTGTATAAGTATAATGAAACTGACCATTTAATTTAACTAACCAATGAAGGAAGAAATACTGACAAGTGCAGCTCATCATTCAGAGTTGAGAAAAACTGTACCTACTGAAATTCCTCTTCTCCCCAATGGTTAAAGAACAGCAGCCCTGTCCTTATTTTTTATATATCTGGTCACCCTAAGGGTGAAACACATGCAATCATCGAAAGTCTTTGATTGCCTCGGCTCTTTCTCATTGTGAAACTATACGGAAGAACGAAAGTACAAACTTGTACACAAGAACCTCAGTACTGCAAGGCTCAGGCGCGTCATTATTCAGAAAGGCAGATCTGATAATGAGATGGAGCAATATTTTCCCCCTTTAATTCACGAAGCATACACTTTGCCGCAGAACATGAGGATAGCATGAAAGACAACATTATTTCCTCACAATGTCAGGCCCGGAAGCCTTGAAAGGCTTTGGAATTCACAGTGAATGGCTTATAATTTGCGCATTTATGTTACACTGAGTTGGGACAATGACACATGTAGGGTTTCTGTGCAGCTACAAATGACGCTCAATCGCGTGGTTGGATTCTGCTGTTTTCGTTCCTTCTTGAAAGATAGAGAATTCTCTCTCTTTTTAAAGCTCTTTTTAATATATTTTTTTAAAAAAACCCAAACACGGTTCAAGTGAATGCCAAGATTGAATGATGCTATTCTTACATAATTTTCCATGGGATTGTTGCAAGTCATAAAGAAATCCAATTAAGTTTCCCTTCCAAGCTCAGAGCTTCATTGAGCAAGGCTTTTTTTTTGTAAATGCAGGTTTGTTGTACGGAAAGCCTGAAAAGTGAGGAGCAACTTGGGACTGTCTGTTTGCATTGCCGATGTGACAAGATTTGGGGGGCGGGGGTAGGGAATCCGACAACCAAAGAACTGTATTATCAGACATCCTATCCCTGTGCCACTCATTTGCTGTTGCAGTTGAGAATGCAAATATTCATGGCACCTGTGGAACAATTCTGAGCCCAGTATTCTTACCGTGTTATGCATTGAAGCGCTGACTTTAAAAAAAAAATTATTATCTTGGGAGTTGACAGGATGACATCTGATTCTGTGTTTTAGGCTGCTCCACAGGTTCAAGCAGATTATATCTGCAAAAAGCTTTGCAAATCTTTAGGTTATACATGCTATGCAGTGGTACCTTGGTTCTCAAACTTAATCCATTCTAAAACCAAAGCGTTCCAAAACCAAGGCATGCTTTCTCATAGAAAGGAATGCAAAATGGATTAATCTGTTCCAGACTTTTGAAAACAACCCCTAAAACAGCAATTTAACATGAATTTTACTCTCTAACGAGACCATTGATCCATAAAATGAAAGCAATAATCAATGTACTGTACTATAAAATGTGTTTTGTGGGAAAGTTCAGCTGTCGTGGCTTTGAAAACTCAGTATCGTGGTGAAGAGAGAAGTGGTACGTGATGAAATTCACTGTTGTTGACAGAGGAACCAGGCCACTTTTGAAGTAGTGGCATATTCTGGTCTGGGTCACTGCATGTTTAGATGTTCATCTAGAAAGGATGTCGAGTGCCGTTCACAATATATTCACTCCGCACTTCGTGCTGCAAACACATAAACATGTCCAACTTATTAACTTTCCTAATAATGTAAATAATTGCTATTGTTTACGATTCTGTCATTTAAATTTGCAAGTTAATCTCTTATGAAGCATTCATTGAGTTTCCTAGGAGTCCATGTGTTCTGAATAAAGAAAAAATAAACAGCCCAGCGTTTTCATCAGAATCATTCATATTCTTTTAATCAATAATCATGCACCCCTATAGCGAGAAGGTGCCCCCCACAGCACATACATTGCAAAACCTCCTGCTTCTGTCTAGATGTTTTGCCAGTCACTCAAGGGAGGGGAAAATGCTTTCTGTCAGAACACAACAGGGTGGTCTAGGGTTGCCACCCGTTCCTAGAAAAAGGGGGTCATCTTTTTTTTTTTAGAAAAGTGTCCGCTGTCCTGTTTGGACTTCAAACGGGATGCCTTCCCCTCCCGTGTTTCAGCCCATCCTTTTCTTCCTCCTCAAAACTGCATGGGCAGGGGTGGATCCTGTGGGAGGAGGACAGCGAGAGGCTGAGCGGGAGTTCAAGAGCGAGAGTTATTGTGGGACATGGGCAGAGGGTGGGTGACGGAGAGCGAGTGAAGGGGTTTGCAATTGCAGTGCACAGGACTGCTATAGTGGAGTGTTGGGTTTTGTGTGGGCAGGAGGGTGTTGGGTGGGTCAGAGAACAAGAGAGGGGGTTTGTGGGGCCTAGTCCAGTGTGGGAGAGAGTGAGTTTTCATGTAGTAGAGTGGACAGGGTGGGTCGGACATAGAGAGCAGGAGAGCTAGTTTCTACACATGCACACCCATGCACATCCTTATCTATCCTAGGTAAAAGTGAAGGGACCCCTGACCATTAGGTCCAGTCGTGACCGACTCTGGGGTTGCGGCGCTCATCTCGCTTTACTGGCCAAGGGAACCGGCGTACAGCTTCCGGGTCATGTGGCCAGCATGACTAAGCCATTTCTGGCGAACCAGAGCAGCACACAGAAACACCGTTTACCTTCCCGCCAGAGTGGTACCTATTTATCTACTTGCACTTTGATGTGCTTTTGAACTGCTAGGTTGGCAGGAGCAGGGACCGAGCAATGGGAGCTCACCCCGTTGCGGGGATTCGAACTGCCGACCTTCTGATCTGCAAGTCCTAGGCTCTGCGGTTTAACCCACAGCACCATCCGCGTCCCTTCCTTATCTATCCTGCAACCAGGCAAAAATAAAAGTCACTGTCAGAGTTCAAGCATACATTTCCACAAAGGCAAAAACACCCAAGGAGGATGTGAAGCAAGGGCAGTGTCAGGCTTTGGGGAAGTGGTTTCCACCCTCCCTTTGGCCAGGGATAAGCAGAACAAACCATTTAAAGAGATTTTAATGATCACAGCGAAAGAACAAAGAGTCCATTCTTGGAGTAAAGGTGCTCCCAGTTAAGGTTTCCACCTACTTCCCACTTCCTCATCTTGCGACCTGAGCTCACAACCACTGTGCCTTCTGTGCAGCCACCTTATCTGATATCCTTGACCTTGGACACTTTCCAGCAAAAGGGAGTCTGTCAACTCTCTCTCTCTCTCTCTCCCATTTCTTCCCCTCCTAGGTGTTCCCCACTCAGCTGTACCCAACTTTTGTCTTCAGAACTATGTCCCTCTGCAAACCACTGCTCCAAATCTATACTGCTCCATTACTCCTGGGCAACTTCTGGATCCACAGCAGGGGGAGAGGGAGGCTCCCACCATTCCTCATCAGCCCGGCCTCTGACAGGCAGTGGGGGCTGGCCTGGGATGGGAGGGAGTGGCCAGAGAGTGTTTTGAATGTGGCCCCTGGGCTTGAGGTTCCCCACCCGTGGTTTAAAGCAAATGGCTTTGATCATGTTAAAACTGACTTGCTTCGAAGGCGCCCACGATTGCCTAATAAATGGATTCTAATGTTTGGAAGAGGAGGAAGAACTTTCAGCAATGGGGAAAGGGGAGTCACACAGATAGGAATGTCAGTCAAAGTATATGTGCAAGTCCTCCCATTTCCACCTGTGAAATTTTGGAGGGCCTGTTACTGAGATCAATTAGAGGCCAATTGGTAATACAGATAAATGCTGGTAGATGAAAAGGGGCTATGGAAACAATACAAATGTATAATATAATTTAATGTGTCGTGCAATCTGACCAAAAAGGGCAAGTTCCATTTTAGTAGAAAATATGTGCCGTTAGTCACTAGCCCTTAGGGGAAGAGCAAGTATGCCATCAGGTTTAAACAGCTTCTGGAGCAAGAATGAGCAGATATCAAATATAAATGTATTTGATTCTCTAGATGACTCTGAAAATGTGTTATTTTCAATACATTTATTCTGTTTAGGTCATATTTTTTAATAGGCAAGGTAAGTAAAAATTTCCCAGGAAAGACCACAACCCAGGACAAACATGGCAGATTCCAGGTTTTAATAAGCTTTGAGAGAATGTGTTTTCTCAGTAGACAAGAAGTAGATATTAAATACAGTCCCATAGCCTTCTCTGACCTTTAGCACAAATTTTGGCATAGGAAAAAATATCCATATTAAAGTCATGGTGTTCAGAAGAATATGAACAGAACAAGAAATGTGGATCTCCTAACTTCTTACTCTGTCCCTTCTCATATTTGACCTTGAGTATAGATTTACATACCAAGACAATGTATTTTTGGTTTGATTAGCTATGGATCAGTTGGCCTACATTGGGCCAGTAGTCTCTGGTAGTTACATGGGGCAGAGGCTATTTCTTCCCCCCTTTTTTGTTATTGTTGCAGCCTACACATCTAGCTATCATATATCTAGCTGTCTTATAACATGCCGTCCAACATTTCTCCAATGAAAATAAGGTAAAGGTAAAGGTACCCCTGCCCGTACGGGCCAGTCTTGCCAGACTCTAGGGTTGTGCGCCCATCTCACTTAAGAGGCCGGGGGCCAGCGCTGTCCGGAGACACTTCCGGGTCACGTGGCCAGCGTGACATCGCTGCTCTGGCGAGCCAGAGCCGCACACAGAAACGCCGTTTACCTTCCCGCTAGAAAGCGGTCCCTATTTATCTACTTGCACCCGGGGGTGCTTTTGAACAGCTAGGTTAGCAGGCGCTGGGACCGAGCAACGGGAGCGCACCCCGCCGCGGGGATTCGAACCGCCGACCTTTCGATCGGCAAGTCCTAGGCGCTGAGGCTTTTACCCACAGCGCCACCCGCATCCCTCTGTTCACCCAATGAAAATAGGGGTGTCCTATTCAATAATAATAATAATAATAATAATTTTATTATGTATACCCCGCCCATCTGACTGCCACTTTGGGCAGCTTCCAACATATATAAGAACACAATAAATCATTAAATATTAAAAAAACCACCTTCCCTATGCAGAGCTACCTACAGATGACTTCTAAAGGTTGTATAGTTACTTGGCTTGGGGGTCGCATAACTACATACACTCCAACATTTCTCTGATGATAAGAGAAACTGGGACAGCTTCTGAACATCCAGGGCTGTCCCTAGAAAATAGGATCCCTTGGAGGGTCTGTATCTAGCTGTAAATGGTTTCGTCATTTGTGTTTGCCATCGTCATTTGTGTTTGCCACCAGTACTCTCATGTTTCCTTTATTTTTTTATTTTTTTTGGAGTTTTATTTATTTATTAACGTTCTTATGTTACATCGGTAAACTTCATATTACATCACAAGGCTTATTATAATATAATTTTCAGCATGTATACAATGTTTATATACCTTAATAAAAGAAACAAGGACAAAAAACTATTCCAAAATCATATATGTACCAACACTTTGGACTTCCTGTCTATCCCATTGTATATTCCTTTTTTTACAAATGAATGTACTCTTATTATTGTATATTTCTTTACATTTTATCTAATACATTCCTATATCAATATGTACCCTTGGTCTTATTTCTCAACTCAGTCTCTCTACAACGTCAATCGAATGCTAGCATCAGTACTCTCATGTTTCCTACCGTAAACCAATATGGCATAAACAAGAGGTACACCTGGAAACACCCGTTCTGGGAACCTGCAGAAGCCCATCCGGAGCTCCCACACATATGAATGTCAGGGGCTGAGCAGAGGATGAGGAGGAATGGTGGAGAACTCTTCCCCATCCTGACCCTTCCAGGGAGGATAAGGAAGAAGACAGTATAGATTTACAACAGGAGTTTGCGGGAGGCCACAGCTCAGAGGCAGATGAGGGGGAAAGTTGGGTAATCATGGGAGACAAGGAGCAGGCAGAGTTGGAGCAGCAGCTGGCTGACACGTTGTCACTAGAAAGTATTCCAGACCCTCGACTATATGCAAATAGCAGAAATGACTGGCAGAATCCGCGACCTGGGAGAAGAGGCAGTGGAAGAGGACTGGAAGAAATTTAAGGACTATTTACAAAAACATTGTAAATTGTATAAATGTTAAGAAGGATGCAAGAATAAAAACAAATATGGCATCAGTAAGCTAGTTGAAAAGAATCTGAGATTAGGTGAAATTTGACAAAAAGTTAATTATTTAGTTAATATTATGCCTAAATTGAATATTCAAGCCTTTGATAAATAAACTTAGATTTAAGAAAATATTATGAAAATGATGTACAGGTGGTACATGACCCCAGTCAAACTTGCAAAGATATATCATTTGTCTGATAATAAATGTTGGAAATGTAAGGAGGCTGAAGGAACATTCTTTCACCTCTGGTGGACATGCCCGAAGGTGAAGGCTTTTTGGGAAATGATTTATAACGAGTTGAAAAAGGTATTTAAGTATACCTTTCATAAGAAACCAGAAGCCTTCCTCCTGGGCATTGTGGGCCAGAGAGTGCTAAAGAAAGATAGAACTTTCTTTCTATATGCAACTACAGCAGCAAGAATCCTTATAGCCAAATACTGGAAAGCACAGGAGTTACCCACACTGGAAGAATGGCATACGCAACTGATGGACTACATGGAATTGGCTGAAATGACCGGCAGAATCCGAGACCAGGGAGAAGAAGCAGTGGAAGAGGACTGGAAAAAATTTAAGGACTATTTACAAAAACATTTTAAGTTATATGAATGTTGAGAATTTGCTAAGTTTTGAGAAAAACAAGCTTCAGTATTGAGATTCGGAAATGATTAAAACTAAGTTACGTTGGAGAAAAGTTTAACTTTTAGAGTAAATAAGTAGATGAAAATACAAATACACATGAAACAAGGTTTTAATTTGCTGTTGATTTTTATTGTAAAGAAAGCAGGGATGGAAGATGTGGGGAAGTCCAGTTGATGTTGAAAAAGGATCTGAAAAAGTGAATCTTTTTCTTTTTTGTTTTTTTACTTTGAAAAAAAAAAAAAAAAAGCTCTTGTTGTGTTATTGACGATGTATTAATGTTGTACTTTGACCCTGGAAAACAAAGCAATAAAAAATATTTAAAAAAAAAAAAAAAAAAAAAAAAAAAAAGATAAATAAACTTAGATTTAGAGACATAATATTGGAAAAATACAAATAAGTAATTGAAACAAGGTGATAATTTGCTGTTCAAAATTTTATAAATTAGGAAACAGGAACGAAAGACGCGAGGAAGTCCAAAAAAGTGAAGAAAGTTTGAATATTAAGAATCTGATTTTAATGTATTTTTTTCCTTCTTTTGTATGCTTTATTTTGTTTTTTCTGTTTTGTTTGTTTATTGTATTGTTGGGGAAGGGTTTATATGTGTTGGGTGTTAAATGCCAAAAATTTTGAATAAATATCTTATAAAAAAAAAAAAGAAAGTATTCCAGACCCTCCATCTCCCAGAACCCGGCGATCCTTAAAAGTAGGAGAGCAAAGAGCTCAAAGGCAGAGGGGACATAGCAGCACCCGTAGAGGAGGTGGTGATGATGACGAATGAGGAAGTGGGAGAGATTCACTCGGGACAACGCCATTATCCAAGAGGCTGGGTTCTACAGCCCCTATCTGTAAAGAATGAAATAAAAAAGGATGGTAAGGAACTTTTCCTTGTCTTCATACTTTCCTGCGCAACCAGCTGGGAGCTGCTGACAGCATCCTGACAGTGCACCTGATACTGATGGTGCATATCTATTGTCCTTACTTTACAGGCTTGCTGTGGAAACATAAGCATGCTAAATTGCTATGTTAAGCATAGTGCTGCTAAGTTTCAGAACTGTTGTGGCATTAAATCTATTACTATCAGGAGCTGGAGCAAAATTCTGCCTTTAAAGGTTTCTTTCCAGTCCTTTTCTGGTGTCATTCCAGCAATAAACTGCTTCCCTTGTTAGTCTGCAAATAAAGTGAGCAGGAGTTTTATTTACGGACAAAAAGGTGCTCGTGACATGTGGCAATTTTAATGCAGCTTTGTGCTCAAAATGCCCGTTCCAAATTGGATTATACCAAACAATTAATAGTTCTGTATTCTATTATAACCATGATCATAGTTAAAAGTCATTAAGAGACCTATCCTCCATGTCTTTATCTAATTCTTAATTTCCCAAAAAGGAAGGGGGGCATCTAAGCTCGTGATCATCACTGCATCTTCTGGTACTGAATTCCAACAGTGAATTATGTCAATTATGAGAAGAGCAACTTTCTTTTACTGATCTTGACTTATTATGACATGTTTTACTAGCTGACCCCGAGAGACCAATCTTACGCCGGTTCCCATTTTTGTTTTGTCAGTAGCGACCGTGCTGCATCATATATTTTAACCCTACGGCTTGTACAAAACATGATGGATGCCTTCCACTACTATCCTTTATGTGGAGGAATCCCATTTAGTTGCCTTATACTTTCTGATAATTCCTTAGGTAAAAAGGTAAAGGACCCCTGGACAGTTAACTCCAGTCAAATACGACTCTGGGGCTGTGGCGCTCATCTCACGTTCAGGCCAAGGAAGCCGGTGTTTGCCCACAGACAGCTTTCCGGGTCATGTAGCCAGCAGGACTAAACCGTTTCTGGTGCAACAGGACACCGTGACAGAAACCAGCGCACACAGAAACACCGTATAGCTTCCCGCCACAGTGGTACTTATTTATCTACTTGCGCTGGTGTGCTTTCGAACTGCTAGGTTGGCAGGAGCTGGGACAGAGCAATAGGAGTTTGCCCTGTTGTGCGGATTTGAACTGCTGACTATCCGATTGGCAAGCCCAAGAGGCTCAGTGGTTTAGACCCCAGCACCACCCACATCCCTTGATAATTCCTTATCCCCTTTATATCAGGGTGTGTGTGTGGAGCCCACACAGAGGGTGAGCGGAGCCCTCCTTCAGCAGGCTCCACCTGCCCACTAGACCAACCCTCCTGCCACCACACCTCAGCTGCCAGGGCTCTGCGCCTGTCATGGGGGCACCTGATTGCGCCCCCTCAGAAATGTGCACCCAGGGCCATGGCCCTAAACCTAACCCTGCCCCCCAAGCTACGCCTCTGTCCCTAACATTTTTAACAATTAAGCATACTTTTATATCTTATACACATTTTTTTTACTTCCATTAATCACATATGAAAATTTTCCAATCTTATCATTTGTTTACATTTCTTACTTTCACTATTACATTTAAATATTATAACTAATGTCTCTCTTCTTTCTCTTCTTTGCAATATTTCATATATTTCTCCTTACAAAACTTTTTGTAGTCCTACTAGTGTAATTTGTTGATTACAGCTGGTCTTCAAATAGTTCGTATATTTCTTCCAATCTTCTGTAAATCTCTGGTCCCGCAGGTTTCAAATAATCCTTCCTGTCATTTTATCCAATTCTGCGTAGTCCATTAATTTTGTCTGCCATTCTTCTTTCATTGGTATTTCTTCTTGCTTCCATTTCTGGGCCAACAATACTCTTGCTGCTGTTGTTGCGTATAAAAACAGCTTAACATCCTGTCTATTAATATCCTGACTTATAATTCCAAGTAAAAATGCTTCTGGTTTTTAAAAAAATGTATATTTCAACATCTTTTTCATCTCATTGTATATCATTTCCCAGAAGTTTTTTTTTACTTTCTTACATTCCCACAACATATGATAAAATGTTCCTTCTTTTTCAGACAACCCACCCTTATTTTGACCTCATCAGGTTAACCACCCACAAAGCAAACAATCCTGTAATATAGAATACAGATTGTCCACATGCCTTCTTATTTGCACATTTATACAAAGCGTGTTCTCCATAACAGAGAGCATGTGTTGCGGTGGGGGCCTAAAGGCCACCCCACTGTTGTTGGGCAAATTGGCCACATGCTGTGATTGGGCATAGAGTGTTGCTGGGGAGAATGTTATGTTGCTAAATGGTGGGAGGGGTCAGAGGTCTTAAATACAGGGCTCGCAGCCTAGGGCCTTCTCTTGGGCTGCTTGCACCGGATCACCCGCCCACCCTCCCTGAAAAGGGGGGGTTCGTTGTCCTCTGACCTTGCTATGCCTGTCATGGGGTCGTCCAATGGTGGTGCGGAAAGGGAATTCCGTTAAAGGAATCCAGGGGCTTGCCATTCTTTTCGTCCTTGTCCCAGGCATCGGACTTGGGCCGTGCAAGCCACCAGGAGCATGAGGGTGAGAAGTGAGGGACTGAGGCTTCATTTTCTCCCCAAAATTGTTTCCCTCACTGGCTTCCGCTGGAATCCGGAAGTCAGTTCTGTCCCTGGGGCAAGGACAGATAGTCGCAACCAAGTCGCCCAAGCAACCACTCACGTGTGTGTATTTAAATAAAGTTGTGGCCAAATTCATGCCAAAAACCTTAAACAAAAATTGATGTGTGAAGTGTGAGTTATTTGGGGTGGCCTGGGGGACCTCGATGCGCAACAACTTTTTCCTCTAGGGCTTATTGATTTCCCACAGCGACTCTCTGCCTCTTCTTGGGTTGTCTGGTTTCCTCGCCTTTAGCAAAAGCTGCAGTTATGTACACAACCCACTCAGCCCATACGGAGGCTGTTTGTGGTGTAAGAAAAAAAATTGTGACCTATTTACCACAAGCAGGGAGCCACTTCCAGCAGAGAAGGAAAGAGGCCACCACAAGTCGGGTGTATGTGAGCCTTGGCCCACGCTCTACGGTTAATGGCTGCCAATGAGGAGGATTTCTGTTCTTTCCACTGTCTTTATTTTTTGCTCTTTCATCCTGCAGCTAGAGTCCCCCTGTGATGTAGGTCAATATTGGCCCTTGGACTCACAGCCTCTGGGGAAAGGAAGGGAAAGGGAACAGCATATAGAAAAGCACACGCCAAAGAAGAAGGGAGTACTGTCCGGCGTGCCTTGAGAAATAAGGAAATCACTCCCCTCCATGGCTTTGCATAACTCAGTCAAATGGTGCCAAGGCTCTGCAGCAAAGCAAAGGACAAACTTAACCTTCTGACACAACATATTACAATTAAAAAAAAGGTGATTTTGGACAGCTAAATAAATAGCATTTTTTTCCTTTTTGTCCAAACAGTAAAGCTGTCCATGAAACTTTTGTTGGGACACAGCAGTCCATAGTGCTGAGACCCAGTCTCTTTTTATCTGTTCTTCTTGTAACATTCCTACTATCTAAACAAACCAACCAAACAATCAACCAACGATACCCGCTCCCTTGGAAAGTCTGTGCAAATAAAATGAATCCAGATGAAAGCCAAAATAGCACCTTTAGCTAATGGTGTGTGTGTGTGGTGTGTGTGTGCGCGCGCTTGCCTTTGTAGGGTCCCTGAGTGAAACAAAAGAGTGTCAGGGCCAGCCCAACAAAGATTGGAAAAATACTTAATACTTAAATGATAAAAATTAGTGGATGTGCCTAAGTTCAGGGCAGAGGCTGCAGCAGCAATGCCACTCCCTCACACATGTGCATTATGCACTATTCAATGCCCCCAAAGGGATTATTTTATTCTATCAGTACAGGAAATGTATCTGTGTAGGCTTCGTCCACAAAGGAGGTGCTGTAATTAGTTGAGGATGGATGAATCTGCTTTCTGTTTCTCAGCCTCTCATTTTTCCAATCTTAAATTTAGTTCTCCACAATTCCACATCAATTTGCTTTTTAAAAAGAAAATAAAAGAAAAGAAAAGAAGGAGGTCCTCATGTAAATTCATCAGTATGCACTCTTGTATGCAATGTTGCCTAACACACACATTTTTGCAAAGCATTTCTCTGTAATACAAGGCACATTAATTTATTTATTTTTACTAATATATGCATTTTAATGCACACTTTTCCTAGCATAAACATTTTTGCACACCTTGCTTGGCCAGAGAACTACAGTGCAAAATTCGGAGAAATGTGACTTTCTAAGGATGGCTGTTGCATTTTGCATATATATACACCATATTTTTCGCTCTATAAGACACACTTTCTCCCTCCTAAAAAGCATGGGGAAATGTGTGTACATCTTATGGAGCGAATATAGGCTGTGCAGCTATCTCTGAAGCCAGAACAGCAAGAGGGATCGCTGCGCAGCAATCCTTCTTGCTGTTCTGGCTTCTGGGATTCAGAATTTTTTTTTTCTTGTTTTCCTCCTCCAAAAACTAGGTGCATCTTATGGTCTGGTGCATCTTATAGAGTGAAAAATACGGTATATAGTTCATATGAAGTGTGAACTAGATAGATTTGCCTTTAAATGTTAACCGAATGGAATTTCTCTACAATCCCTAACTGCAGAGGTGGATAAGTTATCACCACCCCCAACATGTAATGGAAGAAGAGGAAGAAGTTTTTCCCCACATTTCAGGAATCCCTTGCATTCTGATCATTGATTTCCAGATCATAAATATAGCTTTCTTGTGATACAGAACAGCTACGGATTTTCTTTAGCAGTGAATGGTATTCATTTGTCAAAATCTCCCCATCTTCACACTTTCTTCTCAGCTTTTTGTGCCGCTACAGAAATTGAGCTTGACGTTGTGATTCTGCTACCTGCTGTCACTGGAATATCAGGTAGATCCCTAGCTAAAAAGAGATGTGCCAATTTTGTATTATCTGATTATTGGTTAGGAGTCGCCATTTCCATCTTTAAAATAGTAGATGTCTAGAAGTGAAATACATTCCTGTGACTTAACTTGGGGGGAATTTGAAATATGGATCCATAAATATTTAATTTCAAAAATAATCACAGTATATCGTGAATCAGTGGGTTTTCCCACTTGGCACACAGATTCTATAGCTTGCATAGCTGTAATAGTTCAGAGTAGCCTGCAATAATGTAGTGGCAAGGATGTACCCTACTTGCTGCCTGCCGATTGCTACACATGGACAGAGCCGGATTTACGTATAGTAGTAGTAATAATAATAATAATTTATTTATACCCCGCCCATCTGGCTGGGTTTCCCCAGTCACTCTGGGCAGCTCCCAAATTAATATTAAAAAACACTTGTATAAGCTAAACAAGCTATAGCTTAGGTCCCCACTCTTTTGGGGACCCCCCCCCAAATTGTAAATTGTGTTTTTAAAGGAACTTTTGTTATTGCCAAATGCCAATGTGTTTGCATTATTAAGTTGATTATGAATAAAAAATCATTTTAAATTAGAGCTTAATAATTATTTCACTACTAATATATTTCTTCTTAATTGTATTTCACTATTAATATACTTCTTCTTAATTGTATTTCAGCTCAACATTTCCTTTGATAAAATACACACTTATGTGCAAATGGCTTTAGATACCTATTAGGTTCATAAATTACCATATAGTATATATCCAACACAAAAAGCAGTGACGATTTGTTGTTGACAAAGGACAGCTGGACATGTAAAGGGCCCCATTACCCTCAGTAGCTGAGGGCCTCATCAAACCGAAATCTGGCCCTGTGCATGGAGTTGCAATGCCGCCGCCTCCACAGTGTGAATAATTTTAGTACCCTCTTTGGCCATGTTCTTTTCCAATTCAACAACTTTGGGCAAGCCCTGTTTCTCTCCGTAGTGAGCATTGACGGCACAACAGTACTGAAGCACCCCTCACTGCTGGCACGATATCCTGGCTTTTTATACTACGCCAGTGCATTGCTACAGGTCACGGTGCCACGCTGGCACGGCTGTGACACACATACTAAACGCTTCCTGGCCGGTGCAATAACCGATACCCACGGGCAGTAAAAGCTGTCCAAACATGCCGATGCTTACATTTCTCAGCTAATTAAACACCCTTGCATCTCCCTGTTCAATCTGGCGCTCACAAAAAGCCACAGTTTACCATCTGCAGAGGGGCGAAGGCGACACATTTGGATGCTGTCAAGATTCCATGTGCAAATGATCGTGTGGATTAACTTAATGAGAGTTTTGCACAAGCAGCCGTCGTGTGTACGTGTTTCGAAGCTGCAGCTTGCTCAGTTGGCTTCTTATTTCAAGCATAAGGAGATTGGGGGCGGGGGGAGACCGGATTCTTTGCACACCTTGTTGCTGACGGATCGTGGGATGGTCATATGCCTTCCATATGTAAACTTTAATGGATTTAATACAAGGTTTCGTACCTTCAGCAATTTGGAGGAGATCTTATTTCTTTGTTGAGCCATAAATATAAGTTTCTTCTCCCAGCGTTCTTAAATATAATCCTCCAGAAAGAGTTATAGCCAAAAATTCCTCTCTTATCTCTTGTTCCTCCTTAATGTATCTTGGCTGTATTTCATTAGGGATGTTGGTTTGCAAGACAGAGATATAATATCATCATTTTGAATCTTTGATACTGGTCCTTTGGAGAAACAACTCTCTCCATATAGTCTAAGAAGGATGCAGTTGAAATCCTAAACCACAAGTGGTGCTATGTAAAATCACCGAATGGTGTCACTGAGAGGTTTGTGGAATAAGAAGCAGGACGCAGATGCCATATTAATTCTTCAGTTAACTGGTGCAAGAATGCTGGAAATGCTTTGAGGTTAACATGCCTTCCCCTCCTCCTTACATTGGGATTGCACCTTGGTGTGATGTACAACCACAAAGCTCAAATAGGTTTGATGCTGTGGTAAATAGTATTCTAAACGGGAATGCAAATATCAGTGTCAAAATGTGCACGATAATAGGTCACGCATTGGAAATGTTGGGCATGCATTGTCTCAGTAGGCTCTGTTGGTTCTCTAAAGGTGATATATCTTTCAGTGGCTGCTAGCCATAATTGCTCCAAGTAAGCCTTCTTCAGGGACGCGGGTGGCGCTGTGGGTTAAACCACAGAGCCTAGGACTTGCCGATCAGAAGGTCGGTGGTTCGAATCCCCGCGACGGGGTGAGCTCCCATTGCTCGGTCCCTGCTCCTGCCAACCTAGCAGTTCGAAAGCATGTCAAAGTGCAAGTAGATAAATAGGTACCGCTCCAGCAGGAAGGTAAACAGTGTTTCCGTGTGCTGCTCTGGTTCGCCAGAAGCGGCTTAATCATGCTGGCCACATGACCCGGAAGCTGTACGCCGGCTCCCTCGGCCAATAAAGCAAGATGAGTGCCACAACCCCAGAGTCAGTCACGACTGGACCAAATGGTCAGGGGTCCCTTTACCTTTACCTTTAAGCCTTCTTCAAGAATTAGCAATTGATGTTAAATTGCCACATGACAAAGGCGGGGGGGGGGGGGAGGAATGCTTTCTTTTGTTGAACATGCAAGTCTCAGCACACACACACACACAAAATCTTGGCTCAACTTGTCTAGATAGAACATTATTTGCTCTAGAAGCCCTACATCCTAATTCCATGTGCAGGGAGCTGTGGGCTGAAAAGGGAAATGCACTCTAAGCATACTCAGAGGCACTGTTCTCTTTATTATTGCTTTATTTCTTCCTGGCACTGAAAACAGGTTACAAGGCATGAGAAATTTGGGTTCAAACGAAGCCCATCACATACACACAGTAACAAAGTGGTTTGCTCTGTATTTAAAAAAAGCAATGTGATACCATGATTTTTTGAGCCCCAAGGCGATATACAGTGGTGCCTTGCAAGACGAAAAGAATCCGTTCCGCGATTCTCTTCGTCTAGCGGTTTTTTCGTCTTGCGAAGCAACCCTATTAGCGGCTAAGCGGATTAGTGCTATTAGCGGCTTAGCGGCTTAGCGGCTATTAAAGGATTAGCGGCTAAGGGGCTAAAAGGCTATTAGCGGCTTAGCGGCTTAGCGGCTTAGCGGCTTAGAAAAAGGGGAGGGGGGAAGCGAAAAAAACAACGCAAGACTAGCAAGACGTTTCGTCTTGCGAAGCAAGCCCATAGGGAAAATCATCTTGCGAAGCAACTCAGAAACGGAAAACCCTTTCGTCTAGCGGGTTTTCCGTCTTGCGAGGCATTCGTCTTGCGGGGCACCACTGTATATAAAACATATATACAGATATATGTTTTGCTCACTACTACCAAGATACCACAGTATTTTGCTGTGATACTAAGATACAAAAAAACTTTTTAGTGGCCCCTTAGAGCCTTCAAATTTGTTCAATTAATTTGTGTGTTTTTTAAAGGAATATAACAATGTTTTACAGAGTTATCCCACTGTGATGTTGTTCTGTCAAAAGTTTGTTTTTGTCCCCACCCAAGATTTGTCTATTTTTTAAAAGGGGTTTTCATCTTACCACACCAGCAAGCCCCGACTGTGATTCCATAATGCCCAACCATTTTCATGATGCACCCAAGACCCTAGAAATATGTATTTCAAGTCCCTAAGGCTTAAACTTTATATTTACAAGCAATTTGAAGTTTTAAATCAGTTGCAGGTGTCTGTGTCATTCTGAATGAGGACATTGCCCCTTCCACCCACTCTTGTGAACATTCACAGACTTCCCTGAAAAGGTGGGGAAGCTGTGCGGTGATAATGACTCCTTACAGTAACATACCTGCCTAGGAATGCTCTTCCCATACAAAGTAATATGTAATTTACTCAGTTAAATGATGTGGCTATATTGCTGCTTTCTGACTTATTGACAGAAAACACATTTCAATATTAAGATAGCGTGTGTAGCGAGAAATTATGGGTGTGCAGATAAAAATAATACAGAACTCACTTTCCCATTCACATCTCTCTCCCTCTCTCTCTCCCTCTCTGCAATTCAGTATTTTTCACTTATAGATTTGCCGCACAGCGGTTATAGTTGCTGAACTCCCATTGCCGTCCAGCAAAGAAACCCAATTCTGACTAGAGAAATGAATCGCAACTTCTTGCTTTGTTTGATTCGGTGTAGACAAGACTGACCTCTGTAGTTGGGATGGGCAGTCCAAGGTTCTCAATCAAATTGTCCATCAATGCATGGCATCATCAGCATGCTTTCCCAACCTCTCTTTCCTCAGGGCTTTCACTTCCTCAAGTAGAAAGTGCTCTTAAATCCATGCAGCCCCGCTGTCTGAAACACTGGAACCCAACTGTGCTGGGAATCAAATAGCCATCTTTCATGTGCAACAGGCTATACCGAAGAGCACTTTAGTATAATGCTGATGAGAGTAACAGATTCTGCGGAGTGATTTCCAGATCTTTTAATGAGCAAATGCGATTTCAAAAGTTTTGCTACTGTGGTCCGAGGAAAAACTTCTTTCTCTGTCTCTCTTTCTTCCTTTCTCCTTCCCTCTCGCATTGTCATAGAAACAGAATATTGATAACGGTTGTGTATATTAGTTCACATTTCATTCTCTAAAAAGGGTTTAATCTTTTGCTAGATTTTAAAAACTGAAATCCTATTCCTAAATCTGACCTGAAGCTGTTAAATATTGACTTCCAGGCTTGCCGGGCAGAAATAGGATGCCAATAATAAGACAACTCTATTAACGATCACATTGTTAAATGATATGGCCGCACAAAGTGTGCAGCAGAGATTTCTATAATCAAATGGATTTCAGTGTCCAGTTTATACCAGGAACTGGTATAAGAGAGAGAGGTTGGGGAAAAGATTCCAGCCAAAGTTAAAGAGATTAAAGCCAGTAGCACACCATATTTGCAGTGTTTCTTGTAATTCAAAGTTTGTACATGGGACAACATTAAATAAAGTGCAATAATTTGTTCTAGAAATTATCTGGACCACGTTCTGCCCATAAAACTGTTGCCCTATGATGTGTGACTGGACTTCATCTCAGTGCCTCTGATTTATAGTTTGGGTTTGTTTTATATTTGAGGGGGTGGAAACTGGGGATCAGCAAGACAGGTCTATTAAAGCTGCCAGCCAGAGCAAATTTTCAAAGGTTATTAATTCTTACAGATTCTTAAGCCAATGAGCTGAAAAATGTTGAATGCCAGAAAAGTATGCACCAGGAAAGTAGGGTTTTGGGTTGGTGTTTTTTTTTTTTAAAAAAAAACAAAAAACAAGAAAACAATATACAAATAATTACTCTGCTTATGATATTGTATTTTAAGATTATTTTGCACTGCTTTGCACAGGGACAGCAAAATGGCAAACGAGAGCCAATGTAACCAGTGAAAAATGAAATGGATTTTAAAAGGAGTTACATCATGGTGCTTTTAAGTCAAAGCTGTATTTTGCCTTTCCTCCAGGAAGCTCAGGGTGGCTGTATTTTATTTATTTCTTTATTTAGCAAAGTTGCTATACTGCTTGATTGCATCAAAACCTCTAAGAGGTTTGCAAGAAACAAGTGTACACGGTCTACTGTTTTTGTCTTGCACTTGCCCTATGAGATAAATATCAACCCAGGAGAGTGTCCCGGGACCCAGTGAATTTCGTAGCTCAAGGGTGATCTGAACCTCTGTTTCTCCATACTTCCAACTGTTGAATATACTGCATTGGCTGTCCCCACATAAACAAAGATAAGGTCTGAACTGATAGGAAAATGATACTGGTATTAAAGTACAATTTGTTCACTGAAAACGTTGACCCAAGCAGCCTGCTAGAGATGCAAAAGGCCTATAGCTCAGTCATAGAGCAACTGCTTTGCATATGCAGAAGTTCCCAAGTTGAATCTTCAGTGTTACCCAATAGGAGCTCTTTCTCTAGCCTATCTGAAATCCCAGAGAACTTACGCCAATCACTGTAGGTAATACTGAGCTTGGTGGACCCAAGTATCTCGCAAGATCTAAGGCACCTTCCTACATTCCTAAAATGTAGTGGGGATTTCAGGAGACAATTTGTGTTTCTGAATGTCCACTTCTAGTGGCGGTGACCAGCCAGTGCCGGATTTACGTATCAGCTAACCTAGCTATAGCTTAGGGCCCCACTCTCTTGGCCCCCCCCAAAAAAAAAATTAAAGGAAAAGAAACTGGAATGTACATTTCCAAAAAAAGAAGAAGAAAAAAAGCAGATAAAATAAAACCTACATACAGCAACAGTGTTTTGTGTTGTGTAGGCTCCTATGATGTAAGTCATGCTAGCCTGCTAGCCTGCTCCCTAAAATATCACTGGTTTGCTCCTTTCTAATATATAGGGTGCCTACATTCTGTATGTGCAAATGGCTTGAGATACCTATCAGGTCCATAAATTACCATATAGCATATATCCAACACAAAAAAACAGCAACAATTTGTTGTTGACAAAGGACAGCTGAACATATAAGGGGCCCCATTACCTTCAGTAGCTTAGGGCCTCATCAAACCTAAATCCGGCCCTGTGACTAGCCCGTTCTTTTCATGGATGGCATAGTAGCCAACTCCTAGGGCCGTGGGGGATTTGGCCCCCACAATAAAATATTTGAGGGTGCCAGGCCCCCACAAAGTTGATGGGAAATCCCATTCAAATGGTGTGTGTGCACTGCATCATGTGATCGCTTGTGCAGGGCAGGGCTTACCCCCACAATATTTTATTCAAGTTGGTACCCCCGATGGATGGAACCCACAAGTTGCTGCTTCCTCCAGCAATAGATTTGAAGGGCAGATGCCGACACTGCATTTTCTATTTCTGCTGGAAAATTGCAACACAACTTTCGTGACTGGCAGAAGAGCACTGCACGGTTATCACCTGTCTTACAAATGAAGGGCAAAAGTTCATAATTCACCACCTAAGAACATCTCTGGGAAGGATGCGAGGTCAAAAGGCATATTGTGTGTGTTGGGGTGGGCGTGGGGATGTTTAGGAAATACAACTGATCTTACAATGGGGCTTTGCTGGTATGTTTAAAATGATTATGCATGTTGCCATCATGTTTGGAAAATCTATATATGAGGAGGGATGGATGAACCTTCCATTTTAGCTTCTCATCTCCCCCCCCCCCTTAAGTTAAGATCACCCAGTTTGTGCATACATTTATGAATTCCACCCCACCCTCAAAGACCACATGAAAATTCATATGCATTTTTGTGCGGATTACAAAAAATTGATTTACACATCTTTGCCTTGCAGATATATTTTTGTGAGCACTATGCCTTTTTTGCATGCATTTCTTCTGCTCCTTTACTAATAAATGCAATTTTGTACACATTGTTTGGCTGATGAACTGCACCACGAAATGCGTAAAAGCGCAAGTTCCAAAGGAGAGGTGTGTTTCAGTTTGCATAACAGTTTGGGAAATGCCAATCTGGAAGTTTTGCATTAAATATATATATATATCCCCCATCCTGATGCACGAATGAAATTCAGGAGAGTGTTTCTGAAAATCTTTAAACAGGGTTGTTGTCTATGCATCCCTTGTCTTACCTGAGACCACACACCCTCTGTCAAGATGCTGTTCTTTAGAAATTGTGTTTTGTATAGGTCCTAGCAGACTATATTGGGGCTAATTTATTTTTTAAAGAAGCATAGAAACAGAAGCACAAATAAATCCAGAAACTGGCTCAGGGCTAATTTCCCCAAGGAAGGGAATTCCCAAGACATCTTATATTATCTTGGGTCACTATCAGATCACGGTGTGCTTGTTCTGAATTGCGAACTCTTCTTTGCTCGCCCACCCACACAACTAACTATTATTTACAAGGCCCTTTATCCCAAGGTTAAAACAAAGATGAGAAAAATTACCCTGATTAGCCAGGGGCAGTTTTTCTAAATTGTTTCGTGCTCAGGTTTGCTCCTTGGCCAGGTATACTAACTATAATTTGAAGAAACACACCAAAAAAAAAAAAAAGAGGAAAAAGATTAAAGAGCAGAGTGGAGTCTATAAAGTAATTTCAAAAGGAAATGTCAGATGTCTTCCAGTTTTCTTGAAAAGCCTTCATAATCAGAATCCAGGTGGATATTCACGTGTTTTCTGGCAAGGAAGGTGTTTAAGATGGGGGTGTGGAGCTTCTGCACAGTGGGTTAGATCAAAAATTCTGCTGTGCGAATGGAGAGAACGCATCTTTGGATGCGGAGATGGTGGTGTCAGCACTGATTTTTCTGTTGGCAACCCTTGTCCCCTAAAACCCCGTTAGCAAACCATTTCTCTTTGCGTGTTCAGACCCAGAAACCTCCCCCCAAATAAATTCACACTTGACTCAATTTTTTGGTTTGGTTTTTGGCATAATTTAGGCCACAACTTTATTGATTACAGAAAGTGACTGGTTGCATAGGCTCTGGTTTGACTAGCTCCCTGCCTTGCAGGTAGCGCTGACCCAGGGTTCCAGCATAGGTCAGCCAAGGGTGAACACCTGGATAAGCGGAAAGCCGGGAACAGGCTACCTCCGCCACCCAAATGTCCCCCTAGACTCAGGCACGGGAGCAACCCCCTCTCAGGTGTTGACCAAACCATCGAGTCTCTGGATTCCTTTAACGGAATACCCTTTGCATAGGGATGGCGAGAGCGTTCTCCCATCCTTATCACCTGAACCAGAGCCTATCCGCAACCTTACAAGTTGTGACAATTGCGGCAGGCGAAACCCAAATGGCAACAGCCAATTAGCCAAGTGGGGAAAATTCCTGCCATGCCCATGTCCCAACAACAGACGACACACGACGGCATAGCAAGGTCAAGCACAAAACCCTAAAAGTAGGGAGAGGTGGGTGGGTGTTCTGAATGCACGTGCCAAAAGAGGAAGCTCTGGGTCACGTGCATGGGCAGAATTGGGTCCCTCGAACCGTTTGGACTGCGTCCCATTGGCCAGATTGTACCCAGCTTCGAGGGACCTACCAACTGGGTGTTGCAGCTAACCAATCTTACCCACCCACAACACAGGGTTTGGTTGCCGCGTCTCACCACAACACATGCCCTCTTTAAGGGAGGACCCGATTTATCCTTCGGAGCCAGTTTTTATGTGGCACAAAGGGGAGCCTGCAGATGCAGGGACAGACCAGCAAATAGTCACAGGTCTGAATGAATAGAATGACCTTCTGCACATGAGCCATGATGTTTGGATCAACGGTACAATGTCCAGTACAATGGTGCTTTAGGTGCATCAACAGTCTCCCATGCAACCAGTGTGGTTTTTATTTCTTCTTTTAATTTGAAGAAGCTTTAGAAACTCTCCCTCAAAAAGGGGTTCCTGTGTGGTAATTTAAGAAACACAAGGCCCATGGGATTTTGGGTACTAACCTATGGGCGTGCATGTTTCCCTATTCTGAAAAGTACTCGTATAGAAGAAAGCAGGGCATTCGGATGAACACTTCGTCTGTGGTCAGATTCCCAGCTTTCTCTCTCTTTCTTCAAATCCCTCCTCAAAATCTGTAAGTGAAGTATTTCACAAAACTATCTGCAACATCACACCTTCACATCTTGGTACCCTCTCCTGCTTATCTGTTTTCTCTATCATGTACTAATCTCAGACCCTCCAAGTATCCCTATTTTCTAGGGGCATCCCTGATTTAGAGAAGCAGTCCCGGTTTCTGATTTGATTCTGGAATGTCCTGCTTTTCCTTAGGACGTCCCTATTTTCACCAGAGAAATGTTGGAGAGTATGGTAGGATGTCCCTATTTTCGTTGGAGAAATGTCGAAGGGTATGGAGTTATCCGACCCACCAAGCCGTCTGAAGGCAATCCTATATAGGGAAGTGTGTGGGGTTTTTTTTAATGTTTAATGTTTTGTTTTGTTATGTTTTTATATATGTTGGAAGGTGCCTAGAGTAGCTGGGGCAACCCAGTAAGATGCGTGGGGTATAAATAGAAAATTATCATTATGGAATGGGACGTCCCTATTTTCATCGGAGAAATGTTGGAGGGTATGTAATCTAACCACCCATTTCTCTTTGTTATTCCACAGACTATTGAGATGTAGAGAGTTTAAAGCAAGGACTTTTCTTCTGAGTCTATGACCCCAAGGCCACCCTTGTTTAAACAGTGTGGTTCTTCAGTGAAGCCATAATGAGTTGATTCCCCCACCACACAAAATATGTTGACCTGGTCTTGTAGATCTTCTGACTGCTGGTACTATGGATCAGTCTACAGAGGTACTTCGGGTTACATACACTTCAGGTTACAGACGCATCAGGTTACAGACTCCGCCAACCCAGAAATAGTAACTCAGGTTAAGAACTTTGCTTCAGGATGAGAACAGAAATCGTGCAGCGGCGGCAGCGGGAGGCCCCATTAGCTAAAGTGGAACCTCAGGTTAAGAACAGTTTCAGGTTAAGAACGGATCTCCAGAAAGAATTAAGTTCTTAACCTGAGGTACCACTGTATATTGCTAAAAGAGTAGAAAGTGTGGCTTGAGTTGGATTATGGGTATTTTTCTTCTTCTAAACTGCAGCAGAGCACTCCCAGGACTGTTGTTGAATAAGCATGTATGTTCTCTTTAGGACCAGCCAAAGTCCCCCGCCCCCCTCCAATGAATATCCCTTCTCCTGAACTGCACAGCACATTAGATGACAAAGAGGTGACCAGAATACCATTTTCTCTTTTTCATTTTCAGCGTCTCTCATTGCTTGACTTCTTCCCCTTTGCAATTTTGCCTACGGCCTGGGTGTCCAGAAGAGATCAGGTTGCCCTCAGCTGCTTTCCCCTGGGATGCAGGATATATCGCTCAGCAGAAGAATGGCTAAATTTTCTCTGTGCACCTCCTCCAAAAGTGCAGGCCCTGCCTCTCTCTGTCCTAAACATTTACCTATCTGAAGCAAACATTCCTAAAATTTTGGCACACTGGGCGATTGCCAGGTTTGCCTCTATAGGGTGGGCCAGTTTTTGATCCCTTCCCAAAAAATCCCCATTCAGGCTCATCCTCTGACATGTTGTTCCTTTTACAGTCATTCTTGTGTGCCTTACAAATTATCAGGGTAATGTTTTTCTGGCCCCACAAACACCATCTCTCCCTGCAAAGAGTTCTGCACAACCTCAAAGCCAAGATATTAAAAATCAATCTATCCCTTCCTTCAGCTGGGCCAAGATGAATTAAATGAGGAACATAAGGCAAGTGAAGTCAACTTGCTCACAATCAGCCCTTTCTACATCATGAAGTCATATCCACACAGGAGAGGCCTCTGGACGAAGGGATCATATTTTCCTTTTTGGTGTGCATGTTGAGAGAGAAAGAGAGAGAGAGAGAGAAAGAAGAAGAAAAAATCCACTTCATGAATGTACAGACTTTCCCTGTGTGAGGTTAACAAGTTTGCCCGTGCTGATCACTTTTGGCCAAGTATTAATCACGTATTGAGGAAACAGAAGCATACATATGACTGTGTGTGGTTTTCCAGAGAGCGGGCAGGCGGGAGGGAAAGGGACTTTTCAGCTTAAAAAGAGAGAGAAAAAGTATCCCGGCCTCTCTCTGCCTCACCCTTCCACTGACAACAGGAATAGAGAGCTCTTGTCTGGCTTAGCTAGCAATGTTTGTGAGGGATAGCTCACCAAAAAGAGCGAACCATTCCCCGCTCACTTTGTTATGACAGGCAGGAAGCATGTCTGCCTTTGCAGGTCCGTGTGTCTGTGTGATTCCCTGCCTTTGTTGTGGCGAAGCGGCTGGAATAGAATTACGCAAAGCGAAAAAGGAAAAGAGTTTATAGTGTTGGTTGTGTCTGTGCATGAGTGCGTGCGAGAGAGAGAGCAACGGAGAGGGAGAAATGTTGTTTTATGGCTCACTCAAGAAACCTGAAAGAGCTGAGGGCCCAGAAGAGGGTGCCACAGTTCACAGTCTGACATGCTCCGCAGCATCGCTGTTGCCATAAAGTAAGATCACCCTATAAGGCAACTGTTTGATAGACTCTCCGGCACTCACTTTCTCCCTTCCTCTCTCTCTCTCGGCCCTCAAAACGCTACACACTCCAGAGGGAAGCCGGAGTCGAGTAACTGAGTGTTAATTATGTCTGAGTGGATTTTAGAGAAGAAGAAAAACCATCCACTGTATCAGCAGAGAAATGGTTTCGCTGTGAGGAAACTAATGATGCTTTTATCAGGAACAATATAAAGATTGCTTTTTTACTAGTGTGTGTCCCACAGGGTTTCGGCTATGAGATATTTCTGTATCTGGCTTGAGGTTCCTCTGAGCTTTTACATAATCAAATCAATATAGCTATGATTCACCCTCTGGCAAGAGCTGCTCCTTGCAAGTTGCTGCTGCTTCTTTAGTGACTGAGGAGGAAATAAATAAATAAGGAGGAAAGAAACTTATTACAAATCTGTAAACATTGATTTGTTTGGGCTTAGATTTGTACTTTCTTTAATTGCCAGGGAGTGAGAAAGAAGAAGAAGATGCTGAAGAGGAAATGAGGATATACGAGTCCGTGGTCAATGGCCGGGGCACGTGATGCAATATGAAGGGGGGGAGGGGATTAAGCGTCGATGGAGTGGCATAAACCAACCTGATGTATTGTCCAGACATGTCAAAGTCAAAGACAAGGACAAGGGGATCAAAGTCGTTGGAATAAGGCTATTTGATGCACACACACACACACACACACACACACACACACAGCATATCCAAAATTTACATATATTTTTTATCCTGCTCATTAGAGAACAGTAGTATTTAATGGCAAACCTCCCAAATTTGCACTCTCTGAAACAATACAACTGCATACCCTCCAACGCTGCTCCAATGAAAATAGTGATGTCCTGTTCCATAATAATAATTCTATTAATTATACCCTGTCCATCTGACTGGGTTGCCGCAGCCACTCTGGGCAGCTTCCAACATACATAACAAAACATTAAACATTAAACATTAAGAAATATCCCTATACAAGGCTGCCTTCAGAGGTCTTCTAAAGGTTGTATAGTTACTTATGTCCTTGGCTCAGGGGTCACATAACCACACCCTCCAACATTTCTCCGACAAAAATAGGGACGTCCTAAGGAAAAGCTGGACATTCCAAACCAAATCAGCAATTGGGACGGCTTCTGTAAATCCGGGACTGTCCCTGGAAAATAGGAACACTTGGAGGGTCTGCAACTGAAATACAGCCATCCTTTGACACCCACACTGGTCTGAATTTAAGCCCAGCCCCAGAGTAACTCACCCTGCAAACAAAATTCTCTACAGAGTTTCCTCCAGTTGTTGCTACTCTGCGGAACTTCAATGATGGAGGGATGAGCTATAGAGTAATGTAAGGATGGAGGCCAAGACTGAGAGCTGGAGATGCTTGATTGTGTCCCTACTGGAGAGCCAGTGTGGTGTAGTGGTTAAGAGCGGTGGACTCGTAATCTGGGGAACCGGGTTCGCGTCTCTGCTCCTCCACATGCAGCTGCTGGGTGACCTTGGGCCAGTCACACTTCTTTGAAGTCTCTCAGCCCCGCTCACCTCACAGAGTGTTTGTTGTGGGGGAGGAAGGGAAAGGAGAATGTTAGCCGCTTTGAGACTCCTTAAAGGGAGTGAAAGGCGGGATATCAAATCCAAACTCTTCTTCTTCTCTTCTTCCTTAGGGCCCGAATTCTCTCTCCAGTGACCTATCTGTATTTGCCCCCCCACCCTTCAGAAAAAGTATGTTAACATGGAAGATCAGAACCTGGGTGCCAAGAAAACACCTTCTGCTGAAAAAAGAGAGTGGAATCTCAATCCTTGCCTCTTTCCCCTTTTCTTCATCTCTCAACTGTTTGTTACATTTCAGAATGAATTTTCTCCTGCTCTTATTCTGGCAGTTTGTTGCCCCCCCTGTCCCCCCCCCCCGCCACCCACCCGCCTTCAACCTCTTTACTCCCGCCCCATTTTTGTAGCTGCTGGTACAGAAATTGAACTTGTATGGCAAGCTCTGTATAAATGACATCTCTAAGGATGTTGTTGTCTTATTTCCCCCCTGGGGTGACACCTCTGTCATGCTTAAAAAGAGAAAGAGAGACAGCAAAACAATCACGGTCTTTAATTTGAGAGAAAGTTCCATTTCTCCTCTTCCCCCCCCCCTCCATCCCCTGAAAGATTTTTATTTTTTCAGGATCTGCACTTTCTTGCCTACAAGGAAATCTGAACTAGCAGTAATTGCCAAGGCGGAAGAGGTACAACTCATAGCTCTCTCTACCTGCAAGCGTAATATACCTGTTAATGTCCTAGCACTTCAGTTTACCCAGATGTAAACTGGGATTAATAATCCTTACCTCCTGCGAGCGAATACAGTGAGGTTTAATTAATGTTTGCAAAGAACTTGGATATCCTTTGAAGGAAGGTGCTTAAAAACTGCTAAGTAAGTACAATGATCCCTGGGGCTTTATGATGAGAGAGAGAGAAAGAAAGAAAGAAAGAGAGTATCTTGACATGCTTTTCTGCCTTTTCTTTTACTCCCCCTTTAATGTATTGGTTATAAATTATATATCTATCTATCTCTATATATACACACACTCACACCATTGCTTTTTCCCAGGGATCAATAGTGATGGAACTGATGGCACAGCACTGTCGTCGTGTTTTGTTTGCACACAAATCAAGAAGCAGAGAACAAAGGGACAGAAGTCTCCCAGCATCGCCAGCCCAAATAATCTCTGAAGGACAAAGGATCTTAATGAGGGGAGGGGATTCTTCAACATCTGCATGCGGGCCAAGTTGTGAACCCAAACGAAATGGATTAAAGCATTTTAATAACAACAACAATAACAACGAGGCTTCAAAAAGGCAGATTGAGAGTTAGTGCACTGTACGTTGTATAAAGAGCTGGATTCGAATCCTGTTTGTCCATACATTCACTATGGGGTAGATGAATGCCAGAAAAGCCATTGGATTTCATCCACAAATCCACACTCTGTGAAATTTTGTTTTCTTTTTTCAGGATGAATCCTATGATAGTCCTAAAGTGCTCTATATTCAAAATCAAATTATATTTGGATTAGGGTTAGGCAGTACTTCTTTTTTCTTCCAAAAAAAAAAAAAAGTTTAAGGGCACTCTCATTTTGACTCAAGAAAATCACCATTTTACAGTTCAAGTCAGGAAAAATAAATACAGTAAATGGACAAAAGTACAAAGATTCACAAAATGTTTAGGGATATGCGTCCCCCATGTCCCTTCCAGAAAAAGCACTGGGGTTGGGGTTATAATTATATTTAGTTTATGCATTTGCATTTCTAGCCGGCTCTGGCCAATGACTTAGGACAAGGAATACAGTGGTACCTCGGGTTACATACGCTTCAGGTTACATAAGCTTCAGGTTACAGATTCCGCTAAGCCAGAAATATTACCTCAGGTTAAGAACTTTGCTTCAGGATGAGAACAGAAATTGTGCTCCGGCGGTGTGGCAGCAGCAGGAGGCCCCATTAGCTAAAGTGGTGCTTCAGGTTAAGAACAGTTTCAGGTTAAGAACGGACCTCCAGAATGAATTAAGTACTTAACTCGAGGTATCACTGTAAGACCATGTCCCCTCATGTGCTGTGCTCTCTCTCTCTCTCCCTCTCTCTGCGTAATGCATGCAATTCACAGCATTGTGTAGAGATGCAGGGATGGAGAACAATGACCCATTTCAGGTGTGCAGCAGGCATCGTTCTGGTTGTGAGGGTCCACTTGACCATGTTGGGGCTAGTCCTTGGCTGTTAGCCAATTGTAGTTACCAGTGGGGGTTTTGGGGTGGGGTCAAGCAGCAGACCAAAGGGGGAAGCTTTTCCCTCTGCTCCATTCCCGGCCCCATAAGTGATAGCCTCCAAACACAGCTTTGGAGCTGGAATGGCCATTGCCAACTTTGCTGGAGACCAATCACTTTGGACAAGAATACGTACAGTGTCCTGGCAAGGTTAGAAGCAGGCCTGAAGGTCAGACAGGGGCCAACAACAATTTCATTATTTATATAATAATAATTTAATAATAATAATTTATTACTTATACCCCGCCCATCTGGCTGGGTTTCCCCAGCCACTCTGGGAGGCTTCCAACTGAATATTAAAAACAATACAGCATCAGACATTAAAAATGTCCCTAAACAGGGCCGCCTTCAACTGTCTTTTAAAAGTAAAATAGTTGTTTATTTCCTTGACATCTGATGGGAGGGCGTTCCACAGGGAGGGTGTCACTACTGAGAAGGCCCTCTGCCTGGTTCCCTGTAACTTTGCTTCTCACAGTGAGGGAACCACCTCAGAGCTGGAGCTCAGTGGCTGAGCGATGGGGGTGGAGATGCTCCTTTAGGTATACTGGGCCAAGGCCGTTTGGGCTTTAAAGGTCAGTGCCAACACTTTGAATTGTTCCTGGAAATGTGCTGGTCTTGCTATGTGCCCCTTTAACGCACAATGGTCAACTTAGATGTCTGTAGGGCTTTTGCCCATTGTCAGGTGACAATAGAAAGCTAAGAAGATGCCGTGTACTGAATCAGGCCATTAGTTCATTAATATTAATAAATAATAATAATAATAATAATAATAATAATAATAAATTTTTATTTATACCCTGCCCTTCCTGGTTCAGAAATCCGGGCTCAGGGTGGCTAACAACAAATTTAAAACACTTAATTGATGCAACAAAAAACAACATAAAATACAGTATAAAATGGGGATAACAATAAATTCAGAATTCGAAAATCAATTTAGGGGGGAAATCCATCCAATTAACATTAGATGATCACCAGGGCTAGCTGGCTAAATTAGTCCTATTTGGGCCAGAGGAGAGACCAGGGGAGAATTAGCTGTGGGATCCAGAGCGGGTAATCTTCATAAAAAAGCTACGGTAATTGAGCTCAATACCATTGGTGATCACTGGCAGTAGCCCTCTAGGGTTCCAGGCAGGGGATATTCGCAGCCTAGCTGGAGGCACCACCAGGGTTAGAACCTGGGACCTTCAGCATGTGAAGAATGTGCTCTACCAATGAGCTACAGCCCTTTCCCAAAGGTAGCACTTCTTTCATAGGGAGGTTGAGTTTTCAGAGCAACCTTGGAACGTGGAAACCACATTACTTTTCCCTTCCTTGCTTTGTGCAATCATTGCTGCAGCGACTGAACAAACACATTCCGCGTGCCAAAGAGTGTGCCCAGTTGCTCAGACATTCCCCACCGCCAACATTTTGGGTTTTCTCCTTCCCTCCACCTCGTTCCTTTCCAAAGAACGAGATTGTACTGTGTTAGGACCTATGTGTTTAGTAAATGTAATTAGTCACAGTGATGCCTGTGAAGTTTCTTTGGCTGGTTTTTTTTTATATCGAGTAAAAAGATTGAAATATATATAACAACTAGTAAGGCAGAACTGATGAAGAACGAAAACACACACTTCGTATGAAGTTAAAAAGGTGCGCACCCTGACCACGTCTCACTGTAAGCCAAAGGATCATGTGAAACAGCAAGCATTTCAAAACAAATCAAGTTTTCTCCCCAGCGGTGTTTTTCCTTTGTTTTTGAGATTAAAAGGGGGAAATCTATAGCGTGCATGCTTGAAAAACAGTCGTAGAAAGACTACATGCTTCAGAAAGGTTCCAATCCATAAAACTGGATTAACCAGTATGTTAGATATGCTATATCACATAGGGCCTTGGATAAAAACGGGTGTCGATGTAATCATGCGATTAAAAACTTTAGCATGGGGAGGGGAGGGGAGGGGGGCACTTGTACAACTCCCTACAAAGGGTCTCCTTTAAAATTCTCTAGGTCTGGGAGCACACAGTCTTAACTCTCATTACAAGGTACCCAGGGAAATTTTGGGATGCTTTTGAAGACGGCATGTGAAGTGGATGTTTCAAGCAGGGCCATAGCCAGTGTGAGACCAGTGTGTGCAAAACCCCACCTAGAATACTGATTTACCCAACATAATGTTGTTTTTTAATGTCCTATTGACATGTGAGATGGCATATACTGTACCATATATATATGGCAAAGGACCCCTGGAGGGTTAGGTCCAGTCAAAGGCGACTCTGGGGTTGCAGCGCCCATCTTGCTTTCAGTCCAAGGGAGCTGGCATTTATCCACAGAAAGCTTTCCAGGTCATGTGGCCAGCAGGACTAAACCACTTCTGGCGCAACAGGACACCGTGACGGAAACCAGAGCGCACGAAAACACCACTTACCTTCCCGCCACAGCGGCACCTATTTACTTGCCCTGGTGTGCTTTCGAACTGCTAGGTTGGCAGAAACTGGGACAGAGCAATGGAAGCTCACCACATCTTGGGGATTCAAACTGCTGACCTTCTGACTGGCAAGCCCAAGAGGCTCAGTGGTTTAGACTACAGCGCCACCCGCGTATATGAAAATACGCTGCCTTTTATGGTTTTATTCTTGTTTATTAAATTTGTATACCGCCCTGTGCCCGTGGGTCTCAAGGCAGCTCACAGGATAAAATCACAATATGTTGTTGTTTTGTCGTTTAGTCGTGTCCGACTCTTCGTGACCCCATGGACCAGAGCACGCCAGGCACTCCTGTCTTCCACTGCCTCCCGCAGTTTGGTTAAACTCATGCTGGTAGCTTCGAGAACACTGTCCAACCATCTCAACCTCTGTCGTCCCCTTCTCCTTGTGCCCTCCATATTTCCCCGCACCAGGGTCTTTTCCAGGGAGTCTTCTCTTCTCATGAGGAGATCACAATATAAAATCACAAAATACATAATCATAATAGAAACAACCCAAGAGCACAAAGACACCCTTTGATGGGACTCAAGGAGGCTGTATTCTCTTCGGGGCTTCCTCTGCCCTCACTGACATCCTCTTCAAGCTCCGGGGAGGGTCTCCTCATGAGCCAAGAGGACTCTCCCACCATTTCCGGGTATGAATTGAATTATTGAATTATTTCCTGGTGCTGTGCATTTATACGGTCGCAAGCGAGTAGAAAGCGGGAGGATGCCTGTACTGGGCAAAACCGTGTGTATTTTGTGCCACTTCATCTGCATGCATAGAAATGAACATTTCACCATACATTTGACCCCGTTTGTGGTAAAAATTATTCTCACCGCTTGGCAGGGTGGTCAGTGGCATAGCGTGGGTTGCCAGTGCCCGGGGCTGTGCAGACTGGGGAGATTGGGAGAGAGGGAAACGGACGGAGTATGCATGTGCATTCAACTGGAGATCGCAGCCACAGAGATAAGAAAAGAAGAGTCATTCTGTTGATTGGAGAGGCCACTTCCTGGTTCTCATGGAGAAACCATTTTCAACGGAGCCTAGAGACGGAAACATGCAGTTGTATTGAGGCAGCACCGGAGGTTGAAATTTTGTGCCCCTAACAATTTTGCGCCCAGGGCAACTGCCCCTGTCCCCCACCCCACCCTGCTAAGCCACTGAGGATGGTACTGATGACTGACTTACTGTATATATCCTGCACTATTTTTCTAGAAAAAGAGGTGCCGGAACTCACCACAAACGCTTCACTTGCTCTCTTATAATGGCAATGGCGCCCACCTGAGAGGTGCTGGAACTTAGCCCTGCCTATATCCAAGGCAATGTACCCCTTACTAAATTGGGTCCTCCCTTAAAGAGGGCACGTGTTGTGGTGAGACCTGGCAACCAACCCCTGTGTTGTGGGTGGGTACGTTTGGATAGCCACAACACCCGATTGGTAGGTCCCATAATGCAGGGCTTAATCAGACCAATGGGACGCAAGCTAAACGGATCAAGGGACCTATTTATGCCCATGCACGTGACCCAGAGCTTCCTCTTTCAGCGCATGCATTTGGAACACCTACCTACCGCTCCCTACTTTTAGGGCTTGTTGCGCTTGACCTTGCTATGCCGTTGTGTGTTGTCTGTCGTTGGGACAGGGGCACGGCAGGAATTTTCCCCACTTGGCTGATTGGCTGTTGCCATTTGGGTTTCACCTGCGGTGTAGCAAATCTTCACAACTTGTAAGGTTGCAGATAGGCTCTGGTTCAGGTGATAGGGATGGGGGAAGGCTCTCGCCATCCCTATGTGAAGGGTATTCTGTTAAAGGAATCCTGGGACTCGATGGTTTGGTCAATCCCTGAGAAGGGGTTGTGCCCGTGCCTGAGTCCTTGGGGGCATTTGGGTGGTGGAGATAGCCTGTTCCCAGCTTTCCGCTTATCCAGGTGTTCACCCTTGGCTGACCTATGCTGGTGCCCTGGGTCAGTGCTACCTGCATGGCAGGGAGCTAGTTGAACCAGAGCCTGTGCAACCAGTCACTTTCTGTAATCAATAAAGTTGTGGCCTAAATTCTGCCAAAAACCAAACCAAAATTTGAGTCTTGTCTGAATTTATTTAAGGGGAAGGTTTAAAGGTCTGAACACGCAAACAGTGACCTGTGATCTCTCCTCTCTGGTTCTATGTCAGAAGAAGCTCACAAAAAGAATAGCGTGAGCATACGAGGAAGCATTTGTTCTCACTCTGTTTCCTTGCATGCACAGACAAATCCGAAAATATACACTTTTTAAGAAATCTAATAATCCTTACTTGAGGCTTCAAACTCCTTGGGGGTAGATAGATACAAGGCAGTAAACTGGCAGAAGGAAAGCAACACAGTTAAGGGGGAAAAAAACTAATAAAAATTCCCATAGGAAGGAAATGAAACCCACCCTTCGAACCTCTGAAATAAAAGGAAGGCAGACGGAAAGAAAAGAGAAGGAAAAAAAAGACTGCTAAATTGTTGTGCTTGCCTGGAAATGAGTCCACAAGCCAGCTGTATTTGGCACTGGTGCTCAAACTGTTTTCTAAACGTGTGTGTGTGTGTGTGTGTGTGTGTGGTGTATTTTTCACCTCTTTTGAACACACTTTCCCAAAGCGGTAGAAAAAAGAAAAAAAAACTGGAAAAACCAGAGGGCAGGGGGGAGAATCAACAACCCCAAACTCCTACACTATAAAATTCAGATCCAAGGTCTGTCTTTCAAGCAACCTTTAATTTGGAAGGCTTAGCTAGAATTGCCAGATGTCTCTAATTTTAAGTTATTTCCCTAAACTTCAAGAGTTGCTCCTTGTTTCCCCCCCTCCCCACATTTCATAGCCCAGAAGAATATAATGACTGACCATTGTTTCAGAACTGTGCAATGCCAGAGCAGCCCACACAACATATGCCACAGTTTCATAAAGGTCCTTAATTTGATGGGGGCGGGCGGAGGCAGGGAATCCATAAAATGTCCTCAATAAATAAATAAATAAATAAATAAATAAATAAATAAATAAATAAAGGTAGGTACAGTGGGTACAGCTGAAGAAGGGGCGTGACTTCCTGCTGTGCCTTGGAAAGCTGGTCTTCTTGTGCCACACCGGGGAAGACATCAGCATTGACCTGTGGGCTGGGATAAGTTGATTTGTTCTAGTGTGCTGAATAGGGCTATTCACAATTCATCACCAGGGTTCGTCACCAGTTGTACCATGGAGAAAATTGCAATTAGGCTGCAAGCCTCGTCCCACTTACCTGAGCATAACCACCACTGAATTCAATTGGATTTACAGTCATACTTTGGCTTGGCTCCTGAATGCTTTGGGAGTCTAATGTTCCAGCTCCCGAACAATCGAAAACCGGAAGTGTGTGTTCCGGTTTTCGAACGTTCTTTTGGAAGCCAAACATCCGACGAGGCTTCCAATTGGCTGCAGGAGTTTCCTGCAGCCAATCAGAAGCCGCGCTTTGGTTTTCGAACGTTTCAGAAGTCGAATGGACTTCCAGAACGGATTCTGTTTGACTTCCGGGATACGGCTGTACTTCTCAGTAGTAGACCCTCCACCTACCCCTATTTTCCAGGGACAGTACCAGATTCACAGAAGCCGTCCCGGTTTCTGATCTCATCCTGAAATGTCCTGCTTTCCCTTAGGACGTCCCTATTTTCATCGGGGAAATGTTGGAAGATATGGAATTATGCAACCCCAAGCCAAGGAGATATGAAACCATATAACCTTTAGAATACATCTGAAGGCAACCCCGTATTGGGGAAAAAAATATGTTTAGTGTTTTTAATATATGTTGGAAGTCCCCCAAAGTGGCTGGGGCAACCTAGTCAGTTGGGTATAAATAATAAAATTCTTATTTTTATTATTATCATGGAATAGGATGTCCCTATTTTCATTGGAGAAATGTTGGAAGGTACACAGTAGACATGGTTAGGACTGCAGCCACAGATAATGCAGCCAGCTGCTTGCCAACCTTGAGGGTAGAAGTCTTTCCCAGTCTGACACCTAAAATCCTTCAAACAGCAGAATTTGAACCAGGGCCCATCTGCATCCACAGCATGTGGTCTACCACTGAGCTTTGGCACCTGACCAGTTGTGCTTTTGCAGACTGAAATATGGATGGATTTGCTTGTTGCAAACAAGAGATGGAAGAAGAAAAATGAATGGTTTAGATTCCCACTTTTCGCCTTGATGGCCCTGGTGTGCAAAACTGGAATTTGCCCAAGGCCTAGAGGTTCCAGGCAACACCCTCAGGTAGCTGCTGGGGCATGAACACAGCCCATCACTGGGCTGGCACCTACTTCGCCACATAAGGGGGGCATTCTTGGCAATGTAAACGGTACTGCTGAGTGCCTTGTGGTAATCACACTGGTGCCACCAGCTGGTAATGTCATGGTCACCAAGTTAAGCCCATCAAAGTGACCCATTGTTGGTTTTTAATGTTCGTAATTTGGTTTAAGGGGAAAATGCTACAGGTCAAATAGAACGAGAATGTCCTGGATGCCTACATCCAGGTTTGGGGGCAAGTAGTCTTTGGTAAGAGAGCCCAGTAGAGATTTGACATCACAAAACGTGCAGCAAAGTAAATCGTGGAAACATAGGCTGTTAGACCTTTGAAATATCCCCTTCTAGGTTGCTTCCAAATTTCCCCACTTCCTTTATCCTAGAAAGAGACCACGCGTTTGGTAAGTTAAAATTTATTTACAAACTTCTCAAAGGTCAGATTCATGTGCTTTTCCATACAGCAGCAAGAATAGGCAGGCCGTATAACTTAGGTTCCAAAACAGTGTTTCTAAATTATTTGCATACAAGCACAAATATGGCTTGCTTAAGCTACGCAGTCTAAGCCTGGAGCATCCGGTTTGGACCTCTGTACTGTAGAGTTTGCACGGTGGAAGAAAGTGGAAAGTGGGAGAATAAATAATTTGGTAGCCCTTCCTTCCAAGGTAAGGAGGTGTGACCTAGCTAAGCCTGGCAGGACATCTTCCTCTATGGTCTTAACCCCTTCATGCATTACTTAGAGTTAACCATGTTGATTATATGAGGCTGATTTATCTCACACCATCAAGGTGTATATGTGTGTGCAGAAGGGGAGTCCTCCCAGAGAGCAAGTTGCTGAGGAACTTCATGGTGACTACATCATTCAAAGTTGGAGCACTTGAACATGGGTTGCTTTAAATAATTTAAATATTTGTCCAGGTTACCAAGTCTTATTAACAAAGCGGTTAATTGGTGACTTCTCATTCATTAATTACCACGAGTCGTTCTGATGGAATTGCTTTAATCTGTATGGGAAACCAGTGAGGTTGTAGCACTGGTTGACCTTCTACCATGGAATGTGGAGCTTCGTAAGTAATGTTGGAGTTAATGGAGGTCCCCACATGAGGACAAGGTTCTCTTGAACACAGCATAGATTAGTTTAAATCAAGGCTATCATTTATTAGCGTTCTCTGTGGTTCTTGAGAATTAGGCAAAAAGAATGAGAGCCATTATACATGGGCAGGCAATCATTACTTTAATGAGGAAAGCGCTGTGCCTTTTGTTCTGGCAGCAAAAAACTCAAGAGAATAATAAAACCTCGAAGAACTAATTTTATATTTCCCTGTATTCTTAAAGCGATTCCCCATTTCCAAAGACATTGGTAGTCCAATCAACAAGGGTTAGAAGAACAGGAGAAGGTCTTACTGATGATAGAGACTGTCTACCCTTGATGGGAGAGGTGGGAGTCAAAACAGCTTCCAGCCATTGGTGAAGCATGCACATTTCCTTCTACACCCAGGAAATATCTAGAGATAGGGAGGCTTTCAGTTGTGTTGGCTGAATTATGCTTCATTCCGTCAGCACTGTTCTGAGGTGCTTTTGGCATTGGGGTGGGGGGAGGATTCCATTACTGGGCTAATACCGTGATTTTTTTTTGGGGGGGGGGGGGCAAATCACTGTTTCCCTCCAGTCTTAATCTGTACTGATCTGAAATCTGACTCACACATAACCCCAAAATCTAGAGAAAAGTCTGAAATGAGAAAAATTTTGTATGTGTGTGATTTAAATTCAAATACAGTGGTACAGTGGTACCTCGGTTAAGATTTTAATTCATTCTGGAGGTTCGTTCTTAACCTGAAACTGTTCTTAAGGTACCACTTTAGCTAATGGGGCCTCCTGCCACCACCGCCCGATTTGTGTTCTCATCCTGAAGCAAACTTCTTAACGTGAGGTACTATTTCTGGGTTAGCAGAGTCTGTAACCCGAAGCGTCTGTAACCTGAAGCGTATGTAACCTGAGGTACCACTGTACCCTGGTTTAAGAACAGCTTAGTTTATGAACAACTTGGATTAAGAACGCTGAAAACCTGGAAGTAGGTGTTTTGGTTTGTGAAGTTTGCCTTGGAATAAGAACATGTTTTGCTTCCTGTTGAGTGTGTTCCATTTGTAAATTGAGTCCCCCACTGCTATGGGAAAGCACGCCTTGGTTTAAGAATGTTTTGGTTTAAGAACAGACTTCCGGAACGGATTAAGTTCGTAAACCGAGGTACCACTGTATTGGGTTGTGGTGCTTACCTAGGGACAAAATCTAGCGCTGTAACAAAGATTAAGTCAAAGAGAAACAGACTAGGATTGTTGGGGTAAGGGATGCTGCCACTGACGTCCATCCATTGGCTTGGTTCACACTGCATAAACTTCACTCTGGTTTAAAGGTAGACATGCAGTGTGCTGGTGTATGGGAAGAATGTCAAAACTGCTTTGTTCCTCTCCTGCTCCTAGTGTTGTATTGCCACCGGGAGCTCAGCCATGGTTTGGCTTAACGTAGCGTCTGGGGCTGAGGCCACAGGTTGTCTCTCTCCAAACGAGCCAGGAAACATAGTTAAGGTTGATTCTTTGATTACAATAGTCTAATCTGAAGGTGACCAGTGTTATGATGGCTAACAGGGGTTGGGCTATCTCTGCCTAGGAGGAATCACCACTAGAGCAGCAGCAGCGGCGGCGGCGGCTGAGAGAAGAGACTCAAAGGCCACAAACGTTATTGAGGTCTCCAAGGACAAAGCTGGATCTGAAAGCACCCACAAAGTGCAAAGTAGAAAGGCAGAGTAGAAAGGGTCTCCTGAAAGGGTCTCCTGAGAGCCAGCGTGGTGTAGTGGTTAAGAGCGGTGGACTCGTAATCTGGTGAACCGGGTTCACTTCCCTGCTCCTCCACATGCAGCTGCTGGGTGACCTTGGGCTAGTCACACTTCTCTGAAGTCTCTCAGCCCCACTCACCTCACAGGGTGTTTGTTATGGGGGAGGAAGGGAAAGGAGATGGTTAGCTGCTTTGAGACTCCTTAAGGGGAGTAAAAGGTGGGATATCAAGTCCAAACTCCTCCTCCTCCTCCTCCTCCTCCTCCTCCTCCTCCTCCTCCTCCTCCTCCTCTTCTTCCCCCTAGGATGAGAGATGTAGGCTCCCAGGTGGGAGAGGAGAGAGTCTATCTCTTTCTCTCTGTGGATAAATGATAGGATATATATTATATAAATATGATAAAAGACTTTACAGTGGTACTTCGGGTTAAGTACTTAATTTGTTCTGGAGGTCCGTTCTTAACCTGAAACTGTTCTTAACCTGAAGCACCACTTTAGCTAGTGGGGCCTCCTGCTGCCGCTGCACCACTGGAGCCTGATTTCTGTTCTTATCCTGAAGCAAAGTTCTTAACCTGAAGCACTATTTCTGGGTTAGCGGAGTGTATAACCTGAAGCGTATGTAACCTGAAGCATTTAATTATTTTCTCTCTCTCTCTTTCTTTCTCTTTGTCTCTTTTTTCCCTCTTACTTTTAATTTTTTGTTTTTTTTTATTCTTGTTTTGAAGTCTGGTTCTCATTGTATTTTAAATCAAAAAAATTCAACAATTTTTTTTTTATAGAAAAGGTGGAGTGCAACCCTCTTGAGAGACTGTGAGAACTGTGACTGCTGCATAATCACTGCTGCTGAGAGCAATGAGTCTAAGGCTATCGCTGCATAGCCATCCATTAACCCAGATATTAGTTAAATACACCATAGTAATAGCAGTGATCAGCCAGAGCCTTGAGCTTACCTACAGTCAAGTAAGTTCCACTGAAATCAGCAAGCAGTTGGTGGAAGGACTTTGGCTCTTTGCATGCAGAAAGTCCCATAGTTTGGTCCCTAAGCATCTCTAGGTAAGACTGGCAAAGACTCCCGTCTAAAACCCTGGATTGCTGTTTGTAGTCAGTGTAGACTAGCGTTTCTCAAACGTGGGTCTCCAGCTGTTTTTGGACTAGAACTCCCATCCTCCCTAGCTAGCAAGACCAGTGGTCAGGGATGGTGGGAATTGTAGTCCAAAGACACCTGGAGACCCACATTTGGGATGCACTGGTGTAGGCAGTGCTTTTTTCTAAAAATAAAAATGTTTTGGGATACTCTCATTTTGGCTGTTCCCCCTCCCCCTCCCTTCCCCACAACCCCTCGACGAGGGACTCAAGGCAGCGGTGCTGAGAGGATGGGAAGGCCCCTGGTGACAGTGGCGGTGGGGTCGGCTTGAGCTAGGAGGGGCGAGTGGTCGCCGGTTGGCTGTAGCCCGACAGGAGGAGAAGGAGGGGCACCTCCGCCTCCACCATGGCCGCCCCAGACTCCCCTCCTTGGGCACCGGCAGGGAGAGCGATGGAGCTCCAGTCTGCGCTGCTGCTCTGGAGACCAGTGCTGGATTTACGTATAAGCTAAGCAAGCTATAGCTTAGGGCCCCGCTCTCTTGGGCCCCCCCAAAAAATATAAAGGGGAAAAAACCTGGATGTACATTTCCAAAATACAGTGGTACCTTGGGTTAAGTACTTAATTTGTTCCGGAAGTCCGTACTTAACCTGAAACTGTTCTTAACCTGAAGCGCCACTTTAGCTAATGGGGCCTCCTGCTGCTGCCGCGCCACCAGAGCATGATTTCTGTTATCCTGAAGCAAATTTCTTAACCTGAAGCACTATTTCTGGGTTAGCGGAGTCTGTAACCTAAAGTGTATGTAACCTGAAGCATATGTAACCCGAGGTACCACTGTATATGATAAAAAACCTACATACAGCAACAGTGTTTTGTGTTGTGTAGGCTCCTATGATGTAAGTCATGGGCCCCGCCTGCTAGCCTGCTCCCTAAAATATCACTGGTTTGCTCATTTCCATATAGTATATATTCAACACAAAAACACAGCGACAATTTGTTGTTGACAAAGGACAGCTGGACATATAAAGGGCCCCATTACTTTCAGTAGCTGAGGGCCTCATCAAACCTAAATCCGGCCCTGGTGGAGACAGCTGGCATGCAGTGGCGGAGCTTCATGCTCCGGCACCAGGGATGGGGGGGGTGTAGAGGAGGCGTGGCAAGGCTGGTGCACGTCCTGGGGCGTCGTGCGGCGCCTGTGGGGGCATGGCGCCCAGCGTGGGCAGGGGGCAGCCGCGATGGCACCCTGACGGGATCGCGCTGCCAGGGGCGGTGCGCTCCCCCCGCACTCCTCTTTCTCCACTAGTGCTGGCATGTTGGTCCATTTGTCAGTTGGTCGGCGCAACAGAAAATGTTTAGGAGTATGTGTACCCCCAGAAAAACAACAGCAACACTGGGTGAAGGCAATAGTGAACTAGAGAGGCCAATGGTCTCAGTCAGCATGTGACCTCTTCCTATGCTCCTTTGTCCTGTCCCCCCCCCCCCACGTAATGACTGGGTTCCAAAGAGCTACTTTTGGTTGCCCAAGGATCTGAGCATGGTCAGTGATATCTCTGCCTTTGAACACAAGGTCCAAGCTCCTTTGGCACTCCCTGTATATGGGGCAGTGTGCTGGGGATGAGGCTGTAAGCCAGTGAACTCCCCACAACGCTCCAGTGTGAGCCCTCCTTTATTCTGCTAGAAAGACTCCAGATGGCCAGAAAGATGGATGGGCGGAGGTTGTTTGGATCGAATGTGTACCCTGCAGTCAGCCTTTTCCCCCCCTGTTGTTGTTGCCTGTTCCTGACCTTTCAAAAAATATGCTAAAGTTGGTTTAATCCAAGAAGGCATGTTGCATATAAAATGAATGACAGCTCCTAGCGTCACCCAGAGAATCAAACCCTTTTGTTTGTTTAACTCTTTTTTAAAAAAAGAAAAACAGCATTTGGGAGTCAAACTTGCAGAGTTAAAGATGAGCTCCCCGACCACCACCAAAAAATAACAAATATAATAAAAATAACGGTGCCATATACCCCGAGAAACCAGTGCCAGAAAAGCTCTTGGGGATCAGGGTGTTTTTTGGGGTTTTTTGTTTTTTTTTGTCAGTCCCCAGCTTTTACCAATTTAAATTCTTGGCAGCATATTAAAAAAGAAATGCAGAAGGTATTTGAGACTGCAATCCCTCAGGTACTAAATCTAGTGTTTCCTGGCAATAGATGAATGTTGCTGAAGTTAAAACCTAGCAGCACCACAGCACCAGATCTCCATAGCTGTTCATATTTATACTTAACAGACAAATATGTCATTCTTTCACTATCCTGTTACACAGACCGTTTTTTCACACTCTTCCCCCCTCACCAGCCCTCAGTGTCTCTGATAATAATAAAGGTTAGAGAGAGACTTGTGGCAGTGGCTGGGGCCAATTTGTGTTTTCTGCTTAGCAGGACACACTTTTTCCAAGTATAGGTGTGGTTTTTTTTCCTGTGTGCACACACTCAACATGTGCGCCCCTCTCAGATGCTTAACCTCATGCCTAACTCTCAAAGATCACGTTTGCTGTTCCCTGGGTTGGATGCCATTATCACGCTTATTTTGCAGTCAAAACATGCATTATCCTCCGAAAGAGGCCCAGATCAGGCTGGTTTGGCTTTGTAAACTAAATCCACAAATCACTTTTCAAACCATTTATAGGGTATTCACATACTCCGTTTAGCTGCTTCCCACTGTTACATCTTGGGGACAGTGGTCCTTTACCAGAACCTTTGTCATATTTAAGTAAATGTCCTTATTCAGTTATTCATTGACCTAGGGATGTAACAATAAGGCATCTTCTAGCAAGCATCTTCCACCTGTAATTGAATTAAGCAAAAATCCACACCTCCCCTTTTCCTACGAACATCTTAGTCACTTGGCTGTGAATTTTGATTAGCTGGAGACTGCTCATGACTGTTCCCCTGCTCAACAACCCAGCGGTCTTGGGTTGTTTCCTGACAGCTCACGCCCCGTGCCTGTTGTCATTTAATTTCCTTGCATACAGCTCCTCTTTTAACGAGATGGCTCTTTGTGTCAGAGCTACTCGTTGGCAGGAAATCTCTTCCCTGTAACTGGGTATCCCTAAGTTCCCATTTTGTCCAGCTTCCTGAAATTCTCCAGGAGGTTCACTCTTCTTCCTTATCCAAGGCATTTTGTCGGATGCCTACCAGGGGCAGAATTCTGATTCAATTTAGCTAGACCTATTTCTCTTCCCTCCCCAATCTGTCTCCCTGCTTCTTATCCATGCGTGTTGTTTTCTTTGGATCCTTGCAGCATAAGTCAGCATTATCCCCAAAAAGAAGCTTTTTTGGAAGAAAGGAACTTTATTAGGAGGGTTCTAAGGAATGGCACCTCTTCATAGATCACTGTCTTGTCATGGCAGAGGGGCTTGAATAACTCAGAGAAGTTGTAGGCTATGCTGTGCAGGGCCACCCAAGACAGACAGGTCATAGCCAAGAGTTTAGATTAAATGTGATCCACCTGGAGAAGGAACTGGCAACCCACTCCAGTATTTTGCCAAGAAAACTCCACGGACATAAAAAAGGAGAAGCTTTTAGAAGAAAGTGAGAGTTTCCAAGGCATGCTCTGGTTCATGGGGTCACGGAGAGTCGAACACAACTAAGACGACTAAACAACGACAAGGAATGGCAAGTGGACTTAGCTCAGTGATAACCTACGACCGCTGGCCTACCCCATTATCATAACATCCAACATTTCTTGAAAATAGGGAGGTCTTATTCAATAATAATAGTAATAATTTAATTAGTTATACCCTGTCCATCTGAATTCCATGATTTCGTATACTCAAGAGGGGCACGTATAGTGTCTGATGTTTCAGCCCTTATGGATTAAACCCATTTGGCTGCCTGAATGTGAACCTAATAATCAGCCCCTGCTTAAGCTTGTGCTTCCTCAGTAATTGACTCTTGCATATTGATTAAGATGTTGATGTGTCCCAGCATTTCTCGGTGGTAATGCAGTTGAGAATGGGGCCTCCTTTCCTTGCAGTTCTCCGCTGTCACCACACTCGGTTTAATGGATAAAGCTGTCATCCCTAAAGCTAGAATGTCTTGGAGGCACAAAGACGAAATTAACTGCTCAATAATTTATGGGACGTGGAAGGGAAGGGAAGAAAAAACTTTGCCCAACAACTTCAATTGATTGCTGTAAGTGTTTTGACTGCAGTTGCCTGCTTTGCATAAAGTCAGCTTCTTTGGATAGCCTGATTTCTTCCACCTGGGCAGAAGTCTCTCGACTACTTTTCACACGGGAAAGGAGCCTTTTGCTCACTTGAAGGGATTTTTTTTCCTCCTAGGGCAGAGGAGCATAAGAACACACAAAGAGCCTTGCTGGGTCAGACGAAAGGTTTCTCTAGTCCAGCATTCTGCCCCCACCAGTGACCAACCAGTTGCATCTTGGAAGCTCCCAGAACAGAACATGTTAGCAATAGCACTCTCCCAGGCATGTTGCCCATCAGCTGGGCTATTTGATTCTTCACTGCTTCACTGCTCCATAACCCAAACCATATTTGCTCAGGGAAAACAGAAAGCTTCTTTCAGCAGCTTGGGAGGGTCATATGTGTAGAACTGTGGCTTGCGGATGACCCGTTAATCATGCGACAGCCCTCCACCAGGGGGGCTGTGAGGGACATGCCTAAGCCAAATCCAACCTACATCTGGAATCAATAAAGTTTTGGCCAATTTTAAAATCCCAGAACGTTGTCTTGTCCAGTATGTTCCCCTTCTTGGCTCGGGCCTTGCTCCCTGGGGGAGTGGGTCACTGCATGTGGGTCCGCAACCATAACACCCTACTCATTTGTTACATTCCCAAGTGCTTTTGTCATCTTTCATGCCGAGTGAAAGATGCTCTCTCGGTATCTCACTGCAGTACATTAAGAATTAAGCTTAGGACCAAGTTTTCTAGGACCAACTTTGGAAGCAAGGTGTCAACAGCCAGTTTGAAATAACCCTAAAAGAAAGCAATGATGGAAACCCCACCAATCATTTTAATTCGCTTTTATCCCTTCTAGGTACTACAGAAAACACTTTCAAGTATGTTCCCCAGATGGAAACACAACAAGAGCTGCATTTCCTGCCTTTATAAGCTACGCTTTCATTATCTCTGTTGAGGCACTTCTCACTGAGGAGACATAGCAGGAAAAGGCTCCCCCCCCCCCCAGTGGGTGTGGAGCTCCAGAGTCAGTGGCAGGCCCTCATAGCTTTTTGGATGCAGTGTGTGGATGTGTTCACAAAGTTTAAGGCCTAGGTTTGTGTAAAGGTAAAGGGACCCCTGACCATTAGGTCCAGTCGTGGCCGACTCTGGGTTTGCAGCGCTCATCTCGCTTTATTGGCCAAGGGAGCCAGCATATAGCTTCTGGGTCATGTGGCCAGCATGACTAAGCCACTTCTGGCAAACCAGAGCAGCACACGGAAATGCCGTTTACCTTCCCGCCGGAGCGGTACCTATTTATCTACTTGCACTTTGACGTGCTTTCGAACTGCTAGGTTGGCAGGAGCAGGGACCGAGCAACGGAAGCTCACCCCATTGTGGGGATTCGAACCGCCGACCTTCTGATCAGCAAGTCCTAGGCTCTGTGGTTTAACCCACAGCACCACCCGCATCCCTAGGTTTGTGTAACAAAGTGCAAATTCGACATTTGCATGACCAGGCGGCGACCGCCCCAGCCCCCAGGGACCACCAGAAAGGACTCAGGACAACATGTTATGGAATTAAAATTTGGCCACAACTTTATTAAACTTTCAAATGTAGTAGTAGTAGAAGAAGAGGAGGAGGAGGAGGAGTTTGGATTTGATATCCCGCTTTATCACTACCCTAAAGTGTCTAACATTCTCCTTTCCCTTCCTCTCCCACAACAAACACTCTGTGAGGTGAGTGAGGCTGAGAGACTTCAGAGAAGTGTGACTAGCTCAAGGTCACCCAGCAGCTGCATGTGGAGGAGTGGGGAAGCGAACCCGGTTCACCAGATTACGAGTCCACCGCTCTTAACCACTACACCACACTGGCTCCCATGTTGGAAGACCTTGGCTTAGGCCTTGGGCATGTATCCCACCCAGCCCCACAGCTGGGGGAACTAAGGCTCCTCGGGGTAAATGGGATATGGGGGTGCTATTCAAGATGTATGTGTACGCAGGCAGCCCACCGCATATCCCTGCATGCAGGGTAGTTCACTGACAACCTTTCAGTGTATGGGCAGTGACACCCGTTTTACAACCCCTTTAAGAGGGGACCCTGGACGCTCCTGAGCTGACTGCCTGGCTGCTGCTGGCTCATCCCCCTATTTACCGTATGTGACTGGCCCCACCTCCCAGATATGTAAATTGACTAACTGAGGCTGGGCGTGAACCTCCAAAGAATAACACTGAGAGGCAGGCCAGCCTACACCACCTGTGAGTTCCCTGGGGTCTGAAGTGCCGCACATGATCCCGCAAAGAGCACCCACAATGTAAAGTGTGAGTGCTCATTATCCTGGTGCTTGAAATATCCTCCAACCAAGGCTTTGTATACATTTCTCATGAAGACCGAGGAATAAGGATTTGTATTTCAAAATAAAGGGAACTCCAACAAATTGATGCTGATGAGATTCTTGTTAGTATTCCTTCGTTCCTTCCTCTGTTTTAAACTCGGTCTCTTTTTCATATCATAGAACAGATCAATCTTCTTGTTATTTACAATATAAGGAGAACTACCCCTGGGAAATCAGCATGTGAGAATGAAAGTTCCAACACCCCTCTAGCACTGAACTGCAATGCTGATGATCAAAAATTCAGGAAATGGGGGGGATGTAATGAGCAGAGTATATGGCTATGCCATCGTTGCAATCAGAGCTGGCTATCAGTGGGAAGCAGGTACCACTCTGTTTGAGAAATACAATCAACACAATTCTTTATCCTGAACAGCTCCAGGTAGGTTTTCACCAGTTTTCACAAACTGAACCAAAAGCATTTTTAGAGAGGGTGTTCCAGTTCGCCAACAGAACAGAAGAACTTGGCAAAGTTGTCGTCTTCAACAAATGGCATTGTCAGAGGTGACCCCAAATGGTCATTTGCTATGCAACCCATAGTGGGAAATTCAGGTTTGCCAATGAATGTATATTTGACAGTGAGTCATAACACAAATTTGTAAAATGAATATTGTTGTGGAGGAACATGCTAGGGAGCCCATAAATCACAGACCATAGGGGCCCAACCAGGCCTGTGGAGGGGGGTGCCTGGCAGCTGGGTACACTTGCCCTGAGCCTTGGAGGGCTAAGTCTGGGGGGGGGGGGCACCAGAGGCCTCCTGGACTTCTGCTGTCATGCCAAGAACAAAGACTCTTGCCCCCGCCTCAGACACAGGCATTAAATTAAGCACATCTATATGTTACCCTACAAAGGAAGGTTAAATAAAGATGTTAGTTCTTCAGCCAACAGAAGACAACACAGCGTGTTGAAAACTGTGAGACACATACAAAACTGAATAAGCAGCTCAAATCATGTTTACTGGTTATATTTTGAAATACAAAATAGATCCTGTACTTATCGCCCCTGTGTGTGTTCAGATTGTAGTGTCTGAGCAGAAACAGGGCAATTGTGATTCTTTTCCTTTGTATCCTCACACTAATCCTCTATTGTAGATTAGAAATTTAAGTTTGACAAGGCAGATGACCCTCACCTGTTCCAAGGCTACTGCAGCTGAGCAATCACACATCTCCTCCCAGAGCTAGCGAGCCCCACCTGGCCAGCTAGGGAGATGGGCTGTGGGCTCTTGCCTGCCTCAGCCTCCTGGAGCACACTGCCTGCTGCTTCCTACGTCTCAGAGCCCACCATGCTCCTGAAGACAGGGGCCCCTCAGCTTCGGTGGTGGGTCCTGCTGCTCTGGTTCCTGTGCACCGATTCCCACCTCCTTGTCATCCTCCATCACCCAGTGAGTACTTCCTACACCAAACTCTCCTACCCCATCCCCAGCTTCATTCAACATGTCCCAGGCCTGGCTACACCTTTTGCCGGGAACCTCTTCCTCCTCCCTGTTGTCCTGCCAGTTCATGACATTGGGTTTCCTCTCTGGAAGCACTGGACTGGAAGCACTGGACAGTGGAAGCCCTACCTTCATATAGGCCTATGAGCAGGCTCTTGACATGGGATTTGTGTGCCCTACATTTTTCAGAGGTACAGGGGGCAATTACAGAGTTTATGTATGTGTGTTGGGGTACACATGTCTCCTTGTCTGTGCAGACAGCTTCTCTAATTCATAAAGGTCAGGGGCCATGAGGAGGAAGGACCAGTGGGCATAGTTCCAGCTCTCCCTGTATGTGCAAGTGCACATTCCTTGTGGCAAGTATGTGAAGGCACAGGGCTTTTATGTGTATTATCTAGCATGAATGTAAAAACGACGGCCACTTGTCGCAAGGGCTGTTTTGCTAACTCCAGGCAGTATATCTCTATCCTGCTGTGAGCTTCACATTGGCACCTGGTTGGTCACGGTGGGAAATAAAATAGTGGATTAGAAGAGTCCTTGGTCTGATCCACCAGGGCTCTCCTTCGGCCTGCAATTCATTGATAGGCAGAACAATTTAGTGTGATGCAAACTGGCACAGAAAAGCAGGTAAACGGTGCCCACCGCCCCTTGAGAATGTGGAACGAGCATCCATTAGAATTGTTTCAAGCTTTTACACTGCCGTCATAATTTAAGTAATAGAAGTTTAAGTATTATGCAACATTATATAATATGTTATAGTTTTTTTAGAAAATGTTATGTTCAGGTTTGCATTGTATTATATTATGTCTCTAATGCAATATAATTTGAGACATAATTTTAAGGTAGGCTTGCTTAGGAGAAGCAAGCTTGTACAGTGGTGAAATTTTATTTTATTTTATTTACCATATTTTGCCCCATAGGGCACACCGGCCCATAGGGCGCACCTAGTTTTTTTTTGGGGGGGGGAAATAAAGAAAAAAAAATATCCCCCCCCTGGGCTGGGGCGGGGGAAGCCCGAGCTTCCCCCGACCCCAGCCCCCAGAACAGGCTGCTATCCGCAAGCCTAGGGAGCCCGGCGGGAAGTCACGCCAGGCTCCCAAGGGTTGCGGAGAGCTGCCCGAAGCCCGGGACGCACTCTTCAGCGCGCCCCAGGCTTCAGGATGCAGGCAGCTCTGCGCAACCCTTGGGAGACCGGTGCGAAGTCACGCTGGTCTCCCAAGGGTTGCGGAGAGCTTCCTGAAGCCTGGAGAGCGAGAGGGGTCGGTGCGCACCGACCCTTCTCGCTCTCCAGGCTTCAGCGAAAGCCTGCATTCGCCCCATAGGACGCACACACATTTCCCCTTCATTTCTGGAGGGGAAAAAGTGTGTTCTATAGGGCGAAAAATACGGTACCCAGGAAACAGCGGGTGCATGATTTTTTTGGTACAGGCTGTAGCCATGGACATGCTATGTGATCTGATGGTGAATTTGGGCTGAATTTGGGGTGACCCAATGTAAAAATCCTGAGGATCCATGGGCCTTTACCTCCCCCCTCCCAGGCAGCCTCCTTTATTGCTAGCGTCCCTTATCTCGCTTCCGATCGCTTGCGATCAGCAGCTTTGTTTCAACATCCACTTCCCTCTTTAAAAAAAAAAAGAGGGGAAAAAAGCATGATCTGCTTTTTGCCCCTGGGCAATTCGGCTCCAGGGACCATGCATTCGCTCCATAAGACGCACAGACATTTCCCCTTACTTTTTAGGAAGAAAAAAGTGTGTCTTATGGAGCAAAAAATACGGTATATACTGCCTTTCGTTATAACATTTCAGGGCAGACTATTAGATGGTAGCATGTAATACGCCTTGTACAAGTGGGGAACTTCAGGCTGGAGATGAGGAGGGTGAGGAATGTGGACCTCCAGGCTTCTCCATCTGGGCTTGCAACTCTCCCCAGGTTCCACCTCTCTTTGGCCCTGCTTCCCATTCTGACCATTTTTGGCTGGCTGGAATGTGTCATTGAACTCTGCTAATGGCTTTTCCTGCCCTTGCTGGAGGATACAGAGGGGTGAGTGCTTGTACAAACTAGCCTACTATACAAAGGTAAATTCTCATTGGCTGCTTGGCATACCTTTGCCTCTGGCTCCGCCCACCATGTGGCCCCTGGAAGTTGCTCAGAAGGGAAGGCGGCCCTCAGGCTGAATAAAGGAAAGAGAGAAAACATCTCCCAGACAGAGCCAAGCTTTCAATAAGACTTCATATATGCCTTATTGTTTGGTGTCTGTGTGTTTAAAAAAGGTTTTGAGTGATGATTAGTTCAGCAAAACAGAGGCGTATGATGCACAATAAATTAAATCTGGGTAGGAATCCAAGGAAACTGCCATGGTTGGTTTGCTTCTTCCGAGTGGTGAACCCTCCTCACCAATCTAGAAGAAAAGAGATTTATGAAAATGTGTTCTTCCCCACCCTGTTCCCCACTGCTGGTCAGCCTGAAATCTATCACCCGGCAGGAGGCCTTGCAGCACATCTGACTTCCTTCCTTTGAGGGGAATTCAGGGCCGTGGGCCCCAGGAACCCCTCTCAGGTGTGCAGGAGGCCACATAGTGCAATTTGATTCTTCATTAAAAAGAGCCCCGCCGAGGTGTCTTAAGTACAGAGCATCCTACGAGGAGCGAGCCTGCTGAATTGCTCTCCCTCTAATATCCGTCCATTTAACTGGTATGAAGCAACTCCCCCTTGGCTATGTACTCCCTTGAAGTCTCACAAGGAGCCTCGCTAAAGAGGCATAGGTAAATATTTTACACAGTGCAGAGTGAATTAGGAGCGCAACCACCATTAGGCAGAGCTGGAGTGGTGCAGTTGATTTCCTCCCACCACCCCCCTATACTAAGCTCAAAATGGATCCCATGGTACACAGAGTCTCCAGTCCCACGTGCCACCTTGCAAAGAAGGTGCAGTTCAATTTCATTTAATATTGCATATGTTTCCATTAGCATGAGTCAATTGCTCTCCATTCTCGGTTTAAGGCTCCCCCTTTCCTCTCCGTTATAGCTCTGCTGTTAAGAGGCTGCCAGTCCACCCTACCCTTCTGTGCTCTGATGATATAATGCTGTGGCACCCTGGTTCCCATTGTTTTCAAATCTCATATCCATATTGCAGATGGGCTGGCGCTGAGGTGCCTCTCTGTACCAGATTTTATAGAAAACAGATATCTGTATCATATTTTTTTTTTAGAGGGGAGGGAGAGACTTTCCTAAACATATTGCCCAAATGGAATTAGGATAATATTTTAGGCTAGAAGGATGGATCTTAACCAGTGGGAGAACATTGACTTGGATGATAGTCTCTTGTGGACTCCTGGGGAAACAGGCAAGATGACCTGGACTTGGGGTGGGGGGAGGATGAGTAGGTCAAAACTCCCTCTTCTGCAGACCCTCCAAGCGTTCCTTTACTATGCGAATTCATTAAGGACGCGGGTGGCGCTGTGGTCTAAACCACTGAGCTTCTTGGGCTTGCTGATCGGTAGGTTGGCAGTTCGAATCCCTGCAACGGGGTGAGCTCCCGTTGCTCTATCCCAGCTCCTGCCAACCTAGCAGTTCGAAAGCACACCAGTACAAGTAGATAAATAGGTACAGCTGAGGCGGGAAGGTAAATGGTGTTTCCGTGTGCTCTGGTTTCCGTCACAGTGTTCCATTGTGCCAGGAGCGGTTTAGTCCTGCTGCCCACATGACCTGGAAAACTGACTGTGGACAAACGCCAGCTCCCTCGGTCTGAAAGCGAGATGAGCGCTGCAACCCCATAGTTGCCTTTGAATGGACTTAACCATCCAGTGGTCCTTTACCTTTACCTTATGCGAGTTCATTGTTAAAAGAAGCCTTTGTCATGCAGGTTACATTTCCTTCTGTCTGGTTCTACATTATATTTGTGACTTATGTTCTAGTGGCCAAACTAGGTGTAACATCGGAGTTCCACCTGAAATTGGAGGATCTCTCTTTCAAGAAACAACAAAAACAACATCTCTTTGTGGTGGTGATTCTGATTGGAATTGTAGTGTGAGAGATTAAGCATTTCTGCTACCACCCCCCCACCCCCTAAAATGCCCCTCTGAAGCTGCTGTTTGCCCTGCAAGGGAAAACATACATGTTTATTCAACTTGGAACTAAGTTGTTGTTCTGGTGGAGGTTTCCACAACTCTCTGGAGCAGATCTGGAGGTGGCACGGGGCGCACATGGAGGGAGTAAGTCTTGTTGCACTAGCACTAATCTTTTACGCTAGTGCAAAAAGTTTGTTGTACATGCATGCGGGGTTTTTTTTCAGCCAGAACTCTCTGGAAGTCAGTTCCAGCACCTCTGAGGTGGATGCCATTGCCATTCTAAGAGAACGATGGAGGTTTTCATGGTGAGCTCTGGCACCTCTGCTTCTAAAAAACATAGCACTGTCCCAGATGTTGTGGCTAGCTTGTGGCTCTCCAGACTACAACTACTATCATTCCTGATTAACGGCCCTGCTGGCTGGGGTTGATGGAAATTGGGGTGCAGCAACAACCAGGGAGCTATAGCTCCCCTCCTTGGTGGATTGGTTTGACTTTTGCTCTGACGTCCTTCACGTAGGAAGTAATGTTGTTGTTTAGTCGTCTAGTCGTGTCCGACTTTTCATGACCCCATGGACCAGAGCACGCCAGGCACTCCTGTCTTCCACTGCCTCCTGCGGCTTGGTCAAACTCATGCTGGTAGCTTCGAGAACACTGTCCAACCATCTCGTCCTCTGTCGTCCCCTTCTCCTTGTGCCCTCCATCTTTCCCAGCATCAGGGTCTTTTCCAGGGAGTCTTCTCATGAGGTGGCCAAAGTATTGGAGCCTCAGCTTCAGGACCAGTGAGCACTCAGGGCTGATTTCCTTCAGAATGGATAGGTTTGATCTTCTTGCAGTTCATGGGACTCTCAAGAGTCTCCTCCAGCACCACAGTCCAAAAGCATCAATAACCTACTTTAAAAAGTCCACTTCTAGAATACCTACCCTCTCTGCAACAAAGAAACTGTAGGCACTCAGCTTCTAGAAAAAATAGCACTGCATACATGTACGATACGTATCTGCCCCTCCCTTGGCAAATAGCTCTTGGTGGGGTTGATTGTGACTGGAAAAATGGCAGGGGGACAGTGCCAACTCCCCCTTCCCCAAGCATTGCCATTTCAATCAGAATTGTTGGTTTTCCCTTGCGACTGCTGTTACCTTAATGACAGATCCCCCATGCCATGTGTATTTTCGCCCTAGGAGAGGATGAAAACACTTACAGATTATTTTTGTGACCGGATTACATAAACATCATTAATAAAGCAGTGTAGTCCAAATGAGGTGAAACCAAAGCCGTGTTTACATTCTTAGCACATCTAAAGGAAAATATATCGCCCTGTTTTTGCTTGTCGGGTTGTTCCATCCCTTAGTGTATGTGAGTGTGGTTTTTAAAAAAATAAAAAACGCTATTTTAAATTTTCTTTTAAATATGAAGATGTTTTCAACAGGAGTACTAAGCAGCTGAATGCAGAATGTGGTGAAGGAGCCAGAGACATATTATTATGGGGATAGGGGGAGGGTTTTTTCCGTGAGGGGAGCCTTCTCCCCCACCCCAGCAAGGAGCAAATGAATTACAAAGCAATCACACAATTCTATGGCTTCTGTGGCACAGTGTTCATTCAGAATTAATCCGCTAAACCAGAATATTACCTTGGGTTAAGAACTTTGCTTCAGGATGAGAACAGAAATCGTGCTCCGGCGGCACAGCAGCAGTGGGAGGCCACATTAGCTAAAGTGGTGCTTCAGTTTCAGGTTAAGAATGGACTGCCAGAACGAATTAAGTACTTAACCCGAGGTACCACTGTAGTTGTTTATCTCTTTGACATCTGATGGGAGGGCGTTCCACAGGGCGGGCGCCACCACCGAGAAGGCCCTCTGCCTGGTTCCCTGTTAGTTATCAAAGCAGGGAGGGGAAGTAAACACTTCTTTTGAAACACAGGTGATCTTTTCGTAAGTGAAGAACACCTTTCACTTGGAAACATTTCAACGGTGAATGTTGCTCATTCAGCAACAGAAACAGAAGAAAACAATTTTGGCAATGCATATTCTCAGTGATGTAGGTTTTCATCCTAACAGACTCGGGAATTGCAGAAGCCGGTTTAAGCTTTATTTGTGAAAGGTTCAATACACTGGACCTTAGACCCACATAGTAGCAATAATCTGCCAATCTATTTGCTCCTAGCGCCCTCAGGAAACCCCCTCCCATTCAATCCGGAGACCTCTGCATTTACCAATCCACGTTTCATCTCTATTCCCAGCTCAGGAGTTCATAAATGAATGACAGAGTGGATCATAGCTGGCCATCTGCTAAGAATTGCCTTCATTTCTCTGCTGCCTTGCACACATGTTTGCGAGTGACCTAATCTAACTGCGGAGATTTGTCAGTCTTTCGAGGTTCTAATTCCTTGAGAACCTGATCTGACATGATCTTGATTTCCTTCCATAACTTTACCCCCCACTCTTGGGAAATTTATGTCTGCTTTGGATTTTTATCTCAGACCTTTTGCGAACAAGAAAGTAAAAGATGTATGTAATGTTTTCCCCGAGCTTTCTTTGGTCAGCAAATTGCTCTGAGCATCTCTTGGAAGTCCTGCTGCCACTTTCGCTGACCTCCTATTTCTTATATTAAGGTCTTGAAACATTTTAGCCTAGGTGGAAATCTCCTCCTTATTCCTTGCCCTTAATTTTCTACAGTTTCCATTTAAGCTTTCTCCTTTCCTGTCTGCACTACATTAGAATCTTTACATTTCCCCCCATCGCCTGTCGTTGTGCTTGACGTTTGTGTGTGTGTGTGTGTGTTTTTCTCCCCTTTTTCACTTCTTCGTTGCTTCTAAGTGCTGGTAATTCAGTACTGCAGGTGTCACTATTTCCTCTGACTCTGTGTCCTCCTGAACCATGGCCCCTGAAGGATGTTAAGAGGAATAGTGACACTTTCTCAAGAAAAACTGAAACTGGGGTCCTGAACCATTTGCGTTCATTAAAAAATCTCCCAATACGTTTTTCAAGAATAGGTATTTTTAACCCTGTGCCCTGGCAAAATTCCAGCATGGGTGATTACATCCTGTCTACCTGAATTCCCTTGCATTTCAGACACACTAATTTTCGAAGTCTGTCTTAATTCGCACTATGCCACTGCCAATGGCTGTTAAATATTGGCCTGTATTGTTCCCCTGAGTAGCGGAATCCGTGTGTGTGTGTGCCTGTGTTTCATTTTACTAATTTTATACCATATTACGAAATAGTTTAGATGAAATACAATTTGAAGAATTATATTATAAAATTCAAAACATTAATTTTTGTAAATGGATTTCTAAAACGTGGGGGGTGTTTGTTTGTGTGTGTGCGCGTGCTATATTATGTATAGCCTTTATAACAGCATGAATTTGGCGAGAGCCCTTTCCTTGATTTATAGGCACATGTAGTAATTTTCAAAGTGTGGGTTTTTTGAAGCTTATCATCTTTATTTCATTATTTCATGATCATTACAGTCTTGTCAGAAGTGCCTCATCTGTGCTTACTTGCTATTTGGGAAGATCCAGAATGAGACCAATAGCTTCAAAATGGGTTGTAATCCCCACTTGGGACTTCTGTACAAAATCATTAATTCCACAGTAACAAACCTTTGACTCGTCTCAACCTCGGTGGTTTCAACAATCGACAGCTTAGTCTGTTGTGAAAGAAAATTAAGAGGCAGGGGAAAACATCTGGCTAATCAAGATCATTCAGAAAATTTCTGTCACCTCCTTGGGACAATTGACTCTATCAGCAGCACAAACATCAGCATTTTAAAGAGAACTAGATGCTTCAAGAGACATGGAGCTGCAATCAAAAGATCATCTTTTGATTTGCGAATTTGACTAGTTCTGTTTTTAATTTTTTTAAGAGGATTGCTTTTTTATCATTGGGTGCATAAATGCCAACCAGAATTACTTTCTCTCCCTGAATTTTAATTTGTATTATTAAGATTCTACCTTTCTCGTCCTTTTGGACCAATTTGGGTTCAAGGCATTGCACAGAAATTCTAAGGAAACAAAGAATACAGCGCAGTGATTAGAATCAAGGCAGTTTTGAAATTTTCTCTCTGCCATCTTGATTCAAAATGGCGTCCAATTGCATCCAAACACAGATGAAATCTGGCTCCTTGATCTTGGGAGCTATCATGCAGAGCATATAAAGCCTTTGAGCTCCTTGAAGGAAAGGTGAAGTATAAATATAAGACATAAGCAAATCGTGCCTCTTGTAAAATTTATTTCTGCCCTCAGAGTAATTTCACATTTGACATTTTGCTAATGGGTGTGTATGGGTGTAGAAAGAAAATATGTGTACACGGTTGTGCAATTATCTATGTCTGCCTCACCCTGTTAATACACAGTGAGATGCCACAATTTGCATCAAACGTGCAATGCATGTACGCATAGCAACTCACACAATACATTATTCTGCACAGTGCAATACACAACTCGTAATTTATGGCAATCTGTGATACAACTATAATAATAATAATAATAATCAACACATTGACTCTGATTTAAATTTCATAGATTTCAAATATCCAAGAACAGGAGATCACAGCAAAAGGAGAGATTAGAGATAGAGATAGAGATAGAGATAGAGATAGAGATAGAGATAGAGATTGACAGTGCTTTTTTTCCTAAAAAAATGTTTAGGGGTACTCTCATTTTCCTACTCATATTGAAATACTACCCCTTAATGAGGCCAAATTTAGATTCACAAAATGTTTATGGGTATGCGTACCCCTCCATCCCTCCAGAAAAAAGCACTGGATATAGATATAGATATAGATATAGATAGATAATCTTCATGCTCTAAGTTCAGCATAAAATGGAGATTTCAGCTGGAGAAAGGCAGAGAATGCAGAACGTATCAAATTCCTGGTAACTTTGACATATAGGAAACCTGAACATTTTTATTAATAAAAATAAATAATAAATTAGTTAATTAAATTTATTAGTAACTCCCCCCCCAAGTAACTGAAAACGACTTACAGTAAGAAAATAAATAACTCATGAAAAACAGCATAAAACTAAAACAGAGTCACATCTAAAACTCATAGATATTTTTAGAAAGCAGAGCTGAAACCTCCCACCCACTGAAGGAGGCCACAGACTATTAAAAGCCAAAGGCTTTGCAGAAAAGAAGCACCTTTGCCTGGATTCTAAAGATAAGTAATGATGGCACCATGTGGCTCCCTGGAGAGAGAGTTCCATCAGCAGGGAGCCACTATCAAGAAGGCCCTGTTCTCATTCCGACACCCTTTGTGGCTCCCTTGGAGGGAGTGCTAAATCTCTTTAAAGTGCATTTAATTTTCGAATACATTTATCACAGTATAGCTTTATTATGTAATTTGTACATTTATGATGGAAGCTTAAAATGCCTCTTTGCACCTTTATAAGAGCAATGTACCATGTAAATGCAGCGTGCCCTATCTAGTGCTCCAAAGGGTCTCTTGCTACACACAGAAAGCTTCCATGAAAATGGGATTTCCCCATTACTTTCAGTGTGAAGAATATACAATGCGTGTTCTCACTATTGAAGTAAAAGAAGCCCCTGTGTTTGTGGAATTCATGCGCACTTGAACAGACTAGAAAGTATTCTAACTGAACTCATAAATCCCACTAACCAAAACTATCGTTACTAGGATATAAGTGCTGTTCATTTCAATGGAACTTGCTGCTGGAATAGGAAATGCCCTCCAACATATAATAATAATAATAATAATAATAATAATAATAATAATAATAATTTTTATTTATACCCCACCCTCCCCAGCCTGGGCCAGGCTCAGGGTGGCTAACACTAGTAAAATTACAGTAAAAACATAATGGGGGGCAATTTAAAATACAGATTAAAATGCAATTTAAAATGCAGCCTCATTTTAAAAGTAGCCCATAGATCAAAACCATAAGGGGAGGGAAACATAAGGGTCAGACTGTGTCCAGACCAAAGGCCAGGTGGAACAGCTCTGTCTTGCAGGCCCTGCAGAAAGATGTCAAGTCCCGCAGGGCCCTAGTCTTTTGTGACAGAGCATTCCACCAAGTCGGGGCCAGTACTGAAAAGGCCCTGGCCCTAGATGAGATCCATCTAACCACCTTGCGACTTGGGACCTCCAAAATGTTGTCCTTTGTGGACCTTAAGGTCCTCCGCGGAGCATTTCTCTGATGAAAATAGGGGTGCCCTAATTATTATTATTATTATTATTATTATTATTATTATTATTATTACACCCTGCCCATCTGACTGGCCTGCCCCAACCGCCTCTGGGCAGTTTCCAACACATATATAAACACAGTAAGCTTCTCTATACAGAGCTGCCTTCAGATGTCTTCTAAAGGTTGTATAATTACTTACCGGTATCTCCTTCGCTCAGGGGTCCCATGACTCTATACCCTCCAGCATTTCTCTGATGGGAAGAGGGACGTCCTAAGGAAAAGCGGGACATTCCAGGATCAAATCAGAAACCAGGACGGCTTCTGTAAATCTGGGACAGTCCCTGGAAAATAGGGATACTTGGAGGCTCTGATAGGACCATGCCTATATTTTTATCTTCAATATGCTTTTAGGTCAGCATGTAAACGGGTACACAACCGAAGTGCTGACTTTCAAAAGCACCACTCTATAAGTAGCTGAAGTAGAAAGATGAGTGATGCGATTAAGTTGACACTGAAAACAACCACTGAGCCAACAGCTTGTGTTTCAAGTAAAACTTCTCACTTCTATCCAGAGTTCGTTTGCAAAAGGCCCCTTCCTGGGACCTTCAATAAGGATTTAAAAATAGTGAGCCACCATGCTTGATGCTTCCATGACCCTCAAATACCCATTTTTCAACACCTGCGAGTCTGTTGAGAAGATGTTTATGCACGGGATGGTGGGAGCAGATGCAGCGTCTAGACTTCTTTTACGCCACGAGGCATCGTATTACGTCCGATGTGTCTGCATGCAGACAAGCAAAGGTGCAAGATTTAAAATAGAACATGAGTGGAGATCTAAGAATGGGTTATTATTTCAGATCGATAGGAGATTTAATGAATCATCTTGTTATGAGTTTGGAGGGGGTGGAAACCCCTTCAGCCCAAGAAATTAATGAACGTCAGGGTCTAGCAAATATTTAGGGTATCGAAGGGGGAAATGCAGGCTACAGCCGGTCTCCTGGGTGTAGAACGTTGCAAACTAGCTTGGCTGGGCTAGTCAGTCATTATGAAGCAACAATTGAACCCCTGTGTTGCAAACAATTATCTGTAATATCCAAGGCAACATAACCTTATGACCACTGCTCCATAGCTATTGTTATACAATTCCATTCACCATATAGATGGGTTTATGAAGCATTTCTGTATCCTTCTGCTGTGCTGAAGAAGAATTCCACGAAACAGTGGGTATATCCGGAATCACTGTTCACTACGTCTGCTTGCGGACCACTTCGGCAGTGTTGGACGCAATAAAACAAAGCTTTACGGCTTGTTTTCATAAGATAAGAATCTGTGTATAAGATGACCCACAATTTTAAACATAATTTTTAAATACAAAAGCCTTGTCTTATACATGGAAAAGTACGGTATCTTAAAGTCACTACCATAGAAGCCAACTCCTAGGGGCCGAGGGGGCTTCAGCCATCCCAATAAAATATTTGAGGGAGCCAGTCCCCCCCAAAAAGAGCTGATGGGCAATGCCATTCAAATGCACTGCGTCATGTGATCGATTATGTGGGGCGGGGCTTACCTGTCCCCCCAATATGTTATTTAAGTTGGCACCTCTGGTCACTACAGTCTTCCCCACATCTGGATTATTAATAAAAATAAATAAATAAATAAATGCCCCGCCCATCTGTCTGGGCGGCTTACAGCATATATAGAAACATAAACATCAGACATTAACTCAATCTCCCCTTGTCTGCAATTGTTATGAAAGAGGCTTGTAGGTAGGTAAGAAACCTGCCAATTTTTTTATTATAAATTTTCATTAGTTTTTAAAACAATAATTAAACATATTTATATCTTATAAAATTTTTGAATTCCATCAACCCATCTGAAAATTTTCCAATCTATTCACTTAATTTACATTTCTTACTTTCACTATTACATTTAAATCTCATAACTAATATCTCTCTTCTTTCTCTACTTTGCAATATTTCATATATTTCTCCTTACAAAACTTCTTGCAGTCCTACTAGCATAATTTGTTGATTACAGTTGCTGTTCAAATAGTTCGTATATTTCTTCCAATCTTCTGTAAATCTCTGGTCCCGCACGTTTCGAATCCTTCCTTTCATTTTATCCAATTCTGCGTAGTCCATTAATTTTGTCTGCCATTCTTCTTTCATCATAATTTCTTCTTGCTTCCAAGAAACCTGCCAAATTGCAACAACTTCCCCGTCCGGATTTTCACTGTTTGAAATAGGGCAACCCTAGCAGAACCGAAAAGATGCTCAGCTCTGACTGAAGCCAGTCCATTCTGCACTGCTGCTGTAGGAACCAGAATCTCTGCCTTTATTCTGGGAGACCTCCACAGGTCTGTTAGAGGGCGAATCACTTGGTACCTGTGCTGGGTGTGCCTGCTCCTTTTCCACAAGCAGGACCCCAAACTGCTGTCTTGTTAATACTACATGTGTAGCTGTGTGATGATGATGAGAAATGCATATGTGATGCTTTGCCACTTGCACTGTGATCAAGTAGCAAACTGCAGTGTCTATATGAAACAGCCTCTCTTTCTCTCCTCACACAGGCTCTGAGGATTTCAAAATAAACAAATAAGTAAAAATAAATACATAAATAAATCATACTTGAGTCTGGACTGGCTGATAAATAATAAAACAAAAAAAGAACCTCTTGATAAAGAATTTAATAATAAGGCAGGCTACGGCTGAATAAAATCACTGGAGACGGACTTAGGCCCTATCTGCAGTTATACTAAGCATCACCATGCCACTTTGAACTGTCATGGCTTCCCCTGGAAGAATCTTGGGGTCTGTAGTTTGTTAAGGGTGGTGAGAGTTGTAGGAGATCCCTGTTCCCCTTGCAGAGTTGGGAAGAAGGATTGACTGTGAAACCATTCTTACAGAAATTGATGAATCATCAGGGCTGAGAGTGGCCGGGGAAACACAGCCAGGGGGTATGTGTATTATTATTATTATTATTATTATTATTATTATTATTATTATTATTAATTTCAGTGTGATTGTTGCACCACATTTCCTTCAACAAGAAGCACACACAAAAACCCTGAGAGGTGCCTTGAATTTTTTCCCCATTGACACGTAACAAGCTTCACTGATAAGCAATGAATCTGGTTCTCCCTGATCCCTGGTTTATTGACTAAGCTACAGTAATTCATTTGTTCAATGTGTGTGCATATATGCATCTGAGGCTAAAAACACAAAAAGCTCAGGAGTGCCATAAACATAACCTCCTCTCTCCTCCATCCCTGACATACATTGTTTAGAAGCATATAAAAATATGTCTGCTCTGGTTGACCTTTTTGAAGGGTGCTCTCAAAAGAGGTGACATTTTCAATATGCAGTTACTGGAATTGCTAATAAAGGGTTTGGTCTTAAATATTTTTTTTTCTGCTAATGAAAGAGTGAAGGGAGAGAAAGCCTAATGAGTGTGATGTCATCTAGGTAAGATGGGAAGGGAATGCATCAGGTTTTTTTTTAAAAAAAATTATTATTATTTTAATGTGGGCCCACCAAATTTGCACTTCCTCGACCAAATGGGAACCAAAGCACATCTCTCTTTCAAAATCACACTGCTCCAAATATTGGGGTGCATTTCTCCAATCAAATAATGCATACAAAAATGTGTGTGTGTGTGTGTGTGTGTGTGTGTGTGTGTGTAACTTCTTGCAAAAATGTACCCGTTAATGGAAATAATATGCAAAGATGCATAGTATTAGGGCAACATTACTTGCAAATATGTACCGTATTTTCTGTATAAGACATGTATAAGACAACCCCTATTTTTTGGACTGCAAGAAACATTAGTTGTTGAGCTTTTTGGGGGGTGGGGGGAGATTACCCAGAGTTGTTGAGCTGCCATAAATAGCCCACCCAATTCCCGCAGCCACAGCAAATCATCGCCAAGCCTTGCTGCAGAAACCAATCACAAGCCCATTCGCCGCTGCCTTTCCCCTGCTGGCTGCTGCTACCAATTGCCCGTCCCCCCTCTGCTATCCGTGTATAAGATGACACACATTTTTTGCCTCTTAATTCTAAGGGGAAAGTATCGTCTTATACATGGGAAAATACGGTATATATACATGAATACAAAAATGAGAATGGCCACAAAATTGTGTGCGAATTTTTCATGGAGACGTAAAAAACCCGAAAAACAAATCTCAAAACAATGCAGAAATGGGGTGACCGAAAGACTAGAAAAACAAGAAACTGAAATTTACAGATCAGCCCATTCCTAAGGTGATATTCATTAAGAGTGCTTCTGAGACCAGTAACAAACAAATCCAGAAGGGGGGAAAACTCTTCAAGGGAAGTGATTTGGAGAAAGTGGTCCACTTCACATAGGAGCTGAAAAAGAGTTTCCTTGTGGTTGGAAGCCTCCAGCTGGAATCAGTTGCTGCTGCCAATTTCTTTCACCTTCCAAAACTGTGAAAATTCTCTTTTGCATAACTCGGGTGGGGAGAGAACACATGAGAGAAAGGTGTCACAGCACTGTTTCTATATCCTCGATCCCCTCTCTGACACTTAATTATTTAATTTGTATGACCCGGAAGCTGTACGCTGGCTCCCTCGGCCAATAAAGCGAAATGAGCGCTGCAACCCCAGAGTCGACCGCGACTGGACCTAATGGTCAGGGGTCCCTTTACCTTTACCTTTATCTCCCCTTTACCTCAAAGTGGTGCACATGGTTTACTGTTGCAACCACTCTGTGAGGTAGGTGAGGCTGACAGGTAGCAACTGGCGCAAGGTCACCTAGTGAGCTTTACGGATGAGAGGTGATTCAAACCTGGGTCTCACAGTCCTAGTCTGACATCCTAACCAGTCCACTGACATCCATCCCACTGGGTCTCTCAGTACCTCATAAAAAAAGCCCCACACTGCCAGAGGGTGAACAGGATGGAGGGAGGGGATTATAGAATCATAGAACTGTAGAATTGGAAGGGACTTCATGGATCATCTCTTCCAACCGCTTGCAATGCAGGAATCTCAACTAGATTACCCATGACAGGTGGCCCTCCAACTTCTGCTTAAAAACATCCAAGGAAGGAGAGTTTGTCATCTCTCATGGGAGTCTGTTCTACTGTCAAGCAGGTCTTACTGTCAGAAAGCTATTCCTGATGTTGACTCAGAATCTGTTTTCTTGTAACTTGAATCCGTCGGTTGGGGTCCTAACCTCCAGAGCAAGAGAAAACAAGCTTGTCCTGTCCTCTGTGTGACATCCCTCAATATATTTGAAGATAGCTATCGTATCTCCTCTCAGTCTCCACATCCCTGGCTAAACATCACCAACTCCCCAAACTGTTTCTCGTTGGGCTTGGTTTCCAGACCCTTGATCATCTTGGTCACTGTCTTCTGCACACGTTACAGCTTGTCCATATCCTTCTTAAATTGCGGACACAGTGTTTAGAATAGAGGCAGAATAGAGCGGTACTATTACTTCCCTTGATCAGGACACTAGACTTCTGTCCCAAGAACAGCATTCACTTTTTCAGCTGCTGCATCACACTGTTGACTCATGTTAAGCTTGTCATCTTTCATCTCCAGTTAAGAACCTAAGAAATGTTCTGCTGGATCAGGGCAATGATCCCATCTAGTCCAGGATCCTGTTCTCACAGTGGCCAATCAGACAATGAGGATGAGGATGATTTATTTATTTATACCCCACCCATCTGGCTGGGTTTCCCCAGCCACTCTGGGCGGCTCCCAACAGAATATTAAAAACACAATAAAAGATCTAACATTAAAAAGTTCCCTAAACAGGGCTGCTTCATATGTCTTCTAAAAGTCAGGTACAGTCATACCTTGGGTTAAATATGCTTCAGGTTGAGTGTTTTCAGGTTATGCTCCACAGTGACCCAGAAGTAACAGAATGCGTTACTTCCGGGTTTCGCCGTTCACGCATGCGCAGACGCTCAAAATGACGTCACGCACATGTGCGGAAGCGGTGAAACGTGACCCACGCACGTGCAGATGTGCAGTCACGTGTTATGATGATAAATGTTCCCGTTCGCATCCAGAGGCACCACTGTAGTTGTTTATTTCCTTGACATCTGATGGGAGGGTGTTCCACAGGTTGGGTGCCACCACCAAGAAGGCCCTCTGCCTGGTTCCCTGTAGCTTCACTTCTTGCAGTGAGGGAACCACCAGAAGGCCCTTGAAGGAGGACCTCAGTGTCTGGGCTGAACCATGGGGGGTGGAGACGCTCCTTCAGGTATCCTTGGCTGAGGCCATTTAGGGCTTTAAAGGTCAGCACCAACACTTTGAATTGTGCTCAGAAACGTACTGGGAGCCAATGTAGGTCTCATAGATGCCCATGAGAAACCCTCAAGTAGCATCTGACCTGACCACAGCAACACTCCCTGTGGCTTCAATTCGCAGCCACTGGCATTCAAAGGCATTCTGTCGATTGTAGCACCTGTCCATAACTGTTATCAAACAATTCATGATCATTTCTGGATCTCCTTCACTACAGACCTGGGCTTAGCCCCAACAAAATCAATGTGAATGGAGCCCTCTTTAAGTGCCACTGTGTTCAATGTAATGGTGGCACATTTTACTTTTTCTAGAGAGTTTCCGGCTTGTTGCTTTGTTATTTTTAAATAATAAACCTGATGTGGAAGTTGCATGAGAAGCAATTGTGTCATTCTTCTAAAAGGACACAATTCTGCACTGGCACAGAAATTCTTTGTGGGAGTGGACTGGCTCAAGATAATATAGAGGCCTTGCTGGGGTGTGGAAAGATTTCTAGCCACCTCCATTTGAGGTGGCTGTAATTAAAAATGGCCCTTGGTCTCTTTTTATGACTTCCTCGGTATTCTCAACAGCTATCTTGTTGTGTGACAGGAGTTTACAGCCTTAACTTCACCAGGCAAGGACCAGTGAAGTAAAATTAGTCATGTATGTAAATTATAATCACGCTGAATAGTTGTATGTGCTCATTTAGCCATTTTAACCGTGTGTGATGTTATCCTCTCAGCAGGACTAATAAGCATTAGCCATAATGAGGTCAGTGAGTCAGTCAGGCATTATCATGGGATTTAATTGGGACACTGGTCTCTGCTGAAGTGAAAATTAATAACTTTTGTGAATGTTCTGGTGAAATGTTCTGTCTTATTAAACTACGAGGGTCAATTAGAAAGCATTATGTAATAAAGTCCCCAGCAGCAGAAATCAAATTGAGTTATACCACAGTCATTATTCCAGGCCGGTTGCGTCTGAAAATGGAAAAAAACCAGAGTGCCATATGGAAGGGTCGGGTTGTATTTACAGGCCTGGCATGTTAAGGCTTCAACAAGAAGGAAACAATTAAATGTAATGCGCAAATAAACCAGAGTGCCATGTTTGCGTGCCAAGAGCTTCCTACAGGCTGCGCACGGTCAGATGTGACTAGGCAGAATGGTACTTGTTTAATAAGCCTGATTTCAGTTCTTCGAAAGAGCGCCATCCCTGTGGATCACTTCCGTGACTGAAAATCTGGGACACACCTGGAAGTTTGATCCCCAGCACATTGGCTCGCACAAATAAATAACGGCTGATTGTACGACGATTAAGGCACAAAATTGCTTTTTATTAAAGTGCCATTATACGGGTACAACAAATTAACAAACTTTAAAGCACGTTTTAACAGCCTCCGATATTCCCTGTTCAGCCATGTTTCCCGGCACTTCAAAACGGGCAGCATATTGTTAGGGAGTTATAAAGTCTTTGCTGGTGCTGGCATCTGAATGTAGCGCAGGCAGCCAGCTAGTAAGTGGAACAAGAGGAATATGAGTGCTGTTTCTCAGCGATTGTGACAAGCTCAGATGTTAGGCTTCCCTCTCTCTCTCCCCCCCCCCCCCTCCATCCCTTTAGAAGAAGGTGAGCACAAGCACAGCAGACAGGCAGCGTGGGGCTGAATTGCTCTTTAAACATTCCACAGAACGCCTCTGCTATTACAGCACAAAGACTGAAGGCACGCGTTTTCATCTCCATGTGATAGGACAACGCCGGCGCACAGTTTCTCTACGTCGACATAGTCGTCCTGTGATCTTTAGCTGCCATATTGTACAAGGTTGCCAAAGCAGTTGGGAATCACCACAGGAACTGCTTTCCACAGGGCTTACCTGCTCAGAAATGTGATGCAACTGAAAGCAGAGCAGAGCACACATGAAAAGTGACAGTCGGGGCACGGAGACGTTGTTTTAGTTAAAGCCAGTTAAAAACCAGCGGGTTCCCCCCCCCCCCCACCTTCGCCGCCCCACAGCAAGACTTTGGAAGCTGAACCCGGCCGTGTCTGTTGGTTATAAAAAGGGGGTGAAATAGTTGAGCGTGTGGGTGTTATGCCAACCCCAAATGTACATACTAACCAAATGTATTAGTGTTTCCAAGACTCATCATGTTGTAGGTGTGCTTGGGAAATTGAAAATCCTGGTACGAATTGATCTCATCTGTACTACCCAGACTAAGTGCAGATTGAAATGCTCTCTCTGGTCACATCCACACTATGCATTTAAAGTACACGGTTGCCGCCCCCAAGAATCCCGGGAACTGTAGTTTACCTCTCAAAGCTACAATTCCCAGCACCCTTAAAGGTAAAGGGACCCCTGACCATTAGGTCCAGTCGTGACTGACTCTGGGGTTGCGGCGCTCATCTCGCTTTATTGGCCGAGGGAGCCAGCGTACAGCTTCCGGGTCATGTGACCAGCATGACTAAGCCACTTCTGGCGAACCAGAGCAGTGCACGAAAACGCCGTTTACCTTCCCACCAGAGTGGTACCTATTTATCTACTTGCACTTTGATGTGCTTTCGAACTGCTAGGTTGGCAGGAGCCGGGACTGAGCAACGGGAGCTCACCCCATCGCGGGGATTCAAACCGCCGACCTTCTGATCGGCAAGTCCTAGGCTCTGTGGTTTAACCCACAGTGCCACATGCGTCCCCCCCCCCCCCGCACCCTTAACAAGCTACAATTTCCAGGATTCTTTGAGGGAAAACAATGTGTTTCAAATGTGTGTTGAATGTATGGCTTGAATGTTCTGATACCGCTTTTGGCTAGAAAATAGTATCTATCTACCATCTATCTATCTATCTATCTATCTATCTATCTATATCTATCTATCATCTATCTATCTATCATCTATCATCTATCTATCATCTAACTATCTCTATAATGCATATTTTGAGAGAAGATATATTTACAAATTCATATTTTGGAGAAAATATTTAAATGCATATTTAAACATCATCATCATCATAATAATAATAATAATAATAATAATAATAAATAATTGCAGATTAATGCATATTAATGCAGAAATGGACAGCATAGACTCATGATATGCCAAAACTGATACGGACCAGAAATATGGACCAGATTCACCCATCTCTAGGATTTTGTGCAGCTGTGCATATATAAAATGGTAATAGATATTAAAACCCCCCGATTCCAATTGCATATAAAAGAGATCCTTCCACACATGGATATAGCCATATATATAAATGCAAAAATATAGAGATGTAGCTGAAATCCTGAAACACTAATGCACATCATTTGCACATAGGTGAACATATTTGGCACGGTCCCTTATATACGGATATGACCATCATTTACCATTTGAAAGTAATTAATGCTGCATCATTAGGAGCCTTCCCAGCCTAGGGAATAGTGTTCATACCACGGCAATGTTAATTACTTTCAGATGGCAAGAGCATGGATATTACTATATATTTACACACATACACACACACACACACCCTCAGTTATATGCACAGCAGTTCAGTGACGTACATCCAGACACCCCCAGACATTACACTCGCGCACTTCCTATGGGTTTTTGAGTGTGGGAGCCACCAGAGCACTCAGCTCCACTTTGTGGTTTTCCCCTGGTTTCGTAATGGTGCCTGAAGACTAATGTCAGGGAATTTGTTGCTGTTGGAGAGGGCAAGTGGTCGGGAAAGTGCTGATTCCTTTCTGTTTTCTCAATAACAGTGTGTAGGAGGCCTTTGCCTAAGTCCAACGCCAGGGTTTTTAGTACTGGCCCTTCCAGTGATGGTATTTTGGCAGATGTGGTTAATGTTAGCAAAGAAAAGTCCGTTTAACCAGTGCACGAGCAAAAAAGGGAAGGGGGGTATTATGTGGTGTAGCCTTTTATAGGAGAAAAGTCTAATCATTTCTAAAACAATTTTTATAAGGAATGAAAATTGCGAAATCTCTTTGATGGTATTCAAAGAGACTTCTCTCCCCCCCCTTTTTTTTAACTCAGTGAGAAGGAACATTTTAAATTCTTAACTCTCCCAGTGTCACTGTTGCTTCCCTACCACCCAACTAAAACGAGTTTAATTCCATTATTTAGAAGACCTTGGGAAGCAGAAGGATCAAACTGCAACGTAATTAGACCTTTCTAAGGTGGATTTGTTCCCTGGTAAGCAAGGAAGGCCTCTGTTCCAGCTCACACAGGGAAAGAATGATTCAGAAATAGGATGCAGGGAGTGCCTTTTATAGTTCAGGGCAAATAGTTCCCACCTTGTCATGACAGACCCTTCAAGCAGAATTTCTTCTTGACTGGCAAGAGGTATCATCTACAGAAAAATCAATAGAGGGTTTTTCAGAAGTGTCTCTGAAGAGACCGATGAGGATGAACGCTCTTCAGGAGAAGTGCATTTCTTCACCCTCAGAAAACAAAGGGGCACTGGTATTTTTTAGGGCATTCTTTGTTTATTTCCACAGTGAAATAGAGGGATGCTGGAGATATCGGTTCACATTTGAAGGCGAATCTACCTAATTCACCATTTCCCCAACAATCTGAGAACCAACATGCAACCATTCAGTGAATTTCACACTTCTCTGAATTTTGCCCTGTTGTCTAGACAGGGAATTGCATATAGGTGTGCATTAATCTGCATATATTAGTGAAAATACCATTTACAAACACCTTAGGGAATACTGCTTTGCAGAGATGTGTATATTAGGTAAGACTGCATGTGGACATGTATCTTTTAGGAAAAATTTGCACTAAAATGCTGATGAATTTTCATGAAGATATATGTTTGCTTTCTTTCAAAATTACAAACTGAGGTGGAAATGTGGAAAACTGAGCTTAAGACTGAAAAAATGAGAAACTGGGAGCAGTCAAAGTTGAAAGATCTACTCAGACCTTACAATAGATATCCAGTTTTGGATTCAGCTTCTACCTAGGTAAATTTGATTCCCTGCATGGGGGAGAGAAGAGTTCTACATTTAAGGTAGAGTTTCATAGGGAAAGGATAGAAGGTTGACTTATTAGTGAGTTTCTTTCTTTCTTTCTTTCTTTCTTTCTTTCTTTCTTTCTTTCTTTCTTTCTTTCTTTCTTTCTTTCCAAACCGTACAGAGAACAAGAGGAAGCAGCAGTAGCTGAACATCTGCTGGAAAATCCTGACTGGCCTGTTCAGCTGAGTTCAGCAGCAGCAGCAACAGCAGCAGAGTTGGCAGGTGTCACTATGTTTTAGCTGGAAATTGCTGAAGATGAACTCAGGATGTAAATCAGATAATCGAGACAGGTACAGATGCTTTTTTTAAAAAACACACCCTTTCTGTCCATCTCCTCAGAGCTATTAAAATGTACATACCTTGGTCTGCATACGGTAAAACCAATGTTGCTCACATGTAATTGAAAGGCGCATATTACTAACAGAGGAACATTATGCGTTGCGTTGAATGGCACCAGCTAGTGGGGGGTTTATGGACTGAAGCTGGACAGCACAAGACTAAGCAGATTTACTTAGAATAGGTCACACTGATTTCAGTGGAATTTACTCCCTAGTAAGAGTGCTTACTAAGGGACGCCGGTGGCGCTGTGGGTTAAACTACAGAGCCTAGGACTTGCCGATCAGAAGGTCGGCGGTTTGAATCCCCGCGATAGGGTGAGCTCCCCTTGCTCGGCGGGAAGGTAAACAGTGTTTCCGTGCACAGCTCTGGTTAGTCATGCTGGCCACATGACCCGGAAGCTGTACGCCGGCTCCCTCGGTCAATAAAGCGAGATGAGTGCCACAACCCCAGAGTCGGCCACGACTGGACCTAATGGTCAGGGGTCCCTTTACCTTTACCATTAAGAGTGCTTAGGGTCATAAACTAGCAGCACTGTCATAAACATGTTTAAGATGTACAGGCAACGGGACTTACTCCCCGGTAAGTGTACATTGATTGCAGACTTAATTCTTTAACACTGAATACAGAGTAGCAGTACTGCTAAACTGATTAAGGTTTCATCAAGGCTTCGACCTTAGGAGAGATCTTAGTTTCCATCATGCTGAGAACTTTGGGAGTTTTTGCTTTTTCATTGTAGAAGTGGAAGTCCAAGCCAGTCCTGGAGTGCAAAGTCACTTAGAAGAAGCTTTATCGATATCACCCTCTTTCTAAAATTCCACCAGTAGGGGTTTCCCTCCTGGGTCTTGACCATGAAAACAGTGGAAACCATTCTAACCATTAATGAGTGTGGTGGTCAAGATTGCAAGGTATAATCTTCATAAATGTGGTCTCACATTCTAAGACAAATTCAATGATAATTTGACTCATGACTTGCTACTCTTTTTAATGGGACACGGGTGGCGCTGTGGTCTAAACCACTGAGCCTTGGGCTTGCTGATCAAAAGGTCGGCGGTTCGAATCCCCGCAATGGGGTGAGCTCCCGTTGCTCTGTCCCAGCTCCTGCCAACCTAGCAGTTCGAAAGCATGCCAAAAAGTGCAAGTAGATAAATAGGTACCGCTCCGGTGGGAAGGTAAGTGGCGCTTCTGTGCACTGCTCTGGTTTCGGTGTTCCATTGCGCCAGAAGCTGCTTAGTCATGCTGGCCTCATGACCCGGAAAAACTGTCTGCGGAGTGGACAAATGCCGGCTCCCTCGGCCTGTAAAGCGAGATGAGCACCGCAACCCCAGAATTGTTCGCAACTGAACTTAACTGTCAGGGGTCCCTTTATTCTTTTAAAAGCCAGTTCTCAAGATTCCACCCCCTTTCCCAACCTTTGGCCACACTGGTGTAACCAAGAGGCAGAAGCCCAAGTAGGGCTGTGTGCTGATGAAAAAGTGAATCTCGGAGCATTTTCTGTTTTCGTACCGTAAACCACCTTGTGACCATAAATCACTGACAATGGGTGCCTTGGTCCTGAGTTGACGTAAGGTGAACCAAATGCCTAGCTACCCTAGCATCCTGTCCCCACTGTGGGCAAACAGATGTCTCTGGGAAGACCGCAAACAGGGTCACAGTGCAAAAATGCTCTCCCCACTTCCGAGTCCCTGCAGTTGCTAGGCAGAGGCAAACCGCCTCTGGCAATGGAGGTAGAACATGGGAGTATGTGCAGTGTATCACAATGTGCATGGAGATTAACTGCCCCCTAGGGTACTTGCAAGGGACACGGCTGGTGCTGTGGGTTAAACTACAGAGCCCAGGACTTGCCGATTAGAAGGTCGGCGGTTCAAATCCCCGCGATGAGGTGAGCTCCCGTTGCTCAGTCCCTGCTCCTGCCAACCTAGCAGTTTGAAAGCACCTCAAACTGCAAGTAGATAACTAGGTACTGCTCCAGCGGGAAGGTAAACGGCATTTCTTTGCGCTGCTCTGGTTCGCCAGAAGCGGCTTAGTCATGCTGGCCACATGACCGGAAGCTGTATGCCGGCTCCCTCGGCCAATAAAGCGAGATGAGCGCCGCAACCCCACAGTCGGCCACGACTGGACCTAATGGTCAGGGGTCCCTTTACCTTTACCTAGGGTACTTGCAATGGACCACCCCTCGCATCCTGCGCATAGCATGTCACAATGGTATCCATTGAACGTTTGGATGGTATAAAAAAGGAAACGCATGAATTTGTCTGCAAAAGTGTGTTCGTGCTCCGGTGTGAATGTTAGGTAACAAATGTGGCACGATTGTCAGTGGGAGTGTGCCTGTATGTTGTACACCACGCACATAGGAGCCACAGGGCTACAAAGGACTAATATTATGGCAAATGTTCCCCCAGAAGACCCCTAGCATTCCTGGCAGGCATATTTAAAGCTTAGCAACTCTGGATTTTTCAACATTTGCTTAGTACTTTTCCCAGCTCTGCTGGCTTCACCATCTTTCCCTCTGTACCCTCTTTGAGCCGCAACGTAGCCGACAGGCTCTGGACAGCAGGACAGCTCGATCCAATAAATCTGAGACCTGTCTAGGTGCTTCATTTATCAAGAGGCCTAATTTACCCAGGCCCTTTAGACTAATTGCAGATTTGCAAAAAATGCTGAGAGTGTAGAACAGTGCATCGTGAATGTCCCTTGCCATATTTCTGCTAATGTGTTTCATCTGGAGTACATAAAGAGACAGGGATGCTGATTTTAGACACAGCACTTTGGGGCTAATCCAGTTAAATGATTATCCCTAAAAATGTGCAGTGATGTCATTTTCCCTATAGGACCCTGCTGGTTGCCTTGTTTGCTTTGTTGTGAGAAATATGTGATTCTCAGCTCGTTTTCTGTGTAGTTGATATTCACGCTTAATCCCTCCCCTCTCCATTCCTAAATCGCTGCTCTTCTGTCTCTCATTCCCTGGTCTCCTTCAGTGTCAGCTCCATTGTCTTCAAAGCTGTTCCTGGTATCATACATCACATACCCTCTAACATTTCTCCGATGAAAATAAGGATGTCCTATTCCATCATCAGGGACGCGGGTGGCACTGTGGGTAAAAGCCTCAGTGCCTAGGGCTTGCCGATCGAAAGGTCGGCGGTTCGAATCCCCGTGGCGGGGTGCACTCCCGCTGCTCGGTCCCAGCGCCTGCCAACCTAGCAGTTTGAAAGCACCCCCGGGTGCAAGTAGGTAAATAGGGACCGCTTACTGGCGGGAAGGTAAACGGCGTTTCCGTGTGCTGCGCTGGCTCGCCAGATGCAGCTTGTCATGCTGGCCATGTGACCCGGAAGTGTCTCCGGACAGCGCTGGCCCCTGGCCTCTTGAGTGAGATGGGCGCACAACCCCAGAGTCTGTCAAGACTGGCCCGTACGGGCAGGGGTACCTTTACCTTTACCTTTACTATTCCATCATCATCATCATCATCATCATTTTATTAGTTATACCCCACCCATCTGACTGGGGTGCCCCAGCCATTCTGGGCAGCTTCCAACATATATAAAAACATAATGAAACATTAAACATTAACAAACGTCCCTATACAGGGCTGCCTTCAGATGTCTTCTAAAGGTTGTCTGGTTACTTATCTCCTTGGCTCAGAAGTGACATAACTCCATCCCCTCCAACACTTCTTTGATGAAAGTAGGGAAGTCCTAAGGATTGCAAAAAGATCAAACCTCTCCATTCTTAAGGAAATCAGCCCTGAGTGCTCACTGGAAGGACAGATCCTGAAGCTGAGGCTCCAATACTTTGGCCACCTCATGAGAAGAGAAAACTCCCTGGAAAAGACCCTGATGTTGGGAAAGATGGAGGGCACAAGGAGAAGGGGGCGACAGAGGACAAGATGGTTGGATGGTGTTCTCAAAGCTGCCAGCATGAGTTTGACCAAACTGCGGGAGGCAGCGGAGGACAGAAGTGCCTGGCGTGTTCTGGTCCATGGGGTCACGAAGAGTCGGACACAACTAAACGACTAGACAACAACAACAAAGGAAAAGCGAGACGTTCCAGGATCAAATCAGAAACCGGGATGGCTTCTGTAAATCCAGGACTGTCCCTGGAAAACAGGGACACTTGGAAGGTCTATACACACCATTGAAGATCGATTCATTCCTTACTGTTTCCAATGCTCATCTCTAGTTTGTTCTCCAGCACTCCCTCTTATTTTATATCTGTGCTATCTTGACTCCTTCCCCAGTATTAATTTTACTGTCCTCATGGATGCTCATTGTGATTGCATCTGAGATGCCGTGCATTGTCTTTCCTTCCTCAGACCAAGACCTTGCTAAAGTCCACTTAATTCTGCCCATCCAGCCAGCTAAAATGCTGATGTGCAGCCCTGCTGTTTTGAAATGAGACACTTCATCCTCTTCTAGCAGGGGCTGTTGTACTAAACATCTGCTAAGACTGTGTAGCTCCAGCCTCCCATCCTTCCCCTGCGCCTTTCTTATGACACCCGCCCAGTATGCTCAGACATGCTGGTTCCTTACTTGAAGTCTGCTGCAGCAAGTGATGACTTGCATGTTTGAATGAGCCGTCCGCTAGAGACCTAACACCGGAGGAAGTATGTAAATATCTCTTCGCATCAGCTCAAATGCAACGTTTTGCAATGGAGTCAGTTCACATATTCTGCTGTGGCTCATCAAGTGTAGAGTAACGAAATGGAGAAATAAGGAGATACATGAGTGAAGCACCCACCGAGACAGGTATGCTTCTCCTATCTCAAAGCCCAAATCACTTACCTGTGAACATATTGCACAGACTCTAAGCCAAACTGAAACCAGTACAAAGACTCCAGCACCGTATACAGATTCCATGCTTCATGCATGTATAGGTATCAAATATATCTACAGTGGTGCCTCGCAAGACGAAATTAATTCATTCCGCAAGTCTCTTCGTCTTGCGAGTTTTTCGTCTTGCGATGCACGGTTTCCCATAGGAATGCATTGAAAATCAATTAATGCGTTCCTAGGGAAACCGCCTTCAGACCAGGTCCGGGGACAGTCTATCCCCGGACCTCTTCTGAAGGCTGGGGGGGGGGGGACAAGGGCTTTTCTTCCCACGCCCAGCATTTTAAAAAACCCCGGGACAGCGGAGGACTTCTCCGCTGTCCGGGGCGATCTTAAAATGCTGGCGGGCGGCATTTTAAAATCGCCCCGGGACAGCGGAGGACTTCTCCGCTGTCCGGGGCGATTTAAAAGCCCCTGGGAAGGCAGGCAGGGGGGACAAAGACTTTTGCCCCCCGCCAGCCTTCAGAAGAGGTCCTGGACCTCTTCTGAAGGCGGGCGGGGGGTGAAAGTCTTTGCTCCCCCCCGCCTGCCTTCAAAAGCCCTCCGGGACAGGCAGGCAGGGGGGAGCAAAGACTTTCGCCCCCCGCCCGCCTTCAGAAGAGGTCCAGGACCTCTTCTGAAGGCGGGCGGGGGGGGCGAAAGTCTTTGCTCCCCCCGCCTGCCTTCAAAAGCCGTCCGGGACAGCGGAGAAACACGCTGTGTTTCTCCGCTCTCCCAGGAAGGCAGGCAGGGGGGAGCAAAGACTTTCGCCCCCCGCCCGCCTTCAGAAGGTGTTCCCCGTTCCGAAGCCGGGCGGCGGGGGCAGGTGTTCCCGCCCCGCCGCCCGGCTTCGGAGGAGCCTTCTGAAGCCCGGCGGCGGCGGGAGGAGGTGTTCCCACCCCGCCGCCAGGCTTCGGAGGAGGTCCGAGGACAGTGGGGAAGACGTGCTGCGCTTCCCCGCTGTCCCGGATATTTCCCTATGGGCTGTCGTCTTGCGAAGCAAGCCCATAGGGAAATTCGTCTTGCGAAGCGCCTCCAAAACGGAAAACCCTTTCGTCTAGTGGGTTTTCTGTCTTGCGAGGCGTTCGTCTTGTGAGGTACCACTGTATCTCTTTCATACGTAGGGCTGCCTCTGAAGACGGTTCGGAAACTTCAGCTAGTGCAGAATTCAGCGGCCAGGTTGCTCACCCAAGCAAGATGGTTTGAGCATTTTACACTGCTCCTGGTCCAACTGCTCTGGCTACCAATTAGTTTCCGGGCCCAATTCAAAGTGCTGGTTGTGACCTATAAAGCCTTAAACAGCTCAGGACAGCAATACCTCAAGGACCGCCTCTTTCCATGTGAACCTACCCAGACCCTGAGATCATCTTCTGAGGCCCTCCTTTGTGTGCCTCATCCTCGAGAGCTCCGGAGGGTGGCAACATGAGAATGGGACCTTCTCTGCAGTGGCTCTCCGTCTGTGAAATGCTCTCCCCAGGGAAGTTTGCCTGGCACTTTCATTATACACCTTTAAGCACCAGGCAAAAACGCTCCTTTTTAACCAAGCCTTTGGTTGATCTTCTTGACATCCAACACCCTTTTAGAATATGGCTTTTTTGGAGGGGGGGTTATTGGGTTACTGCTTTTGATTTTATATGTTGTGGTCTTGTTGTGAACCACCCTGGGTATATTGCAGTGTATAAGTTGAATAAAATAAAATAAAATAATAAATACACGTGCAAACTTACTCACAGACAAAAGGTGCTTTTTGTAACCTAAGCCTGGTCCTACACTGCAAGATCCCCAACCGCAAGCTAATTTTCTCCTTGCTGCAAGAAGCAACTTGCAAAGCAGTTCCCCAGACCCCTCTGCAATTACAGCTACATTGAGCATCTCCACCCCATAGTTATTTTCCCTTCTTCTGGCCCTTGGCAGCTGATGCATCACCTGTTTGCTCATCTTGCCTCCTTCTCTTTCTGCTCATCTGTCAGTACAATCTTAGTTGAGGATGGCTTTCCTCGAGAGGACAATACATAACCTCATTCTTCTGTGTTGTGGCCATGCGAGGATTTATTCCAAATTAAGAAGCCTGCATTGTGCACTGCCAGGGCGTGATAGTGGCTCAGTCTCTGGGTGTAAGGCAAGTTAAACATGGCTTTTGAACAAAATCAGTAACTGGGCGGGAATAGCCATGGTTTAGAAGAGCCTCTAGTGGGCTCTGTGGGGAGAGCTCTTGTTCATGGTTGACAAAAAGCTTCAGTCCCTTCTTGCCTGTGTTGGAATCTCAGAGTGATATTCTGCTCTTTTCTTCTGCTCCATCTAAGAATGAGTGCAACTGATAGATTGAGACCGTAGTGAGTGTTCTTATTCTTAAGAGGTTCCTACCTGGCCTTGTTTTATTTCACATTCGGAGCTGGTTCATTCCTTCAATGGCTGCGGCATGCACACACACAGAAGCTAGGGATGTATCCTGACTGGAACTGTATGAGATGCTGGGCTGGTGTTTGTTGGGGATGGGTTGCTATTGTGTGTGTGTGTGTGTGTGTGTGTGTGTGTGTGTGTGTGATCTTACGATTTCTGTGGGACATTTTTTTCCAATTTGGTTGTGTGCTTTTTGATGTTTTGGTTATTGATTATGACTCGTTTTGTTACATTTGTAGTTATGTTGTTTTTTTATATGTTGTAAGCCACCTTGCACATGGTTCGAACTTTGGAAAGGCAGCATACAAATAAATGATTGATTGATTGAAATGAATCCAGCTCCTCGGCCTCAGCCCAGTATACCTGACGGAGAGTCTCTATAATCATCGTTCAGCCGGACACTGAGGTCCCGCTCCGAGGGCCTTCTGGCAGTTCCCTCCCTGCAGGTACCACTGCAGTGGGAAGGTAAACGGCGTTTCCGTGCGCTCTGATTTTTGTCATGGTGTGAGAAGCGGTTTTGTCCTGCTGGCCACATGACCAGGAAAGCTGTCTGTGGACAAACGCTGGCTCCCTCGGCCTGAAGTGAGATGAGCGCTGCAACCCCATTTTCGCCTTTGACTGGACTTAACCATCCAGGGGTCCTTACCTTTTAATAGAATGGTACATAAAGTGGTCTTCTCATGGCCTTGTGGAATTTCTGCACTTGTGAGCTGTCACAGTTGCAAGGATGGGCACCGCCTGCAGCTGCGTGTTTCATTACTTCACTGATGGCTGGCTTTCCTAATTTGGATTTGGAGACAGTTCAGATCAGAGAAGACAAAGCACTAGGAAATCCTGATTTCCCCTGCCCCTTTCCCTGCAAAATAGCTGAAAATAGGCCTGTGATTAAGACAGCCTCAGGAATTTGGCACCACAAATATGTACCAATCTTAGCGAGACATTATTTCATTTTTCACATCGGCTTCTTGGTACATGCACAGGAATTTAGCTATTAAAAAGTGCTCTTACTAGGCACAGAATGATTCCACGACTTATCGTTTATGTGGCAGCTTAATAGATAAAGTGCTTTAAAACTTCAACTTGCTTTCCTCTCACAAAAAGTTCCACGAGGTTGGGCCCTTTGATCCCCAAGGTTTTTCAGATGATGAGCTGTGGCTGATGGACAGAAATCGAGGAGAGGAGCTCATCAAAGATCATTCAGCTGATCTACAGCTGAGCTAAATGGCTTCTTGAGCATTCTGTAGTTGGTTATTTTTAGGACTAGTTTGTAAGCAACATAATTTAATGTATTCTTCGCCACCCTCTCCAGCGGTGCTGGCTCCAGGCTTTGGGGGGGGGGGGGCTGGCAAGGTAACCATTGTGCCCCGCCCCCTTCGGAGCTTACCTGGCAACAAAGGCTTTGGATCTGGGATACTGCCCATCATGTTAACCAGAGCAGTTGTGGACATTGGGTGGATCTAAGCGCAGGGGGAAAAACACTATAAATAAGTCATAAATTAAATCATTACAACAAAAAAACACTACGCAAAAATAACATAGAATTTTGGTTCTCTCCATTGCCATCTGGTGTTGCATGCTTATAACATATATTAAAACGTTGGGGTTTTTTTTTTTTACTAATGTAGCTGAATCCATTGTGGGAAATGCAGTGTGGCAGTCTGCATCCCAAACCCAGCCAAGGAGATAAGTAACTATACAAGCTTTAGAAGACATCTGAAGGCAGCGCTGTATAGGGAACTTTTTTATGTTTAATTTCTTTCTTTTTTAAATTGTATGTTGGAAGTTGTGCAGAGTGGCTGGGGCAACCCAGTCAGATGAGTGGGATTTAAATCATAAAGTTGTTGTTGTTGAATAGGACATCCCTATTTTCATCGGAGAAATATTGGAGGGTATGCACTATTAAAGCATTTGTTGTTTCTTAGCCATATGATTCGTATGAACTGACAGGGTTAGAGCTTACTACTGCAATGCACTCTACGTGGGGCTACCTTTGAAGGTGACCCAAAATCTACAACTAATCCAGAATGTGGCAGCTAGGCTGGTGACTTGGAGCAGCCGTGGAGACCACACAACACCGGTCTTGAAAGATCTGCATTGGCTCCCAGTATGCTTCTGAGCACAATTCAAAGTGTTGGTGCTGATCTTTAAAGCCCTAAATGGCCTCGGTCCAGTAGACCTGAAGGAGCGTCTCCACCCCCATCATCCAGCCCAGACACTGAGGTCCAGCGCTGAGGGCCTTCTGGTGGTTCCCTCCCTGCAAGAAGTGAGGTTACAGGGAACCAGGCAGGGGGGCTTCTCGGTGGTGGCACCTGCCCTGTGGAATGCCCTCCCCGCAGATGTCAAGGAAATAAACAACTATCTGACTTTTAGAAGACATCTGAAGGCAGCCCTGTTTAGGGAAGTTTTTAATGTTTGAAGTTTTATTGTCTTTTAATGCAGTGGTACCTCGGGCTAAGAACTTAATTCGTTCTGGAGGTCCGTTCTTAACCTGAAACTGTTCTTAACCTGAAGTACCATTTTAGATAATGGAGCCTCCCACCACCGCTGCACTATTTGTGTTCTCATCCTGAAGCAAAGTTCTTAACCCGAGGTACTATTTCTGGGTTAGTGGAGTCTGTAACCTGAAGCGTCTGTAACCCAAGGTACCACTGTATCCTGTTGGGAGCTGGCCAGGGTGGCTGGGGAAATCCAGCCAGATGGGTGGGGTATAAATAAATTTGTTGTTGTTGTTGTTGTTGTTGTTGTTGGCACTGAGGTGATTTAGTACACACACACCCGACCTCAATCCTGCTTGTTTAGGCACCCAACTGAAGTATATTCTAATTACCCAAAGTTGACAGTATTCCTTACAAATCTTTTGTCTCTCGCTTTCTTTCTTTCTGTTTGCCTGGATGCTGTACTGAAGGCAGGAGGGGTTGGCTCAATAACAGGCCTCTTTCGTCCTTCGGCTGCCTGGTGGGCACCGGAGAGCAGCAACACAGCATGAGTTTCGCACTTCTCATTAGTGCTAAGGGGGGCAAAGAGGAATTAACATGACTGATTCCTTGAGCCCTACTCCAAATGACAAACCCTGACGGCTGTATAATTTGGATCTTACCTCTTCCAAGACTCTGACATGTACCTTCGCAACGGAAAAGGAGTGTTCTAGGGGGAGGCTGAAAACTAATGGCTGACATTTTGAGCACACGTGCGCATAGATCAAGATTATCCCACAAGGATACGTCAGAGAGAGGGGTAGTTTTTCCGTATTAACAGTGGCATTTGCTTTCTTCCCTACATCACTTCCCTTAGGCACCTCTGAACTCTGGTGGGGAAAAATCAGGTGGGCCACTGAGTTTCTGAAAGCATTTTGCATCTCAGGGTTGTTGTTTTAAAGGGATAAGATAATTGTGGCAATCTTAGAAAGGCTAAGGCATGCCTTGTCAGGAACAGAGGAAAATTAAACCCTGTCCTCATTTGACAAAGAGTTGGTGGTTTAAGTGTGAAAAGCTTTCCTCTGATTGGCAGGAGAAACAGCTCTCTGTGGCCAAATGATGCTGCTGAACTCCAATGTGTACCCTTGCTTGGTTTAGTTTCTGCTCTTAGTGAATTATGTGTGTTTATACGGAAAACCACAGGAAGAAAAAAATGTGTGCCAGGCTAAATTAATCCCATTAACGGAATAATACACTCTGATTTCTGAATGGCAACGGAGTTTCTAAGAATGACAGATCAATCCACAAAACCTTTCTGCATCAATAACAGGACTACAGTGTCGTCATAGTTTCAATGTGATGGGAGGAGGAAGCCCAGTTTAACAACCTGCAACTTATTTCTGAGTGAACCTGATTTGCATCAGGCTGCCATGTAACCATGCAACTTATTCAAACTATGGGTTTTGCATAGGGATTGTAATCATCATGTGATAGCTAGGATATTTTGGAGCCAAACCAATGGATTCAAGTGACAAGAAAGGAGATTCCAACTAAGCACCAGAAATAACTTTCTGATGGTAAGATCTGCTCATGAGCGGAATGGTCTTCTCAGGAGTTGATGGACTCTCCTTCCTTGGAAGCTTTTAAGCAGTGGTTGGGTGGCCATCTGAGATTCCTGCATCGCAGGGGGCTGGGTCCCTTCCAACTCTACAATTCTAAGATTTTCAAATTCTGTCTGTGATATTGCTTCTCACATAGTGGTCATACGAACCTGCTCATTCCTTAATATCTGTATAATGATCGCCGAATAATTGATGATTTTGAATTATGGTGCTGGAGGAGACTCTTGAGAGTCCCATGGACTGCAAGAAGATCAATCCGATTCATTCTGAAGGAAATCAGCCCTGAGTGCTCACTGGAAGGACAGATCCTGAAGCTGAGACTCCAAGACTTTGGCCACCTCATGAGAAGAGAAGACTCCCTGATGTTGGGAAAGATGGAGGGCACAAGGAGAAGGGGACGACAGAGGACGAGATGGTTGGACAGTGTTCTCGAAGCTACAAACATGAGTTTGACCAAACTGAGGCAGTGGAAGACAGGAGTGCCTGGCGTGCTCTGGTCCATGGGGTCACGAAGAGGCAGACACGACTAAACGACTAAACAACAACAAGTAGTTCAACATTAGAAAATATATGATTGGTGGGTACCAGAATGTTGAGATGACAACTGTAGGAATTCTTTCCCCACGCAAGCCCAATAAGCTTTCCCCAAACTATCACACAATCCTCAATGCCCTTTTTTATTTTATGATTGACCCTACAGGTCATTTTTTGCCATTGTTTAGCTGTTGTGTTTTTAATGCCGCTGAGCATTTTTAGCACTTCCAGTTGATTTTGTTTGCATTGCATTTGTCATATTAATTTGAATTGAAGTGCTTTGGGAAATTGGTTTGAGATGCAGGCTATAGTGAACTTAAATAAATGAATAGTCAGAGAGATTTCCTGCAGGGGTCCTATGGTGGATCCTTGCTTGCAGAACTCACTTCTGTCTGAAAGATGTCAGATCCACTTGCTCACCATTGCAAAGATGATTCTTCTCAGAGGGCTGTATATGAATTTACAGGCTGCGAGGGAACCCAGCAAAACACAAAAGCAATTTATACAGTGAAGACATTAAGGCTTAAAAATATTTGCTGCCATTTGAAAGGCAGAGATGCAGATGTTGAAGGTCATTGGCATAACTAAGGATCTTCGCCCACCAGTGCAAATCAGCATTGTAAAAGCATTCTTGTCTGAGGATTCATTGCCATAACTCTCCAGAAGTCGGGAGTCTCTTTACAGTGTAGAAATGCAATTGGTTTTCTGGAGAAAGGGAGAGGGAGAGGGAGGGAGGGAATATCCAAGGTAGAGAATGCATCGTTGTGCTTTAGAAGTTCGCAGCTTCAGACTGTAAGAAGTGCTTTGGCATTGAACTACTAACTTCTCAAAAAAGAAAATCATGATTTGGAGCCTCAAAGGAATTCTTCTGATGGACTCCTAAGGCTTTAAGCAACAAGGAGATTCATCCCTCCCGCCCCCCAATAATGATTTCTTTACATAACAGATGATGTGCTGGAAAGATAGCCAGAAGCAATGAGTGAGTACACTTTCATTAACAGTATTACAAATATGCCTAACTTATACAAGGGGCAATTCACTGCAATTTTAAGATATTGTACAGATATACTTCATATCTAGACAACCATGTCTTTAGCTAGTGCAAAGCAAGACCTGTGTTATTGATTTCAGGAGTTACACTGACTGACATCTACTGAGGTTCTGCCCTGAAGTATTTTTGGCATTAGGTTTTATTCCATTTAATCCAGTGCAAAACTTGGAATTTAATGAAATAATAATCAGCTCAGGTAATCAATTTGTTTTTGAACATCCCCCATGATTCTTCAAACTATGAAATTCCACTTGTTCCGGCCTTCGTCCACTGAGACAGATGCATTGTGGGAATAAGTAAACTTGAATGAGGCCTGCATAAAATTCACAGGAATCCATGGGCTTGAATGAAGATACACCATGTTTGCAACAAATCAGATAAGAACGTAGTTTTGACGAGAAGCATTTTGCAGTGGTGGAAAGCCCTGTTGTTTTAATTTTTACAGAAGTGAAGTAGCATTCAAATGCAGTCCAAAGACCCTTTAAAAAAATAAAAGTAAAATGACACACAAATGAAGAGCTTAATGTGCCAGTTGCAATCCTGTGCACACTTACATGGCAATTAGCGTTGAATTCAGCTGGATTTCTAAGAAACCATGGATAATTTTGGACAGCTGTTGGCTTTTTTTGTATGTCATTTTGACAAATATATGCATTCTTATGCACACACATGCATTTTTCATTTCTTGGCTGATGAACTGCATTGAAAAATTCAGAAATGTGTGAATTTTTAAGAGTTGCTGTGTTTTGGTTGCCATATTGATTTAGAAAGTGAAAATTAGGTAGGCTTGCCTTTACATGTGAATGGAACCAAATTTCTTCCCTATCCTTAGCCCCTCAGTTGTGCCATCCTGGCGCTATCACAGCAAAAAGCACTCGGGGAGGGGGGCTGTCTCCACCTATAGCTCAGTTGGTTAGAGCGTGGTGCTGATAACACCAAGGTTGGAAGTTCGATCCCTGTATGGGAAATTTGCATACTTCTGCATTTCAAGGGGTTGGACTAGATGATCCTCAGGGCCCCTTCCATAGCTGTCAACGTTTTCCTTTTTTTAAGGGAAATCCCCTTATTCCGAATAGGATTCCTCACAAGAAAAGGGAAAAGTTGACAGCTATGGTCCCTTCCAACTCTACAGTTCTACAGTTTGACCCTGACAGCAGAAGCTGGTCCTCCATGCCTTCTTGATATACTTGCTCTGTAATTTGGGTGTAAGTCCCATTGAATTCCATGGCAATTACTTCCAAGTAAAAATGCAGAGGATCAGGTTATAAGTGATGAAACCCCCTCCCCCCCAAAGCATATATATATTTAAAGTCATCTGCGGGAATTATTTTAATTAGATTCATCTGAAACATGCTTCAAGACCCTTCGATTCTCTCTGCTGAGCCTAATAATAAACAGATTTTGTTCAAATGGACACAAGTATATTCTCATATCCTTCCGAAAGATGGCAACTGAAATTAAAGAGAGACGCTGCTTTAGCCAAAAAAACTTTAATAGTGGAAGCCCACTGCACAGTCCCGAGGGAGCTCAAGAACACTAACTTTTGTTGTCTGTGAGAATCAGGATCCCATCCCCTAATATCTGCCTCCTTCAAGTCTTAGTTCCAAACTGCCTCCTATTAAAGTCAGAGCTGGGGCCGTGCTGAAGCAAACCTTCTCGGCTGCATTACGAGCCAGTGTGAGTTCAAGAAAAGAATTCACTGCTCAAGGCCAAATAGGCTTCAAAGCTAACAATCCTCTGGAGTCGGTGTGAAAGTGTTGAAACTGTCAATGTCAACTTACACTGTGCATAGTGAGTGTAAAACTTCAATAATGACATCATGGTGGAAAGGACAAAGGGCACACACTACACAGAGAAGTGCCAGCGCTCCTCAAATCTTTGAAACCTTTAAGGATTTATCGGGCCTAACACTTCTACACGTAGTCATTTGGGTCTTAGGCTGTACTGATTAAGGATTTAGCTTATTCAAAGGCTCCCTCTGATAGGAAGGATAGAAAGGTTTCAGCAGTGCTATTGGATTCCATTACCTTACACTTTAAAAAGAAAACACAGGAACTTGATCTCTTCCTGGCTTTCCCTTCCTCCTTTGGTGTCAATGCAGTGCTAGGGGTTTTCGGTGGTTATTCTTTCCTTCGTTTTGGTTCCTTCCTTTTCTCCCCCTCCACCTCATCCCACCCCCCTCCCCAAATATAACACCGGGGCAAAGTAGCAAATGGCTTTCCCAGCACTTAGCCTCTCCATACTCAGAACAAGGATCCCAGCAGAGTTAAACGAATTCTTCTGCAGCCTCCTGCAGTTTTTGCCCAAACTCTCTTGTTTTTTGGCCTCATCGGGGCGGCTGCAGATACGGCTTTTATGAATCTATGTGGACGTGGTTCAAAAAGGCAAAGTTCACCTCATCGCAACCAATGCTGGAAACAATTTTTGAGCAAGGCTGCCGTATGCGCACTGGAATGTGAATTTATTAATTCGAGATGGATCCCGAAAATATCAGACGTTTTTAAGGGTGCTAAAATCCAGCTTGAAGCCAACTTTTGGGTGTTTGGAAACAAGAGCCAGAATAGGTTTGGGACTGTCTAGGTTTCCCCTCACCCCAGCCCCACAACAGATCCTGAGCAGGAGTGTTTTCATTGCTGTAGCCCTTGCTGGGACCTTAAGGGTGAGTAAATTATCATCATCATTAAAAACATCATCAAAGAAGCTGGAATTACAGCAATAGTATCCTATGGGAAGAATTTGCTTCCAAGCTTGAGCAGTCCTTTAGCAAAGTGCCTTATGAAGAGCCCCTTCTGATGTCAATGGGTCTACATAGGTTTATCCTGGCAGCAAGACTGGATCTGGGAGTAGGTGGCACACTGATCTACACCCCAATACCAAAACAAAGCATGCATAACATGCTAACTCAGGCTTCCTCAACCTCGGCCCTCCAGATGTTTTGAGACTATAATTCCCAGCATCCCTGACCACTGGTCCTGCTAGATAGGGATCATGGGAGTTGTAGGCCAAAAACATCTGGAGAGCCGAGGTTGAGGAAGCCTGTGCTAACTGAACATGCTAATTTTATACATGTTAATTTATACATAATTCCCATACTTCAAATAGAAATATAATGTGTCTCATCACAGTGAAGACTATGACCAGGTGATCCGTGCGCCATTGTGTCTGCTGTCCCATTTCTGGGGGGGGGGTAGCGTTCTGGGTCAAAGCGCACATTGGAAGGGGCATGCATAAGTCGCCCCCACCCTGTTCTGCCCCTGCTTCCCCTTCATTTCCCATTTCTCCCTCTTCTGTGTCAAAAACGACCCGTGTTTGTTAAGAATGCTAAGAAATGTAGTTCTGTGAGGTCAGCTCCCTTGACAAACCACTGTTCCCAGGATTCTCTGGGGGGAAGCCATGACTGTTGATGTGGTATAAGTATGCTCTAAATGTATAGTGTGGATGTGACCAAATTCATTTCTAATATAGGCCCAGTTCACCCCCTTTTTGGCTGAAGAGCAGGGTACAAATATTCTAAATAAACAAACAAACTTTTTAGATCAAAAGGCTTAAACTTGTTGTATTTTCTGATTAACTGGGGTACGGTCAAAAGATCACTAATTTTTTTTTTTTTAAGTATGCTGCTGGTTTTGAATTTAGAATTCTGCCAATATGCAAAGTCCACCAGTGGATGAGGATCAAAACCAAATCAAGTACCTATCAAACTCCAGGCCAGCATAGGGAACTCAGTCTGGCGATACTCCTCATGGATGAAACCCAAAATTTCCTCTTCATATAAAGGCCACACCTGAACCATTTCTAAATGGATCTATGCAGAGTGTTCTCAAGAAGCATCTAGAAGCCATTATAGAGCAGTAAAACTAAACAATACACATGTATGTTAGGAAGACTGAAGGCTCCACCTGTACCTGTAACAGATGCTATTTTAAGTGACCCTAAATTTAATCTGACAAATTCATGATGACGTATGTTTGTGCCAGGAATAAGTAATACAAGGTATCTTAGAAGATGTCATAGAGAACCAAAGCCAAATTTAGCAGTAGACTTAAAACAGGGATGGGAGGACCTTCAGATGATGTTGGACTCCAAGTCCCAGGCCATTATCCCTGACCATTGGCCATTCTGGCTGAGACTGATGGGAGTTGGAGTCCAACAACATCTGGGAGGAGTACAGGTTCCCTATTCGTTGGCTTTAAAAAAAATCAGCTTCTGTATTCCAGTCAAGTCAGGAAATAAACAGGATCATAGTCTTATGCCAATGAACTGGGAGGAGGTAAGAAGGATGAAACAGTATTCTATGGAACAGTTCTTATACATGATAAGTTGCATATTAATTCATCAAAAAGCACTGACCCTATAATGGGTATAAGAAATACAATCCTTCCTGGAGCTCACTATGAAACTGCCAGAGGTTCCAAGTTGCACAGGTGGATAATTTCTAGTGCTTCCTGCAAGGGCTTCTTCAAGGACAACTGTTCTGGCAGGAATAAAGAACTTGGGTGTTCTGTGCCTATTTCAGTGGAAAAGACAGAGGAGTAAGTGAGGTCAAACACCCACATTCCTAACTTAGAGATGCAGATGGTAGGGACATCTTGACCTCCATAGACAAGCCACATTCCATTCTGTGCCCACTTGAGACGTCAAAACCTTTGCATTAGCTTTTATGAACCTAAATGCGTCTCTGCCTTCCGCCAGCAAAGAGTGGGACGCAGGGCTATTTCCACAAGACCAGGCTGATGACTGTAAGTAATCAGAGGGTTGCACATTGTGTAACATCATTGCTGGCAAGGCTGCTGGTACTAATCAGAAGTGATGGCTGATCCCATTTAGAGGCAGGGAAGAGGCAAAGTATGGCGACTAGGACTCTTACATTCCAACAGCCCCTCTCCAGGGAGCACTTGGAGATAGGGAAGATGGAGCCCTTGGATCTCTCAGCGCTTTTGTTTATGTTTTTTTAAGGCAACATCTACGTACAACAATTGTGAGCAGAATTGCCATTTTCCTATAAATTGCATCAAATGAGGAAATGGGCAAGGAGTGGAAAGATCTGTTTGCTGATTATCATCTATTCAGTATTCATAGAGCATATGTAACTGGCTGTCTAAAAACAGAAACAAAACCCCCAACCACAGATATATTACCCAACTTGGTTTTAGTGCATCTGACTCATTTATTCTGCATTTTTACCGCTGTAGTGTAATCTAAGCACCATTCCTAAGTGTTCCAAATTGACATGGAAGTTCCAATACTTTTTGTAGACATCCTTTTACTCATAGCAGTGTGATTTCTGAAGTTATCCTACCCTTTGGCGAACTCCAAGCGGAATCTGGTATTTGTTTGTTTTCTAAGTGTTCTGCACATGAGCAGCTGGCAAGCCTGAAATACTATTTGCATGTCACCTCACAAGGCAAATGCATGCTGGGCCTTTTTCTTCAAGATCAGCACCTGCAAGGATCTCCTAACCAATGAAATGCAAAATCACATCAAGGTGTGAATTAAGTTTTTTTCGTGCATCCAGGAGATAGAGTACATGAGATCAGTCCAGTGGGAAAATGTGAGATTTTAATGGAAAATAAAAGGTGGTGTAGAAATGCTAGCTCACATTTATCCTGAGAAATTTGCAGAATAGACAAGACAGGTGTTGCTTTTCATACCAGTGGCTGGATTTTGTGTGTGTGCAACCAAAGCATACCTTTCCCTCCACCAACCCAGTGCAATATACCGTGGTACCTCGGGTTAAGTACTTAATTCGTTCCGGAGGTCCGTTCTTAACCTGAAACTGTTCTTAACCTGAAGCACCACTTTAGCTAATGGGGCCTCCTGCAGCTGCTGTGCCGCCGGAGCACGATTTCTGTTCTTATTCTGAAGCAAAGTTCTTAACCTGAAGCACTATTTCTGGGTTGGCGGAGTCTGTAAACTGAAGCGTATGTAACCTGAAGCGTATGTAACCCGAGGTACCACTGTACATGCTCACACACAGTACAAGAACCTGTAAAATGTTCCCACTGGGTTTACTCTGTGGTGCAGAGTTTGCCTTCTGAAAAAGATACCTCTCAACTTGGGGGGAATGGTTTACAAGTTATTGCTGATTTTCTGAGCTGCAAGCAAAGTCACGTATGTCAAGAAGCAAGCTCAGCTGCCTACAAACTCCACTTTGCGTCCTGACGCACAACCTTGCTTGCAGCTTAGAAAATCAGTAAACCATCTCCCTAAAGTGACACAAACCAGCTATATATGAAGAGAGGGAAACACCAATATCTCTGGATAGTTGACCTATTTTACTCCTAGTGATGGAATGAGTCCACACGTCATGAAATTGATCCAGAATTGATGCAACATACAAGACCACATCCTTATGAGTGGTTTGGGAATTACTCATATAGAACGACTTCCGAAGAGTATCACGAAATCAGTTAGAAGTTCAGCCTCAGCGGTGCTACTATTGTATTTTGTTCTTGTCCTGAATAGGTAAAAATCCTCTGCATAGTTCAGATACAGGTAAAGCCTAAAGAGATTGTGGCCATATGGTTTCACTCTTCCCCACTTTCCGTTCCAGCCACTGGCAAAGCAAAAGATTCTTGTTGTGCTTGTCCTTTTCTCACCGTAACCTTTGTCGCACAAATGAGGCTTCTCTATTCTTCACTCATTGCCCTCCGTGAAAGACAGCAATAGACTCCATACTCTGTAATTGGATTGACTGGCTGACTGATTCCTGTTCTTTTTTCCATTTTTACAGCCTTGGGAACCATGAGGGGGGTTGGGGAGGGGAGGGAAGAGAAAAGGTGGAACAGCCAGCCACTCAAAAATACAGAATATTTCAAAGGTTAAGGAGTACAGCGTACAACTTCTGTCTGTTACGGCCGACTGGGCTTTGAAATTCGGATGTCTTGTTTTCAATACCTCCTTACAATGATTGTCACAAGGATGACAATGGATGAGGAAGCTCAGGTCATTCTCATTAAGGACTTCACCGCCCGGGGTTTTCTTTTCGTTTCTCTACAGTATGCATAGAAGAGCTTTTGCCAGGCGCATGCTGTATAGGTTTTCCCTCTATAGACTTCTGCCCGAGAATTGCATTATTGACTATAGCCTGAGCAGGGCTCAAATTAGAGAGTACGCCAGTTATAATACTGTACTGCAGAAAGAGGCAAGTGTTGCATAGGGGTGTCTACTCTAGATCATGCTAAGTTTGACGCTCAGTTTAACTGTTCTGATGGGATTGTTCCATTTGGCTTTCCTTTTGCTTATTTTCCTTTTACTCATTTCCCCTCCTCTGCCACTGTAATGAAAAGATCGGTAGAATCGTGGGCCACAAATTTGTACAGAGATGCTGCCGTTTTTATTGGCCTTTGCCTCCTGCATCCACCTTTGCTTCTAGTTTATTCTTCTGTAGCCTTCTGGTACCAACTCATAGTAGCAGAGTGAACAGTTAAAGAAAATAATTTTACTCATTCCCTTTCTGGTAATAAGTACCCAGGTGTCAAAGAAGGCCCAAAAGGGAGTTTATGAGTCATGGCGGAGGTGAGAGCGTGTGTACAAATTCAACAGGGCTTTCTTTGTTTGTTTTGTTGCTATTTTGTTAATGTTTTGATATTGTTTTATAGCTATGAATGCTGTTGTACTTTGTGAATCCTATAATGTGATTTTTGGTGTAACTGTGATGTTTACCTTATTTTTTAGTTGTTTTGTGAATAGTTTCACATAGGTGGTAATTATTTTATTTGGGATTTGGGATTGTTTTACTGATTATTTGTTAAGTATTCTATGCAATTTCACATTCGTGATGTTCCATTATGTTACTTTCATCTTTTGTTTGTAAGCCGCTTTGCGATTTATTTGAATAAAAAGCAGCATAGAAATAGAATCAGTCAGTCAGTCTGTGGCAATTCTGATTCATTGACTCTGATACAACTTGTAAACTGCTTTGACTGGTTTTAATATTGCATTTTTACATTGTTGTAACCTGTCCTGGGACCTTATGGTGGTGAAAGTTGGGCAAGAAATCTTAATGATGTTTATATAGATTAGAATATAGAATATTGCATATCCTCCAACATTTCTCTGATGAAAATAGGGATGTCCTATTCAATAATAATAATAATAATAATAATAATAATAATAATAATACTGCTTGTGTAGCTAAGCTTAATTTATAATTTTGAATGGGGAGGGAGTCATTCCTTTGGTCTAGGGTGAGACTGACCATATTCTAGAGATGAGGGCTTGGCAAAATGTAGCTCCTTGGTTTTTGAATGTCTCATGTAGATTTTTCAGTTTCGTTGTTCTGTATGGGACAATGACAATAAAGATTATCGTATCGTATCTTTTATATCCACTTATCTCAACAGGACACTATTTCCCCAAGTTCACATGAAAGTCATAAACTGTAGTACAGAAATTGGAGCATGTTGTATAAAGTCTAAGAAGTACAATATCAGACCCTCCAAGTGTCCTTATTTTCTGATTTGATCCCAGAACGTCCCACTTTTCCTTTGAACATCCCTGTTCTCATTGGAGACATGTTGGAGGGTATGGAATTCTACGACCTCTGAACCAAGGAGATAAGTAACCAAACCACCTTTAGAAGACACCTGAAAGCAGCCCTGTATAGGGAAGCTTTTTTTAGTGTTTAATGCTTTATTATGCTTTATATATGTTGGAAGCTGCCCAGAGTGGCTGGGGCAACCCAACCAGAAGGGCTGGGTATATATAATAAAATTGTTGTTGTTGTTGTTGTTGTTGTTGTTGTTGTTGTTGTTGTTGTTGTTATTGTTAAGGACGTCCCTATTTTTATCAGAGAAATGTTGGAGGGTATGTTAGTTAGTATTCTTGCTAGTCCAACTGTTGCTCTGTCAAGGTTCTGCAATGGCCCCAGAAGAAAATAAACCCTTCCCACAGAAAGAGAGATACTGCAATACCTCAAGGACCACCTCTCTTCATGTGAACCTACCTGGACCCTGAGATCATCTTCTGAGGGCCTCCTTCGTGTGCCTCCTTCTCAAGAGGTCCAGAGGGTGACATGAGAACAGGGCCTTCTCTGCAGTGGCTCCCCATCTGTGGAATGCTCTCCCCAGGGACGTTCGCCTGGTGCCTTCATTATACACCTTTAGGCGCCAGGCAAAAACGTTCCTTTTTAACCAGGCCTTTGGTTGCCCTGATTTACATCCTATGCCCTTTTAAAATGTGCTGGGGGGGGGGCTATTGGGTTGTTGTTTTTATTATTTTTATTGTGTATTTTGTGGTTTTATATCTTGATTTTATTCTGTGAACCGCCCTGAGACCCCCGGGTATAGAGTGGTATATAAATTCTAACCACAACAACAACAACGAGCAATCCAAGCCCAGGACGCAACTATTGTTCTTGAGGGAGAGACACCTCCTCTTCAGGCAGCTGAATAGTCTGCAGTGTTGGGACAATGGTGTTGATCATGAGTAGGCAAACTAAGGCACGGGGGGCCGCATCCGGCCCAATCGCCTTCTGAATCTGGCCCGCGGATGGTCTAGGAATCAGCGTGTTTTTACATGAGTAGACTGTGTCCTTTTATTTAAAATGCATCTCTGGGTTATTTGTGGGGCATAGGAATTTGTTTTCTTTCTTTCTTTCTTTCTTTCTTTCTTTCTTTCTTTCTTTCTTTCTTTCTTTCTTTCTTTTTTTCTTTAAAATATAGTCCACCCCTGCCACAAGGTCTGAGGGACAGTGGACCGGCCCCCTGCTCAAAAAGTTTGCTGACCCCTGGTGTTGATGGTCGTTTCCCCAAGATGTTCTCTAACAGAACATGTAAATGCCCTGTCGCATAGGCACCGTATACAAGGGGCCAAGGCCGTTTCTGGGCCCTTTCAATATTTTTTTGAGGGAGCTGGGGGTCCCCCCCTTGTTGAGGCTGAACATGGAGTTGGGTGTGGAGTGACATGAGGACATCACTTTGGGCCCTCTCAATGGACTTTGGCAGATGGCAGTTCTGCCCTGTGGTACCATTGCTTTCTTGATGCCATTCCCATTCATTTCAAGGGCCAGGCATGGAGTTCTCTTACTATCATGAACTATAATTGTGCCCATTTATGTTAAAATGCCTGATTTTACTTTCGGTTTCATTAATTTTATACCTGTTTGTTTTTAGACTTTGATTTTACAGTGGTACCTCTGGTTGCAAATGGGATCCATTCTGGAGGCCCGTTCGCAACATGAAAAGAGTGCAACCCGCAGCGGCACGTCTGCGCACGCGTGGGTTGTGATTCACCGCTTCTGCGCATGCGTGTGACGTCATTTTGTGCTTCTGCGCATGCGCGAGCTGCGAAACCCGGAAGTAACCCTTTCCAGTACTTCCGGGTTGCCACAGGACGTAACTTGAAAGAACGTAACATGAAGCAGACGTAACATAAGGTATGACTGTATTGGTATCTTGATGAATATTCTTGTTGTTTTATGTAAACCTCTGAGAGGCGTTTGTTGATTAAGGGGTATATAAATCCTGTTGGATAAACAAAGTAAGAGCACTTTGGCAAATCCCATTCATTAGTTACATAAAGCAATACGATACATATACAACGCTTAGCAGCACAAAACTTCCTGGGGGAAAACAGATCAAGGAAGGCTACTGACTGACAGGTTGAATTTGACCCTCGAAAGTGATGGTTTGAGTGATGTGGCAGCCTTTAGCATGTCACTTATTTAACTTACGGATGACGCCTCTGCTCGTTGTGCAGTACCAGTAGCATTTGCATGATTTACTGGGTGGCGTCCAGGCCTTTTGACTCAGTAGGCAATGCATTTAACACCATCTAATTCAAAGGTGACATTTTTTATTCACTGGCTGATGTACCTGATTTAGAAGTTGATAGATCTAGCTCACTGCGAACGAGTTCCAATTCCCCCATGGAATGTATTTACCTCAGCGTGTGATGTATGGGATTTAATAATATAATGCATGTTTCTCCTATAGCTTATGTATTGGCATCAATTTATATCCTGACCTTTCCTAACCTAGAATGAACCAACTCTTTCCAGCTGTGATTCAGGTGAAGTTCGCTCGCAATCCAGACTGGTAGAGCAGTAAAACAAAAGAGACCAAATGAGGTGATAAAAGGCAGGCTTCCCCAGTGAAATATTTTCATCAAATGTGATGTGTGGATACAAATGTCCTGTCACCACAGTTATTGCTACTTCTGCACATTGAGGGAATATCCCAAATCCATTTACGTTTTCTGTATCCTCTTCAGGATTCCACGTGCCGCTACTTATTTCCCCAGAGTGGTGTCAACTTACCAAATCTTGCGCTGTGATTCTTTGTTGTTGTTGTTTTTTAAAGCACCTCAATTTGTTTGCAATATTTTCAATTTTATTTTAAATCTAGGCAAGGATCGCAATAAATATTTTTAGGTTCGGATAAGCAAGCTGGCCTTGTGCAGTACAGCGGAAGGTGTTAGAACCGGTGTTGGAAAATATCCCTCCCGATTTTGTAATTTGACAATCGGGTCGGCCAGGGATATAAAAGGGTGTGCCATCTGTCTCCTGTTCAACAAAATGTAGAGCCACATGGTCAGTCGGATTAGGGTGGCATGACATTCAGCAAAATCAGGTGGCAAGGGTCCCTTAGACTGCAGGTGAGAGATCACATTCCTAATGCTCTCTCCAGGTTTTTTTAAAGCAATGTCTCAATGCACTTAGGACATGTCTTTGCATCAAAATTGTATTTTAAATCCAAGGTGATTTATAGCTTTATGTCAATCACGTCATTCGTGCGATAGTTTGGACAGTTATGTGAAAGTTCCCATGGGATCATCACCACACGACATCAACATCAGAATCTGCCACCATTCCCTTAATATAACGTATGGACACACCGGCACTGCATACTTAAAATAAGTTATGACCTTTCATGTTTTTAACAGTTATATGGTACACTTAAACAATACGGTATATACAATCTGAAATGGAGGGATTCCACCACCCTCCTGCCAGTATTTTGCAAAGTAGTATTAATATCTTACTACCTGCATGTGTTACTTCATTATCAGTGAGATCCCCCAAGTATCTTCTTTTCCGGCACAAAGTCCTCTCTAGTAATGGTCATTGAGACTTTCTGGTGATTAGAATGATAGAATCTTAGAGTTGGAAGGGACCCAAGCGTCATCTAGTCCAACCCCCTGCAATGCAGGAATCTCAGCTAAAGCATCCATGACAGATGACCATCCAACCTCTGCTTAAAACCCTCCAAGGAAGAAGAGTCCACCACCTCCTGAGGGAGACCGTTCTACAGTCGAACAGCTGTTGCTATCAGAAAGTTCTTCCTGATGTTTAGTAGTAATCTCCTTTCTTGTAACTTGAAGCCATTGGTTTGAGTCTTGCCCTCCAGAGCAAGAGAATACAAGCATGTTCCTTCTTTCATGTGACAGCCCTTAAGAAGATTGCTCTCATATCTCCTCTCAGTCTCCTCTTTTCCAGGCTAAACATACCCAGCTCCTTCAAGCGCTCCTCATAAGGCTTAGTTTCCAGACCCCTGATCATCTTGGTTGCCCTCCTCTGCACACGTTTCAGCTTGTCAACATCCTTCTTAAATTGTGGGGCCCAGAACTGGACACAGTATTCCAGGTGGGCCTCATCAAGGCAGAATAAAGTGGTACTATTACTTCCTTTGATCTGGACACTAGACTTCTGTTGATTAGGTTTCATTCAGAACATAGAATTTTTGAAGTCGTCACCTTGGAATCAATAGCACCTTTTTCATGCTTTATTACTTCATCATCAGGATAATTTAGTAATGATACTGGACATGGGTCCAAAGTATGACCTAACACCTTTTGAGATTTTGAAATCTTGTGTAAAATTTTTGAACCTTGTGTTAAAATTTACATTCTCAGCATAGAAGAGTTTTTTGTTATTGAAATTGTGGTGGGGGTGGAATCTGGCAATGTCTGGCTATTTTTCAGTCCAGTCCACAACAGAAAATACTATTCAGAAGACAGATATGGAATAATGGGAGGTACCATAGTTCAATCAAAGAACACATGCTTAGCACGCAGAAAGTTTCTGGTTCAATCCTTCACTTCTCCAGGTAGGGTTGGGAAAAACTCTTTGCTGAAACCTTGGAGAGACAGTGCCAGTCAGGGCAGAGTACTGAACTCAAGATTCCCATGATCTAAAGGGGCTTATATACATGCACAGAGGGCTTCTTCACGCTCACAGGGTCAGAGTCATTCCCCTCCAGGCTCCTCTCCCCTCCAGTACAAGGAAAAGGGAATCTGAGAAGCTAAGGTTCGTGCACAGAACTTGGCACACCAGATCTTGCCCATAGAGAAACAAATAATGATACAGGGACTGCTAAATGTCCTTCTGCTCTTTATCTTATCACTCCTTTAGTGGCTAATGGTCCAAAGTCTTCCCATTCTCAACCACTATTAATAATCAGCCACGAAAGGAAATATAAGAAAGCCAGCCAGCAGAGTGAAATAGATTGGGCAGTCAAAACTAAATTGAGTAGCAGAAATGTTTTTCAGCAATAATGAAAGTAGAACTGAACCTGGACCTAAAACACTACTATTTGAGAAGTTCTACTAGCTTGAAGATGTTTTGGGGTTTGTTTGGTTTTTGCATTACCATTTTTCTTTTTACGTTTAACCACTTTCTTGTCTATCTTACCATATCCACATTCCCATATTTTCCCATTTAGGTCGTAATTTCCCATGTGGTACTGTATCAAATGCCTCGCTGGAAACCAAATAGACTAGATTGACTGACTACATTTCCCTTGTCTGTAAACTGGTTTATCTTCTCAAAAGGGATATTGGACTTAGACCAGCACGACTCATTTCTAGTAGACATATAGCACAAGAACTAAGTCCTGCTGAATACCTATATCTAGCTTAAGTGGGCACAGAAGTGTAGCTTACAATAATATTTAAGCAGAAGACTTTCATGCACAGGCAGATTTCTGTACAGAGTGTCGGTAGAGTGAGGAACTATCTCAGGCAGTAGATATGGAGGGTGGGACAGCAGCTCCCCTTCGAAGTGCTCCCTGGCTGGAGCCCCGCAACACCCAGCCACCCCCATCCAGCTGAGACAGAGGCCCAGTGGTAGCAAAGCCTGCTTGTTGCTGGCCTTGATGTCTCACCTGTGGCCATTAAGTCTGTCTGCTACCCTCAGGTTCAGTGGAGGTTTCTATCCTGCTACCAGAGTTGACGTCAACTTCATCTGCCCATCAAGTTGTACTACTTGGAATGGGAGGGTGGGATCTTGTCCTACACCTCAGGGAGTGAAGTATCTTAGGGCAACCCTAACATTGCATGTGGGCCAGAAAAGGACAATCATGAGAAGTCAGGAGAAAAAGAGAAGCTGGAAAGAACTGTTTGTTCAAAGACAAGCTGATGGGTAGGGGGATTTCAATGATTTAATAGCTACCATGGAGTAGGGAGAAAAATAATTCCCCATGAAATGTGTGACTGGACAATAAGTAGGTTGAGACGTAAGGCAGTTAGCTTTGGATTAAACATAAGGATGAAATATTTCAAATACAGCTTGTAGAATTATACATTTCAGCTGCTGTATCAATAATCTGTGGAACCAGTTTTTTGGGGGGCCAACACTCCATACTGTAAACATATTCTGTATAGTGGTTACTGATATTTGGATTAAAATCATCATCGTTATCATCAGCTGATGATGATGTCTATTTGTAGGTTGACAAAGTACAGCATCCAAATTGTGAAGTCTGCTAAATAACCAACTTTGGAACAAAAAACAAATCATGTTTTTTAGTTTATACTTCAGGCTGTACCTGGAGATGCACCTTCCTTTCTTGCCAGGGTCTTAATAAATCATCATTTTTTGTCAACTTCCTTTTCTGGATTAGAATATCAGTAGTATCCTGAACATGGATCTCATCTGTGGAATGTATACATTAATGCACTTTATGTCTACGATAACTGGCGGTTTTAAAACATACCTTTCCTTTAGTAATAAAAATGGTATCTTATAGCAATTTAGAGTTCTGTTGGTCCATTTTTTAAAAAAAGATGCGTAACATTTTTAATAATGGTAAAGATAAGCATCTTAATGGCCCTTGCTTTCTCCACTATCTTCTTTACTGAAGAAAAATGAATCGTACTACAGTGGGACCTTGGGTTAAGAACTTAATTCATTCCAGAGGTCCATTCTTAACCTGAAACTGTTCTTAACCTGAGGTTTCACTTTAGCTAATGGGGCCTCATCCTGAAGCACAGTTCTTAACCCGAGGTACTATTTCTGGGTTAGTGGAGTCTGTAACCCAAGGTACCACTGTACTAGTAATGAACAATGGGATAAAACCCGGCTGATGTTGCTGGTGTCATCTCTTAAATTCAGTCATTAGATGCCAATTGGGAGAGTTAATTTCATTTCTTTCTTTATTTCTACAATAGGTTGGCCACCCTATCATGAAACTTCTCTGGGTGTCTGAAAGGAATAGTGCTTGGCCTCTGGGCAAGTCTACCTCTAGAAGTACTTATTAAGAACATAAGCAACCTTCCTTTGAGCATTGAAGGGGGGGGGGAGCAAACAGCCATTTTTTTTTTGCAAATACTGATGACACGGTCAGGAGTATCACTTTCAAATGCACATTTCTCGTGACTATGGCAAAGCCTGCACACTGCTCAGAGATACAGAGCTAGTAATATTAGACTGTAACCTTTAGAACATCTAGGAAGTACATTCTGCTGAAACATGTATGGAATTGGATTATTAGACCGATCTGGTACACATCCTTTTGATGTTGCTCGGCCTTCAACTGCAGATGATAAATGCCCCTTTAAAAAGACTCCACGGCACTAAGATGGTGTGCTTTCTGCTGTGATGCTGCAACGTTGCCCACCTTCCTTCTCTGCTTCTACGGACAAAACAAGAGACTCACTTGCTATGGTGGGAAGGAGGCAAGGACAGAAGACTGAGCTACTGTAACAGAGCAAGGCAGAACAATCGCAATGCGCTCTCTTTGAAACGTATTTCCTATACAAACGTGTTAAAGATTATGCCAAAGGTGATTAAAGTTCAGTGTTAAGCACAAGTAATGAGTTCAGAAATGTCTGTTTATTAACGGTTGGGGGGGTATATAATCTCACCACTTTACAAGATCTTAGAGGTCATAAAAAGAAATAATGGTGCTAAAGTAAAGAGTTTCACCATTCCATTTTTACAAAGCAGGTTTCTAACACGGTGATAGAAAACATGCCTGCAGTCAACAAAAATATTGAAAACAATCTCATTTGTTTTTAAACCTCATTTTAAAGAGCAGTTTTGATAATTTACATTTTTTTAAAGTTGGGAACTGTGGACTTGCCATACTGGTATATGGGCACAATTTCTTTTTCTGTCGCCAATCAAGTAAAGTTTTAGTGTTCCTTTGATAGCTTTGCGTGGGCCCTAAAGGAGGATTACAAAATGTGAAAAACATCCAGGAACAAAATTGACCCCCCCACCTCCCTTTTGAAATAAACAGCAGGGATGGGGGGAAGGGGAGAGAAGCAAGCCAATCTGAGGATGGGAAACAATAGTTAAAGAAATCCTCACATTTTGTATGACATCCAAGATTTTTCCCCAGTGAGGTTTTCACAAAAGCTCCATAACTCCATTCTTCTGGGGGCAGGGGAGAGGGGGTGAGTTACCTCACCTTTTGATCTAAACCCTAACAATAGCACTACATCTGCTACTAAGCTGGGCTGTAAATGTCTTTAATTTTTTATATTTCATCTGAAGGGAGTTGTTAAAACAGGTTTACTGGGTGATGGCTCTTTTGAATAGAAGATACCATTTCTGAAGTTGATCTCAGCATGACACTTCATTTTCACTCTAATAAGCCCTCCTAAAATATTACAGAGGAGTTGTTAATTTTTTAAAGCTCTGTTTGGGTTCTCCCCACCCCCCCTTCCGTTGAAGTTGCTCGCATCTCCTGTGTGACTTTTGGAGGTTTGCTGCTCTTTCGCTTTTACTAGAAAAAAAGAATAAGAATAAGAAGAGGAGAAACATTTGAAGAAAACTATCTTTCTTCTCGTTCCCCCTTTCCTTTCTGTGCAGATGACACCAACATCTCTTTCACCTCAAGCCAGATGTGTTCCTCTCTTGGAGAATCTCTCTGAAGTTGTTCAAAGCTTATTTCTTTTTCTTTCTTTTTAAAAAAAAGGATATTCCTTTTCCTCAAGGCTATATCCAGGCAATTCTATGTTTTGTAGATCAGGTGCATCGTTTTATCACTTACGATTCCTTCAGCCAAGACTTGAGGTGCTTCAACCCACGTTCCTCACACACAGGTCACACAGAATTAACAGGGTCAAGTAAGCAACACACGCCATTTTACACAGTACACAAGATGCCTTGTGGGTTGGAGACAGGCAACAGTTGTTTTTAAAAGGAAGATTAAGGTAGGATGAAAGAGGTCCACTCTCATCCCAGTATTGTCTCAGCTTGTCAGGTCTTCACAAAATGTACCAATACCCCTGGATGTCTTGTGTTGAGTAAACACCAGTTCAGGTATCCTCGCCCTGTGAGCTATTATGAATAAAATGTTCAGTTTTCCCTGAACAACAGAAGAGGAAGAGGAAAAGGAAGAGGAAGAAGAAGAGGAAGAGGAAGAGGAAGAAGAAGAAAGACAGACAGACAATGATAGTTTTGTTTTTGTTACAATAATATTCAAAGTGACAAGCAATAAATACTATAAAAAGCAGTGTACCGCAAATAACTTCAAGGATATATCTGAACAGAAATACTGTTACTGAATAATATACAGCTGCCGCCGTCTCCTTCATCAAGCACTACAGGCTGCTTCCAATTTTTGATGAAGGCTTACCTAGTGGGGACAAGGGGAAATGAAGACCAACATTTTAGTCATGGCTATGCTGCTAGAAATTTCTGTTGAGGGATAATCTGAGACACTCGTATGCTGCATTTTCTCTCTCGAGGTCTCTCAAAGTCCAGCCAGTAAATATCATCCATGTAGTTTGCCTGTTCGCTCCATGTCTGTCGCAGCTATTTCTAGTAGTTGTGACATGCTAACATAAGCACACCAAGCACACATATGTATGATTTTCACAGTTCTGCACAGAGAAGTTCCAATGGACCCTAAACCACATGCAAACATTTGCAGGAATGTACAGAATTTAGCACTGGAGTTTTGCCACATAGCAAAACATGTGATCATCCTCATAAAAAATACCAACATACAGTTTGGCCTCTTGGTGTAAAAACGTGAATAGATGGCAATCTCTGCATGTGCTTTTTGAGCTTTCCAGATCTGCCCATATGGCAAAAATTTAAGTGATAAATATCAAGGCACATCTGGTTTTCCCAGCAGGCTATCAGCTATAACTATGTTCTGAGGTGAAGCAGGATGTGCTTACTTGGTGTACCAGTGTTTTATAAATTCAACACCTTAGTTCCTATTTTTATCGTGCAATTGTTCTAGAATCATTACTGCAATTATCCTTACTTGAATCAAAGAATAGTGCAGCCTTACTGGCTCCAACAGGTGAGGAGAGACCAAGGCAAGACTTTGGGGCTAAGTTTGCAATTTGCACCCAGAGACCTCATATTCCAGCTCTCCTAGGAATCTAGAACTCTCTCCTCCACCACCACCATAGTCGGTTCAGCTGTGCCTCCTGTCGGCAGCTCTGGCAAATACTCAGCGCTGTGTTCCTTGAAATAAGAGTTTCACACTGGCTCCAATATGTGTGGTGGGGCACGTAAAGGTAAAGGGACCCCTGACCGTTAGGTCCAGTCGCGGACGACTCTGGGGTTGCGGCACTCATCTCACTTTACTGGCCAAGGGAGCCGGCGTACAGCTTCCGGGTCATGTGGCCAACATGACTAAGCCGCTTCTGGCGAACCAGAGCAGCACACGGAAACGCCGTTTACCTTCCTGCCGGAGTGGTACCTATTTATCTACTGGCACTTTGAGGTGCTTTCGAACTGCTAGGTTGGCAGGAGCAGGGACCGAGCAATGGGAGCTCACCCCGTCGCTGGGATTTGAACCGCCGACCTTCTGATCGGCAAGTCCTAGGCTCTGTGGTTTAGACCACAGTGCCACCCGCATGTACTCTATACCCAAACCCACATGATAAAGAAACATGCAAAACTCTCCCTTCTTAACTCCCCCCCCCCCAATTTACCGGATATTAAGTCTAGCTTTTCCCGACATGCTTTTCTGTCTCCCCATGACACTGTATGTACAATATGTATATGTTAAATATATCAAATCTGCAGCTATAAACAGATTCCCCAAGAGATTTGAAGGAGATTCAGGTTTCCCTGCAGCTTGACAGCATAAGGAGAATCAAGCACACCTAAAACTCTCCCAAGCATATTTTTCACCTGGTTTAAGAAAACCACCCACAAAATGACCACATTTCCAAATCAGAATATGTGAGGGCAACATTCCATGCTCCCTTTCTTAACTCGAAGACACCCATGACTTTTAAATCAGCAGACAGTCAGACATGCGCCCAAGACGTGTGTTAAAAGCGGCAGCTTTGGAAAACTTTGCCAGACTTGTGTCTGACAAATGTCACTTTAGCAAAAGACACATCCTTGGCTGTATTCCAGCTCCTTCTCTAAATGCTTTTTAAGAAGGAGTGGGAGCGGGAAGTGGCCCCTTGTAAACTCTCGGCTCTTGGAAGATTCTGAGAGTTTATTTATTCAAATATTTATATGTCACCTTTCAGGACAAAGCCCTCTCAAGGTGGCTCACTTGAACAATTTTTTTAAAATTGTAGCATTCATATTGCATGAAGACTTTTCCCAACACTAAAATCTGCCTCAGCTTAAAATAATACAAAATTTAGCACACATCACATATTAAATTCAAACTAACTAGGCGAGTCTTTAAGCACCGTGTAAAAAATGGTAAATATGAGGCCATGCATATCTTCCTTGAGAAAGATATATAGTGCTATCACCAAGCAGACCCTGTCTCTAGTGTCTTACCAATCTCACAGACCTTGATGGTGTGCCTCTGTAGCCAGTCTTAAGGTTTCTGGTTCTAAACAATTTAAGGCAGAGATGGGGAGGGCGCCACCAAGACAAAAGAAGAGATCCCTGCTGGATCAGACCAAAGACTTAACATGTTCTTGCAATGGCCAGACTCCAGGGAGCCCACAAGTAGAAATCTGACTTCCATCATCTCTAGTTAGCATGGCTATTGGTGAGGGATGGTGGGAGCTGGAGTGCAACAATGTCTGTAGGCTCAGAGCTTCCCCATTCCCAGGTTAAGGTTCAACACCAGTATTGGACCCAGAAACACACAGGCAGCCAGTGCTACTGATACCAAACAGGTGTTACCTGGTCAGAATTCCTGGCCCCAGCAAACAGCCAATCAGCTGAATTCTACACCAGCTGAAGCTTCCAAGCAATCTTTATAAAGCAGCCCCACCAATATCACCTTGCAATAATCATGGTACATGTAACCAAGGGAACATTGCATTCCAATGGGATGAAATGAACTTAAAATTGAATGGATTTGAAGCATCAAATCCAAAACAAAATCTGAGTTCATCATGTATACTTCTAGAGCCTTTAATGGTAGAGCAACCAACTGAACTATTAGTTGATTGAAGTGCAATTTCAACCTGTGAGCACAACTTTTGTCCATTAGGGTTGAGAGTTAAGGGCTCTCCTAAATTTTAGAGGCTACTAAGGTTCAGATGTGTTACTGTAATGGGGAATGGATATATCAGGTGTACTGTAATGGGGAAAATATTTCAGGTGAATCTTCGTCTATTACAATTGTTGGTCATCTTTTTTTAATAGGAGCCAGGAAGATACAGACACTGCCTTGTACTAAGCCAGACTATAAGCCTGCCTAGTTTAATGTTGTCTGCACTGACTGGCAGAAGCTCCCCAGAGTTTTGAACAGGAGTCTTTCCCAGCTCTACTTTGAAAGGGACTGAACCTGGGACCTTTGGTACGAAAAGCATGTCTTCCACCTCTGAGCCACAACCCTTCCCTGGTAAGTAGGAATGTTATCTAACTATTAAACTCTCCATCTTATAAAGCCAGTGCTTTTTTCTGGGGAGGGGGACGCATACCCCTAAACATTTTGTGCACCTAAGTTTGGCCTCATTGAGGGGCAGTATTTCAATATGAGCAGGAAAATGAGAGTACCCCTAAACATTTTTTTTTAGGGAAAAAAAGCACTGTATACAGTGGTACCTCAGTTCTCAAACACTTTCGTACTCAAACAACTTGGAACCCAAACACTGCAAACCCAGAAGTAAGTGTTCTGGTTTGTGAACTTTTTTCAGAAGCCAAATATGCTCTATTTTGAGTGCCACACTTCCGTTTTGAGTGTTACGCTGAGGGTGTCTGTTTTTGCTATTTATTTTGCGGTTTTGTTTTCGCAGCTCTTTTTTGTTTTGTTTTTGTGGCTGTGTGGAACCCAGTTCGGCTACTTATTGATTGTGTGACTGCAGTACATTGATTATTGCTTTCATTTTATGGATCAGTGGTCTCGTTAGATGGCAAAATTCATGTTAAATTGTTGTTTTAGGGGTTGTTTTTAAAAGTCTGGAATGGATTAATCCATTTTGCATTCCTTTCTATGGGAAAGCTTGCCTTGGTTTTGGAACGCAACGGTTTTGGAACGAACTTCCAGAACGGATTAAGTTTGAGAACCAAGGTACCACTGTAAAACTATTTTACCAGATGTACAGGTGGGTGGGAGAGACAGTGATGAGATTATGACAACCACAGAGCAGACAGAAGAAGAAATGGCATTGCATCACATCTCCTTGTTTGCTAGATGATGGGAAATTTGACAAAACCCATTATAAAAGTAGAGCTGGTGTCAGTAGCTGGCATCCTTGTTCAAGCTGCCAGGGCTCTGGCAGGCCCATGGCAGATGTCAACTGTGGGGCCCTCTTAAATTTTTTCGCGCTCAGAACTTTAAGCAATGTTAGGCAGATGGCTCTAGCGGCTCTTTCGATTTTCTACAATGCCCCTCCCTTCATCTAGCATTGCTCTGGAACTTTGCGGGAAATTAAATGGACGGGCTAGACCCAGCCATGCTTGGATTGCTGCCAAGTAAGCCCACCAAAGGCCCAATGACTGAGGAGGAGCCTCGTTGGCAAACCCAGGCATAGGCAACCTCAGCCCTCCAGGTGTTTTGGGACTACAACTCCCATCATCCCTGACCACTGGCCCTGTTAGCTACGGATGATGGGAGTTGTAGTCCCAAAACTTCTGGAGGGCCGAGTTTGCCTATGCCTGGGCAAACCTTTCCCATCCACCTACCCCGAACCTGGAGTCAGCCCCGGCAGAGTTCAAATATATATTGCTGAACTCCTCCTCAGCATAGAAGCAGGATGCACTGATCGTCCAAGCATTTTTGGGGAGCTGTCTGTATTAAGGGAGTCTTCATACGTACAGCTCTGATCGCGCCTGATTCCAGGGTACATGGAAGCTTTCGTCTGTATGCATGAGGACTTCCTCAATAGTATCACAATGTTTGTGTGAAGGCTAAGTGGCAGGGCTACCCAGCAAGCCCCGCTCCCTGTTCCTGTGTTTTGAGTAACCAATACAAGAAATCTCATGCCTTGATTCTGGCCTATATTTTTGACACACACCAACTTCAAACCCTTTCCAGAAAATATTGCCTTCGGTGCTATCCAAAGAAAGAAGCTGGTTGAGCTCAGGCAAGGCCACATAGTCTTGACAGTGGAGGGTATGGCAATAGCCATCGTGTAGAAATTCCCCACATTGCTTTCTCATGCGTACACTCTTGGGTTGGGGCAACTGGCTAAAATGTTTTAAAATGTTTTAAACGGTTCTAATTCTGGGTCCTCTGTTTTGTTTTTGTCGGGCTGATGTTGGTTAAATGTTTAGTTGGGATTGGCAGTTATTTTAATTTGGGTATAACTGCAAACTGTTTGTTGTTGTTGTTGTTGGTTTCTATTGATTTGTTTGTTGCTCATATAGGATATTTTGTTTTTTAATATTTGATGCTTTGTTGTGTTTTTATATATGTTGTAGGCTGCCCGGAGTGGCTGGGGAAACCTAACAAGATGGGTGGGGTAGAAATTTTCAAAATTATTATTATTATTTTATTTATCATTAGCATCATCACCATCACCACCATCATCACCATCATCATCATGATGTAGCCACTGATAGCTTTATTCTCCATGATAATCCTTTTTTAAAGCCATCCAAATGGTGTCCATAATTGCCACTTGTGGGGGAATGAATTCCATGTTAGCTTTTCGCTGTGCTTTCTTTTGTCTGTCTTGAATCTTCAAGCTTCAATGGGCTGTACTGGGACCTAGTATTATGAGAGAGGAAGAACAAAACCTTTTCTCTATCAACTTTCTCCACCAAATCCATAATTTTATATGCCTCTATCAACTCACCCAGCCTTTCCTTTTCCCTCTGGTTTGCACCTGCTCTTTCCTAACCTAGTAATAATTCACAACCAAGCGGCAAAGGCCTCTAGCGGCACCTTTTCAAATTATGAGCAAATACTGCCATCTGAATATTTCTCGGCCCTGTTCTTACGTATGGTTTGATTTGCCTGACCTGCCAACTTCTACGCTAGCAAAAGTGCCTTATAATTCCAACACTTGCCACCCTTTTGCCTAATGAGGAAGTAAGGCAAGGAAATTTATATGTGGTGAATATTGAAGCAGACTTCACGAGAGATCAATAGGAATCGACACAATTGTGTGCTTCCAGCGCTGAGTGAGCCCTGAGTAATCCTTACCACATTGCATGTTGATGTTGAGTTAACTTGCAAGAGAAATATGTGCCTCCTTATTGTCCTGTGCCTCATTAAAATAGAGAGAGGAAATTAAAATACAGTTGACATAGGGTTTTGTGTTTTTGGTTTAAAGGGAGTGCCCTGGAGCATATTTCTTTCCTGCAGCACAAAAAAATACTGAGCACCAAAGTAATCTGTAAAATGTCTGCCTTGTTATCAGACAAAGAGAATATTATATTATCACGTCGTTCCTGTCCTGACGTATCTTTGACTTCTCTTGCCTGACCGACAGAACTAACTTAAAATTGCTGTTATGAGTAGCATCAGCAAAAGAGCCTGACCTGTGTCAGCAGAAGTTCCTCTCAGTAACAAGGTCTGATGTGCCAGTGCCTTCCGTTAAGAGTTTGGGTGTAATCCTTGATGCCTCCCTTTCCATGGATGCGCAGGTTACAGCAACAGCCAAGGTGACATTTTTCCACCTTTGCCGCATTAAGCAGTTGGTCCCTTACCATTCCCGCCCCGACCTGACCACAGTGATCCATGCAATGGTCACCTCCAGGCTTGACTACTGTAATTTGCTCTACGCGGGGCTGCCCTTGAAACTGTCCCAGAAACTCCAGCGGGTGCAGAATGCTGCAGAGAGGCTACTCACGGGGTCCCTGCCATGGGAGCATATTCACCCAGTGCTTTACCAGTTGTACTGGCTCCCGGTGGAGTATAGGGTCAGGTTCAAGGTGCTGGTTTTGACCTTTAAAGCCCTTTGTGGCTTAGGGCCCTCGTATTTACGGGACCGCCTCTCCTGGTATGCCCCGCAGAGGACCTTAAGGTCCATGAATAATCATAGTTTAGAGGTCCCGGGCCCTAAGGAAGTCAGACTATCCTCCACTAGGGCCAGGGCCTTCTCAGTGATGGCTCCGACCTGGTGGAATGCTCTGTCCCATGAGACCAGGGCCCTGCAGGATTGAACTTCCTTCTGCAGGACCTGTAAGACAGAGCTATTCCGCCTGGCTTTTAATTTGAATTCAGCCTGATCTTTTATTTCCCTTCCTTCCCTCCCCCTCCCTCCCCTTTTTATGAAGATTACCCACAGCTAATTCTCCCCTGGTCTCCTCGCTGGCCCAAATAGGACTAATTTAGCCAGCTAGCCCTGGTGATCATCTAATGTTTATTGGATGGATTTCCCCCCAAAATTGATTTTTGAATTCTGAATCTATTGTTATTCATGTTTTATACTGTATTTTATGCTGTTTTTTTGATGCATCAATTAAGTGTTTTAAATCTGTTGTTAGCCACCCTGAGCCCGGTTTTCTGAACCGGGAAGGGCGGGGTATAAATAAAAAATTATTATTATTTATTATCATGTGAGGGGTGCAAGCAGTTTGCAGCGTGAGCATGACTCTGGGTGAATGTGTCCCATCAGATTGCATAAGGTTCTGAAGTACCACAAAGCCCTCAGTTAGAAGGCCACTTACCACAGTATCTTAGCAGCAGGTCAGCTTTGAATACATAAACTATTAACAGTGTCTATGGAGGCGGGGGGGGGGGAGTCATATATATCGCAAGGAATCCTGCGGGGTGCAGTATGTCTCTGTCCTGAGCACAGACTTGATGCACCTCCATCTGAGAATCCTGCCAAAAATGGTTAGACCACCTGGTGTGAGGTGTACACAATACCCCCCCTTTACTACAAAAGTGTATCATAATATAGTGCTGGTTTTCATAGGGATGTTTGCCCACCATTCATTAATATTGGAGAAAATGCTATTTGAGTGAGAGGCTAAATAAAAATAATATTACCTATTAAATTTATAAGTCACTTCTTTGCCAGGGGAACTCAAAGCAACTTACAAAGCAAGTAGTGAACAGAGCTCTTAGGCAAAGGGCAAAGTTAGCTCCCTTTCAACTTGGTTAGTATAAAACTTGATTGCACTGGCTGCCAATTAGTTTCCAATTCAAAGTGCTGGGTTTGACCTATAAAGCCTTAAATGGCTCAGGACTCAAAGACCACTTCTCTCCATATGAACCTACCCAGACCCTGAGACAGGAGTGCCAACTTGAATAAAATATCGTGGGTGCCCAGGTAAGCCCCACCCTGCATAATCAATTACATGACCGTGCACACACACCATTTGAATGGGAATGCCCATCAACTGGGGTGGGGTGGGCTAAGCCCCCACAAATATTTTATTGTGTGGGCCAAATTCCCCACGGCCCCTAGGACTTGGCTCCTATTCCCTGAGATCATCCTTGAGGCCCTTCTTTGTGTGCCTCATCCCGGAGTGGTCTGGAGGGTGGCAAAACAAGAACGGGGTCTTCTCTGCAGTGGCTCCCCATTTGTGGAAGGCTCTCCTGAGGGTGGCTTACTTCATTATACACTTTCTAGGCACCAGGCGAATACATTCCTCTTTAACCAGGCCTTTGGTTGATTGACATCCAATCCCCTTTTAAAAAGTTTCGTGGAAGAGGGTATTATTGGGTGGTTTTTTGTTTTTATTATGTATTTTCTGGTTTTTATATTGTGATTTTATGTTGTGGCCTGCCTTGATCTATGGGCATTGGGCAGTGTATTACTACTACTACTACTACTACTACTACTACTGGCTGGATTCAGTGCTGGTGTGATGGCTGACATAGGCTTACAATGCCAGTATGAGAAACAATTACCTGGGCCTCTATTCTAGGTGTTCAAATCAAAGGAACGAAACCTTTTGCTTAAGAAAAAAGTGTGTAGATTATTTTGCTCAAGTCAAGAGGAGGTATAAAGCAGAGGTAGTCAACCAACATGGTGCAACACAGATGTAATTGGACTCCACCTCCCATCAGCCCATGCCAGCATAGCCAATTGTAAAGGATGATGGGAACCGTAGTCCAGCAAAATCTGGAAGGCACTGCCTTCACTATCTTGGGTATAAAGTGTAACCACAACAAATTCTAAACTACATGACATTTGAAATGTTCTTTTGATATATATCAAAGAGGTTTCAGAGGAGCAGCAAATAATATTGTGGCGCCTTCGGGACTATCCAAAAATGTGTCTTTAAACTTTGCTCTCTCCCACCTTAACAAAATCTGACAACAAATAATTCAGATTCACTATGTTTTCCTCCTTTGGTTGTCTTCCACTGCGCTGAGTGACTACTCATTCACAACTGTAGGATGAGAAAGCGAAACTGGTGTTAAAAAGGTTCTGTAATAAATATACTGAGACGCACATAATAGAGAGGAAGGCACTTTGGGCGTTAAGTTAATAGACGATAAAGCAAATCACAGCTGGAACCGTGCTTGTTTCTTGCTGAGATAAGTTCCGGCATTTGGGAGACAGTTTTGCACTGCACTCCTAAGGAGGCTGGCCCTGTGAGTCATGATTGAAGTTCAACATCCGGGCAAAAACATTGCCGCGCTCTCCTCGGCAACAAACTCTACTCTGTTCTTGACCTTCACACTTAACACAAAAGGTGGGGCAGAGGAGACAGGGACATCTGTCATGAGCACCCTTTGCCTATCCCAGGATTTCATTTGCAGCAAGATATGAAGAAGAAATGGGTGTTGGATGCTTGCAGTAATGAAAATCCATGATTCGGCTGTGCATTCATAATTATTTTATAAATAAATGGCTGCCAGAGAGCCACATCTGTCTCTTCCAACAGAGTGTACGTCTTTCATTAATGTATCATAGGCTGAATGAAGCTGGCCTGAGTGCTTGGCTTGCATTTTCCCCCATCCCTCCATCATTGTCCACGGATAGGTTTTTGTGGTTCAGAAAGAGCTGCAAGCCCCACACTTCTCTGCAAGACTGATGGCTCGTCAATAACATTAGCCAGCATTATGGGCCGCATCAGTGTAGAACAGAATCGATACAGCCAAGTAAAAAGTCTAATAAGTTGACATGACCATCCTCAGCAGGGCTCACGTTACAAGAAATGAGTTTTTTTAAGGAATCAGCGTCAGCGCTGCTTATTCACCCCACACTGAGATGCCTTGACTAAGATTTATTGCTCCTGCTTTTTGCCAGCAGTGCTGGCTAAGCTGGTAAAAGTAAAATAATCACTGAAGATAAAAGAATAATACAGAAGTTTTTTGTTTGTTTGTTTTTTAATAAACGCTGGTCACAGAGAAGGTAGGAGCACCTGCCGGAACAGTAGCTTGGTACATGATGAAAGCCAGGATCTAGGGAATAAATAGTAGTTGAACAATATAACCCAGGGATTTTATTTTAGCATCTGAGCAGGTCTCTCTCTCTCTCTCTCTCTCTCTCTCTCTCTCTCTCTCTCTCTCTCTCATATTCTCATTCTCTCTCTTGGTCCCTCATGTATTTGCCTAGGCGTTCTTTAGGGTATAAGATAATTTAAAGTGGTGCAGTTCTAGAGTAAATCCAGTAGACCTAATGACATTACTTGCCATCGCACCTGGAAGTAGCAATCGGTCCCTAGGACCTAATAGTAATAAATGCAAACATGTATACCGCCTGAAGGAAGTGGCTCTGTTATACTATTCATCAGGCACATGGAAAATACAATTGAAAAATGCTATTGCAAATATACAGAGAAGCTCAGAGGCACTTCTCTCGTTCTTCTTCAAAAGCGGAGGACAATCATCCCTTCATCCCTCCATGTCTTAGGTCAGTTGCTATGTGGAGCGGAAGTATCGATCTACAAGGAACCTGCCCCTTTGGAGGCTGTGCAAACGGAAATTTTAAGAACCATCTTTTTGGTACCCAGTTGTGTACCAAATGCAATAATACACCTGGAAGTGGGCCTAGGGCTCTGTGTTTATAATTATGGAAGTTCCCTCAGCTCCACTCTTCTCATCTTAAGAACTAGATGCTGAAGGTTGCATCTCAGTTGTAATGGCCCTCACTTTTCCAGGACCGTTAAGTTAGACTGAATTACTTTCCTGATGCTACAGACTGTGAGGCCATATCCATTAAAGGATGACATGATCAGAGGCTGACTTTTTTTTTGTATTTCCTCATCAGCCTGAATAAGCAAAAGGCATTCTTGTGAGCCAGCCAGCTCTGGAAAACTGCTGGCACCTGGACTATGAGAACACAATTAAAAGTTGCAGTAAAAATTGACAGATCTCAGTGTAGAGTGCAGAAAATACATTACAATCCCAATCAAATGATAAAATAAAATATCTTAAATCTTCTACAATTATGGATTAAAATACACTGGGTTTAATGACTTAGAACACCATTCTCAACATCTGAAATTCTACCAGAGCCTCAGCTGCTGGTAATATAATATTTAATTATAATACAGTACAATATATAATATACAGGCTGCTATTGATGCAGTTCAGCATAGGGCATTTGAAAGGAAGAAACTCCATTTTACCCAGCCAGTACCAAATGAGCTACTTTTCAAGGCTTTATTTTAAAAATTGCCTTTATTTTAGTTCAGTTCCCCCCTAACCTTGTGCCTTCCAGATGTTCTGGAATGGAGCTTCCAGAATCTCTGGCCATTGGCCATGCTGGTTGGGGCTGATAGATTTAGTCCAAAATGTTGGGAGGGCACTAGATATGGAATGGCTTATCTCAGTGGTGAAGTTTGAACTGGGAACATAGGAAGCAGTATTATCCGAGATCTGCCTAGACAGGCAACAGCTCTTTAGGTTTGTAGATAGAGGTCTATCAGCTACTGGCTGTTTTAACCATCTGCAGGTACAGCCCAGACTTTCTCAGTGAGAGATTATTGCTCCCCTATGGGACACTAGTTCTCAGTCCGTGTTAAGTAATACAGTTTTTAGTGTCCTAGATTTTTTCAGTGCAAGGGGATGCTGTGTCGCTGTGGAACCATCTTTCCTATCCAGTTCCTTAGACGTTAAGTCCCACTGAATTCAGTGCCGCTTACTTGAGAGGACGAATGGCAGGGTCTGTGAAATTTGGTTTTCTCCACTTCTCAGTCTTAAATGCAGTTCTCTGCATTTCTCTAGCTTGTGGATAGCTCTTCAACATTATCTCCTAATTCTTTTGTATGTAGTTTTGACTAATATGCACATTTTTGCAACCAGCTTCTCCCAACACAATGCATACGGGATGTTATTTTCACAAATATATTCATTTTATACACACTGCTGGGTTGGAGAATTGCGTTGCAAAATTCAGATGTGTGAATTTCAAAAGGTGGCTACATTTCAGTTATCCTACTGCCTCAGGATTTGATAGATTCAGCTTTAAATATGAATGGAATTGAATTTTCCCATTATTCCTACTTGTGAGTTAACAGTGCACAGTTCCTTCAGCAAGTAAAGGGTTACAAGTTACAGCAACCCACATCTGATCCTGCACAAAGATAGTGGTGATATAACCTTAGTCATGCTGAATGTACATGCACACAAACCGCACATTAACTCAGAATTAGTCTTAGTCTGAACTATGAGAATATTGCAGTTTGCTAGAGAGAGACCTGGACTCAGTGCAAATGCAGCCTTTTTCAAAACCATCAGATCTGATTTCCCAACTGACTAGTTACAAGTTTTGTTGGCATCACTAATAGTTCCATATCACTTGTACTGTACATAGGCGTAACACTGGCAAAAACAAGATTTAGTTGCTTAGAGTAAGAGCCCACAAACTGATACAGTATTGAAGTTTATTTTTAGGAAGACCACTTGGTGAAGTGTCAAGAACCTTTCACACCACATATATTTGATTTATTTTTTTAAAGTTAAAATTTCACCATGAAATGAATGAAATTTGTTTTTTTAATGAAGAGTCCCCAGGAATACTTCAGCTGTGGACTGCATCTTCCCACTGGTAAAATGTGCTGTTTGTGTGGAGCACTCGTTATATTATCAGTGATGGTGGTCACTATCTGTGGCAATTTGACACAGGCTAGGTCAGGGGTAGGCAACCTAAGGCCTGTGGGCCAGATGCAGCCCAATCGCCTTGTAAATCCAGCTCGCGGATGGTCCAAGGAATCAGTGTGTTTTTACATTAGTAGAATGTGTCCTTTTATTTAAACTGCATCTCTGGGTTATCTGTGGGGCCTGCCTGGTGTTTTTACATGAATAGAATGTGTGCTTTTATTTAAAACGCATCTCTGGCTTATTTGTGGGGCATAGGAATTCATTCATATTCCCCCCCCCCCAAATATAGTCTGGCCCCCCACATGGTCTGAGGGATGGTGGACTGGCCCATGGCTGAAAAAGGTTGCTGACCCCTGGGCTAGGTACACGCAGCCCTGGCAACTTGGTGGGACTTCTTAGTATTGAGAGCCACTTAATCAGCAATCGGTTACTAAAGTCTGATGGGAAGTCGCAACAAGGCACGTACTCCCCCCCCCCTAACTGTCCCTGAATGTCAAGTGGCCCTTAACATTCTTTCCATTGAGACAGAAATTTAGATTCGAGATGGGACATGAGATGTGACAACATTCATGCAATTAGTCAAGTGTGTGACTGTGTTTGAGTACATCAACAGGTGTAGGGGAGTCAATCCATATTGGTGCAAGAGAGGCAAGGGAATTTCACCTTTGCTTTCTACTACAATCCCAGTTTGAACTGTCCCTCTCAGGCCTGTTACTTGGATTGAGATTAAATCTCCCACTGGGGTCTTTTGTGAGCCAGAGTTAGTGCTCCAGCTGCAGCCTCTCCTAGAGAGAAGACAACTTCTTGGAGATCTGTGCTGTGACTACAAGAAGCTGCCTAAGTCAGGCTATTGGTCCACTTATCTCAGTATCTTCTCCACCACTGGTCTTCAACGGGTGGGTCAGGACCATGGCCTGGTCCAAGGTGGGTTGTGCAGGAGCAGCTGAAGCCTGCAAGGGATCGCTAATCAATTTATCCACTAGCGCCATGAAAATATATGGTAAAAGATTAAGAAACGCTCCCAGTACCGTTTCTGAGCACAATTCAAAGTGTTGGTGTTGACCTTTAAAGCCCTAAATGGTCTCAAATGTTCAGGATACCTGAAGGAGCATCTCTACCCCCCATCGTTCAGCCTGGACACTGAGGTCCAGCTCCGAGGGCCTTCTGGTGGTTCCCTCACTGTGAGAAGTGAGGTTACAGGGAACCAGGCAGAGAGGGCCTTCTTGGTAGTGGCACCCGTCCATCAGATGTCAAGGAAATAGACAACTACCTGACTTTTAGAAGACATCTGAAGGCAGCCCTGTTTAGGGAAGTTTTTAATGTTTGATGTTTTATGCTCTTTTTAATGTTCTCTTGGGAACCACCCAGACTGGCTGGGGAAACCCAGCCAAATAGGCGGGGTATAAATAAAGAAGAAGAAGAAGAAGAAGAAGAAGAAGAAGAAGAAGGAGGAGGAGGAGGAGGAGGAGGAGGAGGAGGAGGAGGAGGAGGAGGAGGAGGAGGAGTGGTGGTGGTGGTGGTGGTGAAGGAGGTGAAGGTGAAGAAGAAGAAGGTGAAGGTGGTCCCCAAATGTATGTTTGGGTTAAAAGTGGGACCTGGGGCTGAGAAGGTTGAAGATCTCCTGTCTTCTACAAATGTGGGGAACACCTGGTTGTTCAGATGTTGCTGACCTACAGCTCTCAATCCTGGGTCATTGGGCATGCTTGCTGGGACAGATGGGGTTGTAGTTCAGTGACATCTGACCAAAGGTTTCCCACACCTGGCCTACACTGACTGGCAGTGGTGCTCCAGGGTTTCAGACAGACAACACTCCCAGCCCTGCCTGGAGATGCCAGAAATCAAACCTTTTGCATGCAGAGCAGATGCTCTGCTTCTGCGCTATATCCTCTTCCCCACACCTGCTATTTTCATTGGGAGGAAGTCTTTTACAGATGCACTGTCTTCAGACGAAGTTGGTGCTCCAGGTGCAATCTCTCCTAGGCAGAAAAATAGCTTGGCCATGACCACTCATGCTCTGCTAACATTGAGTGTTGACTGTAATGTGTTAAATGTGAGACTTGCCTTTTCAAGACTGTCCGGAATTCATTTCATAACACTTTGCTAGGCTCCTAACCCTACTGGGGTAGCTAACCTGCGGTTCTCCAGTTGTTGTTGTACTGCAGCTACCATTGTTTCTGAAAGGGATGGGGGTGGCGCGGTGGTCTAAACTACTAAACCTCTTGGGCTTGCCGATCAGAAGGTCGGCGGTTCGAATCCCTGTGACAGGGTGCGCTCCCGTTGCTCTGTCCCAGCTCCTGCCAACCTAGCAGTTCGAAAGCACACCAGCGCAAGTAGATAAATAGGTATCGCTGTGGTGGGAAGGTAAACAGCATTTCCGTGCACTCTGGTTTCCATCACGGTGTCCCGTTGCGCCAGAAGCGGTTTAGTCATGCTGGCCACATGACCCAGAAAGCTGTCTGTGGACAAACACTGCCTCCCTCTGCTTGAAAGCAAGAGGAGCGCCACAAGCCCATAGTTCCCTTTGATTGGACTTAACCATCCAGGGTTCCTTTACCTTTACCTTTTTACCATTGTTCCTGACCATTGTCCATGCTGGCTGGGGATGATGGGAATTCAGCATCTGAAGTACCCCAGCATAGGGTAGTGATCCCTGGCTAGCTGCTCCATTTCTGTTTGCCTTTAAAGCGCCACACATTTTGGGAACGAAGTATCTTAAGGAAAGTCTGTTCCCGCATCAGCCTGCCCATACATTCAGCTAATCAAGGCTGGTGTTCTTCTGGGTGGTGAATGGGGATATAGCCTTTTTGCTAGTGGCACCTTGTCTGCAGAATGCCCTCCTCAGAGAGGCTTGCTTGGTGCCTACTTTGCTGTCCTTTCAGCACTACGAAATGACCTTGCTCCCTTCTCTTTGTATCTCGTGTGATTTGTACTGACGTTATTAGCATTTTGTATTGCTGTGAAAAATCCTGAAACCCAACCTGCAGGGCTGAAAGGCAGTATATAAATGCATAAAACAAATAAATCATGCTGTATTTGGTGCAAGTGAGAAAGGACTCAAGTTAACCTTTAGAATATGTGTGCGCACACAAATGTGTGTGTGTTTGTGTGTTGCCTAGAGGAGCTGTGGCAGTGACAATGTTATTAAATGCTACTAAACTGTACGTTGAACTCTTGTATGAGATAACACTTCCCCTCGGCTGCGGCTGTAAACAGGGAGACGTGTTACATTCTGCCTGGCTTGTCTTAAACCAAAGTGACACAGAGAGAGCGAAAATATGGTGCTCTTTAGCTTCTACTTCCAGGGGTATGGGGCTAATTGTGCCAGCTGCCAAGCTCTCTGCTCTTTGGCTGAACACTCTTGTGGAACAGGTCAGGTTGAGGCACCACTGCCGAAGCTGCGCTCTGACACAAGGGCTAATGTTTATTCGCCCTGTCATTTCTTGTTCTACTTTCAAGAGAGGTTATAGCTAAAGGTCAAGGGAGAGCCACTGTCTTATCCCCTCGCCCCCCCCCCCCGAAACAAAAATCAATTGAAGGACCTAGAACACAATAAGTTATGTTACAGCGCTACACTCGCGTGAATATTCCCATTGGAGACCTATCAATGTGAGCTAGCACTGTTGGGAAATCTCTCCAACTGCCCCAGTTAATCAATACCTTTGTTCATTATGCTGTCTCTGATAGATATGGATAATGATTGGGCAAGTGTTGGTCAGGTGACTAGAAATAACGGCACCTCGTAAACAATCAATAGAATCTCCCCCCGTCCTGTATTATTCAGGCCGTTGAATATTCCCTCCCTCCCCCTTTTCTAACACAAGTCACACATTGTTGATAGATCAACATCATTATAGGAGCAGCTTTATTAAATTAATGGCACTTAATTGCCTGCCATTGTTGACCCGCATGGAGTGAATGAGCGAGGGTGCAAGTAGCTCAGTGACCAGGCGATTAAGCAGGGGCCTTTACCACAAGCCGCCTTTATGGGTGCTTGCTTAACTCTTTCCTCCTGCTATTAAAAACTCTTGCAGAAAGAACAGTTCCACACAGCTGGGAGAATTCCTGCCAATTGTAAATGTACTGCAGCAGGTGAAAAAACCATAAGTGTGCCTGGTTTCCTTGCAAAACTGTATTAACACATTTAATAGAACCATAGGAATTTATAGTATTAAAAATCATAGGATGACAGGTATGTGTTTAATTCGAGGTTATCTTACCCAGCATTGCTTAGCTTTTCATCTGGTCCCCAAATTTTAAAAACACAAAGCCTAAGAATAATAGTGCAATCCATACAGGAGATCAATATGCAGAAGGTTTCCATATGTGCAGCTGATATAGATGTGCATTTGCATCATTATATTGTAACCTGGGACCGATTGGACTAGCTAGATTTGTCTTTTCGTGTAAATGGCAGCATTCATGGGAGCAGGAGCAGGAGCCAGAGAGGTGATAATTGTGAAAGAACATTTAGAGCCATTGACACCAAGCCAATGTGGATGATGGACACCTGAAACTTCAAAACAGCAATTCTTCATTTTGATAAAAGCCACCGCACTGCAACCTAAATCTGAGAAAACCCCCATCATGTGGATTCGAACCGCCGATCTTCCGGTTGGCAAGCCCAGAGGCTCAGTGGTTTAGACCACAGTGCCACCTGCATCCCTTGTCAAGGCATTTAGCAACGGCCAATTCCCCATCTCTGAAAACACAAATTGTCAATAGAGATGGACCTAGCCAGTTATTGTGTTTTCAGAGATGGGGAATTGGCTGTTGTTAAATGCCTTGAAGCTGAAACTTCCATTGCACTTAAAGGAGCCTCTGCTGACTATCTTCTTTCCCAATCCACATTAACATTGGGTGCACCAGACGTAGGGTTGCCACATATCCAGAATTTCCCAGATAAAGCTGGAATATAGCAGTTGGAGACAGTGTCTGGGCTGAAATTCCTGAAATGTCCAGAAAAATCTGGATGTATGGCAACCAATGTTGTAAGTCTAGATTTTGGCGAGTTTCCTTCAAAATAACGAGATTTTGCAGAAAAAGTTCAACAACTTTGGCCAAAAACAGAGTCACCTTTTGACACACCTCTGCACATGGTCATGTTTTTATGTGCTGGGAGCCAACAAGAGGGGCTGGGGGAAGCCCAACCACATGGGCAGGGTATAAATAATAAAAGTGTTGTTGTTGTTGTTGTTGTTGTTGTTGTTGTTGTTGTTGTTACCACTGTTACTATGATCAGGAGTGATGAGACGAACAGTTTTCCACCCCCCTTGGCAAGCTGTGTTTTATGTTGCTTTCTTTGATATCCCAGGCAGTAGCCAGGCAGTAGCATGAGGTCCCTATAACTGGGGGTGACACCGTCCCCCCTTGATTGCCATGTGTATTACATGATGTATTTTAAAATGCTACATTTGGGGGCTCTCCTGTTCATTCTTCGGACTGGGGGTCTGGACAGTCTTCCCCTGATGGCATTACCGCTGCCTGGAATTAGGTCCCCCCCCCCCCGCGCTTGCCAGTGGCTGACCTAGCCAGCAAATGTGAACTGCAACAAGAACTAGGCCTTTCTATTTTCTTTTTTTAAAATATTATTTTTATGAATTTTATGAATTTTCCAAAAACAAAAAATTAATAACAAAAATAAAAAATAAAAATAAAATAAAATAAAAACAATACATATTCAAACATAGAAAAAAATAGAGTTGACTTCCCCCTATTCCCTTCCCTGGTTCCATTGTTTATCATTGCACCACAAATCCATTTTAAATTATAAAATCATTAAAATTACTTATTGTCCATTCATAATGTCTCTACAAGTATTTTTTAAATCCTGCTAATGTATTAACCTGTGTACATTGCTGCTTCTGTATAGATGCAATAAAGTCCTTCCAATCTTCTTTAAATTCATTGTCATCTCTTCCTCCTAATTTCAAAGTCTATTTTGCCATTTCGGCATATTCCATTAATTTCACTTGCCAATCTTCTTTACCTGGGACACCTTCTTCTTTCCACAGGCCTTTCTGTTTTCCTCCCTCTGTGCAACTTCCAGCAAGCACCGTGTCACTTAATGCAGCCGTAAGGCAATTAGTTTCTCCATAAGCAGGCGAAAGTGCCATGGCCGACAGCATTTCTCAGCTGACCTTTTGTTGAAGAAGGCACCTTGTTACTGTCTCCCTGATAGCAGAATGGGAGTGGTCCCTACTCACAAATCAATAGTCAGTTGTAACAAAAACTAATCCATTCAAAAGTATGTATTCTGACAAGGATTACAAACTCAAACAGAGATTACAAACTCAAACTCATAAGGATATGTATAACACAAAAATTCGTTACAGAATTAGAGATGAATTTATGAATAGAGATAAGTTCATGTTAGTCCATAGTCAAATTCCCACTACTGAAACTTATATTGGCCTGAGTTCTTGGTGTGCTTTCTTCTTGGTATATTTAATAACAAGAACTCCAACTTATTTAATGATACCGGAACGGAGCAGCCTGTGGCAGCCTTGGGCTTCCCAAAGACAAATTGAAGCGCTCCTGGCGGGGCCTCTCTGCCCTCGCTACTGCAGGCATTGAGAGTGCGCACTTGCGTACTCGGAGGGCCAAGGGAAGCCCTGGTTCTTGTACTCAATTTCCCCTTCACAAGGGATAAACAGGCAATTACGCATCCTTTAATAGTTGATGGCCAAGTGCTGAACTTGAGAAGAGACTATTAGTTTGTGTCCCTTCAGGGCCAGGGCAATAAGTAGCCGGGAGAGATGGGGGCGGCGAAGAGAGGGTGTAGCCTGCTGTTAAGCGTGACAGTTTTGTCAGCGGTGCTCGCATTAGCGGAAGGTAATAAAGTGACAAGCAAGTTATTAGAAAGATATGAGGCGAAATTGAACGGGAGCTTCTTGTCGCTTGCCTCGGCTTTTTCCTCTTTGGTAATGGCCTGCTATTTGTTACAAATCGAGCCTTGGCTTGATCTCTTATATATATATATGTAACAGAAGTATTTGTTCTCTGCAGGAAAGGTCACATGAATTTATTACAACACATTAGAAGAGAGGAAATAAATAAGTGTTTTATGACAACTAGTACGTCGGAAGTTAAAAAGCAACGCTGCTGCTTCGTAACTGACAAGGGACAGCTGGCTTCTCAAAACTGCCTTTTTAAACCCCTCTCTTTCCTCAGGGATAATTAATACCAAAACGCATGAAGAGAGTTTTGAGAAATTGTTAGCTGCTAACTTGTTTGTGAAACACCAGGGAATTTTGCCCACTCTGCCTAGCAAAGACGGCAAAATATAGCCAAAACGGAGCACTGAGTCAAACTCAAGGGCACAGTATTGGTTTAGCATCCTGATCTATGCATGACTTGCCCTTCTGGACCTTGGATGCACAAAAGGGGCAGCTAGGAAGGAAGAGCAGCATGTGTCCGTGCTTGCGCGGTGCTCCCATAATCACGCACGCATGCACTTCCAAACAGATGGCTTGTTTTGTTCATTTTGGGGCACATGTGTGGGGAAATGGGTGACTCATTTGAAACACTTCCTTCCTCCGTCCAACAGATGATCAGTCCTATCAAAGTCTGTTTGAGGGAGAAAGGGAATAGATCATTGCATTCGATGGAAGCATTCTCCTATGTTTCTGGTGGGGGGCCTGGTAGAGTGGTGACATGGAAAAAGTTGATCCCCACCGGCTGCTGTGAAGCATCTTCCACTCACCATCTCCCCATGGAAGATGACAAGGCCCTCTTCTGTATCTTCTAATGGTCAATAGTATCCCTTCTCCCCTTGCCAAATATAATTATTTTATATCATGTACTTAACAAAAGAAAGATGGGGTGTAGAAAAAGACAGTGATGGGTGGCTTTCAGTTAGAATAACAATCAGCCAAATACTGCAGGAGGAATACTATAAACGGGGGGGGGGGGGGCAGAGAAATACTTCAGGAAGTTGTTAAGTAACTGAAAATATTTTTGGATATTCTTTTAGTTTATTTTAGCCAAGCACCTCCCCTCCCTGCAAAGTAGTATATGACAATTCCAGAGAAGTCAAGAGAGAAGGGTCTTTCATTTCAGATGTTAGACATCGCCATGCAAAAGCTGCAGTTTGCTGTGTTTGTGATATAAGCACACCCCAAAAGGGAATGGGCCCCTGGGGAATCAGCAATGATGCAAAGAGAGGGTGCTGCATAGCCACAGAACTTCACGGATTTGCTAACTTGAATTAATGCATATTTTGTACAGCTTTGTTTCTGTGCTTTACCATCAGCACACCTTTTTGGGGAGCATAGGAAAATGCCTCATACTAAGTCATTAGTTCATCTAGTAATTCTTCCCCAAGGTCTCAGGGATCCCCTTTCGCCATCCTCGACTGCTACCTGGGATTCTTTTCACTGCAGGTGGCAGAGATTTCACCTGGAACCGTCTACCTAGCAACAAAAATGTTGTACTACTGAGCTATGGCTCATCTCCTACCTTTCATCAAAAGATGTGCCTTTCCAGATGATGGCCCTACATGCACATCGTTCTGTTGCACAGGAGTCTGTGGAGTGAATTGTGTTGGGCGAAAGAGCCCTAGGCACCAACCTTGCACTAGGGAGCAGCTTGAGACTGCCGATTCTCTTCTAATCAGGCTTCATATACGCTAAAGTTCTACGGGAAGAGAGAAAGGAGAAAAGAATGAATTAAAACCTTATGGCAGTAGCAAAATCTTGTTCGTTTTTTTGAAAAACAAAGTTGAAAACTGTAGATGATGTTCAACAGAGCACCAAGGCTAAGAGTCTTGTCAGTGCAAGAATTTATCCTTGTGTGAAATTTTCCCTTCTCCTTCCCCTGCACCCCCCAATTTTTTTCCTGGGGGTTCCCCAATCCTCCAGAGCAGATCTGGGGGTGGCATGGGGTGTACATGGCAAGAGAAGAGGGAGAAATCCATTGCACTATTGCTAACTTCTTGGCAAAGTCATATTAAGGTTTGCCATAAAATATTGAAATGCAAAATTGCAGATGTGAAATTTGATTTTTTTTTATACCAACGTTCCAGTGTTTCAGGCTTGGTAACTTGTTTGTTTAGAAGGTGCCAAAACATTAAATGTTATAAGCAGTTAGCTGCAGAATGCTAAATAGCTATTAAAATCTGTCAGGTGTCCAAAATTTCAATAACATTATTGAATATTGAATAATACTGAATATTGAATATTTCACTCAAACATTAAATATCAAATGTTTACATGTATCACCGGATACCAAATACAAGTATATGCATTTGGTGCATATGTGGATACCAAAATAATATCCTAAGAATGTTTAACATCAACCCAGGAGAAATTTGGAAATCATTTCAGCTTGAAAAGGAACAGAGAGCAAGGCTGATATGTGCCTTTAGTGGAATGTGTGCTATTGTGTAGGTTCCTGGGAAAAAATGCATTTCATCTCTCATGTAGATATTGGCAGGTACTAAAGAGGGCCTGAAAACTCACGTCTTCCACATTTTCTAAATTAAATGATGATTTAATGACTGAACACTTAGATTGCATGCATGTCTGTTACTACAATGTCACCGCGGTTTCTGCTGCAGGTTAATTGATGCTCGTATTTTGCATTTTGACCCTTTGCTTCAGGGGGCAAAGGTTGGTGAGACGGCTGCATTTTTACATTCATCCTGTGGAAACAAAATAGATAACTGTGATTTAAAGGCACACGTACCCCTATCCTAATGTTTGCATATCTGCCTGCCACATGCAGTTGTGTAACGGTCAACACATCCTTTCGAAAATATCTAGCCGCCAGCTCAGAGATATTCACATGTACAGCTGAAACCAGTTAAAAAATATGTAGATAGGATATGGAGGTATGCATAGTTGTGGGGGGCATTCAATACCTCAGGTCTGGAGATGCATTGCAGTTCAAATGCACATCTACATTTAAGTTCTTCATCTAAATGTTTGCATCTAGTCTTTGCACAGCACAGCGGCCTCCTTGCCAAAGTGGTTTCTGCCTTCTTAAGATCCCTTGTTACATAAGGACAAAGGCACACTTCTCACAACCAGTTACATTATCCAGCGATTCCATAATGCTGAACCAATAAATGGTCCAGTCAGATGTCCAGATCGCAACTACCGTATTTTTCCATCTATAAGACGCCCTCATATATAAGGGGGGGGGGACTCTGGTTTAAGAAAATGGGGCAGATGGCTGCCGTGTATAAGATGGCCCCAAATTTTGGACATTATTTGGGGGGGGGGGGCCTAGTCTTATACATGGAAAAATACAGTACTTTTTTTTCTTGCAAAGTATTAGAAAAGGAGTTTGTGACTCACGGCATTCTGATTTTAAAACAACAAGGACCAAAGACTATTTGACACAAGACAGGTTAAACATGCCAAATATCCACTGAAAAATTAGCTCAAGTTGTCTTCACGTTGTTAAAAAATGGTCTTGTGTAATAATGTTTAAGAACTGGGTGACACAGAATTGGATCCAGACTTTGCTTCTACTGGCAAGGAAGGACAAATTTTGTTTATTCTTCCTCCTCCTGCTCCCAGAACAATGTGGGATATGGCACTTACGGCTGCAACGATGGACAAATGTCAAAGGGCAAACATCTCCTTACCCTCTTCCAGTGCGATCCCTCCATTGGATAAAAAACCTTCCATGGGTGGAAATATCCTTTCCAAGCCATGGGTCTGTCTTTGCAGAAGGTGAGGTCTGGATCTAATCCATTAAATAGCAATGTGCATTAAAAATAATAATAATTTTGCTGGCAAAGTTATTTCCAGTGTAATGTTGAAGGCCACACACACTGAGCATGTATATGCAGTGAGGAGTAACACTGGCTCATCACACACATGCTCATACAAAATTCATTATTATTTTCAGACCAAAGTTTAATAAAATCACCCCTTTAAATTTCCCATTAAGCATGAATAGGAAATGACATTTATACCTGTTGAAGCACACATTAAAAAACAATTCAGTGGAAAGAAATGTTTGCTTAATCTGTCAGGGAAGTATCAGCAAGCATTTCCTACTGAGGATCAGAGTCCTTTTATATTTACAAAGTATAGTTTTAAGAAGAAATAAAGGCAACACATAGTTAAACAATTCAGAAACCACAACATAAACAGCCAGAAAGAGATGTTTTCAGGTGCATTCAGATACAACAAAATGGCATGGAAGGCTGCTAAATATCTCTGTTATCCCTATTAGACAGTTCGTCTGTATACTCTAAAATCCAAGATACATAAAAGCCCAGTTGAATCCACAGCCATACTGGGAGGAAGTTTTCTTAATGTCAATGATGTTTCTAAGGTTGCTTTTTGCCGATTTTATTCTTATATGGCGTATATTGCCTTGATGTATTTCATGTGAAGTGCAGAATACATACAGATACCTAAATAGATAACCTAAGATCCTAACTGCTAAGTGATCACATAGCAATTCATGCTGGAAAGGTTGTCACAATACTCATATGAGCCATCACCAGTGAATGGAGCCTAATGTGCTTGGGTCATGTAATACTTTGCTTTCTCTGTTGGGCTACGCCATATATAGGATTTAGGCTGCAATCCTATGTACATTTCCTGTGAGTACCATCCTTTGAATAGTGAACTTATTTATTTCAGAATAAAGAGAGTTGTCCTGAGTGTACAAACCATCTCATTGGAGGGGTCCCTTCCAACTCTACAAATCTATGATTGTTTCAGTTGTCAGAGAAAATTCTCCAAAGCTATACAAATCACAGCAAGGATAAGTAGGGATGGCAACCCCAGATGGGTGGGGTACAAATTTTATTTACTTACATACCTGCCTGTGACCATTCTGATGCTGCTGGACTACAAAACCCATCATCCTGAACCATGGGCTATTCATGGGAGTTGGACTCCAACATCTGCAGGGCCATATGTTTTGCTGCACCTGATTGACGTGGTGGAACTACAGGTTATAGCAGCAAATGCAAGCTTTTCAGAGAACAGTGAATTGAGAAGAGGCAAGAGCGCTTTGCTCTTCCTATTCTGATTATCCCCTGCAAATGTCTCCTGCAGCTGCCCCACTTCTTGTGATTTAGCATGTATTTATAACACCCATCTGTGAAGGGAGGGATTATTTAAAAATGGCCTGGCTTGGGGGATTTTGAGAGGAGAGTCAGTGCACAGGAGACCGACTAACACCACTGTGCCCCCATCTGACCAACAGATCAATCCTTACAATCCTCTCCCATCATTGGCTTTCTTTGCCACATACAGGATTGTTAGCTCTGAAGTACCACCCTAAATTTAACAAGGCTCTGGGAAACTTTCTCAAAATGTCTGTTGCAAATGCATTGGGGAATATTAAATGAGGCTAGGCAGAAATTCATCCTAAATACAAAAAAAGTGCTGAGGGCGAAAAACATCTGTATTTTGATGTTGAAAGCCAATGATTAGAAAACATTCCTTTCTTTACCAATTTTGGGTCAGAGGAACCATTTGTAACTTCCTCTTTCTCCTAATAAGTTAGAGGTGTATTTTTTTTTTAAAAAAGGACTACAAAGGGTTTCATTATTTAGGTCTTTACAAAAACAAAAAACAACTTATCAAATGTTACTAGTAGTTGGGGTGTGGAAAAAAAGGCTTCATAAGAGATGTGGGAGCCAGAGACCCTTCAAAATGAATCCGTCTTCAGTTTTTGAAGCTGAAGATCTAAATGCCAGTGAAACGGTGATTTACCCCCATACCTGCAAAATTAAGAGATGGATGACAACTCCACATAGCCCAGCGTCATTGTGTGACTCTTTCAAAGGACACATTTTATTATTAGCATTTCAAAAACTTCCTAACAGGCCGACTGCTCCTGTGCTGTTCGGCTCCTTCACCACTAATGTCAATAAAAAAAGTTACAAGCATAAACTCATTTGCCCCCCTGTCCCAGCAGCATTGACCCAGCAACTTGGGGCTGCTGCTTCTCCCTTCAGCACTGGAGTGCACCAATCTTAAGGGAAATGGCATTCATATTCTGAAATTCAAAAACTGCAGCTCCTTTGAGATTTGTACCCCTTTCTGACTGCATAGATGTGCCCTTTGGGCAGTGTTTTCCAAACCCTTTGGTACCTGGGGGGCAGCTTCTTTGAATGAAAGTGGTGGGTACAATTCACTCTTTTAAAAATAACACCACCTAAATGTCATCAGCACCTAAATGTCATCAGCAATGGTCAGGCACTCTCCCAGTATCCCACCTTCCTCTTTGCCTGGTCAATCAGTGCTTGAAAATAATGGCAACGGACAGTGGCGACTTACTAGGAGATCTCACCACTCTGTCACCAAAATGTAGCGGATCGCACTGCTCTGTCACCGATTGCGGTAGATCCCACCTAGGTACACACTCTGTACCCAGGGTTATCGTACAGGCTTTGTGTGGAGGTAAAGTTAGATCCTTGGAGACTCAGGCAGAAGTTGAACCAATACAAAAAGATTTATTTTGCAGAACGAAGTTGATAAAACAAAGGATGTGTCAGGAGATAATGTTCTTTCAGGAAGCAGTTAACTCATTAATAATTACACTAAATCTAGTGGATGTTTCAGGCTTCTAACAGGGTCATAAACGCACAGCTTCATTTAAATGCTGGTTGCTTAATTCAATTACTACTCTTCCGTTAGGTGTTGCAGGTTTCTAAACTAGATGGTAAATGCTCAGCTTCTTTCCACTTATTTCACTTCACTTCGTTAACTTAGTTGCATAGGTGTTGCAGCTTAATACTTTGGTTCTTAAGCAAGGTGGTACTTTCTGTCAGTTTTCCAACCTTTTATCAACCACATTCCTGAGGCACTTCTAGCAGTGTAGCAGGTCCAAGGGATTGCCACACCCCTAACTGGTCTGGAAGTCTTCTCTTTCTAGGAGATCTCTCCTCTCCTGACTGAAATGAAACCCAAGGAGACAATCTCCTCACAGCGTTTACTTCTCCTGCTCAAACTCAGGCCTTCCCGTTAACTCCTCTCTGAATATTCTCTCCCAAAACGCTACACGCTGTCTTTGAATCTAAGCTCAGAAACTCCTTTCTCTAGCTGTAGATACTTTCCTCAGAGTGGGTGTTACACAGAGACCAGAGCCAACTCTCCTGTCCCTCCTGCTCTCTCTCTAACCATCTCCCTATCTGAACACTCTCTCAGAAACGGCTCCTTTTATTCTCCCTCCAAAAGTGCTGGCTCCACCCCCCTCTGACTAGCTGTTTTGGTAGGCCATCAGACAGAGGCTCCAGCCCTCTGGTGAAATTCCAAGGCTCTGCATCACAAGACATTGGTCTAGCTTAGCTGTCCATCACAGGTGACTTATTTGGGATTACCCAGTGTCTACTTGCTGTGTTGGGACACGGGTGGCGCTGTGGGTTAAACCACAGAACCTAGGACTTGCCAATCAGAAGGTCGGCAGTTCGAACCCCCGCTACGGGGTGAGCTCCCTTTGCTCGGTCCCAGCTCCTGCCCACCTAGCAGTTAAAAAGCACACCAGTGCAAGTAGATAAATAGGTACCGCTCCGGAGTTTCCTTGTGCTGCTCTGGTGCGCCAGAAGCAGTTCAGTCATGCTGACCACATGACCCGGGAGCTGTACACTGGCTCCCTCAGCCAGTAAAGCGAGATGAGCGCCACAATCCCAGAGTCGGCCACGACTGGACCTAATGGTCAGGGGTCCCTTTACCTTTACTTGCTGAGTTACACCAAGGAATCCCACTCTGTCTCCCTTACTTGGAAGTTGTTTTAGACCAAGTCAAGTCATTAGTCCCTCTAGTTCATTATTGCCTACACTGTCTGGAAGTAACTCTCCAGGTGTTTCTCCCACCCGCTACCTGGAGATGATAAGAACTGAATCTGGAACCTTTTGCATGCAAAGCCCTTGAGATGATGATGATGGTGGTGGTTCTTCTATACCGAGACAGTGCAAGCGCTGCATGGTTTCTTTAGTCTTTAGGGGGCCTAGGGTGACACTTGCTTCCAAAACGATGGCTTCATTTTTCAAGACGCACATTAGTTCTTCCGGCAGCATACAGTTTGAGGAATCACCGCCTTAGGCAGAAGCCAGGCAGTTAAGTAATTTTAAACCATATTTATGTTTCGTGTGTGCAGCCTATCTCACCACAAGCTTCTCCCATACTTTCAAATGTTGGTAGGTATGAAAGAATGTTAATGCCTAAACCGTGTGTCTGTTTTTCTCTGATTCACTACAATTATCTACCATCCTGTTTCGTTTTGTGTAACAAACAGATGTTGCCTGTGCAACTCATTTGCTGAATAAGGCCTACTTGATGATGTTTAAGTTTCCAATCTAGTTTTACCAAAGCCATTTGACCTTTAGCAGAAACAAAAGTAAAATGAGAATGCAGAACAGTGATTTATTCAGGAAAGAATTATTTATATACCTCAAATATGTTTTTCATTAAAAACGATATTTATTTATACCATACATACTTCAAAAACAGTGTTGGGTTTTTTAATTTTTTAAAAAAATGTTCCTCAGATATCATTTAGCCATTTTTTAAGGTTTGTTTTGCCTTTTTCAACATTTCTTCTCGCTTGGTTCCTAATAGCTGGGCAGAGGGCAGGGTTTGAAGAGACAGTGCAGTACAGATAACACTACAAAAGTTAATTTGTTTGGGAAGAACAAACCTTTACTTTTCTATGTTCCCTTTCACAAGCATACCGTACATACGTAGCATAAAACAAAACAAAGCATCTCTCCATTTAATTTTTATAAACAAAAGTAATTAAGACTTTGGAAAAAAGACAAAGCACAAATGAAAAAAAAAATCAAGTCAGCAAAAATTGTGGAGGTTTTTGATGTAAACATATTTTTTTGACATACTGGTCGGTAACACTTTTAAAAGAGTCTGTAGGAAATCTGTAAATAATGTCAGAAGTTGTGTCCACTATTTGAAAACAAAGAAATATGGCCTAAGATAAGGCATTTCAATTAATAAAGACATCTTTTTCTTTTTCTTTTTTACACACACATGGAGATACTGCAACTAGTATTTATATTTCTGTTTTAGGAGAAAAAAAGTACTGCAGCATATACTGCTTTCAAACAAGGGAAAGTTAGACAAGCCTAAGTCCCAATGAAAGGATAGGGTTTAGTTCAGTTGAGACTAACGTCTTCCTGTTGGTTCAAATGAGACTCAGCCACAACTAACTAGAGGTGGATGAGGGCCAAGGAAGACGGGGGAATCTATTTAACTGGAATAGTTTCCGCTAGTAAAATTAAGACTGGATTGCTAATGCCAATTTGCAATGAACAGTGGTTGAAATTGCACAACAGAGTCAACTTGGAAGCTGAAAGCAACCCAAGTATTTCTGGTTTCGCAGTTACAAGAGAAATGTTCTAGGAAAGAAAAGCACTCTCTTTGAGTTAGCAATGCACTGTGTGCGGAAATATTCCTTGTGTATTCTTTAAAAAAAAGAGAGAGAAAAGATCTGTTATATGACACACACCATAATGGTCTTGGCTGTAGGCTGAGCTTAAGTAAATATCATCATTCAGTCAGTATGCTGTGGTAACGCAGGCTGCCAGTGCGGTTTGCCATGCTCAGACAACACATGTAAACACCAGAAACAAAAAGAAGAAGAAAATAAGATTTGGTGAGCAGCTTCTCCCTGTCTTCCTCAATCATTGGCCTCTCCTCTAACACACTCTTTCCCAACTCTACTGTAATTGTTCTCTGACAAATCATGTTGGGAAAGTACAAAAGATGAAAACATGAATTTTCGGTTTGGGTCCCTCCCTATACGCAGCCACCAGCTTCCGATTTCTCCAATGGGGAAGTTACCCAATCTAATGAATGGCACACCGTTTCCAAGCTTTAAGTGCTTGTGCCATTAATGGCTTTCGATTGCTTCTATTAAAAAAAAAACAAAAACCATGCCTTGATCATACCTCGGCACTTTCCAGTGCACACCAGACAACTTTGCAGAGGTTAGAATTGTTTTTCATTTTCATGCAACTAAAGCCCAAGTCTTCAGTAGAGAACATACAAATTCATTTCAGGAATTCGGATTTGGCCCTTAAGTCACTGTGACCTCCTTCTAAGCTACTGCAGATCAAAAGTAAGTCCCACACAATTCAACTGGACAATTTCAACTGGAAGCCCATCCTTTCTCAGTTGAAGAAATGTCTCACACTGCGAAGCTCTGCTTTTTTTGTCTTTAAACCTACAGACTCACTTGTGGATAATATTTAGAACCTGAGAAGGACATTCATGTGTATTCTCTCCTTGCTCCCAAATTCCTAGGATATTTTTCCCCGCAGGCCACAGCAGCTGATTATATTTTGGTTACTGAAAACTTGTGCAAAGTTGGCAGTTTCGTGTTAACATTTAACACTTTTATTTTTTATTTTATTTGTTCGGCATTCTCGCCCCATACTGACCGGACCACTTCTAACAAAGTGTTAATTCTTTCCTTTCTTTTTTTTCTTAATCAATAAGACACTGAAAGTATGGCAATACTTTTTAAGGGAAAAAAGGGTATGGATATTATTACACATCCCCACATTGTGTAAGAAAAAAGTGCATGACTGGATTTATGTAATAGTAACAAGACAAAAAAAATCCCTTAAAAAAAAAACTGTATCAGATCAGGTGCTCTAAAGCATGCCAGCACCTCCCCATTACGCATCTCTAGCAGGTAGTTAAAAAACAAGACCTTGTGTTTTCTTCTTTTTTTCTTTTTTCTAAATGTGCACTGAAGCTAATATAAATGAACAGAGCTAGCCAGCAAACTATTCTCCCCCCTTCCCCGCATATCTAACAGCTGGATGTAAATGTAAAACCGAACCGAACAAAAAACAACCCCCCCAAAATAAAAATAAAACAAAAAGTTAACCACCATCAATACAATTGTTTTACATGATAGGCCCTTCAAGGCTCAATATATACAAGTGTAACAGCCATGTGTAGTTGATGGTCCTCTCAAAGGTTTAACATACACAAAAGACAATTGTACTTGTTCTTTTTTCCCTCCTCCCCTCTCTCTGCAGTGCTGTGTTTCCTTGTGCCCCCCCTGCATTTCTCCCCTTCCTCAAGATTGCAGGCGACAGTCAAAGGTAAAAGAAACAGTCTCTTTGGAGATGACCACGGGTTTTATAACAAAAGTGGGGCTTCAAAATGCAAGTTTGTTCGTGTTCGTGTGTGTGTGTGTACGTTCGTTTGTTCTCTTTGAAGCAGTGGAAATTTCCTCCCAGGTTAAACTTACTACCCCAACCCACACAAAATAAAAACAGACAAACAAGAAAAGAAAAGAAAATAGAAAAAGGAAAAGGGAAAAAAAAGCACCTGGTGTTTGTTTTTTCTGTTTTGTTAAAAAAGAAAAAAAAAAGATATATATTTATATTTATATATATATATATTTATATAATAGTCTGTAAATGGCAGTTCAAAGTAGCGGAAACCCTCTGCGAGAGCTACTGGCGTTTGCCACGTCCATCTTTGAACTAGTCTAGTGAAGCGAAGGGAATGTTTTTATGCAGGTTTGGGTTCTGACTGTGCCGGTTCCGGCTGCGGACAGAAGAAAACATCATGTTGCACCCCGGGATTTTGCACTTGTGCATCTCCCGCAGGTGCACAGTCTTATAATGCACCCTGAGAGTCCCCTTGTTGCTGTACATTTTGTGGCAAATGTTACACACAATCCCCCCGTTGCTCATGGAAACGCTGTTGAACATGAGGGAGCCCGGGACTTCGGCGCCCACGCCGACCCCTAAGGCCGGGGCATCCGCCTTGTGTGACGACTCCCCACTGTCACTTGCGCCGTCCACGTCATCAAGGAGAATCCCCTCGTCGCTCCCCGCGTCGGATTCTCTGGAGGAATGGATGCTACTGCTAGACTGGATGCTGGAGGTGGTGCTGAGGTCTAGCACCATGTATTCTTCTGACATGCCCCTTCCGTACCCGTTCAGGTGGGAGTCCTCAGTACCTGCCGGGGAGGAGGTGTCTTCCCGTATGTCAAAGCCCATCTGATGCGGGGCGCCGTAGATCTTCATCAAAAACTCGTCGCGGAGGTCCTTGCTAAGCGAGGGCTGCGAAGTGTCCAGGCCCATGTCATCCAGTTCTTTGGTCAACAGTTTACGGTGCAGGTTTATGTTAGCACTGTGTCTAGGAAAGAAATAGGAAGAGGGGGCGGGGAGGGAGGAAAAAACAACACACCGTATCGCTGATTACATTTGTAATGCAAAACTTGCAGGTCAAAACGTAAGTTAGCAAGATGGGGATTTTCATGCAATCCTACTTCTATTGCCTCTTCTCTCGGAAATCCAGGCATTACTATAATGGACACAAAGGCAGGGCAAAAATGCTACAAATCCACACTAGCCTGGTCTCTGTCCCACCCCACTTAGGATTACAAGGAACTTCAGCTACTCAGCAACGTAACCTGTTTTGGTTTTTGACCAACAGATTACTGCAGCTCTTACAAAAGGAGCCTCTTTCAAAAAGAACTAGGCAAGAGGGAGAGAAATCAGTAGAATCTCTCTCTATATATACACAACATTGGAGCTGCAGGTTATAGATTGGGATTGTAATCAAAAAGACCAATATAAACTGGAGAGACTCTGTAAGAAGTTAGGCTAGTTTTATCTTTTTCCCCAGTAATGAGGGGGAACCTTAAATGTTTCTGGGCAAGACCAATCTTAAATGGAATAAAACAGTGAAATCTTTGAATGGATGAGGTCTTTTGAGCCTGATTCAACAAGTGTTTAATATAATCCTTGCTTAGGGCTACCACAGATTCCAGTCAGGCATTTTGGCTTAAAAGTTACGCATGCAGTGAAATTTGGGGCTGCAAGAGTAACTGAAAAACTAAATCCATGTTGAGTGTGTTCAGTGTGTACAGTGTGTTCTGGGGGATGTGGGTGGCGCTGTGGGTTAAACCACAGAGCCTAGGACTTGCCGATCAGAAGGTCGGCAGTTCGAATCCCCGCTATGGGGTGAGCTCCCGTTGCTCGGTCCCTGCTCCTGCCAACCTAGCAGTTCGAAAGCACGTCAAAGTGCAAGTAGATAAATAGGTACCGCTCCGTCGGGAAGGTAAACGGCATTTCTGTGCGCTGCTCTGGTTCACCAGAAGCAGCTTAGTCATGCTGGCCACATGAGCCGGAAGCTCCCTTGGCCAATAAAGCGAGATGAACGCTGCAACCCCAGAGTCGGCCACGACTGGACCTAATGGTCAGGGGTCCCTTTACCCTTTACCTTTACAGTGTGTTCCTGTCTAAGGAAGTGGTGGGCAATGTGCTTTGCCATGTGGGTGGAAATGCCTGCCCTCATTCTCTCCTTGCAGTTCAAATGGGGGCTGCGCTGGATGCCGGCTATGAGGCAAGATGCACACCTGTGTGCAATCTGGGTGTGCAGTTCCCAATCTAACAAAGCCAACTGTTTCTGCACATGGATGGGCCTTCCAAATTTGTGTGACTTGAGTGTAGGAAACCCAAGATGACAATGCAAGATTTCTTTATATCATTTGAACGTCATTGGTTCAAACAGTGGATTCGCCGAGAGCCTTTCTCTCAACCAGCTGGGCTCCCAAAAGTAGAAGAATAACCCAAGTGTGCATTATAGTGGGCTGGGAGGGTGTAGAATAATGTAAACTTAATTTTCCATATCTATTTACATGATTCATCATATATTGTCATAACTCATTTACCTTATTAAATATAGCAAAGTAGGATAACAACCTACTTTTCCCTTTGACAGAAGGCAGGTGGCTGTTGCTGGTTTAAGGATGATTGATAATTGAGGGGAAGTAAATTTGGGTCCCATAGGAGCTCTCTCTATGGAGAAGAACTAGCGAGAAATATGTCTGATATTTTTTTCAGGGGTGGGGAAGGAGAGATGCAAGGCATATACTGTCCGCTCATTCCCAACGAGACAGCGATCCTTTCACAGAAACTATTGTACTACTGTTTCTTTCTAAGCACACAAGTGTGTTACACATGTACCCCACACTGCGCTTACGAAGGCTGAGCTTACCTTGTGATAAGATCAGCTTTCTAATCTTTTGCTAAATCGAGATCACAAAAGAAAGAGGGAGACAGTGAGAGAGATAGAAAGAAGGAGACAAGAGAGAAAGAGAAAGAGAGAAAGAGAACAAATTCACATTCCAATCCAGTCACATCTGGCTTAAAAAAAAAAGAAAAGAGAAAAGAGAATCTTAAAACAATAAAATACAGGCTAAAAATGCTTCGGCCATGAGATCATTTTCTGTCACCCATCATCTCACTTACACTGTTGTCCTGATGGTTACCGGACCAACTGCACAATCTAAAACCATAAATCAAATCAGACACAGGCAAATTCACATCATCCACAGATTTGTTCTGAACAGATGCATGCTGTATTCACATCCATGAATGATAAATAAACAGGAAAAAAAGGCCGTACAGGCTCCTAGACAGAATTATTTCTTGCCCATTCTAGTGTCAGATGGCAAATGATTCAAAGGGAAAGTTTCTAAGCAAAATACAGGAAGCACTTAGCTGTGAACGCCTGCATGTTAACAAGCTGCAGTTGTTTTTGCTAGTTATTGCACATGTGTAACAGTGCTATTGAGATTCATGGTCCAGTTACTGACACCAAGAAACCATATCTAGGATGTCTGCTTGCTTCCCTGACTGCATCTTACAAGCAAGCAGAAACATGTGGCAGCTTTGGCTGCGGCAGTTAAGTGGTTGTTCCATGAACAAGCTATCTGAGGGCAGGAGCTTGCTATGCCACTGCCAACTCTCATGGCAAAAACAAACAGGAGCACATAGTCAGCTATTGCACTTGAGCAACTCCCTCTTTTAAATGTGTGCATCCCACCCTCTCTCTGAGAAGCTCCCGGTGGCAACATTTTAGTCTCACGACTAGGGTTGCCAGAACACACTGCAGAGAACATGCATGTAGTTTCTCCCTCCAATTATCTCCCAGTCTCGACACACACCTGCCTGTTCTAAGAAGCAGGGATCCAGGTGTGCCATGGAGCCGTAGGGTTGGTAAACAATGGGACTGGGTTACGAATGGGTGAGAGATGGCTGCCCAGTCTTCTGATTCACGTAGAGCTACACGCACACTTTCTGGGATGCAACCCAGCAATCCTAATGGCAGCAGCCCACGGTGGTCATTTAGAGGGAGGGAGTCTGACATGCCTAAGTAAGGCCAACTACCAGTGCTGGATTTACATATAAGCTAAACAAGCTATAGCTTAGCCCCCCCCCCCCCAAAAAAAAATAATTAAAGAAAAAAATTGTCAATGACAATGTGTTTGCATTATTAAGTTTGTTATGAATAAAAAAACATTTTGAGTTAGAGCTTAATAATTACTTCACTATTAATATACTTCTTCTTAATTGTATTTCAATTCAACAATTTCTTTGGATAAAAAAACCATATTTTTCGCTCTATAAGACACACCAGACCACAAGACTGGTTTTTGGAGGAGGAAAACAAGAAAAAAAAAATATTCTGAATCTCAGAAGCCAGAACAGCAAGAGGGATCGCTGCGCAGTGAAAGCAGCAATCCCTGTTGCTGTTCTGACTTCTGGGATAGCTGCGCAGCCTGCATTCGCTCCATAACACACACACACACACATTTCCCCTTACTTTTTAGGAGGAAAAAAGTGAGTCTTATAGAGCAAAAAATACAGTACGCATTTTGTTATGTGCAAATGGCTTTAGATACCTATTAGGTCCATAAATTACCATATAGCATATATTCAACAGAGCGACAATTTGTGGTGGACAAAGGACAGCTGGACATATAATGGGCCCCATTCCTTCAGTAGCTGAGGGCTTCATCAAACTGAAATCCGGCCCTGCCAACTACTGAACTACGTAGCTATGCAGATAATTGAACTAGGGGGGTTTCTGACATCCAAACCCACCATGCTGTTCACTGCACTGCACTGCACTGGCCTTGCCTTTATGTAGAGCAGCCTAACAGCATGGCACTGAGTCGAACTTAGGCTTGCCTTTTCCCAATTTCCCCCATGCCCCACTAAAATACACTACAAGCTGAGTTTTGTGTAAATGTAGCTAGGAGGTGCACAGCCTGTCAATTCTCTCTTGTTTTATTCCTTGGTTTCCTGCTAGAACTGCCAGATTTGTCATGCAAATAACATCAGGGTTTACTGAATGCAATACAATGCAAAGAAATATTAATATTGTTTCACCCTCTTCTCCAAGCGAAAGTTGCTTTCCTGATTGGTGACCTGTTAAAAGTTGCAGCTGGTTTCAGCTATCAATAGGAAATGATGCCATATCCATTCACTTATCATTTATAGCAGTAGCTATCAGTAATCTAATTAAACTTATGTACTGGCCGTTAATGTCTGTCAGGCAAATGATGTGCAGAAATTTGTGGACAAGTTCTGGCACTTTCGTTGACAAAGTCCCTTATCCGTTTGTCAGCAGTACCATTGGCTTCTCCTAATATAATTACATTGACTTTTATTCAATTAAGTGCCATTCCTAGCTTTTTTTTTTTAAAAAAACTTGCTTTATCAATTGATTCAGGTGTAATGCAATAATAAAGATGAACTCATTGCAGTGCATTAGCCCTGCTGTTCATAACTTCTGAACATGGGTTCATTCATAGCAGTCGATTTCCATTATGCAACCACAGTTCAAAAGAATTGATTCTGTTACATTCATTTCTTAATCTATATCACTCATGTTGGAGAATCCTCTCCAAGATCATGCGAAAATATAATCGGATACCTTGTGTTTGTGTGTGTTAGTGGGGGGCATACTATTATTCATTTGGATTTTTATTTTTTAAAAACATTTTCAGATTAATAGTGAAATCATGGAGTTCGAAGATACATTAGGACTGGGGACGCTTTATTCAAATGTAAAGAAATGTTTAGAGAGTTGTCGTGTTATAGGCCTGGAGCTACTGGGCTGGGCGGGTGCAGCGCAGATATGCTAGTATTATACTCAAATGTTCAGTGATAAGTGCATGATAAATGCATGATAAGTACATTCAACAGGGACAGGGTGCATGTTGAATACTTAAAAGGCTAAGTGCTTTAAGTCTAGCTTCAGCCCTAAGACTGACCATTTCTACCTTACATCTGGATATATGTAAAATCTTCCTGGGAAATGCTACTACTCTTACAGAAGTTCATCAAATGTTGCACCAGAGGGCAGACATCTAAAATTACTTTCTTTAGGCAAAAATCAGACAGCTTAAAAGTGTCAGAATTGCCCTAAAAAATGTCATCAGTCTTACAAAACCTCTTTTGGCTTCTCTGCCTACCCCAATTATCTTTAAATTTTACTTTAGGTAAAAAAAATCTGGTGAAAATCTTACTTAGTTCTTTCCTCTTCAGGCATGCGGAAACACCTGTAGGGAAGTTCTGCTTCTAAATGTCCATAAAATGGGAGATGGATTAATTTGTCAGTTTGGGTCAGTTTGGTTTCATATACACTTTCATGCAATTTTCTCCTAATGCGCACATTTTAACTTTGCAATTTTGTACGATGTGCATATTTTTGCAAGCAATTCCCCCACCCCTAATGTGCTGATCTTTAGGTGTTATGTTCACTGATGTATATGCATTTTTGTGTGTGCACTTTTTCATAATGTGTACATTTCAAATGCATTTTCTGCTTAAAAATGCATTGCAAAATTCAGAGAAACACATTTCCAAGAATCGCTGCATTTTTAAACAAACAAACAAATAAATAAAACCACACTCATTGCAATGTAATACATGATTTAAAAAAAGATAAAGAGTATATAGATGAAACGGCTTACTTCTTACTGTGTACACAATGAAGACAATACTATATTATTCCCCCCAATTATTATTATTCTGTAGCACTTCCAGTTTGGTTTGTGCAATGTTATGAGAAGTGTGAATTTAGCAGGCTCACATTGAAATGTGAACTGAACAAATTTCTCCCCCACTGGTACATTAAATATATTTTAAAGCTTTTCCTTAAATATCAGAGAACATCAAAGAAAGATGGTCAAACATTTTCTGCCTTTTATAAAGCTTCCACTTTGGCCGTTCTTCAGCCATATGACCTACAATTCTTACTGATTTTGACAACTGGTTACATCATATTTATTGTGTGAAATAAGTAAAATTTTTGAGCTTACCCCCCTCCCCCCGCTTTGGAAGTGTGTGTGAGATCCTCCCCCCCAATGATAGCCAATATATACAGTCTATGAAAAAATGTTCCCTGCTGCAGCCCCACTTAATTAACTGTGACAGGCTCCAATGCAGGAGAAATGACTCCATCTAACTCAGGCATAGGCAAACTCGGCCTTCGAGATGTTTTGGGACTACAACTCCCATCCTCCCTAGCTAACAGGACCAGTGGTCAAGGATGATGGGAGTTGTAGTCCCAAAACATCTGGAGGGCCGAGTTTCCCTATGCCTGATCTAACTAGACTATGCAATGCTTAAATTTCATCTAGCTACAATACACCAAGTAAGCTATCCCAGAGCATGTCTGAAAGCACATATGCGAAACCTGTCTGGGTCTGGCTAGGAGACTGCCTGGGAACCATATGTATGTGGCCTTAGATCCCAAAATGAAATAAAAGAAGGATATAAGAAGATTAATAGAACCACAGAATTGCAGAGTTGGAAAGGGATCCAAACATCATGTACTCCCAGGGGTGTCAACTAGTATAAAATACTGGAGGGACCCAGATAATCCCTGCCCCACATAATCGATCACAAGACCTGGCACATGCACACCATTTGAATGGCAATGTCCATCAACTTTGGGTTTTGTTTTTTTGGCTTCCTCAAATATTTTATGGGGGGGGGGCCAAAGGGACCATGGTCCCTAGCAGTTGGCTCCTGTTTCTACTCCTTCCCCCTACAATGCAGGAATCTGCTATACGATGGAAGGAATCTACTAGAGATTGTCAGCATCGTTACAAAACCAGTTCCAATAGTTCCATTGTCTTACATCCTTAGTGTCTGTGAATTCAAAGCCTCTAAGAAGACTGGGGACTATAACATTTTTTGTACTGAGACTAACCTAGCCATTTCATCAAATCTTTTAATAATACAGGTGTTACAGAAAATGCCACAAATTGAGTGAATGTGACATCTACATATGGATACTGACAATTTCAGATAAATTCATAAGTATTCATATATTTCTCCGAAGCTACCCCCTAACCCTAACCCCAACATACGCCAAAGAGTGTTTGTCCGAAGGCCGCTGCTCACATTTAGCTGAGTATCGGTATATCTCTGAGATTTCAGATAGCTACAAAATTTGCCTGAGACTTTCAGCAGTCTTAAGAAGTTTCAGCTGCTTAAGAGGCCTTCTTTTTAAACAATCAAGCAGTATATAATTTTTGCTAACTAAAGACGGACACCCGATTTCAGCTATTCATGGTACATATACACAATGCAAGGGTCGTGTATCAGCAAGGAGGGCCGATAAAGCAGGTTCCCCACTCTGTGAAACATCTACATTCCTATGCTCCATGAAAAGACTTCCTGGCACCTTTGCCCGCCCCCTCCCCAAACCAAACAACCAATAATCATTTGCCTTCCTCCACTCCATTTGGCCGGCAAGGCCTTTCAAAAATCTCTTCCTCCAGAGGCTGTCCTTGGAAGTGTCTGATTCTTCAGCCCACAAGAGTAAACAAGGGAATAAAATACACTCCTAGGTAATTTTCCACTTTTATTAGTAAGAACCTTACTAAAGTACTCTTTTGATGTACTGCATGAAAGAAATTGACAGAGCACTATTATTTTGTATTTGATGTTGATGTATTTAGGGATTTAATTTAACTTTTTCTTATTTTGCCTTCTGTGAGTGTATGTACCCTGGTATCTGAAGATGCATTCAGGTGGGCTGCATAACTGTGACTAGCTATGCAAAAGCCTTCATCTCCAAAAACGATCCTTTCTCTTTTTGGCATACAAACTCCAAGCACTACTGGAAGCAGTCTATGGTTCCGTCTGTATGCATATAAAACTAATGGCATCCCGTTGTTTTTCCCCCAAAAACAAAGTGATGGAGTTTTGTCTTTGCCTTGTTTATGCTTGTATGTTTACTTTGGCCTGAAATTCAAAACAAAGCTTAGCTTGTGGGAAAATGTGTAAGCCAAAGCTATGATCCACTGTGCATTTAAATATTCAATAGTCAGATGTTTTGTAGTGAGGGAGGCCCAAAGGGGAGGAGAATAATTACAGAATAGCCAGAAAATAATTTATGGTTGCCGAATACGATTAGAAGCAATGGTGGCTAACCCTGAGGCCCTCCAAATGTCGTTGGACTGAAACACCAGCCTGGTCAATGGTCACGGCTGAAAGAAGTTGTAAGTCCAACAACATCTGGAGGGCCACAGGTTCCCTATCCTTATTTTAAAGGTAAAGAGTTAATTTAAAGAAATTTAAAACCAAGACCGAGTGCTTATCAGGTAACCCAGTGCTTTGCATTCATTGGCCAACACAATGAAAGGTGGGTGCAGGTTGAATTTATACTGAATAATCTGGTACAATGTTGCCTTTATGCCTCTCCTTAGGTTTGCGCAAATGTAAGGGGGCGAGGGAGCCGCTTTTATTCCCAAAAGCTGAAAATTCAGGCAGGGAATTTCCACAAAGGTGTAAAAGATCCCTCCCTCAGCTACAGTCTTGCATGAAATCTAAATGGAAACATCAGAATGAAAAATCTGTCTCAGTATGCAAATCTACAAGAACAGATAAATCCTGATGTTTCCTTTAAACAGAAGGAAGCCCTCAACTCCTTTGACACGATTGTGAGCAGATATGGCATTCTGATTTTACCTAAAAACTGGAAACCAAAACTTTCTTATTTCTTAATCTTATCTTCCCAGCACCACAGAAACTGCCTTTCACCTTGCCTTTTCTTGCACTGAAAAATTGGGTACCCACAGAGGCCTGAAGAGTATATCTTCATATTTTGCTGTGTGCATGCAGTATCTGATGTGTCCATAACTGGTGATGCTTAATGGTAGTTTTCCCCCCATTGCCAGCATTTCAGAGCAGTGGCTGTAGACAGGGCACTACTTTGCTGGCCAGTGAAATGCAAAACATTCTACTCCAGCAGCACAAGCGACATTTGTTTCTAAAGCTTTTTTTATGAATTGCATAGAATCTGAGAAAATATTAACCTTTCATTGGAAGAAAATCCAAAAGGTAAAATACAGTTCAGCACCTATTAAAAAAAAGAAAAGAAAAGAAGAAGAAGAAGTAAAGAAGTGCTTATTAAATGCGGGAAATAAAGGACAAGCAAATTCTTGCAAATTAGACGCGGAGCCCCAGTCATTACCATCCCTTTCAATATGAAACAAATCATTCACACTGGTCACGAAGACAGCTCCCTCTCCACTCAAATTATTCACTTGAAGATAAGCTCTCACCAAACTCTTTAGGGGTTTAACTAATTTACTGCACAGATACGGCACGTCTGTTGTAATAACAGGTAGGATGTATTGGGGTCGACCATTTATCAGAATTAGACTTCTTTTCTCAATTCGCAGTGAATGATGCTGCCTCCACCGTTCCTCATTCTCAGAGCTTGCCATCCCCTTATGGCCCCTAATGTGGCAGGCAAACAAAATTGACAGTCTCATCTTGTCAACAAGGGGCGATTCTCCCGAGAAGCCACTTAACTTTGCAGAGGAAGCAATGTATTAATGTGCCTGTCCCAGGAATGTTAATCATCTTCAAGCTCCCTCTGACTTTGACATGAACAAAATCACCAAATTTGTTTACTAAATGAATCGTAATATGCTAATAAGAGAGCATGACATATATGGTAAAGCCAAACAGATGGTTTGTTTACCCCACTTTGCAACTTTATAAATGCTGTAACTCGGAAGATGTTAGCAAGAATTATTGGGCTGCTGGCAGGGGCGGCCAAGACTTTTGCATACAAAATGCAGAGCCAGAGTAAAAGGAAAAGCAATTTGTTATCACCAAGGAATGCACGCTTCTGCTGATAGTGATATTATGTTGTTTGGGCAGGTCATGCAAGGGGTTTTAGCGTGGAGTTTTCTGCCTGCCATGTCATCTGCTAGTGCAGTTCTGTCATAGAAGCAAGACCTGAGAGCGCTGCACTCCAGAACAGCCTGGTAATTCAGTACATACCTGTTGAGGTGTTAAATGAGATGGCTCTTACGGTGTGAACAGAATTACATTTTTCCAACAGCTGCATGTGCTCACAAGCATCAAGGTCAAGGCACGTTCTAAATATATTACTATTGTTGTTCATTAAAAGATCAAAAGGCATTACAAACAAGAAGCACAACCACTGGCGTTGGTTGCCAGAGTTATTCAGGAGCGCTTGTAAGTTTCATTGTGACACGTCAACCTCACACTTTACCAGCTGCATGGATGCAAACTGGTCTAGAAAATTTAAACAAAAAGATCAACCAAAATTATCAACATTTATCCACCATTTTTTCTCAGATATAAAAGACAGCAGTGATTTAGGCAGGCCAGCTTCACAGACCTCATTGCTTGGTATGATCAGGCCCCTGCCATTATCTAGGTTTTTCATCTACACACAAAAGCTTCATACATACCTGTGGAACATAACTCCAGTGGCTTTTTTATAGGCTATCCACAAAAAGCAAAATTCCTTCTCAATGAATAACAACTTCCTGAGATTTATTTCTCGGAACGTATTTTGAAGTGAAAGTGATTTTTTTAAAAATGAAATATTTAATCCAAACTTCCTCCTCCCCTTTCTTATCAGAACATCCAAGCAGGCATTTGTCACACTGTTTGGGAATCTCTGAACTGAGTCCGGTGCCACCTTGTTCACCGGTTGGCGAACGAATAATAAATAAATGGCCAAAATCCCAGTCTTTGATATTTTTAAGTTGACTTGTCTGCCTATTGCAGTGGTATAACATTTATTATTTCGCTTAATTTATATACTGCTCAATTGCAAAACGAAAAGCAAAACCCTAAAAATGGTTTTGTGGTGCTGTATTGGAATGCCACCCACAATGTACTTGTGTTCCAACACATCACTTAGGCAAGTTCTGCAATCCCTCTTCCCCCATTCCAAAGGAGCAGGCTAGGGAAATATATAGGCTGTGATATATTTTGTGCCTTTTTTGGGTGTGAACAGCTCTGCTAGGAGCTCTGCTAAAGGGTCATATAGAAGATAAAAATTATTATTTTATATTAGAAATAATAACGATGACCTCAGAAAAAAATAGATGGAGTGATGTCCCTGTGATGCTATGTGGCTATTTTGGTTCACTGTGGTGCAAATCCCTTTGAGTGATTACAATGTTCATGTAAGGCAACTAAAACATATAAAGTCTCCGGCATAACCTTGCTCCTAGCAGGCTTGGAGAATTTGCAGCACACTTTGGAATGCACTTTGAATTAAACGCTGGATATATGCAGAACTTTGAAAGGAAATGGTTGAAAAGGAGACTGCTCACACATGCGTGCCCATCAGTTGATTATTCTCCCTTTTATGACTCACGGTGAAATGCGTGAACTTCCTCTGCCGAAAAAGCACTTCTGTTGCAAGATGATATGACAAGGGGAACTGTGCTGCTTGATCGGGTGAACAGCACAGTTCAGCTTTCCATATCATATGATTGTAACGTACACTTATGTGCTAAACTTCAGCCCATGAATGTAAGCTTATTACTATATGCTACAGTCAAGGTGTGATGAACATGCATGCCTATCTGAGATAATGGCCTCCTGTTACAAACCAAAATGAGTATAATGGTAACAAGTTTTACAATATAATCCCCCTGAGTTTGGGGTGAAATTAAAGCTTGGAGAAATACTCCTAAAACTGACGTCATTTTCAGTTGGATAAGCTGGCATTGTACTATGGGCTACTTGTTAATTTAGGATAAGGACCATGGATAACACGTGGACTGCATTTGAAATGATGGAAGTCATATGGAATGTGGAAGTTGAGGGGAAGTATGTGGAACAGGTCTTGGTGTTCCAATTTCTGGGAATGGAGTTGAGAGATGACCTAACCTGGTGAGAAAACAGTAAAGACCTGATGAAGAGAGCACAGCAGAGGTTATATTTTCTGAGACTCCTCCGAAAAAATAATCTTTCAAAGGACCTGTTGATGGCATTTTACCATTGTACTATTGAGAGTGTATTAACTTATGGTCTGTGTATGTGGTTTGGGAGCTGCACGGTCAGGGGAAAAACAATGCTGTCCAGGGTTGTAAAGACTGCGGAGAGAACAATTGGGTGCACTCTTCCCACCTTGGATCAAATCTATGCTTCCAGGTGCCATAAGAAAGCTGCAGAGATAGCGCAGGATAGTGCACACCCCGGAAATGATCTCTTTCAGCTTCTGCCTTCTGGAAGAAGGTACAGGGTTATAAAGACTAGGACTAGCCGCTTGAGAAACAGTTTCTATCCAAATGTGATTTTGGTTTTAAACGCAGGTAGTCTCTATGGGAGTATATTGTATTTAATTATGGGGTATCAGAGTTTTTAGGGGGCTAACCAGGCTGGGATAGCTGGGATAGCAGGCTTGTTGGCTTTTGAATGTCTGATGTAGATTTTGTTGTTCTGTATGGGACAATGACAATAAAGATTATTGTATAATGAAGTCAAGCATTCTTGGATCAGAGTTACTTTGGCTTGGGTTCTAAGATAAACTGACTAAAAGAAGTTTGTGGGGAAATGTTCCCCTGGCAACTTTCCCCCATTGAAGGCACCTACACTCCCCGAAATGGCTATCTGCAGGATGGGGTGTGTGGAAAGGTGGCTCCTGAACAATGCAGAATGTAATGTGGGGAAGAAGGAGGTGAGGAAATTTTCCTTCCATGACCTTCCTTATCTTAGCATCCTACCTCAAATATGGCTGATTTTCCTCCACCTGCTACAGCTCCTCCCTAGTCCAAAGGTGTCTTGGACTACTGTTGGACGTTGACAGTATTTTAAACACACTGTGCTTGTTATAAGTGCCTTCTTGACTTTGTTTCTCTCTTACACACACACAAACACACACACTGTTTCTTATGATATTTTTAGTAGTCGTCTAGCTGTGCTTCAATGGCTGATTACCACCACCAGGGTATCTGCACCAGCTCCAGGTTGAAGTGCTGGGATCCCACGAAATTGTTCTGTACTAACTATTGCTATTGGTTATTAAATTCTGAGAGACATTTTTTTTTAAAGAAAAAAGAAAAGAAAAACCTATCCACCAGAGGCCCAAGCAAAGAGGGAAGTATGAATTCAGCTTGGCTTCCAAGGATTACTTTACAGCAAGAATGGTGAGCAACCGTCCCAGCCTGGCGCTTATATCTCATTTGAAACATCTACTCACTCCTGACCAACAAAGAAAATTTCAATAAAGAAGTTTTACCGGTTTAACAGCAGCAAGCTCCTGGGATTGTCAAAGTGCTAAGGCTTTTCCAAGGAGAGAAGGAATCAGCAGCTGAAATATAATTAACCTTCCATTCTCAATGCAAAACTGCCACACACACAGGAGCTCTGCGGTCTATTAGTGAAGTTATAACGGCCAACAGGCAGAAGGAAAATTGGTCAAAAGTTGGCGGCTGCTGTCATATTTTTAGAATTATGATTAATGACACTAATAATGCAGATGATTACTGATATGTGTATCTCCTGCAGTTTATCATATTGCACTGGCTGCCTACGTCCACAATAAACACGGTGCTATCATTTACCTCTTTATTGAAGGCAATCCTTTCTCTGGTGAAGGAGCTCGCTCTAATTACTTTGTAATGTTTTATGTCTCGAGCATTTTGCAGCTCTGGACCCCAACAACTGCTTCATATCTACCATTGATTAATTACAGAAGGTTTAATCAAAATTTAGAACCTAATGTTGTCATTTATGAGCATCCTGCATTGCCAAGGTACTTAAGGTCTCATTCCAAGTACTGAGAGAGTGCTGGGTTCAAAATAAGTCCCACGAAGGCGCAAGGTGCCAAACACTTTTACCTCAGGTATTTTGAGTTTATTAGTCCTTCCTTGGTTGGCTTCTGTTTTAATTACCTATTGAACCCAACAGGCAAATACTCATTGACATCAGTATGTTTTGGAACAGATGTGGTAAATGGAGGGTTATTTCCCTCCAGTTCCTAAACAACAGACATTTGGGCTCCTGGATTTTTGTTTTTATTTGCCTTTAAATTGCTCTCATTTCTCCCCACTTCTGGGAAACGAGGGGGTGAGGAGAGCAGTTGAGCTGGTCTCTCTTGGGTTTCCGTCAGAGCAAAAAGTTTTTTTTGCAAATGACAGCACAGTTTTGAAGCGGTTAAACAAGTGAGGGGGGGAAAATTGCAGGGACAAATACATAAGTTTTTTTTAATGTGGATTTTTATGGCACTGTCATACAACCATTCACCGTTGAAGTTAAGTGTTTTTTTAATACCATTACTGAACTGCTGAAATGGATGCTAATATAGCTTGGAGTGCTAATGTCAAGTCCTGGTAATAAAAAAGACAGACTGCTGAATGAAATAATTTCAAGTAAAAAAAATAGAACAAAAGTGCTCTCGCTCTCCACTTTTATTGAATTGGGACTGACTGAGCCAATTGCTTTAGAAGTCTGTAAAACACAATTACTAGTGAGCCGAGTGACCCAGCTGTGCCCTCTTTGTGACGGTACAGGCTAAAAAGGCTGTAGAATTAGTGCTGCTTCTATATCTGGCGATCAGGGCTGTCCCCTCTACTAACAACCTGGCTCCTTTTCTCATTGTGTGATCGCTAATGGATCTTTCTCACACATCAAGGGCCCAGTTAACCGATCCAACTAGTTCTTTTCCTTACTTGTATGAAACAAGATCGGTGGCTGTCAGTATATTAAAAGAAATGGATTTAAAGATGACTTGTTCTTTTTAACTGTCTGAATACACAATGCAAATACACGACTTGAAATAGCCAGGTATAAACATTAACTCTCTTCTCCTTTCTGCTTTTAGCTAAGATCTCTCAAGTTTAGACACAGACCGAGAGTTTTCAATAAGAAAGAAAGCAGATAAGAGAAAAGAGCTCAGCTGGAAAGCAGTTAATACAGGAAGTGAGGAACTTCATAAAGTAGAAGGCAACTTTTTATCCTGAATTTACAACTTGTGCTTCAAATCATACAATCTGACGCAAGAGGTTTAAATCTGGGAAGATTGAGAAAATTAATGAACTAACGCAACATTCTACCTAACTAAATCCTAGCCTGCTCACCTTCCTCTGTTTCACTCCTCAGAAACAAATACACATTTGCAATGCAACCTACGGATAGGTTTTTACAGTAAGACTAGTTTGGGCAAACGGAAAGCTTTTTAAAACCTTGCTTTCTTCTTCATATAGGCAGTGATAACACTTCTTATGGGAGAAAGCTACATTTTAAAAAGCTTCCCTAGCTTCAGTCCTCAAACAAAAGACTTGTTCTCGGCCAGGCACAAGTGACTACGTTGTCCCAAAGAGTGGGTGTGCTCCTCCTTCTCTGCTTTTAAAGAGTGGGATGGGACCAGGCATTTGCGCAGTTCTTATTCCGGGCAAGAGGACTGCACTTGCAAAGGACTGCTCCGACCTGGGTGGGGGCTGTGTGCCCTTGGTGGCAAAATCTGTGTCCAAAATCTCTGCCTCTCCCTTAGTTGGCTCTGCCAGCTGCCTGTTCTCAGGTGGCAGATCAGGACCTAGCCAGCTAACTCCCCTTGTCTTATAGAGGAGCCTGGCCACAGTGGCACAAGACCCTCTTCTCCATCACCACCAGAGCTCCCTCCCTCCCCCAAAAAATCTCACAGCCCTCTTCTCTTGACAGATCCAGCTATTCCTGCCCCATTTCAGCTTGTGCCAGAGAGCCCACAAGAAAGCTAAATTATTACACAGTACAATAGGGATTGGTTTGTTTGTTGTTGTTTTAAAAAGATAGGGCATTACCCCAAGTTATTTGTTATTCTGTATGTAACTGAGTTGCTGCTGTTAAGTTACACTTTTGTATTTGTCTCATATTTAATATTTTGGTGTACAGTATGGTTTATTTCTGGTCTGTTGACCATAGCAAACCGTCGGCGATGATTTCATGATCAAAAAGGGCTTTAAAAGACAAACTTAAATGTGAAACGAGTTCCGAATTTACCTCGCTTTTTGTGCTAAGGGAAGTTTTCTTTTAAACATTCATAGCGGAGTATCTATTTACAAATTCTTGTTCCTAGAAAACAGAAAAGAGATTGGTTTCAAATCTTGTGGATAGTGCTCACCACTGAAATGTCAACAAACAGGCTGCTATCTCCATCTCTATGATTCTTCTCTCAGACTGGTTTTGAAGATACTACAGCTCTATCCAATAATCTCTTTCTCTAATAGGGTAATAACTGCTACGGCACACTTCACTAAATGGTAAACTGCCAGGTAAATATTGAGTTTCTAAAAGCTGCCATAGCTGGCCTTAACTGCTAATTTTCTTTTTAAAAGGGAAAAGGGGGGTTGGGACAGATGATGCATTTGCAGAGCTAAAAACCAAGAGGAAAACAGTTCTTGGGAGCTACTTCTGGAAAAGCCACATAATGGCCATATGGTTCAGTCATACAAGAAATTCTCATCTGTAATAATGAGTGTGAAACACATGGATTCTGGTAAAGATTTCCTTCGTGCATGGCTTTGTTTAACAAGTGCTTTTAATCTGTCTCTTATCTCTGCTGACTGTCCTAATCTTTACAGGGTAGCATATATTTAGACTTAGCAAAACCCCTCTTTTTTCACAATTCCCATTTCTTTCTTCTTCTGCACCAGCGTATATGGTCTTCATTATGTCTCAAGAAAGGCACCTGAAGCTCTCTGAGAAAAGCAATTAACGCCATGCTTTAGCTTAACTTTCCTGCAATATCAATTTATTTGACAGGGTTGCATTGTTTTAAAATTGCCTGGTTACAGTTAAATTGCATCTAGTTGTGGATTTAGATACTATTCTAACACTGCAAACACATACAGAACAATCAGCTTTTCTATCAACTTCATTATATCTCTGCATACCTTTGTGAAGACAATTGATTTCAGCCAACTTAAACACGCTGATATTTTCCCCCTTTCAAGGTCTCCAGCTGCCTTTAAAGTGATAGTGCTTTACATTTTATATGACACTTTTAGATGCAGTTAATAGTGCACTTTAAAAAATATATATGAATGTTACCTGAGAACAGTTTGCAAATGAGCAGCCATGTGATCAGGACAGTGTTCAAGGGGGACCAATGGGAAGTATCTAAGGAACTCATGTTCAACCAGAAATGCCTTTATTCAATAGAAACAGGGATTTGCCAAGGTCAGTGGATGAAAAACTTTGTGCTGGATTTATTATTTGCCAGCCCTTGGTACCGTTGGGAGTCTAAAATTACAATGGGATTCATAGCCATTTTCAAACCAAGTGAGTTCTGAAAACGACAGTATAATGGTAGTAGTTGTAGTAATAATGATAGACATTATGGTTGAACCTACTTCTGAATCCCCCCCCCCCCATGAAGATAGCAATGAAGTTAACTGAGGAGGACATTAGTAAATAAAAAGAAAGTTTGGTCTGTATGGTAGATTCTCCAAGACAAGAAACTAGTTCCTAGGCCTGCAGAGCAGTGCCCATTAACCAGTTGAATGGGCTACTAGTTAGGGCACCAACTGAAGTCCAGGTATCTTTTTTAAAAGAAAGAAAAACACAATTTCACTAACTATTTAAAGTGTCTGATGAAATGATTACCCAAAGAGCTATACGCTATGTCTTCATCTACAGAGTTGGAAGCCACAGCCAACTGAAAATAGATTTAAGGCAACTACAAACTACTATAAAGTACCTTCTTTTTTGTAGCCATGGGATTCCCAAATTGCGTACATTTCTTGGAAAAGCAATCTCAAAAAGTTTGCTTTATAAGTTTCCAAACATAGCGGGATGGTTGGGAAAAGGGGGGGAAGGTTGCTGTTGTGTTGAAGAGGTGATAACAGGAGGCAGGTAGCATGTTTTCACATCTTCACCTTTGTTGATAATGTATGCAGTGGCTCATCAGAGGTATTTGATGTTAATTTATTCAAGCACACCTGTACAGGGCTGGAAGTCAGGTAACTAGATGAGCAAGTTGTATATGCTTCCGCTTTCTTGATATAACCACCCAGAGGCCTATCTGCACACAAATTTAGTTCTGGAAACATCAGCAGGTTTTAATAAACCAAATACAGATGTCTTTCTCCATACAAATCAAGGAGTTTACAAGTTTAAATCTGGACTGATTTAACTAGCAACCTAATGGCAGAATCACACTTGGCACCAATAGTTGCCTCATATTTATTTATAAGTCACCCTGAGCAAATATTATTTTGTTTTTAAATTTATTCATGGGGCTCAATCACCTTTCCCACCTTGCAGACAAACACACATGCTTTTGGTTTTGCGAAAATTTTAAAACAAACTTCAACAATTAGCATCCTTCACTCAAAGAAAGGCAAAGCATAAAGTTCCTTTCTTTGCAACTTGGAGCTGTTGGAAGTGCATGTATTTTACATAAATTTAGGAAATAAAAAGTGAAGTAACATGAAGTAACCAGACCCAAAGTAAAAAGAAAGAAAGAAAGATTTTCATTGCCAATTGCTGATAGCAATAGAAAATGGATATTAACTTTAGCAGGTCTTGGGCTGATAAAAAGAAAGAAAGGAGCAACTTTCATTCATTTTAAAGCCTGTCAATACAACTTGTGTCCCACCAAGGCAAATGTAGCCCACAAACCATAAAGTGTGGTCCTTCACCTGAAATCCCCTTGCAACTGCAGTCTCAAGCAGGAAATTGAAAACAGAGCTTCCCTGTGCTCCTTGTACTTTGAAGTGCACAGCTGATGGGCTACAAAGTTGTGTAGCTCTTCTTTAATACTAGGCAGGACTGAGTTCTTATAAGAGGGGAGAAGCCTGACAATTTGATCCAAAGGTTTTTGTCACCTGCCTGTAGAGGGCATGGGGGAAATCACTGATCCCCATGGGTGAAATACACTGTCTTGGCCAAAGAGTATTCTAAATATGGTCATCTTTCTGCATGCAAAAGCCTCAAAAGGCAAAGGATAGGAGGGCTATTACAATTCTATACTTCTTCCCAATCTGTCTGCCTAAAATGACATATCTTTCCCATTTCTACTACTGCCCCACCCCCATGACCCTTCAATAAGCACTCTTCTAATAGGTAAGAAAGATGATCCTTCCAGGGTCCCTCTTTCATTTTTCTTAGGGTTGTTCTATAGTCTTGAGACACTGTCCTTTGCCATTGCTGATTGTCAATAATGTTTCTGCTACCTTTTGACATGAGGGGAAAGGGCAGAAAGGCTAAAACTGAAGGTTGGGAAGAGAAATGCATTTATTTATTTTTTGGAACGGAATAGTCCAGGGAAATGATTTACAGAAGATACAGCTTTGGAAAGATTCCATTTCAAACATCGTCGTCAATGGGTTCCCTTGCCTGCCTGATTCCTGAACTGGCAGGAGAGAGGGTAAAGGATGCTATGAATGATAGGACCCATACCTTGATTGGTGGGAATTTGATTGTGCAGTTCCCAATGAACTAGCTGTTGCTGTGAGAAACAAAAATACTTCAAGTGAAATACTTAATCTCCGTATAACAATGAAGCCTCTTTTGTCATAGGAGAATACTAAATTTTTAAAGAATGCTTCATGGAACCTCCATTCCTTGGTTCTTCCTTGTAGAGTGACAGCTGTTTGAAATGGCATCGTTAAGGACACTTCATAAGCCGGCGAGTTTACATTTAAAAGAATACTCAGTATTATTTCCATGAAGGTGCTCAGTCAAACACCGTCTTAAATATGGTGTTAAAATGTGACATTCTTCATGTGCACATTAGGCTGGATGTTTCACATTTCTGGTACAGCAATTAGTGCTGAAATGGCTATAATTGGGTTCTAAAGTTAACAGCCCATTAAGGTGACTGAAATAAGTTCTCCACTCAGTGTTATTATTCCACTTATTTGGCAGTGGAGTCAATAAGGCACTATACACTGGTTTACATCTTCAAGGTCTTCCTTGCTACCTGAAGGGCTAGGCATTTAATGGGCTTCCTCTGTAAGAGTTCATTTAAGAAACAATCTCCAAGAAGGTCAACTAGAAAACCTTAAATTACAGAAAAGCTCACCGGGCTACGATTTTACCTCAAACGCTCACCGCACTATCTGGAGATAATGACTGGCATAATGTCAATATAAAGAACTAACAATGAAAAGCAGGCCCTACTTTCAAATGCATTTATACACTGGCATGTGAGTTCTTCCAGAAATGTAGGAACTTGTAAGCAGCTCTAAGACCGCTGACTAATTCTTTCACACTCATGTTTCAGTCATAGTTTATCTGCACCATATACTGAAATACTGAGTAACTAGCTCTTTTGTGAAACCTGCTAGAATTTTATAAAATTATTATTATTTATGCAGGTTGCGTTGGCAAATTGTGCAGACAACCGAAATGTGGACTGTTGTTCAAAGTTTATAATTCCTAGGGTGAAAGACAGCGCTTCAGCCAAAACCATCTTGCAGACTTTCCAATGCACACTACATGAAGACCTTGAAATTCTGAAGTTCACAGACTAATTTCTGGAACTCCAGTGTACCTGTTTATAAGGGAAATAATTAAGGAAACAAACTTCCTTTGCACTTTGTTCCATGGTTGAGTAGGAAAAAACTGCTACACTGTATGCTAGAATAATACAGAAGTATACATTATATTTAGGGATTCAACATATTCCGGATTTGTTGTTTTGAGTTGTTATTTACAAACTAGCTAGAAGAATGCTGCTAGAGAATATTGGGGGGGGTTTTTTAGCTTTAAATCTTTGGATCATAACTTTTCACAAATACATTATAGGCAGCATATGAACTTCATTATCAGATTCTGTTTTGTCCATCCAACACTGCTGCCAATTAAATATATTATCCAAAGACATTTTCTATGATACACGAGGTTCTCCTTTTTTATGTTTCAAAGAACACAATAATATTATAGACTTTGTTATTCCCCTCCCCCCGACTTAAGGGGGGGGGGGAGACATACGTTTTCTATTTGCACACCATTTGACTCCAAGTCCATGAGGCAAAGCAGATTGGCCACACAAACCTTCTCAAAACCACAGAGCCAAACTGATCTTAGAAAGCTGGTTATCATTGTTCATACAATGACACTTGCAACACAAAGAAGCCAAGCTGCTGCCAAAATTCCACCGGAGTTTACTCTTAAGTAAGCATAGATCATGATCCAAAGAGCTTCTTCAGGTCACACAATGAGCTCGAACTAGCTCAGTGGAATTCTTAACTTGTTTTCCTTTGAACATCCCCTGCCCATGGGGATTTTCTGTTGGAGAAAAACAACTGTAAAGTTTCTTTGGGCTAATGGAATGAGTTTCACTATTCTTTGGATCCTGGCCAAGCTTAGCATTGTGCTTAAAATTAAGGCGCATTTAACACATTAAATAGAGAGATAAAACTAGTTTTGCACAGCTGCCCAGTTCAGCAAATTATCTAAACAAAAGTTCAGGTGATTAGAAATGAAATGGACTGAGCATCGGAGTCACGTTCTTCCTCTTCCTCCTCCTTCACCCATTAGGAAAATGTGGGTTATTCTAATCAAAATCACTTAAGCCAGGATCAAACCATATTGAAGTTTGTTACTTAGAACACGCTACAGTTCCCCAAGTTAGCATGTGACAAAACATAACGTCTGAAAAGGTCCTAAATATATCTGTTTAACTAGGTTGTGGTGAATCAGAATTGAAGTGAATTCAGTCCTCCATTTTGATTTGTTTGCTCAGTTCTGTCCGCTCAGCTCTGACAGCTAAGAACAGACAATGGGAGGCCCACTGGGGCTCAGCTTAACGGGGCAAGTTATAGGATGAACTGACTAGGAGCTACTGGGATTTAATACATTGCCTTTCCTTCTTGAGAATTTTAGTATGTGGGAGGTAAGTGATTCAGCCTAAATGGTGGCATTTAAATGATGTATCTGTCTTCAAATCGTGGTCCCAATTTTGTCTATCGATTTCCTTATTATTATTTTTTAAGGAAACCCTATGCAGGTATATGTGTGCGTTTAAATCCATAAATATGGAATAAATATGTTAACCTGCCACTGACCCACTTTAGCAAATTCCATCTACATTACACTTTTCTTTTTGGAATAATAAAAAGGGGACTCTGTTTCTTAAAAAACAGCTACAACATTTAGGGCCAGCTGCTTCCGTTTAAACTGAACTCTTTCAGAACCGACGTAGCATAACTGCAGTGTGATATCATCCTAGTGCCCAGCTGAAATGAAAGGCTGTTATTAAGGTGAAAAATATGCCTGAGTTTCCCTTTATCTGGGCGCATAGTGCTCACCTGACGGAATGGGGATATGCATACATGCAGAGAACAAAACTCAGGCACATGTGCAAAGGAACATCCCCCCAAAACTGCTGCTCTGCTTCCTGTACACATTTCGACGGGGCCTTGTTCAGGTCTCCAAGGCTGCACTCCATCAATATAATCATGCACGTTGAGCATTAATACTATATCTGATGCTTTCCCACGTGAAATGCTGCACAGTTTCACCAAATGACCACTATCTATTTTAGCATACATTTGATAGGAGCTTCCCCACTGCCTGCTGCATATAATTTTCGATAATTCTAAGTAGGAACTTTTCTTTAACTTCACTTCACTTGGAAGCTGAAGAAAGAAGACAATGAATGTAACAGAAGTGGCAGCCTCTGCGGAAAGGTTTTATATCTCCTGCTTTTAAACTTAGACAACACTGTAGGTCGTATGTATAGAAATAACTTATATGGGATACTTAAAATATCAGGTAATCATTCCTTTGGAGAAGAAGTGGGAGATCTATACACATAACAGTGTGTATAGATACATAGAGATTTAATGCAAGTCCCACTATCTAGTGTGCAAGCACACCAAAAACATTTGTGTGTACTAATAAAATCTATTTCCAAAGGTATCTCCACAGCATTATTATCATTACATAAGTTGCTGACATAATATTTGTATTCTTATTCCAGGTAAAAAATGGGAATGAAGATAATGTTGAGGCTCACCCACTCTTTTGTGCTAGACACAGGTCTGGGCTTTCCAGGTGAGTCTGAGCGTTGTTGTTGGGGAAACCTGCATTTTTCTGCTGAATTGGAGCATATGGCAATTGCCATTGGCTCAGATTCAGTGGTAAAATGCAGGGGGGTTTTTTCTGGGGAAAGTGCTGGGACAAAACCCCCCACCTGGACCTCGAAAGTCCAGACCTTTGTCTAGTATGTGTGGAGCAAAGTGTAGATGAACCCTCACTCTGCACAGAGGTCATTGGTATATGTGTACTGTGTGCATATTCTACATAAAATATGTGCTTGGTTTGCTTGTATAATTTAAAACCAAAGAAACCCCAGTTAATAAATGAGGTATTTACTGACCTGTCTCTGCTTCGCCTTGAAGGGAAGGCAGCATTGCAACCAGCCACTGTGCAGACATGCATCTCTTTTAGATGGACATTCCTATAGTGGAGCTTCACGCTGTAGGAGCTCTTGAAACTCTTCTTGCACACGTAGCAGATCTTGGGATCTGGGCTTGAGCACAAATCGCCCTCTGGGGAGAACTTCTGGGGACTGTTATAGTTGAAAGTGGAAGTGAAGCTTTCGTGAAGGGCAGCCATACTGGCACTGCCCCCGTTGTAAAGTCCATATTGGCTCATGTAGAACATCTCATAGGTAGGGTCGGTAAATTCTTCCTTCACCTTAACTTCATCTTGGTGGGAAATGCCGTGGTGGTTTTCATCTGGCCTGTCGTGGTTCATCATGGATGTGTGGTTTCTTTCATGCATCATGGGTTCGTCGCCTTCCATGGATTCCTCGCACAGTTTTGGTTCCGAGGATTCTGACTCGTTTTCATAGTCTCTCTCGTGCTCTTGATCTTCCGACGTCATGCTATCTGCCCTTCTCAGCTCCGTCCTCGAAATGCACCTGTTCCTCCCGTTTTTTGAGAAGTCTTTCACAGACAACCCAGGGCTCATTTCTTCCTGAGAATGACAGTGATTGTCATGACCACCGTCGTTAGTCACACTCCGGTTATCGTTGACATCCTCATCTTCGTCATCGAACTCGTCGGCGGTGTCAATAACTTCCTTCTCTATTTTTACAGGCATGCTGGACTTTCTTGGCTTCTTCTTCGGGGCAAGGTCAGTATTTGCCTCTTGCGTGGGCATCATCAACGCAGGGGCTGTTGATTCCGAAGGTGGCAGAGGGAGCTGCTCTACAGTGCCAGCTGCTGGCATTAAAGGGCTAGTCGGCAATGAGGTTGGAGGGCTCACCATCTCGCCTGGCGTAAGTAAACTTCTGTAAAAAGGAGGAACAGGCTGCACAGTCTTTAAAGCTGGGAACACAAGTTGGCTAGGCAAAGGGTTTTGTAGCACAGGATCTAGCGGGGGAGTGGTAAAACCCATTGGAGGCCTGCCAGGGCTTGTTAACGTTAAGCTGGACTTTGTACTTGCTATGACAGGGGTAGCGGCGCCTGATGTAGCGCGGATGAGATCCTTGTCTCGATTGTTCCTTAGCATGGGCATATGAAGTCGGGGGTTGGGGTTAGCACTGTGACGGTTGCGACTTCTGAGCGAGCTGAAGACCATGTTGCAGCCTTCAATCGTACACCTGTGCTTGATCTTCAGATGGACAGCGTTGTAGTGGATTTTGAGGGTGCCCTTGTCATAAAAGGTTTTGCCGCATGCGTTGCAGAAGACTCTCCCTTTCCGCGACGCTGACCCCATCCTCCTCATCCTATGAATTCTGAAAGAGCTTTTCGTATGTTCCGGCTTGGACAAATCGTTGATAGGGGTGGACGTCTGTACGGGGGACACAGAGGCTGGCTCAGATTTGGGCTCTACATTTGTGATGCTGGTCAAGGCGTTCCTGCTGGATGCCTGCTCATTCTTGAAAGGTGCTGGGGAGACTTCGGACTCGCTGCTCTCGTTGTATTCGTTCTGGGTCGATAGGCTCGGCTCGCGCAGTCTCAGGGTGGGCTGTTCCAGCAGGAGGCCGTTCGGTGGCAAACCCAGCAGAGGGGCAGAGACTGGATTTATGTACTGAAATGGAAGCAGGAATGCGAGGCTGTTGGGGATGTTTTCAAAATGATGGATGCTCGAAGGGTTGCTGTTCTCCAGGTGAGCAAGGAGACTCGGGCTCCTGGTTCGATTATTGCTTTCAATAAAAGTCCTTATGTCTGAGTCTGCCTTTGAAGATGGAACAGCCACTGCCTGCCCTTCTTTTTCTTGAATTGCCATCAGCTCCACGATGGATTTGGTTTCCCCGAACCTCAGAAACTGCTGAAGGGTAATAATCTCTTCTTCCCTGGACATGATGGCCCAGCGGTCCAGCACTTTGCCTGCAGCATCCTAGAGGCCATATCAAAGAAACAACAAAGACAAACACAAAAGAAGAAAACCTTATTGATTCTGCATAATTATTGACTTCGATTGAAAGCGCTGCGCTGGCTGCTCATCAAACACTAAGCTCAGAAAAACTACATGCAAACACTGTGTTCATAGGAGTCGGTCCACAAAGCAAACTTTGCTACCATGCAAATGCGCTAATTAGAGTCATAGTTAAAGAAACAGAGTGGTTTAATAATGTCAAAGCAAACAAAAATGTAGACTACTGGGGCTTTGTGATCTAAAATACCTTCAATAGGGCCTGTTTAGCAGCAAAGATTTTTGTGCTGTGCAACTGTTTAACATTCATTAGAATGGGAGATGAACTCTTGCTGAGAGCTAGACTGCACTTTATTCCTTATTAAATAGTGCCACTATAGGAAATATTTAAGTAAATAAATTTAATAGAATGTGCTTTTTGGAAAATATGCAACTAAATGAAACTGAGAGTGTATTAAAAAAATGCATTGTTAGGAATTCAAACTGTCTGAGGCAGAAATTTTAAAAGGTAGTACAGTATAAAATATTAAGTTTTATTTTACTTTTTTTCCTAGAGTAATATTTAAAACTGAATTTTACACCAGCTCACATCAAAAGCCTTGGCAAATCCCACCCTTTTGACTCATGGAGCTGGTGTGTTACAGGCCATTGGCTATAATCTGAGTTGGGTTAGAGCCAAAATATGATGGCTTTCTGCCATTTAAAAAATAAAACAAAGGACAGTTGCAAATATTTCTTAAACATTTGATAGTTGCAGCTAACATAAATGTGTAAAAATGTTGTCTCTTAACACAGCCTTCTGACAGCAAGAGAAAAGTCCAAGGAGAATACACATCAGTAATCACCAGACTATCTGTTGTTAAATATACATTAAAAAGCATTTCACACTTTCATTTTTGCTAGTAAGTATGAGATTTGCCTCAAGGTAGGACTTAAAAATTCCGCACTGTAATGTCAGGCTCTCCACTGCAGCATCTATGGATTAAAAAGCACTAGAATGTTTAGATAATAAATACATCATTTCACCGGCAACTTTCTTAGTTAGGTTATTGCCAGCCATGTTGCCACCTTCATAATTCACCAGCAAACCTTTTCCTGAGCACCAAGCCAGGAATGTTTTAGTGACTCCTGCTGAGATGCTTCCCTAAGTAGGGCTTAAACACAAACACAGAAAGATCCACGACTATTGCTCTCTAGAAAACAAACAAACCAAAGTATCAGTAAAAGCAGAATGATGACAAAGACTATGTCCCCCCCCCTAAGTTAAAAAGCACAGCACGCCTTTACAAAGCACATAATTAACTTATGGGACTCGCAAGCTATGGGAACAAGCCACTGTATACCCTCTTGTCTACTTCTAAAGTTTCCAGGGGAAATAGGCTGCCCATGCCATGTGTAGAGAGAGAGATAGTGCCAGACTGTTTTTAATTATTAAATTTGTATCCTGCCCTTTATCTGAAGACCACAGGGTGGTTCACAATAGCATATAAATGAGCTATTTCTTTTTTGTAGCATGTATGAATTGGAAGGGTGGTTAGACACATATGGGCCCAGTTTGCACGACACAGGAAGCCAAACCTTTGCTCAGGGAGAGATTGCACAAGTGTGTAGCTCCTAGAGAGGAAATCACAGCTGTTGCATTCCTCCCCAGTGCTTCCCTCTGCTAGATGGACTGTTGTTCTGAGCCATCAAGGCTCTTCTGCACTAGTTACATTCAGTATAAAAGTAAAACCTTACTCGCTTCATGGCACGAAGGTATTCAAAAACCCTGCCTGGCCATGGCCTGCTTCTGGGTTGCAACACTATGAAGATTCACCGAGATACAAGTCCCGCTGAAATGTGCAACAGCATTCTGATGCAAGGAGCTTGTTTATTTCAGGGTTGATTCTGAACAAATGTCTCCCCAACCTTCCCTGAAGGAATACATGTGAAGAGTATTAGGATGGAATGCAAAATCCATGTTTGCATTCCTAGGTAACATTTTTCATGTGTACTGCCCCAGAGATATTCCCCAGTGGAGGAGAAACGTTCTGTTGCAATCAGGTGTTCAGGCCAGTGTGAAATGCTAGAAAGCCAATTAAGATGGACACTGGCACATTATGAACATGTGCAAGGGTGTGCATGAGCTGTATGTGCATGGCTGGCTCTGAAGCATGGCAAGGTGAAGCAGGGGGTGGGATCTTAAAACTGGCAGGTGGCACACAGAAGATGGACGAAGCCTTCAGACAAAGGGATCGCATGATCTTAACCTTCCATTTATTGTTAACTAGCACTGGGTATGGTGCTGGAGGAGACTCTTGAGAGTCCCATGGACTGCAAGAAGATCAAACCTATCCATTCTTCAGGAAATCAGCTCTGAGTGCTCACTGGAAGGACAGATCGTGAAGCTGAGGCTCCAATACTTTGGCCACCTCCTGAGAAGAGAAGACTCCCTGGAAAAGACCCTGATGTTGGGAAAGATGGAGGGCACAAGGAGAAGGGGACAACAGAAGACGAGACAGTGTTCTCAAGGCTACCAGCATGAGTTTGACCAAACTGCGGGAGGCAGTGGAAGACAGGAGTGCCTGGTGTGCTCTGGTCCATGGGGTCACGAAGAGTTGGACACGACTAAACGACTAAACAACTAAACGACAACAGCACTGTGTAACTCAAGGGCAGTACTGGAGTAGAGAACAGGAAAGCTACAGCTGGGTTATTCCACTGAAAGCTGGAAGGTGGTGTTTTTCCAAAATAGTCTGGCAGGCTGCTGGACTCCCACAAGTCACCTGGCTGAGAGTTCTTGAGTGTGTTCTGTATTGGTGTGTGCCCTACCCTGTGGTACCTGTTGGTGGTTAAGGAGAGGTCTCTTGTCCAGAAGACCTCTGTAGGTGGGGCTTTTTCCCCCTCAGCTGGAACTCACCAGAACTCAGTTCCTGCACATCTCAGGTGGGAGCCATTATAAGTGAACAAGAGAAGCAACCATGGTGAGTTCTGGCACCTCTTTTTTTCTAGAAAAATAGCACAGCCTTTATGTACCTGCAAATGTCCATTAACATAAATGGCATCTCACTGTCTGGCCACACACACAAACACACACAGTGGAACAGGAAGCAGAGTCACGTCTGCTGGCACAACACCACAGAGTATGGCCAAAATCAATCCCGAATCTGTTCTTAGAGAACAACTGCAAATATATCCAATCTAATTTATCAATCCACTCTGGTGTAGCATGGCAAGACAGATACCAAAACTCTCCTTAGCTCATGACTGCAGGCTATTTCCACATAGCCTTGTAAAGGAAGCATTTTTTTCACAAGAGCGGCTGAGAATGAATGACCTCATATGGGCTGAAAGCGTTCGTAAGTCTCTTTCCTTTCCTAAATGAATTGACCAGTCATCCCGGGGTAGCCTTTGAAATATGCCATGGATGTACAGCTTGATCTTATGTATACTTACTAGTAAGCCTCATTGTGTTCAGTTGGCTTCCTAGCCAGGTTAAGTGTTCATAGAATTACAGCCTATGTTACTGCCATGCTGAATGCTATGTCTGAACCCTAGCTCTGTTTATATAGCATGCATGTTCAGAGCACCATTTATGTTTAGAGTTATTCAGAGTTTACTCTACTTCTTCCATGTCTACACCCTTCCCATTTACCATAACACGCTAAAGTCTGCACCTGTTTCAAATGAATCATAGCAACATGAAAGCTAACAATTCTGCAAGTGAAACTTCAGATGTGTGTGTGGTTTGTTTTTGTTTTTTTTTTAAAAGATGTCGCCATGCTAATAATAATACTTTGATTATTTATACCTCACCCATCTGACTGGGTTGCCCCAGCCACTCTGGGCAGCTTCCAACACATATAAAAACGTAATAAAACATCTAACATTAAAAATCTACCTATAAAGGGCTGCCTCAAGATGTCTTCTAAAAGTTGTGTAGTTATTTATCGCCTTGACATCTGATGGGAGGGCGTTCCACAGACTGAGAAGGTCCTCTGCCTGGTTCCCTGTAACCTCACTTCTTGCAATGAGGGAACCACCAGAAGGCCCTCGGAGGAGGACCTCAGTGTCTGAACTGAACAATGGGGGTGGAGACTCTCCTTCAGGTATACAGGGCCGAGGCTGTTTAGGGCTGTATGCTCATGCTATATGTTCATCAACATAAATTATGAACTGATCAACATTTCCACGGATGGGAACCAAAGGCGATTTTTATTTTGAAATCTTCAAACGAAGCAGTGGCTTTTATCGCAGCTGATCACTGAATCCATCTTGTTTGCTACTATTTCATTTCAGAAAACTGAGTCGGGCTTGAAATATTTCATATAGTAGAGCAAACATGTGCTGTGTTATAATAAAAGCTAAATATTTGCAAAACACTAACTTTTTTTTAAAAAAATGGTAGCATGTCATAATTCAGAACTGGATAATGGGAAATAGGAATATTTCAAGATTTTAAAAAAGTTGTAAGAAACAAAAACAAACATCTACTTGGACTGTGCTTCAAATTCCTTGGTGTAATGTAATACCTGGCTTGCTGTTCACATTGCTTCTGGAATGTATCTTGCTTCTCTTATGATATTCCCTCAATGACAATGAATTTTAGCAACAGTTCCACTTTTCATTACAAATGTTTCTAATCCAAAATCATTTCCACAAACTCCTTAATGAATCAGACAATTATATTGTGACCATGCAGGCAAATCATGGACTATCAAGGTGGAGACTTTCTATAAGACCACCATGCCATACCCCTGCAGCTTAAGGAGATACTTCTGTTTGTCGATCCTTCTAAGACTCATTTCTACATACTAGTTGTTCCCTCTTGATTTCAGAAAAAAAAGGGGGGGGGGACATCTCTAAACCATGTAATACGAACCTCCAACAGCATAAGACTTATAACCCTAAATTATTTTCTCCCTCAGCCCAAACAAACATACATTTCTCTCTCTCTTTCTCTAATGGTATGAACAAATATTTCCAGAACCATGTACACATTTATTACCAGGTCAGGGAAACAGTGCCAGAGTTAATCATCTTGCATTCATCTTCTGATTTTTGCCGAGCTGAAGGTTACGATGATACACACCAAGACGTGTTAGGATACATCTCTCTCCCACCGTGTGGGTCATCTATGAACGAGTGATGGACGCGGAGTGATTATCTCAGGCAATACAAATTGGGTTGGAAAAGATGACCTCTCACACACCAAGATTCAGTGTAATTTTCAGAAGTTTAATTGGGGGAGGGGGGTGCCCTGTGGACAGGAACGAGAAAGTAGGCGATATGATTTCCTGAGGGCTTCTGCTTCATAAATCATTTTTTTGATACGACACGGAAGCTTTTACACCTTGTTTAAGAGACAAGCAACGTTTTCCAGGCAACATTTTCTATTGCGGCTTGTTCTAAAATGATCTTGGATTTGATCCTCCACCCCATTTAATGCAGATTTGAAAATATTCTCTGATCTACAATATCCTTAGCCAACTGCTAATTGTTATATATCTCTCTAATTTGCTTTTTGGCATAGCTAACTAAAGGCAAATATATGCATACATGCATACATCTCAGGCATTCACTGAAAGGTAATCATACAGGAGATGAAATTAATTTTTTAAAAGGTTAAAATGGAAAAAAGATCCTTTAAAAACTGTAATTCTGGGAAGCACTTAGGGAATACTTTTTGTCACTGTTGTGATAGTTTCTGAGAAGTACTTAAACTTATTTCGTTAGCATTTATTTCATTAACAAAGTGACTACTTGGTACGTGGCATGTAATGATGTGAAGATGCATAACAGACATAAGACATTTCTTTTATAGCACAATCCGATCCTTAGGCAGCAATCCTACCCATGCTTACCTGGAGGTAAATCCTAGTGAACTCAGTAGCACTTACATTTGAGTAGACATTCATAAGATTGAACTTTTTGAAATATGGCAACCCTACTTTACTAAAACTGAGAATCCAACAAATTTGTTAAACTTTTCTTTTCCGCCAAAAAACCCTAAACTTCCTACATGGTTGCCATATTGCCTGGGTTTTCCCAGACATTTTTACCGATTTTCAGAAATTTCGCCCGTACAGCAGCCCTAAGTAAAGTATGTCTACTACCACCAGGTTTCCACTCCAGCTATATCCTTTCGAAGATGTTGTCAAACTAAACTTCTACATAATTTCCACCACAAACTACAATTTGATGTCATTATTTTGCTCTGCTTTTCAAGAGTATGTTAAATTGTTGTCCTTCTGGAATTAGGTCTATAGCCCACACCCTTTCAAGGTGACAAACTCTGGTCCAGGCTGACCAGACATAGGGACACGCCAGTTCGCGGATGACTCTGGGGTTGCGGCGCTCATCTTGCTTTATTGGCCGAGGGAGCTGGCGTACAGCTTCCGGGTCATGTGGCCAGTATGACTGAGCCGCTTCTGGCGAACGAGAGCAGCACATTGAAATGCCGTTTACACTGTAATCTCATGATCTTTCAGTAATTGGTGTTAAAACCTCTGGTTTTCATTTTTAAAAAAGGTAAAGGACCACTGACAGTTAAGTCCAGTCGTGAATGACTCTGGGGTTGCAGTGCTCATCTCGCTGTACTGGCCAAGGGAGCTGACAGTTTCCCCAGGTCATGTGGTCAGCATGACTAAGCCACTTCTGGCGAACCAGAGCAGCGCACAGAAACGCCGTTTACCTTCCCGCCGGAACGGTACCTATTTATCTACTTGCACTTTGACGTGCTTTTGAACCACTAGGTTGGCAGGAGCTGGGACCGAGCAATGGGAGCTCACCCCGTCATGGGGATTCGAACCACCGACCTTCTGATCGGCAAGTCCTAGGCTCTGTGGTTTAACCCACAGCACCACCCGCGTCCCTTACATACAGTTCTACATATATACATACATACCTACATAAGCTCTACATACAGTTAGAGCTTAATAATTATTTCACTATTAACATACTTCTTTTTAATTGTATTTCAGTTGAACAATTACTTTGATAACATACATATCTTGTTATGTGCAAATGGCTTTAGATACCTATTAGGTCCATAAATTACCATATAACATATATTCAACACAAAAAAACAGCGACCATTTGTTGTTGACAAAGGACAGCTGGACATATAAAGGGCCCCAATACCTTCAGTAGCTTAGGGCCTCATCAAATCGAAATCCAGCCCTGCTGACATCAACAGAAATCTGTGAGCCGGTTAAACCATCAATGAACTGGCCCATGTGCCTCAGTATTGTCTGTAGGAACTTGCCGTGGGTGTTCGGGGTTTCAGACAAGAATATTTACCAGCCCTATTTGGAAATGCCATGGTTTGAACCTGAGACTTTGTCTGCAAATCTATCGCTGCATGCTAGTGAGCAGCTAAGTTGCATGGTCTGCATCATGGCATGAGTCAGTTTCCTGCCAGATGGCCTATGAAGACCAGACTGCAGGCTGGTATAATTGCTGTCCAAGCATTTCCATGTTTGGAAGAGGTAGCGTTGTTATCCAGCCACTTAAGAGCATTTTCAGTTTGTGTGCCCCACCTCTCCTTGGTTGGCTAATGGTCCTATGTCAAAGCCCACCCACCCCAAAAGAAAACTCTACAGCAAGCACAGTTGTTATCCACTGTATTTCTGCATATTTTTAATTTACTTCGTGACTCATGCCCGAGAGAACACAGGCAAAACTGGGTACCAGTTCAGACATGCAAGGATTTGACAAACATTTGTAATAAATCAATCTTCTAGTGTGGTGGCACCCAAACATTGGGACTCCCAGTCTACTGAGAGTCAGGTACCCTCACTAGACTCTTTTCAGCACCTGCTAAAAACAATTTCATTTAGGCAAGCCTACCCAGAAATGTAGCATGTTGGCATGTATTTTAACATTATTATTTTTAGCTCATCATAGACAATTTTAATTTTTTTTCGTGTTTTAAAGAGTTTTTTTTTTACCTTTTTCATTCACTAATCTTTTTTTTTTAACATTCTATTTGTAAATCACTTTAAATGTTGTTTTTGTTAACAATCAAAAACTCTGTAAATGTTATGAAATAAATAAATAAGATTGCCAGGCAGTAAGAGTCTGAGATGCAGTATTGACCTGAGGGGAATAAACATGGGGGCTACAGAACTGGAAAAAAGGTGATGAGGAACAGATGAGAAAACAGAGTAAAACAAAAAAAGGAGTACCACAACCAGGCTAACACATGATATAGAACTGAAGCAGACCTCTAATGATCACAGACCTCTAAGACTTTGGCTTTAAATCTCTGCACCCCTAGCAGCAGAGAGACTGTCTAACAAAGTACTTAAGCACTGGTCCCATGCTGATTTCAAAAGGCACAATCTACCAGATCCCCAATTAATACCACTACATTCAGGATACGGATTTTCTCTAGAGGTCTCCAGTAATTCTCATTCTGATATGAATCTTCCGTGTTCCATAAGCTCCAGTCTACCTTAAATCTCCATAATAATTACTCTCTTTACAACATTCTGAATGCTTGGCCCTGAAGGACTGCGGTATAATGAGGTGAAGCATTTGCAACAAATTATATGAAAATGCACAAAGTGAAATGAATGTGTCTCTCTTGATTAAATGAAGTTCTGGCGCAGAGAGAAAAGTTGGAAAATACACGACAACAAAGAGAATAAGTTGGGGCAGTGCAATTCTGCATGAATTTTAAGAGGCAAGCTTTACTTTGCTGTGTACATTTCCCCCTTCCAAATGAGGAGCCAGCTAGCAGCATGCTAACCAATTGGGAAATATGGAAATGTGCTCCCTTAATTCCTATTGAAGGACTAGGGCAATTATTTAGAAAATGTCCTAATTGAGATAGTAGTAGGTTTCGATACAAGGAAGTACCTTCACCCAAATTAGAACAGTTCCTAGTATAGCAGTATAATGTGTCCTGCCATTGTTTCTTGGGCTGAATAGAAGATGGAAGAATACAGGAAAACACAAGTAGTTACACAAAGGAGTCACCAAACAGCACACAACTGAACAATAGGCATCATCACCAAACATTATTACATAGAGCAAAATGTGATGGCAATCATCATGGAATCCACAGGCAGAAGATTAGATTTGACAGCTCAGACACCCAATAGGCTTAAAAAAGGGGGGGTGTCTGTCACAATTGCACATACAGCCCCCAAACAGAAGAAATGCTTCATGGTATCAAGCTTCTACTTGATTCCCATGGGGTCATGATCATGCCAACACCACTACCAGCTACCATCCACAACTGTACGCTGCCCATAATATGAGTAGGTCCACAGGCCTGGGCCATGGTCTTGTGTATCTAAAGTCCTTCTGCAGTGGTTTATATTTGAGAATACCAGAACTGTGGCGCCATTGAAAATAACAAGGTCAACCCTGAGGTCTACATGATTCCAATCCAGAAAAAATGTAGTATCTGAACAAGGCTTAATGGTCAATTCAAATGACTCTTTCCCCTGTTGCAGTTACTTTGTAGTGAGGATCCAAATGGATGAACAATGGTTCAACAGGTATGCTGATTTGAGGTCAACTTGACCTGGAAAGTTCTTATAAATCAAGAATAGTCTCAGTATGTACTTCAGGTCATTTATGGAAGCAGGATTCACACAGAACATGCATCCTAAAGTGATGTCAACATTCCCCCCACAAGGTGGAATAAAAATGTGGACACTCAGAAGACTTTTTGTTCTCCTGGGTTAGTAGACAATGGACAGATATGCAGCTCAGCTTTTCTTTTTTAAAAAACCCATCAGCTTTCCTGCTTTCCAAAAATAAAATAGTAGCACATATATGCAGAACTTCTCACTTAGTTGGAGAAGAGAAGGGAAACTCCTGCCAACAGTAGCAAATTAGTTAGCAAGGGTGCGGAACTCCCTGTGCGAATAGGTCTAAAATAATCCTAATTTATACTATTAGGATTTGCTTTCAGAAAACAGTTTTTAGCTCTGTAGCTCAAATAACTTTATAAAACACAAGTTTTAAGATTGAAAAACATATTTTTTGATTTTTAATAACATATTCACTTTGGTATGGACCAGTCTTGATTATGGGCCTGATGAGACTGCATTCTTCTTCTTTTAGCACTAATCTGAATTGCTACTGTATTTTTTAAGTTATGGTACACATTTATGGCTTTAAAACGGTAATTGACCTCCCCTGATTGAATCCTGTCAGGCCAAGGTGGCACCTTCAAAAAACACAACTTTCTAGGAAGACCCATCCTTTTTTACCAATAGTATTCTGAGATTTCCCCCCAAAGCCTATTCAGTGCTCCATTTAGACAACCTCAAGAATCCTTAAATGCACAGTGAATCACAACAATTGGAGCAGTACATCTCCCCTTGCTTTCTATAGATTGCTTCCACTATCTTAAACATAGCAAGAACCAAGGATGGCATCTCCTGCAAATCCTTTACTATCTTTGTGAGACCCTAAGGCATGGCCAAGTAATTGGGAGCAGGAGAGAAGATCAGCAGAAGAGTCTCATGGACACATTCCCAGAAAAAGCTGTCTAGGTTTCCCAAAGCACTGTCTAGGTTACAAACTGTTTCTGATTCATCCTTTCCTCAATTACGAGAATCTGAAATGCTTTCATCAACTCAGATTGATAAACAAGTAATTCACCCTCTATGGAGGACCGAAGATACAGTGATGTAGCTGTTTTAAGGCATTTAGATAACTGCAGATACCAGAGTGAGTATTGACCCCTATCCTGGAGCCAACAGCAAGGACACAGCCCAGCTCAGGAACTTTGCATTTGAGAAGCATTTCAAAAGTTGGGTATATGTGGATATGCAGCCAGCAGGAAACATCATCAGTGGCGATGATACATGGCGATGATGGGGATAACAGAAGGATTAGAACATTGCTATCCTCTCCATGGCTCCAACTAGACTTCCTCATTACTGGCTAGACTTGCTTATTACCGAATATGGGTTCAGTTTCCTGTTCTGCTATGAGCACTGACCTCAGCAGAGGCAAAGGTACACTGGACAGCTCCATGCAGGACTCAGGCTGGAGAGTTCATGACAGCAGTGCTCAGATGTTGCTTCTGCAGCAGTAATCCCCAGCTTGAGCTTAACTGCAGCTCTGTCGAAGTAGGTAGCCCTGCCTTGGCTGAGAGGATCCTCTTCATTAAAAGGGTTCCATCCTGATCTAACAGTTATGGACTCTGATAGACGGTGCAAAATTATGGTTGTATTAGAGCAAAGGAGGGGAATCTTTTGGCCCTCCAACTCCCCATCAAACATGGCCAATGACTAGGGACGATAGGAGTTGTCATTCAGCAACATCTAGAAGGCCAAGGTTTCCCCAACTTGCGCTAGAGATTCTGAACTGGAGTCCTCTGAATAAGAGAAGTGCCTTACAATGTCCTCGGTCCAGAGGGGTACTGGCACCATGCACAGTGTTTGCAGAAGTGCTTCTAGTTGGGTTGCCAAACAGGACCCCCCTCATATGGGGGGGCAGTCCCTATGTTCCTATGCCTGTATGTGTGTGTTGTGCCAAGACATGCAGCTGCTATGCATGAGACCCTAGAGGGGTCTGGCTGGTGTGCATGTCATTGTCAGGGCAGCCCCACTCCCCCCTCAACCTGAAAGGGGTCTGCCTAGAAACTTCTGCTATTTGTATTTGCACATAGGCACTTGCAGGCAGCTTGAACGCAGAGGCTTCAAAGAAAACTGAGGATAATAAATAATTATTTGTCTAGGAGCATCTTCAGAGCCCTTCACATGGCTGATCTGCTTGCTGTAGTGGGGAACACCTTTGAAAGACTTTGTAGGCCCACCCATAGCCAGGGTTTCACTGCCATATCGAAAATTCTCTCCACTGATCCATTCAATGGTACCTTGGTAGTGGAACAGCTTGGCTCCCAAACAAATTGGCTCCTGGATGCCGCAAACCTGGAAGTGAGTGTTCCGGTTTCCGAATGTTTTTTGGAAGCCTAACGTCCGTCGCGGCTACCCCGTTTTCCAATTGAGTTCAGGAAGCTCCTGCAGCCAATCAGGTTTTCGAACCGTTTTGGGAGTCAAACGGACTCCCAGAATGGATTAAATTTGAGAACCAGAGAATTCAGAGATCCAGTTTCTGCCTTTAGCATTCTTTTAATGGCAATGCTGGCAATCACATGCCAACGAGGCTTCCTGCTCTTGAATATTCCTGGGTGTTCATTCACATGCGTGCCAGAAATGAAACATGTTACGTTTGGGATGGACGGATCATGAAGAAGAGCAGCAGAGTGCAAGAATGACACGCATGCACACAAAAACAAAGCAGAGATTGGTGAAATGTTGACATACACGGAAGCACAGGTTGAGTTATATATCTGAACATATTATGGACCTTGAAATGCAAAAGAAAAATGAGGAGGGAAATGTGTTGTGGCGGACAAGGTAATAATAACTGTGCTGCATGACTTAATACCCTCTTGTCCCAGCAGTCCTGACTTTGTAGGCAGCCCACTTCTCCACATTAACAGTAGTCATTTGGAGAGCAGCAAACGTGCCATTAGAAGCACTTTTACAAGTGTATATTCATCCACCAATTAGCTTAATGTGGCCGCTTTCTGCATATTTTCTATCCAGGCCTGCACAAATCTTATTAATATTTCCCCCTAGCGCTTTGACAGATTACCTTGTCATTATGCATCCTGGAGCCTTTTAAACAATATGGGTAAACTACTGTTTGCGAGGTTAATGACAATTATCCCCTAATTACTGCATAAGTCACTCAGTCCACTTTATCTCATAGGCAGGGTTCTGCTCTGTGTATCTGCCATTGTGTCACCGTAAATGAATCTTGTATAGCTATGTTTATCTGTCGTTGCCTTGTAAATTACACTGACAGAAGAATGAACAAATTACTGGGTATCATCACTTAAATACCACTTCTGGGTTTTATTATTATTATTAAAGGGGAAACTGCAAGAGCCATGCCTGGATCCTTATTATTTATCTGTTATTGTTGTTGTTTTTGGAGAAAAAGCTGGGTGAACTAAAATAAAGAAATAAACCCAGCGCCCTGCCCTAGGAACCATTTGTCATGTTTTAATTTCTGTACTGAGAGGCTAATAAGATGGAATTCGGCAGGAGGCTCCAGAAGTGGTGGAGACAAGCAAGAGAGGGATAAAAAGACGCTGCAATAGTAATGCTGTTATTAATTTCTGACAGCTGTGTCGATCACATTTCCTAGGACTGAATGTAGCTCGCCATAGTCCAGGGCCTGAATTTTCAGGTTTCAGTGCCTGAGCTGAGTCCCAGACCATTTGAAGCAAGAAGTTAATGCATTTGTATGGAAACCTTCTGGAAAAGAACCATTCCCCAGCTTCTCCCCTGCTGCAGATACATATGCTTTTTCCTTCCTTTGCAGCTTATTCCTGCTGTTGCCTGCAAAGGGGTTCCTGAGAGACCAGCGCTTAAGGTGATGCCTATAGATCTTGGTTCAGCTGCTGGTGTGTTGATGGCCAGACAAACCTAGATGGCAGACACATCTTCTACTGCCACTTCCCTCAACCCGACTCCCTGCATCAGCCACACCCAACACGGTGAATAGTTAGGTATTATGGGTGTTGTCCTTCAGCAACATCTGAAGAGCAACAGATTGGGGCAGGCTGTGAGACTGCAATCACTCAAGTCTGGTCTGAAGTCAGGCACCAGCATTAGCAGGTACTTGAGGCACCTGGCTACATCGTGGTCCAATGATGGAAGCTAGCCTGGTGACCTACTCAGGATTGTGGGTTCAGATGCCGCAGAGCCCTCTCTGGGCACAGAAAGAGGTGTGCAACCACTGTGTTCTCTTCTACATTTCCCCCCCGTAAAACCTAGTGTCAGTACAGCTGCCAGCCTCTTCAAAATATAGCACTAAGGGGCAATGTTTCTGGTCTAAGGAAGTGTAGGGTTCATGAAGGGTTGAGCTCCTCCCACGAAATCCCACTTCTATTACCATGAAAACTAAGCACTGTATGAGTGGTAGTCCAATACAAGTGGCTTGTTTTTCTTATTGAAAAGGTGGCTAACCTGTGGCCATCCCGATGAATTAATAGTTTTAAAACACCACAAACATTTATAAACATGACCTTGGCATTTGTTATGCCTTCTAAACTAATTTTTTTCCCAGGAAAAATAAGCTCAGCTTATTTTCTGAAGCAAGCTGACATGACCTCGAAGAAGTTGGCCAACTCTAATGAGCAACAGAGATTAATGCACTGCATTTTCTGGCAGGGATTTGTGTCACTGGGATTTCCCAGTAGTTGACACCCTGAAAATACCACACAGTACAGCACTAGAAATGACAAGGTCCAGACTAATATTGCCTCTATGCCAAGGATTAGAGAAAACCTCAATTGTCCAGATCGAAAATTGATTACTGGCAAATTTAAACTCTGTGGAGTGATACAAAATTGTTCCTTGGCGAAAGGGAAACTACTGTCATATTTTAGTGCCACACACCACTACATTAATGCCATCTGCTTAACTGATAAGCTCTAGAAGGCTCTCTGAGGAGGAAGCCATCTAGCAAGAGTTCTGAATGTGAAGTGGCTAATAAGACTGTGCCGAAACCTGCCATTCTTTGTTAAAGAAACGTTTCACGATATAATAGCAGTAGGTGACAGACTGACAATAATAGAGATTATAGCCCCTTCTCTTCCAATAGGACAGGTGTCACTAGGAACGGTCTTATTCACAGCACCTCAGCCAGGATAACAGTTCTGTTTCCTAAGAAGCCTTTAGGATTTCTCCATTTTTCAGTCTACAGAGGCCCATTTAATAGATTATCTGGATTATACATGGCCTATCCAACTGGAAAAAAGCATTAACTATGTCACAAAGAATAGCAAAGAAAAACTCACCCAACTTTATTTTGATGTGTAGATGGTTGGCTAAAAACTATTTTCTTCCCAGAATATGATTTGTCTCCTGCTCTCACTGTTCACCTTCTGTACTGGAAAGATACTAAGGAAGTCCAGCTCTTCTTTTGAATGCATTGAAAAATGCATTTAAACCCCATTTTGGAATATAGATAACATTTACACACACAAGGTAATGGCATGTATGCCTGTAATGCCTAATATTGCATCTGACACTATGATTTACTTACATGCACTTCTGAAACCTATGCTAACATTTGACCACAACATTGGGATAAAACTGAGTGATATTAGGGGGAAGGTTTTGATTGTTAAATGTTGTTATAAATAGCATCACTCTGTTTAAATCTGCTCTACCTTCAGTTAAGAAAAGTGAAAGTTTTTAAAAAGAAACTTTAGATTAGTGTAGGTAATACAACTGCACAGCAGAGATGTTTTTAGCTTATGTTATAGTAACATGTGCTTTATTAGCATTATGACTTTAATAATAATAATAATAATAATAATAATAATAATAATAATAATAATAATGTGGGTAACCTAAGAAGTTTAAAACTGACAATCCAGACTGAAATTCATGCATATATACAATACCTCTCATCATGGCTTCAGGACAGATGGGAAGAATGAGCTGAAGCAGAATAAAGAAGGGAATTAAGAGAGGGGGAAACTGAAAATTATTATTGCCCTTTAAGTAAGTGCTGTCTCAAGGACTGTCATCCCAGCAGAACCATCTGGGGACCTGTCGATGCAAACTCAGCATCTGCCCCTTACTTTTCCATGTGGTTTCTTACTTTCATTAAGACAAAAGACATACAAACCTGCCTTCAAGTCAATAAGCAGTTAAAATGTGCTTTGAAAGTAAAATGCAAAAGTTTATTGTAAAGTTAAATGCAGTAGCATGAAGAACATTAGTAAAAAAAATTAAAAAAAATGCTGCCTTTTAATCCAGCCTTTATTTAGCCTTTGAACTTTCCTGTTTGGAATTTTATTGGTCCTTTGCATAACAGAGACAACTGTTGCCTTAAACAACAGTTACCATCTGAAAAGCGTGCTAAACCTAATGTTAATAAGATAAACATTAACATGTCCCTGAAAGAAGTGGAGTAGCACTCAAAATGTAGCAAGGATTGGTGACTTTGGTTAGGAAGTCCTGCAGCTGACATTAAGCCCAACAAAGCGTGTTCTCCTTCATGGAGAGCACGTGTTGCGGTGGGGGCCGCCAGGACACTCCAAAGTTGGGAGGCGGGCTAATTGATTGTTGGCCACTGATGCGATTGGGGCTTCCCTTGTTGTTGGGAAGAAGTTAATGTTGCCATTTATTGATTGACAGCCAGAAATAGTAAAACTCCTTGCATGAGGCTAGGGCTTCCTCTTTTCGCCCGTGCATCAGATTGCCCCCCCCCCCTATATTTAGGGTTGTTCGCTTTGACCTTGCTATGCCTGTCATGGGGTCGTCTGCTTTGGAGCAGGGGCCTGGTAGGAATTTTGTCCATCTGGCTGATTGGCTGGGGCCATTTGGTTTTTGCCTACTGCGTAGCAAATCGTCACAACTTGTAAGGTTCGCGGTTAGGCATTGGTTTATGGTTTGGTTGGTTGAGGGGCATGGATTGGCTGTGCCTGCCCCTCTAATGCTGCTGCTGCAAGGGATTCCGTTAAAGGAATTGGGAGCTAACTATTGCTTGTCCACTCTGTCAAGAGGGCTCGGGCCATAGCAATGAGCTCCTGGTTGCATTTGGGGTGAGGGCAGGTTCCCTGCTCCGCGTAACCCCCAAGTGTATTCCCCCATTCTGACTTTCGCATCGTGCGGAATGTCAGTCTGTCCCCCATGGTGGGGGCAGATAGTCGCAACCAATGCCTACGCAACCACTCACAATTTTGTATTTTAATAAAGTTGTGGCCAAAATTATGCCAAAAATCTTAAACAAAAATTTCTGTGTGATGTGTGAGTTATTGGGGTGGACCTGGGGACCTCAACACGCAAAGGCTTTGACAATCTATCAACAGGCAGCAAATGGTGGGTTTATCGCTCTTGTACACTTCAGGGCCGTTAAAAGCAAAGTGTGGCTCTGCTCAGGTCTTGCTAGTGGGCTTCCATGGGCCTCCGGTTGTAAACTGGGAGAGTGGGATGCTGGTCCAGATGTGCTACTGGCATGATCTAGCAGGGCGGTTCTTGAGTTCTTATGTATATGCAAGCCTCATTTCACCCGCTTCCTTTTTATGAATAGAGAAAATGGGACTCATTTGCATGGGCCTCAACGATGCCTGTGGAAGTGGTGAACTTCACTGAGTTTTTCCAGAGACGATTTACATCTCCGTGCAAGAATGTTTCTTGGATCTATAGTTGATTCAAAAGCCAAGTGGCACTTTGTGAGGACAAACCCAGCAGGTGGTTAAGGTCAAGGTGAGCAGGAAAGCAATCTTAAATTCAAAATGTGTATACTGTTAATGAGCCTGATCACTTGTGGCATTAGCTATGTGAGATAAGGTAAAAGGTAAAGGTAAAGGTAAAGGTACCCCTGCCCGTACGGGCCAGTCATGCCAGACTCTAGGGTTGTGCGCCCATCTCACTCAAGAGGCCGGGGGCCAGCGCTGTCCGAAGACACTTCCGGGTCACGTGGCCAGCGTGACATCGCTGCTCTGGCGAGCCAGAGCCGCACACGGAAACGCCGTTTACCTTCCCGCTAGTAAGCGGTCCCTATTTATCTACTTGCACCCGGGAGTGCTTTCGAACTGCTAGGTTGGCAGGCGCTGGGACCAAACAACGGGAGCGCACCCCGCCGCGGGGGATTCGAACCGCCGACCTTTCGATCGGCAAGCCCTAGGCGCTGAGGCTTTAACCCACAGCGCCACCCGCGTCCAAGGTAGAGGACCCCTAAACAGTTAAGTCCAGTCAAAGGTGACTATGAGGTTGTGGCGCTCATCTAGCTTTCAGGCCAAGGAAGCCGGCGTTTGTCCACAGACACCTTTTCCGGGTCATGTGGCCAGCATGACTAAACCACTTCTGGCGCAACACACACACACACACACACACACGTATATGTAACACCTTTCCCAAATATTTTTCTTAAGATGTGGGATTGCTCATCTGGTAGTAAACGATCCAGGTTGTCCTGGATACGAATTAAAACCTTTTAGTTCAGAATTTTGTTTCTAGCAGCCGCTAGCCAGGCAGATGAAAGTAAGTGATATATCTATGGGCAACCTCTTAATACAAAGCAAGAAAAAGAAGGGGCAACTTTATATAAAGAAAAAAGAAGCATCAGTTTTGGCCGTGATTATACAAACGGACTTTTGTTCTTTGTGAGCACATTTCTAGAGAAGGAAGCATTGTCTTATCACTCCAGTTCTAAGAAAGAGGCTGGAATCAGTGGAGCTCAATGCTACAGAAAAATTGCAATTAGAATCTATTACATGCATCTTTTACATTCATATTTATCTGATCTATTGCAAATTAAATCAGCGGCAAATGGGTTCTCCTTAGAATCATAGAATCACAGAGTTGGAATAGACCACAAGGGCCATCGAGTCCAACCCCCTGCCAAGCAGGAAACACCATCAGAGCACTCCTGACATATGGTTGTCAAGCCTCTGCTTAAAGACCTCCAAAGAAGGAGACTTCACCACACTCCTTAGATAGATAGGAGGAAAACCAACCGCTTAATAACTGGTGTTATGGGGTAGAACTTGTTGCTTTCTGACCCCCCCCCGGTGCTTTCTGATCTCCCCCCCCCCGTGCTTTATTTTCATTTGTTTCTGGGTAGATCAGTTTTTTTAAAGTACACGAGAATGACTACAGGATTGAAAACGTATGAAAAGCAATGTGTGCACATCTGTGTGCATACGCTTGGTGGAGGGGAGTCATACTCTACTTGTGCAAGACAATAAAAACATTCACAGAAGGTCCTTCCTTGAACAGTCTCACTGTGAAGTTAATGCAATTTATCACTATATTTTATGCAAAAGCAGAAAACCACACTTCACCAATTTGAGGACTGAAAAGTGCCTCTTTAAAATTGTGTGTGGGACTAGTATTCACACATAACAACAGCATTCCAGACCTAACAAACTTCATATGCAATTTAACATAGCAAATCACAATTTAAAACAACGTAGCCTGAGTTTGGGCCTGCAATCCACCACAGGTGGGTATGGCATATACAATTTTTACTTTCAGAATTACTAAATTTGTTGAAACAAGGTCAATCAGTACTTACTGAATATCACAAAATATACTGCCACCTATTATGCCTTGATGCAGCCAAATTAAAAGCAATACTTGCAACTCTTAATTTCATTTTATGCAGTTCAAAAATGTATATATGCCCCACTTTACATGGAGACATGATTTTAAAATAATGTGGGCTGCATCAACTTTGGCAAGGATTTGAGTCTGCGCCCCCTTTATATAACAAATAGTGGGGAAAGTCCTATAAGTTGCCAAGTCATGTTAAATCAGCAACGCTGTCGTTGCTATGGAATCAATGACTAGGTTTGTTTATGGTATGCTTTAAACTTAGTGCATTGTAATTAATTTAGGCTGGGGAAATTAAACAGTCGAGATGACCTGATACCTGGTGGTCTTAATCAACACAGGATGAAGAAGAGGACCACACCTTAGAAAAAAATCCATTAATCAAAACAAATTATAGTATGTGAACACCATCAAAGCAATCCTGCATGCATTGAAATGATCACACAGGAGAGCAAACAAAGCTGCAATGCTGCAGGAGGCAGAAATAGAGTTAGTAGAATTGGCAGTGCATGGAGCAACAAAAACTAAGGATAGCCTAGCAAGAAGATGGTGTTTTTCATATATGATGTGCTGGAGGAACTGGCCCTGGAGAAGGGATTAACTTCCTTCATGAGCGTTAATCACCCCTTGAATAAGACAAGCCAACAGGTGCGTGGTCAGCCAAGCCAGTTGCTACAGTAGCAGCCCAGTGCCATCTATATAAGTAATTAAGGCATGTCAGCTCATTGCTCTCGGCATCAGTCTTGAGTTGGAGTCCGTGTTACGTCTTGAATTTCTGGAGCAACACACACACACACATATATAGATGTATCTGCAAAGCCTACAAGCTGTATGTATATATCAATGTCTGGAACTGTGTTACTGAAGCCTTATCTTCTACAGAAGCAAACTACATTGGACCTTAAGCTGCCTCTGTGTGGTAACTGGAACTGGGGGCAACTTCCGCTACGTATCACAAGCAGTAATAGATTTTGGTACACCTAGATAGGAACAAGAGTGCCTGTCTGAGGCAACAAATTGGATCTACACTAATGACTGCCTCTCCAAAGCTACTCCACAATATGCTTTCCTGTTACACAATGATGCATGCCCATAAATTTGTATTCCGAAAGAAAGAAAGAAAGAAAGAAAGAAAGAAAGAAAGAAAGAAAGAGAAAGAAAGAAAGAAAAGCAGAAGCAACGGAACTAAGGTCCAGTACTGCCCCAGCCATCAGATTTGATCAGAATGCTGATTCATTTAAAAAGAGTGGTTTCCAGGCTGCTATGGGGAGCCAAGTGGGAAGTGAGAGTTGGGATTTCTTACACTATCCACTAATTTTATCTTCTTATGCTATATATGCCTTTTCAGTAGCAGCTTCTCATCTGCAGAGCTTTAGGTTGTTAGTTAAGATCATGGGTAGGCAAACAAAGGCCCAGGGGCCAGATCCGGCCCAATCGCCTTCTAAATCCGACCCATGGCCGGTCCGGGAATAAACGTGCTTTTACATGAGTAGAATGTGTCCATTTATTTAAAATGCATCTCTGGGTTATTTGTGGGGCATAGGAATCCATTCATTTTTTTCATTCAAAATATAGTCCGCCCCCCCCCCAAGGTCTGAGGGACAGTGGACCCGCCCCCTGCTGAAAAAGTTTGATGACCCCTGGTTAAGATGCATCTTCTGGGTCAGGCATTTGGTGAGGAAAGAGACCTGATTGCTGCTGCTATTAGTAATGGCTATTTGGTTCTTTGCTATGTGTGGGTTTTTTTTAAAAAAAGAACTGCATAATTTTATGGATTTTTATCTACTTTTGCTGTTGCAAACCAACCTGTGATTTGTGCAAAGGGCAGTACATAAATCACGTAAGTAAAATAAGATAAAATACACAGTACAGAAATGCTCACAGCTGAGCTAACTGCTGTGATAAGCAAGCTGTTGAATTTGCATGAGTAAATGAGAGAGGCCTCTCTTTCTCATGTGGAACCCCTAAGCGGCTCCCTGTGATCACCTCCACAGCTTCCTTACAAATCCGTGTAAACATGGAATGAAAAGTCGGGTTTACACTTTGCTTGCTTCCCCTTCAGCTAGGGGCCTGAAAGAGTACTGGGCGAATGATCAAAACAAAAGAAAAACACTCCAAGGTTTAGAGAAAGTAGAAGGCAAGCTGGAACTGGAAGAAGATAGATAGATGATAGATAGATGATAGATAGATAGATAGATAGATAGATAGATAGATAGATAGATAGATAGATGATAGAGATAGATAGATGATAGATAGATAGATAGATAGATAGATAGATAGATAGATAGATAATAGATAGATAGATAGATGATAGATAGATGATAGATAGATAGATGATAGATAGATAGATAGATGATAGATAGATAGATAGATGATAGATAGATGATAGATAGATGATAGATAGATGATAGATGATAGATGATAGATAGATAGATAGATAGATAGATAGATAGATAGATAGATGATAGATAGATGATAGATAGATAGATAGATAGATAGATAGATAGATAGATAGATAGATAGATGATAGATAGATGATAGATAGATAGATGATAGATAGATGATAGATGATAGATAGATAGATAGGTAGATAAGATGATAGATAGATGATAGATAGATAGATGATAGATAGATAGATGATAGATAGATAGATAGATAGATAGATAGATAGATAGATAGATAGATAGATAGATGATAGATAGATAGATATGGGAAGCCTACTGAGAGTTAGGAAGGAAACTTATGTGCTTTGCCACCCATTTCCCCCACTCACTTTTTCAGTCATTATCAGTGATGATCACAGATTTGGCAAAATTATCAAGTCCACTCTCCTACTTGCGGTGTGAAAGAGAGCATTAAGAGAGCACCATTCGTTTTAAAGAACTTTGTGTTACCACAAAGCAACAAGGGGAAGGTTTTTATAATCTTATACTTCCATTCCACTTCATGGTTCAGTTGCGGTCATAAAATCACAGAAGCCTAAAGACTGAAACTCCAAAACAGAAGATTAGACTAACCAGCCAATGGAAGACATAACCACTAGCCTAAATGTTATACCCTCCAACATTTCTCAGATGAAAATAGGAACATCCTATTCTATAATAATAATAATGATGATGATGATGATGATGATGATGATGATGTTATTTACACTCCACTAATCTGACTGGGTTGCCCCAGCCACTCTGGACACATATGAAAACACATATTCCAACACATATGAAAACATGAAACATGAAAAAACTTCCCTATACAAGGCTGCCCTCAGGTGTCTTCTAAAGGTTGCATAGTTATCTCCTTGGGTTGGAGGTCACATAACTCCATACCCTATAACATTTCTCTGCTGAAAATAGGGACCTCCTACCATACCCTCCAACATTGCTTCAATGAAAATAGGGACGCCCTAAGGAAAAGCAGGGCATTCTGGGATCAAATGGGAAACCGGGACAGCTTCTGTAAATCCAGGACTTTCCCTGGAAGACACTTGGAGGTGTTAGTACATTAGAAGACTAGAATTACATATTCACAACAGTTTCTTCCGAGGCTTAGCTTCACAGGAAATTCCTTATTCTTTCTTAAGGGGCTGATGTTATCATATAATGGTTTTACTGTAGTAGCTCATTAAGACCACATTACAGTGAGTTCCATGTGGAAACATAAGACCAATGGCCCCTTGTCTCCAAGACTGCAGATCCAAAACTCATGATAACCCTGATGCATCTATTTGCATTTGTATGTGTGTGTTTGTCTATATACATGCTCTTATTTCACTGCTATGAAAATATACTTTTCAAAACCTATGTTAAAGTCCGTGACATAGGGATAAACAGGCTTACGTGTGTCCCCTTAATCTCAAGGTATAACTTCTTGTCAGGAATGCAGATGCTGGTGACATTTCCCCTCACTTGGGACTGAGCGCTCCACTGAGTCAATAAGCCTACAAAAGTGCAACAGCCCTTGATGTCAGATACATGGTTTTACATACCTACCATGTCAGTGGTTCTCAGCCTCCCTGGGAATTTATTCAGATGTAAGCGTATTCAGCCCATAACAATGTCTTCTACCTGCCACAAAGCTGGAAAAACAGTCATCTCTCATGAATCTACACGGTGTGTGATTGCTAGTGTTCAACATGATTTTATGTATAACCTGAGGAAGATTTATTCGGGATTTTTCAGCTCTTATCTTCTGGTTGAAATGACATCGTGAATCACCTTCCCCCTATCCCAAGATTATACCTGACGAACTCTTAAGACCAACATTAGCTGCTAATCAAGAAATCATAGACTACTGCCTGAGCTTGCTTGCTTCCTAATTATGCACTAAAACAATTATTAGGTGTGACCCAGTCCTTGAACATGCCCAGTGGTGTTTCTGATCTTTTTTCTTCAAGCAGGAGACCACCCTATCTGATCATAAACTACGTTTGAAACTTCTCTACACTTCAAAACAAGTTAGCCATGCAGCATTCAGGACCTATTTTTGAGAAATTCAATTCCAAATCTGTCTTGGGTGTGCAGAACCCTTTGTGTAATTCTTTGGCATGCATGCAAAGTATTATATGCACTCTCACCAAGTTTCTGCCGGACTGAGCTTGTGTGCAAAAATCTCAATCCAATGGGTTTTTCAAAAGGAGTTTTTAATAGCTTGCTGCTATTAATAATGTCAAGGCACTTTGTATTTATGAGAGCTTTAAAAAAATAAATATCTGGCTATTTTTATGAAATAGTAAAATTGCTCCAAAGCCCCCTAATAACTTTTTGTGGTCAAACCGAACTGGTTTAATGTTCTTTTACTGCTAAACATTCTGGCTTTATTCATAAAATGTAAATAAAAGAATTAATATTGAGCGCAGCACCCATCCTCAGTACGAGGAGGTAATGTTGAGGTAACAGAACCTATGTGAACTTTTGAGATTGAAAAGTAGCCTTATTTCCACACTCTAGAAATGGTTTTTGGAAATAGCAATTGGAGGGCATGCACGAGTCTTTCAGCAAAGAGTTCACGGTTACAAAACTATGTGATAAAAATCACATTGTGCCAGTGATTCCTTTGCAAAGATGATACTCAGGTGTGTGCTATATGTAGGATCATGGCCCAAGGGGAATGTATGGAGTTGCTGACCTATGTGCTTGCTCCAAGGCCTACACACCCGAAGAGCCCCACCTCCTTAATGTAAATTTCATTGCACATGGCTAAACAAGCCTGCTTGATTCCCAGGAACATATCTAACTAATGAGAATGCCTGGAAACTGTGTACCAGGTGTGGCTTGCCTCCAGCAGTATGCCACCCTGATTATAGCTATTTTGAGTGCAGAGTTTCAAACCTCATGTCCTAGCAATATATAGCTCAAAAGGTAGCAGATAGATAGATAGATGATAGATGATAGATAGATAGATAGATAGATAGATAGATAGATAGATAGATAGATGATAGATAGATGATAGATAGATAGATAGATATAGATGATAGATAGATAGATAGCAAGCATACACTTAGAAAAGGCCAGTGGAAAGACACCAAACTGTGTATCAAATGGACTCAGTCACTTGCATATTTTATGGATACATTTGTAAGAATGCTCATGCAATTCTAAGAGAGCCTTTAATGTCTACAGTGTTGGACATCCAAATATTTTGCAGAGTTACAGCTGATAGTTAATGGTACAAAAGATTTAGGGCACATCTAAAGATGTTTTTTAAATAATAATAATAATAATAATAATAATACAGAACCAGATGTTGCAGCAGTGTACTCACTCCTGGTAGAAAACATGCACAAGGGATGAAAAACAGTTTCTCTCTGTGTGTATGTGTGTGTGCACTGTACTTGTGCCACAAGATTAAAAAAATGCCTACAGAGTCTTTCTAAGCAATGTTACACAGAACCAGATGCTGTAGCCGCTCTGTCCCTTCCGAATGCATGCCCAGGGTATTTCAACCAGCACTAGTCCCATTTAAGTCAACATAGCTGACATTAAGTGTCGGATGATAGTATGAACTAGCTGTACAGCTGGCTTCCGCAAAGCAGTCCATGAGGTAGGATTCCTAGCATGGAATCAAAGGAACTGAGCAGGCGCCATTTTGGAGGCTCTTCCTTGGTCGTTAGCCATGTTGTTGTTTAATATTTACATTGTGTAGAGAAGGAGGGACTATCACATTGTCTTGCAAAATATTAGAAAACAGGGTCCATCCATTGAAGACATGATAGGCAGAAGGTTCGGACCAGAAAAAGGGAACTTTTTGTTTAATTAATTAAAAATGAAATTATGAAATCAAATTGCCATGAGGTGGTCGCTGGTGCAGAGGTTTTAGAAGAGGGGAGACAATGTGTGGGAAATGGCTCTATCAGTTATCATGATAGCTGAAAACTGAGCATCTGTTTTCATTGGCAGCGTATCCCAGATTATCAGGAGCTGGAAAGGGTGTCCATGTCATGACCAGCTTGTGAAGTTCCCCAAGGGGATCAGGCAGGCTGTTGCTGGAGGCAAAGTGCTGCACTGAATGGATGTTTGACTTGATCCACCAAGATGATTCTTCTGCTCTAGGTCCCAGGCTCTTGAAACTTAACTGAGAAACTAGAGAAGGCCAAGAAGGTCTTGCCATTTCAAAATGGCCGTCTCCAAGTATAGCTATGTAACCATGTCAGCATAATAGTATTTAATCCAATGAGGCAAAGTCAAATGAGGCCAAACTAGCCAGAGGTATTTCAATTTTAATTGACCAAAGTTAGCATAAAAAGGCCACACTTTTGGACTCCTCCTTACGTCAAACATGGAAATTCTTCTAGGGAAAAAATATCCCACAGCATAAGAACAGTTATTTCAAAACGAACAATATGTTGCTATGGAGCATGCTACTGAAGAGAATAAGCTAATGGCCTCTCTACTTAATGTGATTAGAGCCATTATTGACATAATGCCAGGAAGACGCAAAACCATTAGCATTACACTCCAGCTCACTCCAGCCTCTGTTCAGATTTACTGTTTGATCCACAATTTTAATTTTCTTCCAAAACTATTCTGAGTGGCATTTTGCAAAATGCGTAATTAAAAGCTGCTGTTATTTCTCTGTACTTCACAAATTAAAAACACAACAAACATTTGTAGATCTAATCCTCTAGAAATTAGCAAATCAAACATTGTACTTTAATACTAGTTCTTCTGTGCACTTCAGGCAAAATATCGGGAGCATTTTGCTATGCAACACAGGAGTACATAATATGGGAGAGAAATAATAAGAACATAAGAGTTCAGCTCTTGAGGTCCATGTAGTCTAGTATTCTGTTTCCAGTAGTCAGGTGCCTCTGGGAAGCTCACCAGCTCAACATTTTCTCCTCTAATAATAAAAATGGAGTTTCAGTTTGGTTAACAACCACTGATAGACCATTCTCCATGAATTTTTAAACCCATCAAATACAGCAATCCAAGTGGGGTGAATCTACCACCACTTGCGAAGATCCTTGAGCTGTATACTTAAAGGAAAGCATGGATACTGCTGAAATAAAAAAGGTGGCTGAAATGATACAGGGACCACGAATCTTTTAAATTATATCCCTTTTATTACTTTGTTTAGTCAGTAAAGGTCACAATGCTAGTTGTCTTGTGTTATCTTTATTAGCTGGTTTTTGGTTTTTGCAAGAAAGAAGAGCTACTGTGGTTTGGACCCTAATACATTTGTCAATTTTTGTTCACGCTTCTTTCCAATGCCTGGAGCATCTACACAGATGCATGGCATACCCTCCTTTATAGCAAAGAATGGAAACCCAAAACAGAGCGAGCAACCCCAGAGTTGGTCACGACTGCACCTAATGGTCAGGGGTCCCTTTACCTTTACCTATGCCAAGTGTAGCAGTCACTGACATTGTCTTCTGCCAAATGTACTATATAAAATAAATTAGGTAAACCTAAAAGGATCAACACATATTGGGGTCCTATGATACCCCCTTCATCTTAGGTGTCACTGTGACTAATAAACACCCACAAAAAGTAAACCACTAAGGAAAGTTAAATTGAGCAAGCATACTCTTCAACTAAATACAATTATTAGTACACAAGGAATTGTCCAATGTTCGTTCTAGATGGCTGCTCTTCTTTTATCCCTGACCATCTGGGGAAATACTTTTGAGAAATGAGCAGTTATGGCACAGGACTGGAGTTGGCAGCTGCCTCTCCTTAGTGCCATTCTTCCATGTGGAAAGCTGCTCTGATCCGAGTGTCAGATTATCTGAAGTACTAACTACCTGGGTGATAGCAAAGGCAGAAAAGAGACAGTCTGTGATGTCAATCACACACTAACAGCTCAGACCTAAGTTATGATCAAGTTAGAATTTTGTCATGCAGGTTAAAACAATACCAGCTCAACATAGGGCAGAAATAAATTCCTCTTCTTCCTTCCTTTCCTAGTTATCTCCTGGCCTCTTAAATTTATGCTCAACTTGCAAAGATAACATTTATAGAGCATTTTTCTTGAAGATCCAATACACTTTGCATATATTATCCCTTTATAACAATCCCGTCAGTATTATTGCCAACAGTCTGAGAATGGCTTGACTTAAGGTTCTTCAAGTAAGTTCATGGCTGAGGTGTGGTATAAACAAGAGACTCCACACATCACACTCTTATAGTGTAATTTTCTGTATGTTTACTCAGAAGTAAGTTCCATGCTCCATGTTAAGTCAGTGTCTTCGCTGCTACACTATGCCAGTCTGCTGAACCCCTGTACCGAACAGTGATTTCTTTTATTCTCTTAATTCCAGCTTCTTTTGTACCTCTTTGAAGGAGGAGGGCGTCATGCCTACAGAAACACAAACAGAATACCCAAATATGGTGGAAGTTGAGGGCTGATAACTGCATTCAAATTTATACTGGACACCAGCATCCTCCAATTTGGTGCCCTGAAGATGATTTGGACGAGAACTCCCATCATGTCTGACCATTGGTCTAGGCTGGTCAGGGCTGATGGAATCTGAAGTCCAAAACATTCAGAAGATACCCAGTTGAGGAAGGCTATTGTACAGTATAAAGCAGAAGCAGGAGCCTACCATACCACTGAGATGGTGTCACAGCTGATTTTTTCAATATTCAGAAGAAGACGAGGGAGTAGGAGCCTACCAGCTTCCAGCTTCTATGGGAAGGGTCCACGGTCAACTTTAGCACTATGGTAGTGGATGTAGATGTAACAAAGCATGCTTAAGATCCAAGTTAAATATCAAACAGCTTGGTTGAAAAGAATCTCAGACAGCAGGGCTGGGAAAGGCTTCTGGTAGGGTAGGAGAGCTGAGGGGAAAATCAGATCTGGCAACCAATGCACCCCTTTGGTTTCAGATAGAACCCTTTGGTTTCTAAAAAGCCCATGACACGGCCCTCTAGCGGCTATGGTAGCTCATTTACCAGCAGTAAAGCATATCCAATCAGCAGCCCTGCCACATACCACATCCCTCTCAACTTCCCCCCAATCATAATAGAATCAGGCAGAGCTCTAGCTGACCCAGTAAAGTGAGCCGGCCCATATACAGCCTGGGAAGGGGAGAAGAACAATTGGTTTACATTCAAATCCTAAGAATATTAGACACTTAATTTCATTGGGTCTTATTCCCCAGTAAGCACGGTCAGGGCTAAAAGCTTTGGCTTTAAAAGAAAATTGGTGCAACAGATACAACATGAGCTGGAGACACTTCATACTGGAAACTCCTAAAGGGAAGGCAGGAATCCTGCGCATAGGTTATATTTCATTATTATGCATATGGACTTTTATGGCGCATGCACTTAATGAGATGGTTTTGGATGCTCTTGGTTCAACAAACTGAGATATGAATAAACCTTTTCTCTGTGCATGCACCCTCTTTACTCTTTCCGTAGTCAAGCACCTTCAAGCCATGCCTTGCCCCAAATCTGGTAGCCATAGTTTCCCAGTTTGGGCCAAATGGGAAACTATGGTTAATTAGAAGCTTCTTGACTTAATTGCATAGCAGGCAAAGGCAGGGGCAAAGGGGCTGCAAAAAGTTTGTTCCTATTAGTGATATATTATGCAACTGAGGCATGATAATCCAAATGCAGCCTCTATATTCTGAGAAACTGCAACTGGGCAGTTAATCCTACTTGGCTTTGCCCAAAAAGTGTCATGCAGGGAAAAAACCACACACATGCACAATAATCTACATGCTGGTTTTCCTACATGGAACTTACTTTTACTGAAACAGCCCAGTTCAATCTAGTGCCTTCCTTTTGTTTTGGACTTCCATGACCAACAGAAGACTGGGGTTCATCAGCAAGGTAGCAAGATTCTATTTTTAATAGTAGATTTTTTTTTTAACTGCCAATTTTATTCTTCAGAAGAAATTCTTCCTTACGCACAGATTCTCCAGCCTGAGAACATCTTTAGTAGCAGCATTATGAGATTAAAGGAATGTTCAATGTAGTAAGCACAGATCATTTAATGTACAGACACTTATTAACAAGGAAGTCCAAGATGTAAATTAAGTCTATGAAGGGTATTAGATGGCACTAACATGCTATGTAGCTCTGAGCATGGCTCTGTCTGATCAAGATGAAATAAATGGGCTTTCCATCATATTAATTTATTGCACTGAACAGCAAGGCATCACCAGGATAATACCAGTGACAATGAGATGCTTTTGTCCCCTGTGCACTGGAAAATACAAACATGCCACGGTTTAATGGGAAAGTTATTAATGAGTTTATACTCCTGTACTAAAATAAATGCTTGTATTACTCGCCTTGCTATGTGAAATATTTCAAGATCTCTAGCCAGTTCCCATGTGCCACGATATGATGACGTTAATGCAAATTCAGAAGAGAATCAACATAACCAAAAGCAATTGTGCACATTCACATCTGTGTATAGCGAAGATACACAGATAGATAGCATAACAGGGGATTCTGTACATTGTTCAGTCAAGATGTACACATTCTATTTTCAATGTATTTTAAAGAAATTCATTAGAGAGAGCAAGGTAGACACACACTTCATAACAGGAAACTCCAGATAATGCCAAATGTGGAGGCTGCACTCTGTAAAGCAGCATCATGGTGATGGCAGACCCAAACGTTTTGGTGTTGTAACAGCTTTGCAAAATCAGGCTGCACAAAGGCAGACACCACAGCCCATCTAAGCTTTTCTCAATCCATTTATACTATTAGGTGTTCGTGTATCCTGCGTAATGACGAGCCCCACTAATCCAATAAGAAGTGCATTCATTAAGCACTTATTCTGTGCAAAATTTACTGCACGCTGTTCTACTCTTTTCCTAATACAGTAAAAACAAAATGCACAGAACATTGGTACGTCCTGCTCTTATTACTGAGCAGTAGGTCCTGCAAATGATAAACGCAAGTGGCGCTGTGGTCTAAACTACTTAGCCCTTTAGGCTTGCCGATCTGAAGGTTGGCGGTTCGAATCCGCATGACGGGGTGAGCTCCCGTTGCTTTGTCCCAGCTCCTGCCAACCTAGCAGTTCGAAAGCACACCAGTGCAAGTAGATAAATAGGTACCACTCCGGCAAGAAGGTAAACAGCGTTTCTGTGCGCAGCTCTGGTTTCGCCAGAAGTGGCTTAGTCATTCTGGCCACATGACCTTACCTTACCTCTCTATATTTTTTGCTTATCATGAACTGGCACCATGTACAGTTACTTTCCCTCCCTAGTTTTCTGAACAAGATGAGAATTAGCAAGGTGCATTCGCTGAAGATGCTGCGAAAATCAGCTCTGGGCAGATTTAAGGAACCCGTTCCTTAATTTTTGCAATCCCTCCTGTGTTTTATTGCTTAAAAGTGAGCAATGGAAACAAGGCAAAAAAATAGCAGTGGGTGCAAGCAGTACCACTTGTCCTACATACAGTTTATGGGATTTGCTATCTCAGGTCTGGTTTTCAGAATGTGTTTTTTCTTCTTCAAATGCCAGAAAAAGCCAGCTCAGAAGGAACAAGGTAAAATATTTACTGCTGGCTGTTAAACTACATGCTTCAAGTTAAGGCTAATGTGCTTTCCAATACAGGAACATTTCCAAGGGGTCAACATTACAGCATTAAAATTTCAGACACTGAAACTCTGAGGAGCAGCTGAAGGTCTTACAAGGAAAGGAACACAAATAGAGCGATGGAGTCACTGAACCACATACAGTAGTTTTTAAGTGAAAAGTCATGCAAAGGTACAAGGGCCTTGGGTCTCTGGTGTAACAGGTACATCTACGTCCGTCTCTCAGCTCACTCAAGTGCTATTAAAGCCTGATCCATCCATTTGAGTGGGCCCATTTGCTCCTCGCAGGTACAAATGGTTATTTGCTGTAGAGATGCGATTACACACTCGCTTCCCCTGGCCCACGATAACAGCATGTAAAACAAAAAAGTGCCATTTCCTATACACAGAGGCACTTATCCTGGGCCCATGGGCTCTGAAGACCAAGCACTCTATATGGATTGATGGTAGGGCGGCGGGGACACAACAGGAAATGGACAAGGGCACATTTCCCAGGTTAATAGCATAATGATTCTCTCTGTTACTAAAAAAACTCCTGCAAGTTTCACCAGCTCTTCCACTGATGCTTCCTAAGCAGCCACAAAGCAATGCTACGGGAAAGCTAGCCTCTGTTCACAGGAGGAAATCAGATAGAATAAAATATTATCAAAGACGGGTCTAATTGTCTTACAGCACAGTTTTCACCCCCAATTCGAATCACTTCAAACCTGTTTCTATCAATGCCTTCTCCCCCCTCTAATTTCCAACTGATAATAATAATAATAATAATAATAATAATAATAATAATAATAATAATAAATTTTATTTATATCCCGCCCTCCCCAGCCGAAGCCGGGCTCAGGGCGGCTAACAACACTAAAACAATGCAACATTATAAAAATTAATTAAAATACAAATTGATGGCAACCATAAACTAAAGTTTTGTAAAGATTGCCAAAGGAGGGAGTCAGGCTGCGCCCTGACCAAAGGCCTGATGGAACAGCTCTGTCTTGCAGGCCCTGCGGAAAGATGTCAAGTCCTGGTAAAAGCTCAATGTGATTTCCCCCGTTTAAATTAAAATGTTAACTGGCAATTGTTGTACCTGTACTATAAAAATTCCAAAAGTGCTGTTGGGCCAGATCTGGCCTCTAAAATGGGTGGGTGGGTGTTCTGTGACCCTCCAGATGTTGCTGAACATCAGCCCCAGCCAGTGTGGCCAATGGTCAAGGATGGCAGCTGTACTTTTGTGGTCCTGCAGCTGAACAGCCCAGGTAACATTCAGTGTTTTGAAATGGGCCTCGTGTTAAAAATTTGAACGATGTGTGCCATTTCATACCTTGGAGAACTGAGAAGGCAGCATGATAGCTGGTGTACAGATGCGAGTAGATATTTTTATTCCAAAAAAAAAAGAGGGGGGGGGGAGTCTCCCTGTTCTTGACACACTGGAAAATGTACAGCCAGAGAGTGCTTGAGGCAAAGATGCCACACCATCCTTACATCTGTCTGCTTTCATTTGTCTACAACTGCGCTTATAGATAAAACAAGCCTTCCAGATGTCATCACAAGCAGAGTTCATATGCTGACTTCACTGAGACACTATTGTTTGCTGCCAGCATAACAGAGTTGTAAAGCTAAAATATTTAAACTCTGTGCTACTCAACACAACTTTGAGTGTCACACAGGATCTGATTTCAGGATTAATTAATGTACACCCCAATAAAATAATAATGCGTTCCAAAAACATTGCTAGTTGGCGTATGCTCTCTTCTGAACAACAGTTGCCTCTAAGGGAAACAGAAGTATGCGCTGAGAAATGAAGGCAAAGAATGTTAGGCATATCACAGTAGAGAATAATTCTGCTGCCGTATGGCACAGGCTGTCTTCTGGTTCTGTGTTACTTGCTCTGATCATGACGGGTTACATTTCTCAGGGCACTGTCTTGAAGGTATGTCCTTGTAGGAACAGGTGAACCAACCTCTCCCTGATCTAACCAGGGTGATCTGAGTTGGAGAAAAACGAATAGGGGAGTCCTGCAAATCCCATAAGCCAAGTTGCTGAAAGTGAGTTCTTGAATACTTCTCCAAGATTGCCTTCAACATGTCCCATCATCTGCATTGGATGAAAGCTAGGTGGTGAATCAGATCTCTCTGGTTCTGGGGGATTTATATCACAGATATGAGGAACCTGTGGCCCTTCAACTCCCATCAAGCCCAGCCAGCAGGGCCAAAGATGGGGGATGATGGGAGTTTTAGTTCAGGAACCTGTGGAGGACCATAACATCTCCATTTCTGACATTGTAGATCCTGCTGGAGTAACAGCTATGATATTGGTGCAATTCAGAAGGCAAGTGTCCTAAGAGTCTTATTCAGAAACTCTACCCTTTTTAGTTGTTAGGGACAGAGGCTGTATGATTCATAATAATAATAATGATAATAATAATAATAATTTATTTCTTATACTCTGCCCATCTGACCGGGCCTCCCCAGCCACTCTGGGTGGCTCCCAACAGAATATTAAAAACACAATAAAACATCAAATATTAAAAACTTCCCTAAACAGGGCTGCCTTCAGATGTCTTCTAAAAGTCGGATAGCATTCCACAGGGCGGGCGCCACTACCGAGAAGGCCCTCTGCCTGGTTCCCTGTAACCTCACTTCTCGCAGTGAGGGAACTGCCAGAAGGCCCTCGGAGCTGGACCTTGGTGTCCGGGATGGACGATGGGGGTGGAGACACTACTTCAGGTATACAGGGCTGAGGCCATTTAGGGTTTTAAAGGTCAGCACCAACACTTTGAATTGTGCTCGGAAACGTACTGGGAGACAATGAAGGTCTTTCAGGACTGGTGTTTTATGGTCTCGGAGGCCATTTAAAGTAGCATAGTTCTTCCATAGTTTGTGCAACTCAGAAGCCTTAACAAACCACAGCTCCCGTAAGTCTTCGAGGGAAGCCATGGCTGTTTGAAGTAGTCTAAAAGGTAAAGGTAAAGGGACCCCTGACCGTTAGGTCCAGTCGTGGCTGACTCTGGGGTTGCGGTGCTCATCTCGCTTTATTGGCTGAGGGAGCCGGCATACAGCTTCCGGGTCATGTGGCCAGCATGACTAAGCCACTTCTGGTGAACCAGAGCAGTGCATGGAAACGCCGTTTACCTTCCCGCCGGAGCGGTACCTATTTATCTACTTGCACTTTGATGTGCTTTCGAACTGCTAGGTTGGCAGGAGCTGGGACCGAGCAATGGGAGCTCATCCCGTCGCGGGGATTCGAACCGCCAACCTTCTGATCAGCAAGTCCTAGGCTCTGTGGTTTAACCCACAGCACTACCCGCGTCCCTTTGAAGTAGCCTGATAATGCTTTAAATGGTGTGGATGTTCCCCATGCCAGCATATGGAGATCGTGTCTGTGTATTTAAAAGACTTGAAGCAAGAAGAGGAGATGCAACTGTTCTGCCTTCCCTCCTTTTGGTCTTATTGGTCCCTTCTCCCACCCCTCCTTCCTAGCCTGCTGAAAGATAGAGATTAGCTTATTGAAGAGGGCGAATGGTGAATGAGTTGGCAGAGGAATAAGTGGTAGGTGTAATAGCTGCAGTTGCCTTGGACCTCTTAAAGTCATAGGCATGATTACCCGGAAAGCCTAATCTTGAATCACTCACAGATAAGTGTGTTTCTCTTTGCAAACTCTGAACTGCACTCTCCAGAGATATCTCTGCTACTGTCTATAATCATTACTTATTTTGGGTTAAGGGAGATGAAGGCCCTTCCTTCACACTTTGCTCTCCAGAAGTAAATCTAAAAATAATGTATGAATAAGACAAGCATGCATTTGGAAAAGCACAGCTAGATATAATCGTAATCATCAGAGAGCCAGGATTGGCTGTAGCTCCCCTGTCAAGTATTATTCTGGGTTTTAAACTAATGGGTTGAATGGCTGGGAGTCAAAATCCTCTGATCTTGCCAGGCTTTCAGTTCACCGCAGTCTCTGATCCACAACTTTGAACATGATTGTAAGCAAATTGGAAGTGAGTTCTTGAAGGTCTACACTGCGATAACTGATGACTCAGCAGGAATTCCAGGGAAAGTTATCAGATGACTGATTTGATCTATGAAATCCATTTATAGATTACAGGATCAACTAGGAGTGAAATTCTAACTCAAGAAGATAGATCCCAGAGACAATGGTGCCACCAGCATCAACCTACCATGTGCCACTATCACAAACCAGCAATTGGAAATAGATGTAGAGATAACAACTCATTTTAAACAATTACCTATCAAGGCGCAAAACACGTAACATGCAATGTGCATATTTATATAGTCTAAACCAAGGAACTGAACATTTTCTAGGCAGGCTAAAAGTTTTTTTTACCCATTTTACAGATTGCTCCAATGGCATTGAATTATTCATTGACCAAGAACTGAGTCAAAACAAATACACAAAATACACCACTCAAGAAAAGTGAATCTGCATAAACTTATTTGTTATTATTTATTGGATTTCTAGCCCACTTTTTAGGGTGCAAGCCTAACTTTTCATATCTTGAACATTTAAAGACTCAGCTACTAATTTTGCATACCCACTGCAGCACTCAGCAGCAATATCCCTGTAACAATAATGCAGCCAAGAGTTATTTAAAATGCAAACTAATGGTTTATTGGGGTAATAATGAAGATTCATGCAAATGCTTTTAAACTGATATGATCTTTAATCAGCCTGTATACTGTCAGTCTAGCAGACCTCACTCGCCCACCCCCGCCCAAGCGTACCTGGGATCAACGTTTCACACTCCCTCCAGACTTTTAAAGCTGTAGCTGGAAAATCAAACAGCCACAGACTTCATTGCACCAAAAAACCATCTGCCACCCAGCTCCTTAAACTTCCACCTGCTTCTATAGCCTTCCTACCCCAAAGTCTGAGAAATGACAAGCATCTCAGCAAGGTACAGTGGTACCTTGGTTCTCAAATGCCTTGGTACGCAAACAACTTGGAACCCAAACACTGCAAACCCAGAAGTAATTGTTCCAGTTTGTGAACTTTTTTTGGAAGCTGGACATGCTCCGTTTTGGTTGTTACGCTTCCGTTTTGAGTGCTACAATTCAGTTTTGAGTATGACAATGACAATTTGAGTGTTACGCTTCTGATTTGAGTGCCACCCCTCTGTTTTGAGTGTGACACTGAGGTCTGTCTGTTTTTGCTATTTATTTTGCATTTATGTGGCTTTTTTGTGTGTGACTGTGTGGAACCCAGTTCAGCTACTGATTGATTGGTTGATTGATTGATTGATTGATTGATTGTGTGTGTGTGTGAAAGTTTATTGCTTTCATTTTATTGATCAATGGTCTCATTAGATAGTAAAATTTATGTTAAATTGTTGTTTTAGGGATTGTTTTTAAAAGTTTGGAACAGATTAATCTGTTTTGCATAACTTTCTATGGAAAAGCGCACCTTGGTTTTGGAACGCTTTGGTTTTGGAACGGACTTCCGGAACGGATTAAATTTGAGAACCAAGGTACCACTGTATATCCAGTATGCATTTCCCCTTCCAATCTCTAGAAGAAACAGTGCTGTTGTTTTTAAATACTCACAGGTCATACCCTCTCAACATATACTCCCTCCATTCAACAAAGTACGGATAGCAAGAATGAGACCTCACCAGCCTATAAAAAGTCAAAGCTGTACATCTCAAGTTCAGCCGAGGCAAAGGCAGCATTGTGTTCTCCCCGCAACCCCTGGCCAGAAACAGCCCAAGCATATGCTGGTCACCCTTTGGAGACCAGAAAGGATTCCCCCCACCCATGCTGTCCATTTGGGATGAGGGTGATCATGTTTTCTGACTTCCCTGGGGTGAGTCTACTGGGGTGGTAACTCTCGTATTTAACGAAGTCTATTTTGCTTGTCACAATTAATGCAGGTGTGGTGGTTAGAAAGGGAAGAGCAGCAGAAGGCATATTCAAGATGAAGCAAGCATGAATTTAAACAAATGGGGGGGGGAGTTGCAGGGGAACCAGATAGCAGAAATCTGGGCAACCACTGAAATAGGAACTTCTCTTGCCCAACAGCCACCTCTGAAGTCCAGGTGTGAGCTAAGCACAAGGGTAAGAGACCATTTCCACCCCCATCATCCAGCCAGACATGGAGATCTAGCTTTGAGGACCTTCTGGTGGTTCCCTCATTGCAAGAAGTGAGGTTACAGGGAACCAGGCAGAGGCACCTTCCCTTCATATATCAAGGAGATAAACAACTATCTGACTTTGGAAGACATATGAAGGTAGCCCTGTACAGAGAAATTTGATGTTTTAATTTGCTGGAAGCTGCCCAGAGTGGCTGGGGCAACTAGTCAGATGAAGGGGGGGCATATTATTATTATAAATATTATTATTACACCATACCTCCTACCTTACCCACCCAGCTTCCTTTTCTGGCATTTAGTCACAGAGCTTGCCTGCAAATAAATAAAAGTCTAATTTCACCCAGTGCCTCTTTTCTTCTCCTGCAATTTTTTTTCAAAGAAAAAAATCTGCAGGTGAGAAAGAAAACACGTTTGCTCTGTCCAGCCTTTGCCAACAGGGGTGCGCTCTGCTCCCTAACAGGTTTTGCCCTCTGTTTAGACTAGCCAGCAGAGAGCTAGAAACTGTCTGAGCCAAAAGTAAAAGGGCTGTTAATTTCCTCAACAGCCTACTGTTTTCTGCTAAACCTAACCTAAGCAAAAAGATTAAATACCAAGAACACAAGTTTAAATGCAAATTCTTAACGTGGTAGGCTGGGCCCCAGGCCTGTTCACACGCCTCCAAGTTCCACCCAGAGCCTTTCCTGTGAGTTTTCGGCGACTACATTGTGCAAGCATAACTGCAGCACTAATCCCTGGCAAGAGGCAAAACTGTAAAGTGAATGATGACTACTAAACAAATGAGCCTTTGACAGACAATCAGCACTTAAGTTACTTGGACAGTTTCGATTTGTAAGGCCCCGTGAAAGTTAGCTCTTTTCCACCTAAGAGTTCCCACAGGTGATCTCTAGGCAATTGAGAACTTTTTCAGAAAACTATTTGAAGTTAATCGGAAAAGGCATTTTCGAGAGACGGGGATTTCAGACCACCTGTTTTTTCTCTCTCTTGAAACTGCTCTTGTGCTCCTTCGTTCAGGTACTGCTCAAAGCATCAGGGTCCATAGCAGCAATCCTAGGCACACCTCCCTGAAAGTAGGCTCCAGTGAATACAGTAGGACTTACTTGCAAGTAATCATATATAGGATTGGTATTAAAAGTTTTTTATGATTTACCATATTTTACAGAGACAATATGATGTAAAGATTATTATTTTTTGAGAGCCAGTGTGGTGTAATGGTTAAGAGCAGTAGACTTGTAATCTGGTGAACTGGGTTTGCTTCCCCGCTCCTCCACATGCAGCTGCTGGGTGACCTTGGGCTAGTCATGCTTCTCTGAAGTCTCTCAGCCTCACTCACCTCACAGAGTGTTTGTTGTGGGGGAGGAAGGGAAAGGAGATTGTTAGCTGCTTTGAGACTCCTTAAGGGGAGTGAAAGGCAGGATATCAAGTCCAAACTCCTCCTCCTCCTCTTCTTCTTCTTCGTCACAGCACTAGCCTGGCCAGGATCCATTCAAGCTGCCCTAGATGCCTATAACCAAGTCACGTGCCCTGTGAATATGGTTTGGATTTGCTTTCAGCGTCGAGTTTGATGTCATTGCAAAGGAAACAGATAAAGCTATGGTTGTTTAAGTTAAGCACATTCCCGTGGAATTAAGAACTTTGCTTCAGGATGAGAACAGAAATCGCGCGGTGGTGGTGCAGCAGCAGCAGCGGGAGACTCCATTTACTAAAGTGGTGTCTCAGGTTAAGAACAGTTTCAGATTAGAACGGACCTCCAGAACAAATTAAATTCTTAACCCGAGGTACCACTGTACTTGCTTTAAATCACATGAAAACCATCACTTCTTCTGTCCTTTCTCATTGTCATTTTATTCTTTGCTTTTTTCTCCATCTCCCTCATTTCTTAAACCTTGCCCTCTTTCCTATATGCCCCAAACCTAAGTTATCTGCATCCATGCATGCCCCTGATAAGTCTCCATTTCACCTTGCCTATATCCTTATTACCCCGTGTTATAAGGCAGGGGTGGGGGACATTTTTCAGCCCTAGGGTTTGACCCCAAACTGAATCATCCTCTGTGGGCCATTTTTGCCAGGAGGGCATTTTTGAACCTCCTGTCAATCGTCTGGCATCATGACCACAAATAATTTAAAGTTCAAGCTGGGAGCAGACATAGGCTTATTTCCATCTTAGTGTTGTATACCCAGGGTTCTAAGATGGGAAATAAGCCTCTGCTGCTGCCTTTTAAAAGCAAGGAGAGGCTTATCTCCAATCTTAACACTATAGGACCACAGTACTAAGATCAAAGGAGAGAGAAATGCTGCCTACAAATACTTGACAACACCACAATCTTGAAGACTACAAATCTGAAAGCTGGAATTGTCAAGGATTCCAGCCTTTGCTCCAGTTTCAGTTCTTAAGCTCAAATTCTGCAATACCAGCCTGGTGCCTAATTAGCTGGAAAAGGCCTAGATTTGAGAACCAAGGTGGCAATTCTATTTCTGGTATAATGGACATTCATGCTTCTTGAAGGCACGTTCAAGGAGTCTGGTGGTTATCCTCCATTCATCTCAATAAACCATAGGAAACCCCAGCTTTCTCTTGAGATGGCATCAGCAAAAAATATCTCAGCCTCAGGCTTACATTACTTTGCTTTCAAGTTGAAATAAAAAAACTCAGCCAAATTGTATCTGTGAACCTAAAAGGCAACACTTTTATTCTCAGCTGAGAATACTTGTTCAAAGTGTACCCATCTGTATTCCCCCTATACTTTTCCAATTCTTTCTTAGTCAATTGTACTCAAATAATTTCCCAAAGCCTTGGTAGTTCACTTTAATACCTTTAGAGAATGTTGTTCTTCATAGGTTTCTATATAGGGTCTGCATTTTAGAAGGACTCCACTAACATGAATGTAGCTTTAGGAAATTTAGCACACCAGGGACAACCCCGAATTTTGGGACAGTAAGAAGTTGTAAGCACAGCCACTGTCTTGTAACCTTCACAAATCAAGGAAGCACGGATAAAACACGGCTACATTTAGGAAAGCTATAGGAAGTGCCTCTCATATAATTTCACATCTGACAATAGGGCTTTCAAAATAGTTTAGGGGTATTCCTGTAGTAAGCAATGCACTGTGAAAATTGCAATGCTTGGAAATACTTCCCCAAGTGAATTTCCTGCACTTGAAAGCCCTAAATGACTTGAGACCAAGTTACTGGAAAGACCACCCTTCTCCATATAACGCAGTGTGATAAACTGAAATATTCTCATCCCCTCTTGTTGTCTATTCAGGTATTCATATAGTAACAACATGCAAGAGGGCCTTTTTAGTGGGGGCTCCTGCCTCTGAAACTTCTTCCCCTGGAAGATTCATAAGGTTCCTTCACTGTTTACATTTAGAGGGGAAGTTAGAAGTTTTCTTTTTAATCAGGCTTTGGAGCCTATCTACATATATTGGCTGCTGTTGTCTGCTACTGTTTATATTGTCTGTTCTATTTTACTGGGTTTTAAAAATTTGTTTGCTACACTGATCTCTTTGGGGAGGTAGAGTGAAATAGAAGTGATTTAAAATTAAATTAAAGGGATATGGAATATATCAGTGCTCCTCAACTTGAAGATTGAAGGTCTTCCAGATCCCCAGAAAGACTGGCCATAATCCAACATAGAATTAAGTGCACTTAAGTCTGTGTTGGATTGAGACCACTGGTACTGTAAAGAACATTTCAAGATTGCCTGTCTAAAATAGTTTGGTGTGCCGGCCCCCTGCAGGCACTCACACATTTGAAAGATCCAGTTGCTGGTCCAATAAATGCGTCTTTGTAACAATGCAGTAGAATGCCTTCTGCTAACGGTCAGATCAATGCATGATGTTTGCCATTATGCCAGCAGCATATTGCATTTAAGGATATTTGATAGCATCTGCATGAAATTTCAAAACTCCTACACAGAATAGCTATTTTATCTTTTAGTAGTCATGGCTATAAATATACCTGCCTTTTGGTTTCTGCCTTACTTCTAAGAGATTAATGAATTTTCGAAGAGTTGATTGATTACTGTGTTTCAGTCCTAGTACATTATAAGTATATGCACACATCAAATCAATAATGCATTTATAAATATTTTAAGTATCATTATTTAATAAATCACACCAACTACTCTGTTATGACCAACTATGCTTTCGTGTATCAGTATTCCGCCCCCCACCAGTCCATAAACCCATTAACAATACTTATCATTAAGATTATTGCATTCTAGATTTATCATTCAGGAAAATCTACCATAAACCTATTAAATATACTTAAGGGTAAGATGATTACATTTAGATTATTGTTCAGGAAAATCTAATGAAACAGAGAAAAACACCCAGGGACCATATTCTGAATTCAAAAGGAAGAACTCAACTTCAGTTCATTTTCCTGTAAATTAGAAGAACAGGCCCTAATGCTAGAATGCAGCAGTTTAATATGGTTCTGGAAGAGGACAACCTGCCCTGTGTACCTCCATTCTCAGTGGACAACAGCATCCTAGGATTCAATCTAAAAAAATGTAGTATAAACACAGACAACTTGGAAACACTGGCCATGTGAGCGCTCCAATTGGAGAACAGCCTTTACCAAAGGTATCATGGGCTTTGATGACGCTCAAATTCAGGATGAAAGGGAGAAACGTGCTAAGAGGAAGGCACGCTTGGCAAACCCTCACTGTGATCAACTCCCACCTGGAAACCTATGTCTCCACTGTGGAAGGACATGTGGATCCAGAATTAGCCTCCACAGTCACTTACAGACTCACTGTTAAGATCGTATTCATGGAAGACAATCTTACTCAGCTACAAGCCACCGGCAAAGAAAAAGAAGAAGAAGAAGAAGAAGAAGAAGAAGAAGAAGAAGAAGAAGAAGAAGAAGAATCATTTTTTTTAGGTCAGGACATGTAAATCATGGCAGAAGCAGTCGAAGGAGGTGCAGGAGTGACTTCTTCTGAAGTAGGGATAAGGCCTACTTTTCTGTTCTGCCCAGTATTTGTCACATTCTGCACTGTTTCCATTCCACTGCAGTTTGCCTTCCATCCAATACTATGCTATTCATTCTACTGTCCACTGTAGCAAAACTGCATAACTTGTGCAATTATGCAAGTTATGTTGTCATTCCATGAGTCCACTCCATTTATTTCAAGCAAAGGAAATGCAATGCAAATGGGAGGAAATGTAATCAATTGCATATTGCTTGCAGAATCAATGCAACAACAATGGTGAACACCTATTGTATTCACTGGGGTGATTCCAATTCCATGCACTGGATGTATAAAAGAACATTGGCAATTTCTGCTCCCATTTCCTTAAGAATTCTTCAACATTTCTGTTCTGAGGAACTGGTTTTACCCCTGCTGGCATGGTTTTGCATGATCTACTAAATATTTACAGGTGAGAAGTTGCAGCCTACACTGTAACCTCATGATCTATTAGTAATTGGTGTTAAAACATCTGGTTTTCATTTTTTTTTAAAAGGTAAAGGACCCCTGACAGTTAAGTCCAGTCGCGAATGACTCTGGGGTTGTGGTGCTCATCTCGCTTTACTGGCCAAGGGAGCTGACGTTTGCCTGCAGACAGTTTTTCCAGGTCATGTGGCCAGCATGACTAAGCCGCTTCTGGCGAAACCAGAGCAGCACATGGAAATGCCATTTACCTTCCCACTGGAGTGGTACCTATTTATCTACTTGCACTTTGACGTGCTTTCGAACTGCTAGGTTGGCAGGAGCTGGGACCGAACAATGGGAGCTCACCCGGTCATGGGGATTCGAACCTTTGACCTTCGGATCGGCAAGCCCAAGGCTCAGAGGTTTACACCACAGCACCACCCTCGTCCCTCCTGGTTTTCATTTATTGTCATGCAAATATTTCTGCTTCTTTAAACTATTTCATAAAATTTATACACTATAACATTTATTTATTTTTATAATTTAAAATATATAAAATTATTATAAAATTTAAATATAATATGTTCTCGCCTCTCAAAGACTAGTACTCTATGTATGGGCTGTATTAATTTTGACACCCACAAAAAGGCTACACACAAGCTTTAATGAAGTCAAATGAGTGTTTTCCTTAAAAAAAATAAAAATCAAGGTTTCTGAATTTTGGCTAAACCCATGAGCATCCTGTATCATTGCCCAGAGTAATTTTGGCAATGCAAATGATCAAAATCTTCATAGGTTTTTTTTTAAGAAAAGACTCAGCAAAGCAGTTCCTCACTTTGTATTTATGACATCTTGACCTGTTCTGTTTAGAGCTATAAGCAGAATGCAGGGACTGGCAGCACGTTGCCACCCAAAGTGCAAAACCTTAAGACTGTCTAGTGGACATTTTAATAATTCTTGAGCACTTTGGTCAATGTGCTTTTCCCCACCCTCTATCATCTCTGTTTAGACACAATGAAGAAGGGGGGAAAAAATCCAAATTACGAGCATTCCAGTATGCAGTGCTGATGATTAACTGATAAAGAAGAGCCTGGCACTGTCATCAGAATCAGCAGACTACTGAGCTGGAAAAACCAGGGCTCTGGATAAATAGGACGGCCTTCTGATTTATAGAAGGCTGCTTGTCTCTTTCTTCTTGAATCATTGCATTCCAAGAGATACGGAGACCTGGTGAAGTGGGGCACAGGAAGGTCAGAGAGAAAGGTGGAAAGGGGGGGGGAGGATTTCATTTTTAAAATAAAAATTGTGATATGGTTTGTGAATACTGGCTCCTCCAGTCAATTATTCTGTTGAAGATGAATTTGCCCGCCTTGTTTATTAATTCTCAGTTGATGATGGGAAAATGTGTGTCCGAGAGAAAAATCCCAATCGAGCACAAGGCAAAGCCTATTTACTTATCCATCTATCTTGTGATAAACGCAGCATTACACAATTTAACAGACCAGTACATATACAGTTGCGTCAAGTGCCATTGATGCCATCAACTACACAAATAGAAAAGTTAAAGCTAAAGTTGATTCTCTGGCTAGATAAAAAAGGTAAAAGCTTGCCATTCTTGTCAGATTTTTAAAGGCTGATGGGTAAAAGTCATTTTGAAGTCAGTATGCTGCTATTTATATCTTTTATGTATTTTATGAGAATTACCGGTATTTTGAATGTTCTTGTTTATTGTGCATTATGTTTTATATTGTCTTCTTCTGTTGTAAAATGCTCCGTGAATACCCAGGGTAGTCTGTGATGAAACATCATCATTTTCAGCTTACAGATAAAAACCAGTAAATTACCAAATGAGTTTCCCTAAATCTGAAGATCCAGTTCTAATTCTGACTGTGCAAATTTTGCATGCCTGTGATATGATTTAAGAGTTTTTTTTTATTGGTTTCATATGCTTAAATTCTCCTTAAACCTACGTGATAAATGGATAATGTGCCCTCTCTTAAAAATTGGTGTTTAGTAAAAGCTCCCACATTTCCCACTTTATAATGCATTCTTTACCCTTGTCTGTAATATCAGCTACTGCGAATGTAATTATCACAATCCTTTAACCATGGTTAAGGGATTGGGAACAGCTTGCAGGCTCAGCTTCTTCCTCCCTGCAGTCCAGCTCCATTCTGGGAATGCACCATTGTTAAGCTTTGTTGATATTGTCTCAACTGATGGCCAGCGCTAAGCCAGGCTTTGAAATTTCAAACTGTTAACAGTGTGTCCTGATTTGCGTTAACCATGGTTAAACCAGTGCTGATTCAACCCTAGAGAAGGAAGCCAGGTGTAATCTGTGCCAGGGACAGGAAATGATCTGTTCAATTTCACAGCTGATCCTTTAACCACGCTCAAGGGATTGGAAACATCACTACTACTACTACTACTACTACTACTACTAATAATAATAATAATAATAATAATAATAATAACTATTAACCAATTACGATTATTTTAGTTGTGCTTTTTGCACTCAAGTGCACACAGCACAAATAAAACAACAAAGACTTTAAAACCAGAGCAACAAGCAAAAACTAAGATGCTAATTCAGCAATATTTCTTTAAATAATGAGTTCTACCCACCCCACTTAAAGTATGAGCCCAACAAAGGCCATTAACTTATCTGACTACCCTCCCAAGTAAAACAACCACATAAGCCTGGGTAACTAAGAATGTTTTTGCCTGGCACCTAAAAACAGACAGTGATGTTTCCAGGCATGCTTACATGGGAAAAGCATTCCACAAACAGGGAGGGAGGCCCGTTCTCATGTAAAACATTGATATTCAGGCTGCTGTTGTGTTTCTGTTTCCTTGCCTTGTATAATCTGTTTGGTATTTCCTCTCTGGGTTTTGTGTTGTTTTGTTGTTACTGTGAATAATTTGCACAACACTTCTGAGTGCATGAAATGCTTTAAAACACTTGTAGAAAAGATATCTGCACACATCTGAAGAAGTGTGCATGTACACGAAAGCTCATAACAGCAACTAACTTAGTTGGTCTCTAAGGTGCTACTGGAAGGAATTTTTTTTTAAAAAAAAATTGTTTCAACTACGGCAGACCAACACGGCTACCTACCTGTAACTAAAGCAAAGATATTGTTACTCTGGGCAATAACAGGGATGAGAAAGCGTTACTTTTTCCAGCCTCCCCAATGAACCGAGTCCGGTCTTCTAAAAACTCAGCGACCATACCTATATGCTTGGATACCTATATCCTCTCCTTGTCAAATACACTACAAAAATATATATCCAAGTTTCCAGAGAGCGTTTTGTGTTTGCAAGGACCGAAAGGCAGAGGGGAAATGGAAATGGGTGATATATGACCTGCACATACAGATCTGTATAAATTTTAGATGGTGGTGGATTTGAGAAATCACGTATTACCCCCTTCAGAATGCCTAAAAGGTTCAAAAGTCCATGGCAGAAGACTCCAAAATTAGGCACTGAATCTTCTCCAGAATCTTCAAAGGCATTCAGTTCCATCATCTAAGAAAGATTAATCAAATAGATGTTGACTTTGCCAAGTTGTTGTTAAGAGACGCTGTTCCAGAAAAAGAAAAACCCATACACATAAAAAAAAACCTGGAGTGATTTATCAAATAGCGGGGGTGGGGGGGAAACACATCACCCTTTGCCAAACATTTGCATCTTCAAAACACCTTGTTCAATTATGTGTGCACCTTCCAGTAAAAAGGGGTTGGGGAGGAGGACCACACACAGGAGAAATATATCATGCGTAATATAATTCAGGTTCAACGAAGGGAAGAAAATGTTCTCATGTTTGGCTTGCTGTAGTGAACTTTCTACAACTTAAAGGGCAGTATCTGCATAACATTTTGCCTCCCTCTGCACTGAAGTATAGAATCAGAATCTGATTCACCACAGGCACGCATTCAATTTCCTCGTGAATTACTGCAAGAAGCCACGGCATGGGAAACAGAAACACACACCACACAATAAGTTATCAAGTGCTGCCTGTCATTCACAACAACAGGTGGCATCCGCGTTGTGCAATGACACACACTGTCACGTGTTGCAACGACTGACCTGCTTGCAGCCGAGGAAGGATGTTCTCTGGAAGAACTGCCATCTGCGTGTATGTCAAATAAATCTAGACATACCATGTCCAATCTAAAATGAATGGAAGCCCTGTTTGTACCAAGTACTTGGGCAGAAATATGCTAGGAACAGTTAGCCCATGTGAGAAAGTATGAATCACATAAGGATGCCAAGGTCAGAGAGACCTCGGGGGATCAGATGAGCCAAAGCAGGCCATGCATGAGAACACTGCTCCGAGAAACATTAACTTACGTAGAAAGTGAGACATAAGTCACTGCGGCTGTATTTGTATATATACTCTGATGCACTGATAGTTTGCTCCAGTAATAAAGCATGCAGCTTCAAAACACCCAAGCTGCAGTTGCAGGTTGAAAAAAGATGTGGTACAGGGGTTGAGAACCTGTGCTTCTCCAGTTTTTGGGTCTCCTACTGCAGCTCCAGCCAGCGTGCCCAATGGTCAGGGATGGCGGGAATTGTGGTCCAGCAATACCTGGACGCCACAGGTTCCCCGTCCCTAATGTAAGAGGAGGAACATCACTGTGAGCCCACCTCTACAACGGACAGCTGTTTTGTGGCCAAGTTGCACAAAACAACGTATCAACTGAATATCACAGCTGTTGCTTGAAAGGTTTTGTTGAAGTATTTTCCCTGAGGGAATGTGGCCCCATATGGGGGTGGGAGGGAGATTGCCCATCCCTGACCTAAAGGAACAGTTTGGGGAGAGCAGGAAAATGTGAATATTCACACAAAGTATTTTCTGAAACATTTCATGTTGCGACATTTGACTTGAAAACTGAAACTAAGGCTATTTGACACACCTCAAGTGTATTTTAAAGGGAAGAAGCTGTGGTTTGCCTTCCTAATTAAAATATATTGATTTATTTTCCAGTGCTCCTTTCTTTTATGGCATCAAATTGTGGCTTAAAACAAAAGTGGCCTTGGTAGTAGTGAAACTTCTGTACACTGTATTAATCGAGAGAGAGAGAGAGAGAGAGAGAGAGAGAGAGAGAAAGAAAGAAAGAATGTTTAAAGTTTGGGGGCAGCTAGGAAATAAAGCTATTGCAACGAGCAGCACGTTAATTATTCTGAAAATTAAGCTGTCAGCCCCACTTGTTTTAGCATTATGAACACCATAAAAATATTTTTTGTAAACGGAGGATAATAACTAGGATATGAAGACTAAAAGGAGGACTTCACTTAAAACTATCGCCCTGAAGCGCAGAATACATTTCTGGTGCTCTTTTTCTTAATTAAAAGATTTCAATCTAAGTAAAGGCGCAACCTCCAATTTAGGTCCCTTGTTTTTTTAGACCTGCTAGAGGTAAGAGTTCTGAGGGAAAAGCGAGCCGAGCCCTCGAGGGAGGGAGTGTCTCCGGTCGCACACACAAAGAGCTCAGTCTTGCTGACACAAGAGCGGCAGGCCAGGCAAGTTGGCTGAGCGTGTTCGCACTACCTTGCCTCAGCCAAAGGGCTTGCACAGCCTACTGAGTGTCAAGACCCAGAGCAAAACGCCGAACTGACTCTTGCCTGGTTAAAACATCTTCTTCGACTGATCCACAACTCTAGTCTAGATCATATACAGTGGTACCTCGGGTTACATACGCTTCAGGTTACATACGCTTCAGGTTACAGACTCCGCTAACCCAGAAATAGTGCTTCATGTTAAGAACTTTGCTTCAGGATGAGAACAGAAATCGTGCTCCGGCGGCGTGGCAGCAGCAGGAGGCCCCATTAGCTAAAGTGGTGCTTCAGGTTAAGAACAGTTTCAGGTTAAGAATGGACCTCTGGAACAAATTAAGTACTTAACCCAAGGTACCACCGTATTGTGTTCCCAGGGGCCTGCCTCTTTTCTATCCAAGAAACTCCAAAACTTTTCAGACTTGGGATTGGGCTTCAACCAGAACCAACAACATGGAACCAACTTGGATTTTCATTAAAAAATAGTGAATGCCTATCTCTTTCCACCTCCTATTCTTGTCAATTTCCTTTAAAATGGGGTGGGGGGAGATATGATGATGACCTCCTTGATGCGACCCACTTTAAATCCACGTGCTTTGCTTCCCAGATCATTAGGCTGGCTCTGCATCTGTTGAGGCATTAAATACAGAACCCAAATAAGAGGGTAAATGAGGGCAGAACTTAATTTCTAGTAACGTGGTTAGGAACCTAATTGTAAGCTGACTTCTTTTCCTCTGGAGTCTGGGTGGTAGTGTACCTAGATGAAGCAAGATTGGTTTTCAAGAGCGAGAGACAGTCGACAGCTTTGGAAGCAAAGGTTTTACGGCAGTCATGATTGCCAGTGGTAAAACATGTTAAGCAAGCTACTTTATGGAAGTGAGTTGTGGGCAACTTACACCTGTAAGGAGCGACACCTCAACACCTTCCATGTGCTCTGCGTCAGGAGGGAATTTGAGTATCAAATGGCAGGACAAAATTCCAAACAAAGCTGTGCTCTCCCAAGCCCACATCTCCCAGGATGTTTGCACTCCTGTCTAAGCAACGTCTACACTGGCTTGGTCATGTTCACAGAATGGAAGATGGCAGGAACCCCAAGGATGAAATGAATGAAACACTTTATTGTCACTTGTACAACTTGTCTACAGTGAAATTACACAAGCACCCCCTACTCAGCTCTCTTAGTCTTAATTCCCCTTGTTTACTGTCCCACACCCACCACTGGCACAGTGCCCGTGGGCAGGAGATCAAGAAAGTGCCGGCCAGGGTGTGAATCATCCCTGAGAATTTTCCTCACTCTCCTGAGGCAACGTTCTTCTGCAATTTCATCCAGTGGATTCACGGGACAGCCCATAATACCTTGTGGTGTATTTACCACCCTCTGTACTTCCTATCAGCTGATGTCAAACCAGCATACCACACCGTAATGCAGTATGAAAGGACACTTCTATTGTGGACTGGTAGAAGGAGATCATCAAATGTTGATTGACATTGTTCTTTTCCAATACTCTGAGGAGATGGAGTCTCTGTTGGGCTTTCTTAACCACCTGGGTTGTATTGATTTTCCAAGTAAGGTCTTCACTGAGATAAACTCCTAGGAATTTAAAGGAAGAGACTCTCTCCACACAGCCGTCCCCAATGTACAGAGGGGCTAGTTCTCCTCTCTTCCTTCGAAAGTCCAACACCATCTCCTTTGTCTTGCTGACATTAAGGTGCAAGCCCCTTGGCAGACCAACTCTGTGTTACAAAGATGTCTGCAAACGTGGCATGGAGGCTGGCAACATCAACCTTGCCTGGTGGGAAACCCTTGCAGACAACAACAGTGCCTGGAGTCAGGCAGTCAAGTCATGTATCCATAGCAGTGACCAGAGGAGGAATGACCGCTGGGAGGAAGACAGGGAAAAGAAACACCCTGGTGCATCTGCAGCAGCCCAACCGGACGCCTTCATCTGCCCCAGCTGCAACAAAACATGTCTCCCCCACATCAGTCTCTACAGCCACAGCTGGCACTGCAACCTTCCAACAGCTTGACCTCATTCCAAAAGGCACACTCCTCCATTGTCTCCCGAGACAGACGGGTGCCTGCTTAACACACTAATCCCACGATTGTTTCTGTTCATCCTGGTCTCCTTAGTGTTTAGAAACACTGGTTTAGTAGTGGGACAAGTGAAATACATGCACACACTACAGGAAGTAACGCCTGTGTCATGCCACCTTCAACACATAAAAAGAAACCTGTCTGCTGCCCAAGGCAACTGAGCACTGATGCTGTTAAACAATCCCAAAAACAGAGGGAAGACTAGAGGGACCAGGAGAGGGACGATTCGTAATGGAGCGCCGCTATCAATATGATTTGCCATTTGCAGAATTCTTATGTCAACAGGATCAGTAAACAAGTGTTAATATTTCCACCACTGGGATCATCTAAAGGGAATTTGTTGTAGTTAGTTGCAGAGAGCAAAAGAATGAGATTGGAGAGGGGAATTGTGTCAGCCTCGGGAAGCTGGCAAGATGCAGCTGACAGGAGCGTGAAGTGGAGAGCTGCTTCAAAGCTGAGCAGGCTGTGTGACCTGAATGCTGCACAAATAATGCACTCCTTGCAAGAGGATCAATGACAGCGTTTGCTGGGCTCTAGGCATCCCCTGTGCTAATGAAAGCCATCCTGGAAGCCGAGAGACAGGGCCTCTGGGCAACGTAAAAACTGGCATTAGCGGGCGTTTGTTACAAAGCCTGGCTTCTGAGAGCATGGAGCACCGAAAGAACCTTCTCCCAGCCCCCCTGTAGTACCCCACCAACTCCCCTCTGGCTGCCTGTTTAGTGTCACTCAGTTGGGATGGATCCCGTTAAAGATCTGATGTTCGCTAAGGACTCGGAGGTGTCTGGGACGTCTGCCTCTAATCATAAACACTGCAGCTGGCAATGACGTGATGGGGAGGGGGGATCACCTTGATCCAGCACATATTTCCTTTGATGTTTCTGCAGCGAGTTGGCTGCCCAAAGTAAAAGGTACGTTGTTTGGTGTGTGTGTACTTTTTTAAAAAAAGAATAATAATAATAATAAAATACCCAGGCTTGACATTCTCAAATCATAACCATATGACTCTCAATTCCACGCTTGGCTTCTTTTCTTTCTTTCTTTTAATATTTTGTTCTGAGAAACTGGAAGAAGAGGAATCTGACAATGATAACATGAAACAGGTTTGAGAGATAATCGCAGATTCAGAAGAAAATGTGTCCAAAAAGAAACTTGCTGCCATTACCAAAAATGGAAGAAGTCTCTTGCCAAAGATCGCTAACTGTGGTGACCTTAAGCAATAGACGGTTACTGATTCAATGGGGGGGGGGGGAGTGACTCCCACCCACCAAAAAGAAATGCAAAGACAACACAATTTGAATGCAACCACTGTTTAGAAGTACTTCTTGCCCGCTTGGTTTTTCAGGGTAGCCTAGAAAATACAAGAGCTTTTTGCTCAGTCCTTGGCCGCTTAAATGGGTGCAGGGTAACAACTCTGGCTGGGTACAAACTATTATTTCTGTCAGGAGATAGGAGTGAATTCTCCTTCTACAATGCCACTAGCTCTGATTTAGCACTGGTAGCTTGAGAAATGTAGATGCATTCCTGCATTGCAGGGGTTTGATGGCTCCTGGATGTCCCTTCCAACTCTACAATTCTATGATTCTATGAGAAGAAATGTACAGATGAATACAACTGTGGTGGCATTGGGAGATAGGTAGAAGCCAGTCCATTTTCCTAACTGAAATGGCTTCTCCAAGTCAACTGAGTGGTGAAATTGATACAGTCAAATTGCAAAGAATTCTGGTCCAGTCAATTTCAGCCTTAAGGGAAAATGCACTAAAACAGAGTGGAGGGTTACATGCATGACTATTATGCTATCTTTATAAAGGTAAAGGTAAAGGGACCCCTGACCATTAGGTCCAGTCATGACCGACTCTGGGGTTGCGGCGCTCATCTCGCTTTACTGGCTGAGGGAGCCGGCGTACAGCTTCCGGGTTAAGTGGCCAGCATGACTAAGCCATTTCTGGCGAACCAGAGCAGCGCATGGAAACACCATTTACCTTCCTGCCGGAGCGGTACCTATTTACCTACTCGTGCTGGCGTGCTTTTGAACTGCTAGGTGGGCAAGAGATGGGACCGAACAACGGGAGCTCAACCCACTGCAGGGATTTGAACCGCCGACATTCTGATCAGCAAGCCCTAGATTAATAAAAATGTCAAGGTGTGCTAATTATCATGGGTGATAATTCTAAATGGCTCCCATGAAAGTCACATTAAAATATACGCATGGCTATGTAAAACAAAGCAAGAAAAGGAACTTGCATGCACTGAAGGCCACTATGCCCATCGCTATCCCTTGAGAGAGAGCAATAGGCAGAGTGTTAAATGGAATTCCTACAGAACTCCTAGCAGCAGCGAGAACTGAATCTCCTACGTTCAAAGGGCAGAGAGCCCTTAAGCATTTCATGCTTCAGAGGCTACAGCAGCCTCTCCTCAGCTGGCCGCTTTGGCTCATGGCTGAGAAGGTTGCTGCAATGGCCTGAACCGCCGCTCATCGCTAACACCAACACAACTCTCCTCCTGGCGTAGCCGCCACCAAACTGGCAGGTTGAGCAGCAAGAACTCACAACATGAGTTCTCCATCTCCTAGTCATTAGGATGGTGTGCAGACAACACAAGGGTCTAGGACGTCTTCCCTCTTGAGCTTCCATCCTAATATTCCCAGCAGCCAGAAAGGGGAATAATTATTGAAAAGGGAGAAGGGAATCAGCTGTTCCATGGACAAAAACCGTTCTGTGTGTTCCTGCCCTTGGAGGGTTTTTTCCCTTTCCTTTTTTTGATTGGGAATGGGCTTTAAAAGCATGGATGGGCCCCCAAGGTTTAATCTCTTCCACCCCGCAGACTTAGGCCAAACAACACTAACTTCTTTCAAATGGCCTTATTCATGTCAGCACCATGCTCAAAAGTACACTTAATGCACATCCGCATGAAAGAGCTTCCTTTTGCCATTATAGTATGTGATCTTTTCCATGCTTTAAGCCTGGAAACGTGAAGCACCTTCGGTATTATGGCTTTTAGTAAGCATTTAGGAACCCAGTTTGAATGAATGCAAATGACACAATACTGTGCCTAATTTGGCAACTCATTACTTTTTTTCACACTGAAAGCGAAGGCTGAGATCTCTCCCCAGAAAGCTGGAGAGAACCTATGTTCTGATTATGTATACAGTAATATGCATCTGGGCACCTACCAGATATAAACTGGCCTTGATTTAAAAACGTAAAAGTTAACTTCTAGTCCGATGCAGATTCGGAAAGGATTTAGGCAGCTGCGAGGCAGCCGTTCCAAAAAAGAGTCACATATTGCAGTGTGTGTTTTGATTAGGCTTGGTATTAATGTGTACTAGATCAAGTTACGTTGCTGCAAATTGGTCAGTGTCATCTCGACACAACTGAAGCAAAGGAGAAGTGACACACTGTAAATGAAACACAGTGAAGAGCTCAAGGGAGAGTAAATCACCCTACCATATCATGGCTGGAAAATTTGGGAGCTGCCGTTCCAAACCTATCTGAGATTTCGCAGGCTATTTGGACTGACAAGCGTTCCCTGAGATCCCACCAAATGCTGCAGATTCAGATTAAGATTCAGATTTATTGAGTTTATGCGCAGATGTACCAAGAGACAGTGCATATGTATGTCACTGGTGCTGGGGGAGGTGAGCTCAGGAGGGGTGTGAAACAGAGGTCTGTATACCCCTATATGGCAATTTCTCCCTATTTTACTGAATTGAAAGACAGAATTGAATGGCAGACACAAATGTTACAGTATTTACCTTGTTCCTTCGTTCCTTTTTTATGCACGGCAAGGGAACATGGTGGACAGAAGCTCAAATCTTCTCCTGAGCCGAGCCTCTCCCCCCCAAAGCAAAGGACCCTTTACCAGAATAGGGTCTACGTTGCAAAAGCCTCCAGCAAGAGGAATCACTCGTGGTAGAACTTGACACTTCAAAGCTGGAAAGAAACTTTGCAGGCCTAGTTTATGCGAATCACTAAGCCAAACCTTGGCTTAATCTCCTGGGCATTCTGCTGCTTGCTTTGTTATGATTTGGCTTAAGCACGGTGTCTGAATCTGAAGTTGGGGTTTGATCTCTCCAGACTTTATAGCTCATGGTTTGTCTGGGAGAGCTAAACCATGAGCCCAGGTTCCAAGAACCCACTAGCACAAACGATGGCTCAGCTCAGCAAAGCTCAGTAGAGAACCATCAGAGGAGGACCAAGCAGCCACAATCTCCTCTCTCCCGAAGCCCACACAGTTTGCTTATTTGCACTCATTTGTATGTTAATCTCATTTTTATCTTATTGTTCAATGGCTTTAGGCTGTGAAGCAGTTTTACAAATTTGTAATGAATGGACGAATGGGTCATTGTTTGGTTTACTGTTATGTGCAAACGAGGTTGTAGACTCCGTTGCACTTGTGGGTTTGATTTTTAAAGAATCTGACAACATCTGGATTGAACAGGTGGTGCTTTCCAAGGCACGATACTGAAAGCCAACACAACATGGGGGAATCAAGAATTTAAACTTGTCCAGATATCATGCAGATGTCGAGATCACATAGTTCTGCTATGGGTTAGCAGTGTACAAGTTTGTAACCAACCTTATTGCAATGTGGACTGAGAAGCTCAGTTGTACTGCCAATGAACCATCACCCCACAGGTTTCTATTAAAAGGGATAAAATAAGATTGATGGAACATTATCAGTTTCATGAGCCATCAAATAATCTTTAAACATTCTGTGTTTTTCCTAGATATGTTTATGAAATCCTCAACTTCTGAAATTGGGATTCTGATTTACTTTATATTTTAGTGGAGCACAACCAATTAATATAGAAATGTGTAGTTACTCCAGAGATGTTGGGTAGGGAAGGGAACAGATCTTAGGTGAGTATCAGTGATTAAAAATAAACTCAGAGTAACATAGTGTTTTTAACTTCACTTACCAGAGATGATTAATTTTAAAATATTTTCATTTCCTCCCCAGCAGATAAATAGGTAAATGGCATACTTTCAACTTTCTAAGTGGCATCCCTGAATTGCTTGATTGTAAAAAAAAAAAAAAAGTCTAAGCAGTTTACAAAAATATTCTTTGCAGGCACATATGTGTGTGGATAGTGTGTGTGTGTGTGTGCCTTAATTCCTGCTGGAAAAGAAGCGGAACAGAACCAAAAGGATGTTCCAAATGGCACCAGAACAATGAAGTATTCTGGGAGAATCTGTTAATCTCTGTGGTTTTCCAGGTCTGGTAGAGAGGTACACATGTCAGTGGAAAAAAAGACATAGAAAATTGTTTACATCTGTAAACATCAAAGGGGAATATTTTTAATGCACCCCATTCTTCTAGGGCAATAATCTCACCTATTTACCCTGTCACGTGTTGGATCCTATCAGAAGTCATACCTCAAATGGTAAGCATTTCCCCATCATCCCCCACTTTGTAATTACAAGTAAGGTAGACCAGAGCCATTAATTAGAATTGGGCTTTCAGTAAGAAACATGCTCCCTGAAACACTTGCCTGAGATTTGAATTTGAAGGAAGCAATTAGAGTGTGGTTTCTTATGAGATAAGATGGCAGGAAACTCCAGTCAAAGAGCAAACAGAGAAACCACCCTGGTTTTATTCCAGCCCCAAGAAACTTATTATTTCCATTCTCCAAACAGGAAACCTATGATGTCTATGTGCAAATATCAGTGGAGAGAAAATGGATCGTGTCCCCATAGCACTTGGATTACTGAAACATACAAGGTGCAATTATACAAAACAGACTAATCAGATGAAGTACCTCAAATTCTGCACTACAATCTCCACCGACTCCACCGACTCTCTAGTCAGAAACTAAATCCTGCAATGGTAACATTTTACAGAACCAGAAATTGCATAAATGGAGCAACTTTGCATAAACGTGATTAGCTTTCATGCCTTACAAAGTTTGTGCAGTTGCAAAGTTCATGTTTCTGGAAGATTGTTTGGGTGTTTTTTTTTTTGAAGTAGGAATATTCTGTCTTGAAATTTCTGTCCGACACTGGAAAACAGGCATTGAGGCTCATGGAAAAGTGGGGAAACCGCTGGGAAGAATTTGTGGTTGTGCTGAGTGAATGTAACCCATTTGGCCCTGTTCCTTTCCCTACATTTATAGCAGAAACTGCCAACATGTTTTCTGGGTTCAATTCACAAACATGAAGGCCAGAAACAAAAACAAAAAGGAACTGAAATTATCAGCATTCTCTATAATATGATGCATTCTTTATCCAACATTAGAATTCTCTCAAACCCTAACCCTAATCCTTGACACCCATGTCATTTCCCCAATTTAATAGGTAGGGATGCTTAAGCAATTTTTGCAAACTTTTACAGAAACCAACTTCATCTGTATTCATCTGGATTGGAATGCTCGTACCCTTTGGATTTTACACTTCTCTAAATTTTGCAATTGACTTCTTAACTCAAAAACTGTATCAAAATGCACAAGGAAACACATTATTTTGGGGCACAACCTGTTCAGGGATGTACATTTTGTGAGAAAAAATATGTTCAGAATGTTTGTTTTTTTAATTGCAAAGCTATTCAGAAACCGGATGGAATGTATCTACGGATGAAACTGACACAGGACAGAAACAGGCTGATCCAGTAACGAGGGGAAATAAAAGCAGAATAAGGCAATTTCCATCAGAGGAACAACATAGGGGAACTGTTTTAACACCCCTTCCTAAGCAATACATTCCCACTCCAATACAGTCCCCTACCAGCAGCTGACCTTCAGGTTTCGTGTGTTAGTGTACAAAGCCCTGACTAACTTCGGTCCAGCATACCTTAAGAGATGCCTTACCCAGTGCAGCCCAAGTTGATCACTGAGATCATCAGGGCAAGCACTATGGGTGGTTTCCTATGGGAGAGAAACACAGTTATTGAGCCTCTTGGACTTGCCGATCAGAAGGTCGGTGGTTCGATTCCACACAACGGGGTGTTGCTCTGTCCCAGCTCCTACCAACCTAGCAGTTTGAAAGCAGGCCAGTGCAAGTAAATAAATAGGTACCACTGTGGTGGGAAGGTAAATGGCGTTTCTGTGCGCTCTGGTTTCTGTCACGGTGTCCCGTTGTGCCAGAAGCGGTTTAGTCCTGCTGGCCACATGACCCAGAAAAGCTCTACGGAACTTCCTCCCACAAGACAGGCATTGTCCCTAAGTTCATATGTATGTGTGTGTGTGTGCATATCTATAGCTATAGCTATCTTGAGATTATAAATTTTAGAGGTTTAATTAATGTTTTCCTGCGTTGTATGTTTTATTGCTGTGAGCTGTTTTAAGACCTGCATGGTAAAAAGTGGAATATAAATTTCTAAATAAATAAATGCAAATAAATAGATTCGAATGGAAAACCTTCAGCTACGTTCTTTAATAGAAGATTAAAGAGGTGGGAGATACAGTCCTGGATTCCTAATGCTTTGCCTAGTCTAGGAGGAAGGGGGACAAACAATAATTTATTCATAAATGTATATAACAAAACTTCAACATTTTTCCAAACAGCATGCTTGGAAGACTGCCATTTTGACTGCAGGAAAGGGTGTTTAATTCTTACCTACTAACCATTTTTGTGTGTGCAGAATTGCTATGCAAGTATTTCTTTCCTCCTTCCCTTGCACATTTCCCCTTGTGGAAGGAAGGAAGGAAGGAAGGAAGGAAGGAAGGAAGGAAGGAAGGAAGGAAGGAAGGAAGACCTTGCCGGAGCACCATAGAGAAAAATGGCAATACTGTGCAAAAATACAACCATCTGGGATAGTAATAAGCAACATTCCAAGTTTGCTCTTGCCGCCACCCTAAAGTGAAATTGCCCTGATGTGGCTTTTCATGTCTTAAAATATTGACTGGGGATTTACATGTAACATTTAGTTTGCACCTCAGTTCTTTCAGATTCAATCAAAAGAAGCAGGAGTTAAAAGCAGTTAGCAAAATGACTGTACGTATTAGGGCTTGCAGGTATTATTACAATGTAGGGCCGTAGTACTTGCCACATCCAGTTACAACCAAGGTATATTTACTCCCATGATGCTATTAGGGCAATTACATGATTCAGCAGTAAAAGGCTTTGCTAGTACAAAATTAAGCAAACTTCAGGTAATCTCAGAATCAGCTTGGCATCGCAACGTGAACTGAAAACGACAAGCAGCTGTTGGGATGGTTAATATGAATGCTCCCCCCCACCAAATACTATTAAGACAATACTTCAATATTACGCGCTAAGTACCAAATAGACACAGAGGAATTACTTCACAACGATGCCAGGAATGGAAGGAATGATCCAACCCTGAGATCGCTGACAAGTAGGGGCTTATGCTAATCCTACATGTAGGCATATCAAAGATGCTCTCTCCACGATAAATTAGAACAGGCAACAAACTGTGCACACCAGTCCTTGTCTCTTTGCAGATCCCCTCCCTACATCTGCCTTCACTGGGGTTGCGTGTCACATTGGCACTAAAGTTCAGAAAGAATATACACTGGCTCCTGGTACATTTCTGAGCATAATGCAAAGTGTTGGTGTTGGCCTTTAAAGACCTAAACGGCCTCAGCCCAGTATACCTGAAGGAGCGTCTCCACCCCCATCGTTCAGCCCGGACACTGAGGTCCAGCGCCGAGGGCCTTCTGGCGGTTCCCTCACTGTGAGAAGCAAAGCTACAGGCAACCAGGCAGAGGGCCTTTTCGGTAGTGGCACCCGCCCTGTGGAACACCCTCCCATCAGATGTCAAGGAGATAAACAACTACACAACTTTTAGAAGACATCTGAATGCATCCCTGTATAGGGAGGTTTTTAATCTTTAATGTTTTATCATGTTTTTGTATATACTGGAAGCCGCCCAGAGTGGCTGGGGCAACTCAGTCAGATGGGTGCAGAATAATAATTATTATTAATAAGTGCTTTCCTACCAAATCTGTGCTTTCCAAAACAATATGCAAATGGAAACATGGCAATCCTTTTCAATTCACAAGTCTTCAATTTCCCCCGAATTAATTTCACACTCTTCTGAACTTTTCAATGAATTTATTGGACCAATGTAGGGCAATTGTGCAAAGCACCATTTCTGTGCAGTCACTGTTTCATATCTGTTTATGTCTCTGTGTTGCACTGAGCTCTTTTGTCAACAAATTATCGTGTCGCATCCTTTGCCTACAAACACTCAGGCATTTAGATCGGAGGATGAGTAATACAAGACTTCTGGTGCAAACTGCGGGTGATGGTGCAATTGCACACTACCATCAACGTAGTGCAGCAGGGGACTACTGTACTAGGATTGGGGAGACACTGGTTCACATCCTCACTTGGAACAGTCACTGGGAGCTCCTGGCCCAGGCATTTCATCTCAGCCGAAACTATCTCTCGGGGCTGTTGTACATTTAAGTGTGTGTTCTGTAATAACACATAATGCATAATGTACCATGGCACAACATGCAACAAAAGTGGTACATGAGCTTGGGGATGGGTGGGGAATCTTAGTAGCTGTGGGATAAGCCCTGGGATTTATGCTTCTACAGTGGTACCTTGGGTTACATACGCTTCAGGTTACATACGCTTCAGGTTACAGACTCCACTAACCCAGAAATAGTGCTTCAGGTTAAGAACTTTGCTTCAGGATGGGAACAGAAATTGTGCTCCGGCGGCACAGCAGCAGCAGGAGGCCCCATTAGCTAAAGTGGTGCTTCAGGTTAAGAACAGTTTCAGGTTAAGTACAGAGCTCCGGAACGAATTAAGTACTTAACCTGAGGTACCACTGTACTTGCTGTTAAGGTCACAATTCTAGTCTTTTTCTTTATTGCTGTTGTCTTTATTTCTCTTAAACAAACAAACAAACAAACTGGAACATGTCCAGAGGAGGGCAACCAAAATGGTCAAAGGCCTGGAAACGATGCCTTATGAGGAACGGCTAAGGGAGCTGGGCATGTTTAGCCTGGAGAAGAGGAGGTTAAGGGGTGATATGATAGCCATGTTCAAATATATTAAAGGATGTCATATAGAGGAGGGAGAAAGGTTGTTTTCTGCTGCTCCAGAGAAGCAGACACGGAGCAATGGATCCAAACTACAAGAAAGAAGATTCCACCTAAACATTAGGAAGAACTTCCTGACAGTAAGAGCTGTTCGACAGTGGAATTTGCTGCCAAGGAGTGTGGTGGAGTCTCCTTCTTTGGAGGTCTTAAAGCAGAGGCTTGACAACCATATGTCAGGAGTGCTCTGGTGGTGTTTCCTGCTTGGCAGGGGGTTGGACTCGATGGCCCTTGTGGTCTATTCCAACTCTATGATTCTATGAAACCTAACGGCGTTCATCGTTCCACATGCAGGGGTAGTGCTTTTTGCAAATCCATCAGCTACTCAGCTCCATGGATGAAATACTTTGGTCAGTTTTTTAAATGACGGCCTGCGAGGCGGTTCAAGAAACAAAACCGCCATTTGCAAGGTTACCCAAACTTCTACGTTTCCCCCACTTTCCATTTAAAGGCGAACGTCTTTTTACTGTCACTTTTCTGTTGTTTTTTTTATTCTTCTTCTGCTGCTGTGCTGCTCTTACTACTCTTTTTGCTGAGACGATCTATGACAATGTGTCTCAGGAAAGAAGCTCCTGCCCGATAAAACAGCAAAACTAAAAATAAACCTTTGGGGCCAGAGGCATTTGTTCATTATATAAATCAAAGAAGCGCACAAAGAAATGGACACAAAGTGACTGGTAATGCCCAGTGAATTTCTAATGCTTGGCTAAAATGATTTGGGTGCATTGCATGCAGATGTCAGGTATTTTAATAAAGAGCTCCATTGTTCAGGGCCCCTCACTCCTCCATAGCTCCCAGCGCTCCTTTAGGAAGGGAGGAAGGGAGGGGGCACGGGGGGGGGGGGACGACACACAGCCATTCCAGCTGGGCTTGGAACCTTGTTTGAGTCAGGAAAACCACAGCTCATAAGCAAAGAGGAAGCATAATGTTCTACAAGGACAAAACATTAGCAAAAATGTCACTCAGCCCTAGTTCCACATGTTGGCTGCCACGGCCTCTTCCTCCAAGCATGCCCGATTGATATAAATTCCATCTGCTCAGCAGCCAAGTGACAGAGAAGAAATACCAGCATCTGGTCTCTATTGCTGTCGGGTTTTTGTTCCATGTTAGACCTTAGCTAGAAACATATGAAGAGATGAAGGTGCTGGCAAGCGACTCAAAGGCCGCACTGGCACAAGAGAGGCTTTCTGATGCTTTTCACACTTCACTCTGGATTTTTACAGGGGAAAAGGCGGAGGAGACTTGATAAACTGCGCTTTAGGAGCCAACAGGCCTGCAGGTCATTTAGTCTTTGAAAGTGTGTGTGTGTGCGTTTAAAACTGAACAGCACCAACATTTTCTCTCTCTTTTTTAGTGCAACAAAAGGTAACTAAGTCACACAAGAATGTGACTCTTCAGCTAACCTCCCCCCAGTCTCTTAAACATCCACTGGTTTGGATATGCTCCCGAAGCACTTTATATTCTCTTGAAGAGCAGCTGGAAAATGCCAAAAGACCAAACCAGACGAGCTCTCTGTTTAACCCTGCTATGTCTGGCAAGATGTTGCTTTTGCAGGGAAAAACAGAGGAAGGGCCTACGTGCAAATGCAAGGCTGTTGTTGTTGTTGTTGTTGTTGTTGTGTGTTTTAAAAAAGAAAACAACTGTTTTCAACTGTGGCTGTGTGTGTATGCGGAACAATCTTTAATGTTGGCGATGTTGGTACACTGAAGTTCAGGCTTCCCCAACCCTCCCCAACCTTCCAGATGTTTTGGACTACGACTCCTGCCAGCGCCAGCTATCACAGCCATACTGTCTGGGGCTGGAGGGAGTTGCAGCCCCAAACATCTGGAGGGCACCAGGCTGGGAAAGGCCGCCATGAGAAAGAGCAGCTTACATACGTTAAGAGTGAACCAACACCTGCAGCAGAAGATAAACGGCCTGATCCCATATGAGATGTGCAATATAATATAATTGCCGAAAGACTGAAGGACACAAAATAATGGTGACTGGGAGTGGCCGCTGGGACCATATAACACCGGTCCTGAAAGACCTACACTGGCTCCCAGTACGTTTCCAAGCACAATTCAAAGTGTTTGTGCTGACTTTTAAAGCCCTAAATGGCTTCGGCCCAGTAGACCTGAAGGAGCGTCTCCACTCCCATTACTCAGCCCAGACACGGAGGTCCAGCTTGGAGGGGCCTCTGGTGGTTCCCTCATTGCGATAAGTGAGGTTACAGGGAACCAGGCAGAGGGCCTTCTCAGTAGTGGCACCCACCCTTCAGATGTCAAGGAGATAAAGAACTACACAACTTTTGGAAGACATCTGAAGGCAGCCCTCTGTAGGTAAAGTTTTTAATCTGGGATGTTTTATTATGTTTCTGCATGTGTTGGAAGCTACCCAGAGTGGTTGGGGCAACTCAGACAGATGGAGAGGGTATAAATAAAATAGTAGTAGTACTACTAGTAGTAGTAGTAGAATTCTGTTATATTTCCTCCAAAGCCAAGAATTAGAGTTATATTTCTTAAAAAATATAAGCAAATGTGACATATTTTTCTGTATGCTCTCCTCATGCTTCTGAGCTGGTGGGATTCCCGTTGCATTAGAGTGTCATCTCATTTGGGAGGAAGGGGCACAAGCTGACAAGGCGAAGTGAAGCGAGTGAACAGCAATCAAAATGACATTATAATACACACATACACACGAGCTGAAGAGAAATAACTAAGAAAAGGCGGCGAGTGAGAACTGCTCCAGAGGACACATAAATTTATAATAAAGCCTTACAACGCTTAATTATTAATTAGAAAAGAAGGAAGCTTTTATTTAACAAACAGGAAAATGTCACCATCATCCATGTTCAGGCACAGAGATAATGGCATGGGCTGACTTAATGATTTCCAGAAATGTCCAGGACGTGTGCTTTCAAGACAAAATGACTTCTCCTGTACAGAACAAGACTATATGCCACCAAAGGATGGAATGGCAAGAGCCAGTTCAACCCAATGTTTTTCTTCCTCAAAAAAAGATACATTATGCCAGAAACTGTACATGAAGTTCTCAAGGAGGGGAAAGTCCTCTTCTTTTTTGCTTATAGATCTTTCCTTCCTAACCCCTAACATGCCTTTAGTTTCACCTGTGTAGACATCTGCAGACTATCTTCCCTCTCTCTCTCTCTCTCTCTCTCTCTCTCTCTCACTGTGCCCTTCATGTATGAACCTTGTCTCCAATAAAGTGAATTGCTGTCATAGGTGATATTTACACTACTGATTGGTAAACACCAGTGTAACTTCCCAGAAACAAGTAGAGGCTGAACTGAGCCCTGTGATTTGCAGAGTTGCAAGAGACTTGATGTCGTTAACTCACCTATGGGCCTCAAGCGATGTACTCCATTTTAAGAAGCGGTGGTTGACAGGAACTTTGTTCCCATTAGTGTGCTCCTAAACGAGAGGAATTCCTGCTCTGCAGAGATTATGCTTGGAGCCTGAATTAAAATCTTTTTGTCCCCTGGTGAACATTGTAACAACGTTGCTTAGTCCAATTGAACATGCCATCAATTCCCAAGCAGCCCTTCTCCTCAGTCAAGTAACATGGCTGTCAACTTGACCTTTTCCCAACTATGTCTAGTTTATAAACATGGCTATCACTTCTTTAGAAAACACATTCCAAGGTGCTCTGTGACATACAAGGTCTCCAACCACCTTCACATTCTCATTCCCTGTGTTCTGCTATATTTTGTTGGAAGCCGCTCAGAGTGGCTGGGACAAACCAGTCAGATGGGCAGAATACAAATAAATTATGGTTATTATTGCCAGCACTATTTTTATGGAAAAGGAGGTGCCTTATCTCACAAGGGATGCGCTCCGTCCTACTTAACATCGCTTACGGCCGCGTCTCACCGATATGCCTTCATTAGATATTGATTTTGGTGTAGTGCCTAAATTTTTTTTTTAATCTTAATCTTAAACTTTTCTTATGAATGGCTAATATCTGTCCTTCTGAGTTGAGAACTGTGTTATACTACTTGTGGCTTGTACGAGTCCGCTGTTTTATTTGATTTGATTTGTTTTGTTTTGATTTGTTTTGTTGTGTTGTGTTGTGTTTCATGATGGGCATAAAGCCGAATAAACATTTTGATGATGAGTCAGATGGGCAGAATACAAATAAATTATGGTTATTATTGCCAGCACTATTTTTATGGAAAAGGAGGTGCCTTATCTCACAAGGGATGCCTCCCTTGTTCTCTTCGAATGGTAATGGCGCCCACATGAGAAGTGCTGGAACTGAGTTCCAGCTAAATAAAAGCCCTGATTATCACCATTCCTCAAGCATAATTAACTACTCAAGGCTGATACCATTGCTATGCTTTTACTGCATTAAAAAAAAATGTTATTAAGGGTGCAATCCTATCCAACCCTACCTCAGGGTGGATCACTTCCTACATGGGAACAGAGTGGAACTTAAATGCATAGGACCTAGAATGCCATTTATGGTAGAAAAGCATCAGACAAGCGTTCTCCTTCTTCCTCAAAGGAGAGAAACTAACCTACTAAATGAACATATAGGGTTTGTGTACACACACTCTCTCTCTCTTAATGCATATGGTGTTTTACAGATTGTTTTCGGACAAACAACAAATTGACTTAGTCTACGGCAGTCTTTCAAACAGAAAGCTTTTGTGCTTCATGGTTAACTTAAAAGGTAACTGCCTTGAATGAACACCTGGGCAAGAAATGCTCCTGCTATTCACATATCACACTTCCCTATGTTCCCTCTTCAAATCACTGTCTGTGGGACCCTTATTACAATTCACGAACCCTGCAATACACTCCTAATGATGGCTTTCACCCCCCAAAAAACGCTAAGGTCAGGTGATGCTACTAAACGCCATTATCAAAGCTCTTTAGAAGGTGAGGCAAATTTTCTTTTTTCCCTCCCACCGGGCAATCAGCAGAGCATCACAATCAATGTGGTGTATCATACAGTATTACGCAAACTTAATTATGCTATATTATGGGCAGTACAAACCACTGGGGTAACATCGCTGAGATCAATATAGCTAACACCAGAAAGAACTCTATGAAGCTTATTGCTTGTACCTGTGGTCGATACAGCCTTTCTTAAAAGGTGGAGGAACTTTTGCAAGATTTGAGTTTCCCACATGCATGGGAATAAGGGTGGGATGAGCCCGGTGCCTAGCTGTGTGAGATGCATCAATGCAATTTCCCGTAAGTCAGAAACTTGAAACAATACAGCTGCCGCGATGAGTGAATAGCTGATGGAGCTTGTGTGAGCTTCAGTGGCAAGCCAGGGCATTGCTCTAGTGTGAATGACAAGTGATGGACCGAATCGCAGGGGAGCTACCAATGAGTTATTAATGGTGACAGGTACACTACCTGGGAGACAGGTTGAGAGGGGGAAAAGATTATTTATAAGCGAATAGTTAACAGCTGTACCTACTGCTAAGCATTACATGGATGCCACAAACTGTAGAATTCAAATCGCGGGTTATTCAAGCACGAACAACTGCCTGTCACCAAACTTGCAGTGCATCGCTACAAATTAAGGTGGGAGAGATGAGACAGGGGCTGGAGCGATGCCTCGAACGGGAAGGCAATGTCATCATGGAAGCCGAGATAAGAACCGAAAAGAGGCGAGATAACTACGAGGTGAATTACAGTTCTTAATAACAACAATGAATTGGCACGAACAGCTTTTTAATTTTTTCCTGGGGGCTTTTCATAGGAGAGCAGATGCTGAATGGATCCAGCGCTGACAAAAATAAATGAGGAGAAAATCGCAGCAAAGGAAAGCGGGGGGTTGGGGCTCGGGTGACATGTTCAGAGAAGTTTTCTTTTTAATGAAAGAAATAATAAACTTCTGTGGTGAAGATAATCTCTTAACAGGCTTCGCCAATGGTGTGATAGCTGATTTGTCAAATCTGTAAGGAAGAGCACCAGTCTGGGAAGAAATTCTACCTATTGTGGCATTTGAGATGAAGCTGGCCCACATGCAGTATGAATTTTACAAATATTGGCTGCGTTAATGACTGTGTTTTCTCGCTGCAATAAACTGCAGTAATGCAAATGTGATCCTGGCCCAGCATAAGAACAAATTCTGAAAGTTCTCCACAAAGGACATGCTGCCCCTATTCAAATCACATAGCACCTCCTTCCTTCTTTCCTCTAAGCTGAAAAGCTAAAGTACAAATCACAATACAATATTGTTCTCTCTCTGGTGTCTTCCTCAGCAATAAGATTGAGATTCTGAGCTCCTGTGGATTTTCTTCTTCTCGTGGAATTCTGTGCCTTAATGTCGCTATAATAAATAATAAACAATATCTCCATGAGTAACCCTTAAACATAAATGTGGGTTTCTTTTAAAGTAAAGCAGGAGCGAGGAATTTAAAAACAAACCAGCCTCACGCAGCCTGCTTTTCCATAAGGGCAGTGGCGTAGCGTGGGTTGTCAGCACCCGGGGCAAGGCAAGTAATTTGCGCCCCCTTGTGAGAGAGAGAGTGAGCCAGGTAGGGGCAGAGAGCTGCGAGTGTGAGCGCGCCCTCCCAGATGTTGCGCCCGGTGCGGCTGGCTCCCCCTGCACCCCCCACGCTACTCCATTGCATAAGGGTCCATTTTTATTTCAGCCACAAAGAAAGATCTAAACTGGACATTTACCTGGCAGCTTAGCTTTCGGCATGAGCTAGCCAAAGTTGCATATTTTTAGGTCTCGGGCAGTGCTTAAGCATTTGCTTGGATATTCCAAAAGCGGGGTATGGGTGGGTAGCCTAATGCGCTTTATGCTGTTGGAAGGATATTGCTGAAGTGCCTTCAACAGACTTCTCATAACCAAAGAGTGACGCCCTTCCACCGCAATTACACTCCATGCTGCCCCACACTCCATGCTGCTGGATGCAATAGGTCTCCTTGGATTGGTGCCTTCCAGCACCTGCCACAGGATCCTAACAGGCCAAGTCTTGCCTCTCCATTTATATATATATATATTTAAACGAATTTTATTAACATCGTCAAGCAGTGATTAACATTCACATCTACTGTCACATCATACAAATGTAAATACAAAATTACTACACTACAATATATATTCTCTGCATGATCCAAAATATTTGGTGGCCCCCAAAAACTCTTTAGAATTCAGCAGCTTATCAAAAATCAAAACCACATTCTATTTAGAATGAAGTTGTGTTAGCAGAGGCAGACAGGAAAAATCAACTCAATACAGATTTAGAGGTTTTGTGGAAGGATATGTTTGAAGGGAATATTCTAACATACAGAAAACACATTCAATTTAAAGCTTTGAAGCATAACTCATGCAACCTAAGTTGTCAGCAGAAAGATCTGGCTACTTCAACTATTGTTAGTACATCCAACTCTTTAACAATCAATTTTAGGACAGGTAGGAGTTAATTGAGAGAAGTTTTGATTATTATTTTTCCCCCAGAGGGGGGTATGGAGAAGAAAGAGTGCCTTTAAGTTTTGCCTCTCCTAATCTGGCACACTTTGTCTCTTGTTTACTGGACTTTGATGTTCTTCTGGCCATCATCCTATGCAACCTATGTCCACCCAATGCCACCCTAAGCTATTATAGGGAACATTCTTTAATTCATGGGATTTATTGCATTGATATCCCATCTTTCTTCCAATGAGCTCATGCTTCTCTCTTCCTCCCTGTTTTATCCTCAGAACAACCCTGTGAGGTAGGTTAGGCCGGGAGGCTGTGACTGGCCCAAGGTCACCCAGTAAGTTTCAGAGCTGAGTAGGGATTCACACCATTCAAACTGCTGCATTTCGTAGGGGAGAATACATAGAAGCAGGAGTACAACTTTCATGTATTTAGTTGAGACAAACATGCCATCCATAACTTTATTTGCCTTTGTTTTATCATGGGTGATGTGACCCTCATATTGGTCACAGTCTCTGCAGAACTCTGACAATGCCCAAACCTGTTTCCCTTTCAACTCTACATCTGCTCCAGTTTTGGTATTTGCTGTTCTCACATGGAAGCTCCCTCCGGATCAGCTGTTGAATTTATTTAACGCACCCCTCTGTTTTAAAATTGGATTTCCCTACTGCACAATGCTGTGTAGGGGAAAATGGCAGCTCTGTTAATAAAGGCATTCCTCCATGTTATAATGAGACTTTATTTGCTTGTGCATTCTAACCTATCAAGAGTGACTTAAAAGACATTACACACAAAATGTAAGGGTAAGGAAGGTGCATTTTACCATATGTGGTGGTCCTGTAAAAAAGTAAAAGATTTCTGGGAAATGATATACAATGAATTGGGGGAAAAAATGTTTAAGATAACTTTTGTCAAAAAACCAGAAGCCTTTTTACTTCGGTTAACAGGGGATGAAATACCAAGGGGCTTAAAAAGATGATTTATGTATGCGACAACAGCCGCAAGAATGCTGCTTGCCCAGAAATGGAAAGAAGAGAAAGTACCAACAAAAGAAGAACGGATAACTAAGATGCTGGACCTTTGTGTAATGGCAAAGATGACCGTGAAGATCAGAGATCAGGATGAGAAAAAGTTTGAACAGGAATGGAAGAATTTTATAGACTATTTAAAAGACCACTGTAAAGATATTAAAACGTTAGCAGGTTTGATATAACATTTATGAAAGTATATAATTGGAAATTAGGATAAATAAGAGGGAAAACAAAGAGTTTGGAGAAATAAAATAAGATGCAAGAAATCAGGGGGGAGAAAACTGGAATCCAGGGGAGAGGAGGGGGGAGGTCTATATTGTATCTTTGGAAAAGTTCTGAATTTATAAAATATTGTGATTATAAAATTTGAAAATAAAGTATTTAAAAATTAAAAAGAAAAGAAAAGAAATCACACACACACACACGCCTCACTTGTGTATGTATGAGCTAAGTTTGCCTACCACTGGACATGCAGCAGAAGTGACTACAAATCCCAGGAAGGAAGGAAGGAAGGAAGGAAGGAAGGAAGGAAGGAAGGACAGTTTTCTGGGGGGGAAATGTAGGCTTTTGTATGTGTACAGAAGGAAAAGAAAAACAAAACCGAAATTCACTTAACCCCATTCACATGTCTAGCCGGCTGATTGTTTAAGTGTGATTTACTTCTTTAATGTATAAACTTCATCACAGAACCATCAGAATGTTTCCATTCAGCAAGCGCAAACAAACAAACAGAAGAGAAGCCACAAAATAATTATAAAACATATGGCGTGCACCACGGCTGTGTTTATTTTATGACAGTTAACTTTATTTACAGTGTAATCTGGGAAGAATTAATTCTCAAAGGACTTTACACAAAATATGGCCAGTTCCCCCCTCCTGCCCCACCTCACCCTCAAACCGCACACACCAGAGTTATGTTGTCAACCCGAGTAAATAAACTGTCCTAAGTGGAAATCTCTTGTTTTCTACAAACAAAATGCAATGCCTTGTTTTTTGTGTAATGGGTTCATTATGAATTCTTGAGTGACAAAAACTATACATTGCCAGCAGCAATAAAAGCCAGGATACTAGGAAGGACGGCTGGTTTTTATACCATGCCAAAGTTTGGTGGAAACATAACATTTTAAAAGGCTTCCTCTTGAGCCTGAATTTGCTTCTCAAGATGGTCTTGTGTTCACATTAGCCATGTATCTCTACAGCTTGAGAAAAGCTTTGTGCAAATATACTCTCTTTTTTGTTTTTCACAGTCGGTTATTATAGTAACATATTTCCAGAGACATTTGGAAGAGAGCAGTAACTCATTTTAGAAGCTAGTTACTAACTTGGCTCGATGTTTCAGGCAGAAGTATTAAATATTATGCAGGACAGCACCCAAATAACACCGCTTCTCAGGGAAGTTTTCGGAAACCAGGAAGGAAGAGCTTCTTGCCCCAAGTTATGCTTCAAAGCAGACCTGGTCTACCCTTGGCCTCTGTCCATACCTTCCCTTCCACGCATGAGACACAAATGTAAGACTAAGGTCAAATTGATGCTGGGTTAGCTCAGTTGGTAGAGCATAAGATGCACAGTTTCGATCCCCACCCTGGGCAAAAAAATCCTGCATTGCAGGGGATTGGGCTAAAAGACTCGTGTGGTCCCTTCCATCTCTACATTTCGATGATTTTACAGATTTAATTGCTTTTATCACACTGCTGCTGTCTGAGTTACAGTGCCATGGAAGCGCAGGGAGTGCTGGTCTCGCTTTGGTTCTTGGAGTGCAGCTTGGAAATAAACTTGGAATGCAGTATTCAGCAGCAGCAGCAGATTGCATGGAGGAGTGAAGTTGCTTAACTGACCTCCTGGCCAGGTAAGCCGGCCTGATTACCCGAAGGAGGTGTGGCAAGGCAGCAGGGTGCAGTGCAAATGTGGTATTCCTACAGGTGTGTCTGCACTGCACTGCCCTACCTGGCTCCTTATCTCTGGGAGGAAAGGTAAGTGCCTTCATCCCACCATGGTTTCTGCTACTGTTCATCACTAGTGTTTGGGTGTTCAGAAGTGGGGTGAAACGTGCCTTCTTCACTGAATAGCTTTTTCTCAGTTCTGCCAGTGTTTCTGGTTTGGTACTATGAGCTTCAATGGGAAAGCTGCACTGCTCCAGCACAGGAATGTCACTAGTTGTCTATAGTTTCTCTAATAATAATAATAATTTATTACTTATACCCCACCCATCTGGGTGGGCCTCCCCAGCCACTCTGGGCAGCTTCCAACAGAATATTAAAAACACAATAAAACATCAAACATTAAAAACTTCCCTAAACAGGGCTGCCTTCAGATGTCTTCTAAAAGTCAGCTAGTTGTTTATTTCCCTGACATCTGGTGGGAGGGTGTTCCACAGGGCGGGCGCCACTACCGAGAAGGCCCTCTGCCTGGTTCCCTGTAACCTCACTTCTCGCAGGGAGGGAACCTCCAGAAGGCGCTCAGTGCTGGACCTCAGTGTCTGGGCTGAACGATGAGGGGTGGAAACGCTCCTTCAGGTATACTGGGCTGAGGCCTTTTAGGACTTTAAAGGTTAGCACCAACACTTTCTCTAGAGATATAACAGATCACACCCCCCCCAAATGTGGTAGTGGTGGGGTTTTATGAACATTTATGTCAGTCAAAAGTAGTGCTACCTTTGGCTTAGTGTGTCTAAACCGGGAAACGTGGTTAAGGTCTCTCATCTCTAACCGCAACCTATTTTCAACTAATGTACTCAAGGATTAAAGGTAAAGGTACCCCTGCCCATACGGGCCAGTCTTGACAGACTCTAGGGTTGTGCGCCCATCTCACTCAAGAGGCCAGCGCTGTCCGGAGACACTTTCCGGGTCACGTGGCCAGCGTGACATCGCTGCTCTGGCGAGCCAGAGCCGCACACGGAAACGCCATTTACCTTCCCGCTAGTAAGCGGTCCCTATTTATCTACTTGCACCCGGGGGTGCTTTCGAACTGCTAGGTTGGCAGGCGCTGGGACCGAGCAACGGGAGCGCACCCCGCCGCGGGGATTCGAACCGCCGACCTGACGATCGACAAGCCCTAGGCACTGAGGCTTTTACCCACAGCGCCACCCACGTCCCTACTGAAGGATTACCTTCGCCCATTAAGACAATCCTCAGCAGCTTCCCTACAAGTCCTCCCTCTGGAATCAGGTAGCTAGTGTGGAATTCTCTCTCCAGGGAGGCTTACCTGGTGCTGAGATTGATGTATTTTAAGATTAATTCTGATTTGCCCAGGCCTCCTAGACAGAGGTGCCGAGTTGCGCCAACATTGAGGGGGCCCATGGCATGCCCATGACATTACGTGTGCTCGGGAATCATAAGTGTGACATCATGCCCGTCACACAAATGCAGAGGCAGCCAACCATCAGGAAGTCCTTTGCCAGCACGCCTTCTCAATCATCAAAGTGAGGCGCCAGTGCGAACACGCTTTGCTCTGGTGGGCCCCTTTAAGATTGCTGGGAAGTCCAACTTTGAGGGGGCTCAGCCCCCATGGAGTTGGCCGACCTGCTTCTCGGTGTTTTAGCATTGGCTTGTATTTTAATCTAGCTGGCACTAGCTCATTGTGGCTGTTCTGTTTGCTTTGTTATTTTTATTGCTGCTTTATTGTGTTTTTAAATTATTGTTAGCCACTCTTGAGAGCCTCGGGGCTACAGAGCAAGATATAAAATGCTTAAAATAAAGGTAATGGTTTATTTTATGAGTGCTTGTCGTGGTTAGTTTCTATACCTCATAATAACTGGAGTTACAGGTGCCCTTGAGGTAACAAAAACAAGGGAAGGGAAGCACCAATTCCTACATCCTTCCCAAACACGTTTCCCCCGTCTCAAGTCTTGGTAGCTTTTCACTGGTCATGATGGAAGATTATCATCTTTCAGTTGTAAATGAATCCTTTCTCCATTCTACCTGGGACGTGGAATTTTTTGTTCAGCCAAAACAATCTATTTCCAATCTGCATATATTGAAATAAATGCACCGCCATTGAAACATGTCTACCCCTCTCTCCCAAACATGTGGCAGTCCTTGGCAAAATACCTAAGTAGTTTCTCAGAGTTTGTGTGATGTGGCCATAATTGCTGCACCATTAGTCTGCACTTTTGCCGCCTTAATATTCCACTTGCATAAAACATATTTCTTGCTGGGCAGGCGAAATTGTCCTTAGGGTGGTATTCAGTGCTAATCCTACTCAGAGTAGACCCACTGGAAGCTAACAGAGATGACTAACTTAGGTTTATTAATTTCAGTGGGTCTGCTATGAGTAGATCTTAGCTGAATACAGCAAGACCACACATTTCCTGCTGAGACAAGATTAAGATTCTACGGCTCACACAATTTATCCCTGCCATAAAAATGGCAATGGGTAGTTTTAGAGTGTTAAAGCTATGCCCAAAATTCTGATTCAGAACTTTTCAATTCAAAGCAATCTTTGTTGCTTTTTTCTTTCCTTTAACCCTAGAACTTGCAGTTATTGGTTACCGGTGTCTTACAAAGCCAAATTATTGGGAATAATTTTACAGGTGCTGGGAATGCTGCACAACAAAATATAAGTGAAGCAAACAGAAATACAAAGTTTTAGAACAAATTCTAAAACATTCTTACGTGTTAATGGGAGGGGAAATCTATGTTCTCCTCACTATATATTTTATTTTATTTTTAAAAATCTGTCCATATCAATTTTAAACTTATTAAGCATTAAAAGCCATTTCTTGCTATCTTCAGCACTGTACTTCTGACTTCCTTGAAGGCAACAATAAGTGTTAATGACATTTACCCCTTCTGATAAGAGTCATTCTCACTTCACTATTATTCCTTGTTATTGCATAGGACAGGCACTAGCAGTGCATTGAAAGATCAGTGCTGCGAGAGAAACAGCTCCCCTTGAGATGTCTTAGACTTCCAAGAAAAAGCACTAAATCAATGTATGCTAGAGAAACGGAAAGTCTGATTCTTTCAGGACCTTCACAGTTTTTAACTGTGGCCCTAAAATTTCAAGACTGCCTAAATCAGTGCCATTAGCATACCACAAATGAAAACTAGTCCCTTAATTTCAAAAATTCAGGTACATAGATGTCCAAATGAGATAAAAAACCCAAGCCCGCTCCAGTAATTAGAAAAGACCATGACAACATTTACTAAAGATTGGAAACGTCCCGTAGACTTTTTGCATGGAAAAGGAAAATAAATAAAGACATTTGGATTTGAGGAAGATGTTTGTTTATAGAAAGTGGTTTTGTTGAGTGATCTATTGGAGTGGATGGAGGAGTGTCTCCACCCCCATCATTCTGCCCGGACACTGAGGTCCAGCTCCAAGAGCCTTCTGGCAGTTCCCTCCCTGCAAGAAGGGAGGTTACAGGGAACCAGGCAGAGGGCCTTCTCGGTGGTGGCGCCTGCCCTGTGGAACACCCTCCCATCAGATGTCAAGGAGATAAAGAACAATCTTACTTTTAGAAGACATCTCAAGGCAGCCTTGTACAGGGTAGTTTTTAATGTTTGATGTTTTATCATGCTTTTAATATTCTGTTGGGAACCGCCCAGAATGGTTGGGGAAACCCAGTCACATGGGCAGGGTATAAGAAGTAATAATAATAATAATAATAATAATAATATGCTATAGTAATTGCAGTAATCAACCAGAGTCTTGAGCTTACCCACAGTCAAGTAAGTCTCACTGAAATCAGCAGGCGGTTGGTGGAAGGAGCATGGTCCCATGTTCAGTCTCTAAGCCAGGCATATGCAAACTTGGCCCTCCAGATGTTTTGGGACTACAACTCCCATGATCCCTGGCTAATAGGACCAGTGGTCAGGGATGATGGGAATTGTAGTCCCAAAACATCTGGAGGGCCGAGTTTGCCTATGCCTGCCCTAAGCATCTCTAGTTAGGACAGATAAAGACTACCGTCTAAAATCCTGAATTGCTGTGTGTAGTCAGTATAGACCAGGTGGGCAGGGTATAAATAATAAAATTGTTGTTGTTGTTGTTGTTCATATAAAGTGGACAGAGGATGAATCAGAAGTTCTTTAGTTGCTGAACTTTATCTTTTCTTCTTTCTCTTTTAAGCTCTTTTCTATTTATTTATTTCTTTCTCTTTCTTTCTTTCTTTCTTTCTTTCTTTCTTTCTTTCTTTGTCTTTCTCTCTCTCTTTTTCTCTATGTTTTTATCTTATTTAGATTAATGTTGGATTAAAAAGAAGATATTTGAGAATAAATTGGGCATTTTTCTTTATAAACTCTAATAAAATTTATTTTAAAAAGCAAGGAAAAGATCATGACACTGAAAGGTTCAGAAATAACATGTGGTTGAATGGGTAATGGAATGACCCTTTCACTTATTCAGGTGCAGAGAGTTTCACATGGCAAGGCTTCCATACAAAGGCTGTTTGTGTTGGCTTTATGTTTCACCTCCCACCTATACAATACTGAATGAGATATTTCCTTTAGAGTATGTCCAGATGGCAACTTTCCATAAGGCACCCACTCATATGCTGTAAAAGGCAAGTAAGGAGCCATGGGGTGAATGTAAGAAGTGAGCTTACAGCAGTCCCATGAAAGTCCCTGTTGGCCAGCATATGACCAAAGTCTAGATCAGGGGTAGTCAACTTTTTTTATACCTACCGCCCACTAATGCATTTTTCTTGATGGTAAAATTTTTCTTATCGCCCGCCAGTGCTCAATGGAAGGAGGATTCAGCTTGTGCTGTAGAACCCTCTACTGCCCACCTAGAATCCTGAAACGCCCACTAATAGACGGTAGGGACCAGGTGGACAACCCCTGGTCTAGATGATGTCTGCTGTACCTGTGAGATTTTAGAGATCAGAAAGAGTACAGTGGTATCTTGGTTTATAACCATAATCTGTTCCGGAGGTCCGTTAGTAAACCAAAGCAGGTTGTAACCCAAGGCACGCTTTCGCCAATGGAGCCTCCAAAAATGTTTTGTTCGTAATCCAAAAAAAAAAGGGGGGGGTTGTAATCCCAAAAGAGTTTGCAAACCAGGACACGCACTTCCGGGTTTGATGTGTTTGTTATCCAAACTGTATGCAAACCATACAGTCTGTAGACCCAAATCCACCAAATGGCAGTCAACTAGGCATGCCCTTACTGGAGACCAGTGACTCTCATAAATGACTTTACTGAGCATGCCCAAGAGAACAGAGAAGTCTTCACTGCTGACACCCATGGGTGCTGTTTGACAAGTTCAGCCTGAAGAAAAGCATCAGGGTTCCACTCTGAAACTTTGTGTAGAATCAGGCTCCCTTCCAAATAAGTTTTATGATTGAATATTTATTTGGGTTTTTTTAAATATATATATATATATATTTATAAAAGCCACAAATGTTTAAGCAAATTGTATTAAGCTTGATCTTATTTAAATGTTTGAAATCAACTTATAGACCCCTTTTTACATTAAACCTGACATTCTGTTTGCCTTGATGGCCTTGATCACTAGAATAGCAAAGGGCAGTATGATAAAATACTCCTTGTTATGTTCTGTGGGTTTGTGATTTTTTTAATAACAGCTGCTGCAAAATAAATACAGACCATGAACTCCAGTCCTGGCACGTAAACAGCTTTACAATGTGGTTTTTATGAAGGAAGCACACATGGTTGCGGCTTCGCTTGGAGAGGCTTTCAGTGTCTGTGCCCCAGTAATTCTACCCCACTGTGTTAGGGCTCATCTTTCACACCTTCCCAAAGGAAGCTAAACAGAGGCCTATTAGGTGCATTCCACCATCAAAACAGGAAGAGGAGTGCATAGCTTAGCTTTGCACTCATGACAGAATGAATGCTCTGGAGCCTGTGCCAGTCTCCAGCGTGGTTTACACACCTCTGTTGCTGACACCACACTTTGTCGGTATCAGTTGCGCTTCAATGTGCAGCCAATCTGCGTTAAGCCCTCTCTTCCGGGATCGCCAGGACTGGAGTTATGCTCTCTCCTCCTAAACCACAATGTGTAGCCAAGAACAAACCTTGGCTACAGATAAGTGTTCAACACGAGAGAGCTAACCAAGATCTTGGGATCCTTGGCTTAACTGCTGTGCCACACTGAGGACCGAGAGGAGAAAGTGGCTGCAGTCTCTTTGCTGGAAGCCAGCACATTCATGCTAAGCCAATGCCATGGTTTAGCTTAGCATTATATGTGAATGTCTGCAAGATCGGCAGCAGGAGGGATATCATGCCTTCATGGCTTGTTTGTGGGCTTCCAGGCAACATATGGCTAAGAAAAAAGATTCTAGACAGAATGGCTCCATGGCAGATCCAAGAGTGCCGTTCTCCTCTTTCTCGGCTGCTATGAAATGTTGATTCATGCTTTCACTGTTGTTACCTTTGACAGAAATGTTAGGTTGATTGAAAATGCAAATGCACAATTAATAGCATTAATTAACCTTCATTGTGGATACAAAGTTTATATTGCTGCAATATTGCACACAGGCATATATTACATTTATTAAGGGGACAAATGGGTTTAAATATGAGCTAATAAAAGCTTTGCTGTATTCTGTGAGAGTTCAACACACCTCAACTGGTGATACTCTGCTACCCAAGTTATGTACATATGCATAAAATTACAGGAACCAAGTAATAGGCATGCTTGCCTAGGTTCCTTACCATATCTCATTGCCCAGCAACACAGTCTACAGCCAACTGGTAACCAAGTCAATATGTTTGGTAAGACTCGTAACAGCTGTTCTAACTTGCCTAGATAATTATTCTCCTACAACCCAGCAAATATTCAGTACACTGTTGTCAAGCATAATAATCACAGCAAAGCCTTGAAGGCTATGGTGTGATTGAACTTTAGCCAGATAAAGTGACCTTTAACCTAATGGCGTGTTATAGGGCTTTACAGCATTCAACTATGTGGCTCGCAGTGTAGCTGTTAACAATCCTGTATATATAGGGGCCTAAACTACACATGGTGCTAAATGTGTCATTGGCAATCATACCTGTGGTTTGTTTATTTAATATAGTGAGGGCAGGAGGGGGATTTTCCAGAGATCACAGTGTGCAGGAAGGGGAAGTTTAACCCTACCTTCCACAGCTGCAATACAGGGGAATCACCCCCATACTGCAGTTAGAGAAGGGAGAAAAGGGTTCCGACTGGAGCCAATGGGAAGTTTTCTTCTGTTGCTCATTGAAGCAGAGGGAGGGAATGATTTCCCCCAAAATCATGGCTGGGAAAGAAAGGGTTAAACCTCCCCTCCCCATGCAATGAGGTCCCTATAGAAAATTGGGTACATGTAAACTAAACAAAAGCCACCAATGCGATTGTTTGGAAATGCATTTAGCATCACCTATAGTTAGGTTGTAAGGGATGCGGGTGGCACTTTGGGTTAAACCACAGAGGCCAGGACTTGCCGATCAGAAGGTCAGCGGTTCAAATCCCTGTGATGGGGTGAGCTCCCGTTGCTCAGTCCCTGCTCCTGCCAACCTAGCAGTTCGAAAGCACGTCAAAGTGCAAGTAGATAAATAGGTACTGCTCTGGTGGGAAGGTAAACAGCATTTCCGTGTGCTGCTCTGGTTCGCCAGAAGCGGCTTAGTCCTGCTGGCCACATGACCCGGAAGCTGTACGCCGGCTCCCTCGGCCAATAAAGTGAGATGAGCGCCACAACCCCAGAGACGGTCATGACTGGACCTAATGGTCAGGGGTCCCTTTACCTTTACCTTATAGTTAGGTTGTAGGTGTTTTGGATTCCACAGTAAAGATGTGAGAGCTGCTTAGCTGTGCATCTATCCCACAGTGCAGCTGTAACTTTTTAAAACTCATCGAAACATGGGTAGGGCCCAAGGTTGGTGGTGGTGGACATGCATTGCCTGTACAAGGTCCCAGATTCAGTCCCTTGAATTCCTCCAGGTAGATCTGAGAAAGATTGCCACCTGAAACCCTGGAGAGCCACTGATGCTCAATGTAAACAATACTGAGCTAGCTAGACCAATATAATTCAGCAGACGACAGCTTCCTCAGTGAGGAAGTGTAAAGAGGACGGAAAGTGCCTCACACACCTCACGCTCCATCCCGTCTCAGGGTCCCTTCCAATTCTATGATTCTAAGTCTAGCTTGAGCAATTAGCCTCTCCCAGATCATGACTTTAAGAACAGCAGAAGAAGCTGGGTAGGGAGAAGAGGAGTTCAGGGATGTTAAAAAAATAATTTTATAAGTTGTGTGTCTTTGTTTCTCAATTTGATCCTTTTACATGGTTTTTGTATGTATTGTGGTAGTTTATGCATTGTGACCTGCAGTTATTTTTTTCATTGATAATAGTTTAATAATTATTTATTGTAATTGTTAAGAGCGATTTTCTGTTTAATTATTATTTGCTGACGTTTTGAGAGTTAATTCTATAGTGCACTATTATATTCTAATAGATTGTTGAATATTATATTATTTTATTTGATATACAGTGGACCCTCTGGATACGGATTTAATTCGTTCCGGGGGTTAGTGCGCACCTTGAAAAATCCGTAACTAGAGGCGCCACTTCTGCGCACGCCACAGCGCGATAGAGCACTTCTGCACATATGTGCAATGTGCAGAGCACTTCTGCACATGCGCAAGCAGCGAAACCTGGAAAAATACTTCCAGGTTTGCCACTTTCGCAACCCAAACATTATGTATCCAGAGAGGTACGTAACCTGAGGGTCCACTGTAGGCCATTCCATTTTAAAGTTATGTCTTCTTATGGCTTTCTGCATTGGATCAGATTATTATAAGGTGTGTGTTCTAGAGGAGATGGACTTGCAGCAGAAAATGGTCTTGGGCAATGGTACCTGCTCACCTCTAAACCTTGGTTTATTACCCCTCTTAAGGCTCCCAAACTATTTGAATTCCTTAACTTCTTCAGCTCATAGATATGCCTTTGTAAAGGCAAGATTCAACACATTCCCATCGAACGTGCTGAGAAATAGATTCTCCAATGGACAGATATCGCTCTTATGTGATTGTAATTGTGGGGCACCGGAATCGTTGCATCACATAATTTTTTATTGTGCTTTTCACTCATCGGCCAGGAGCAAGTTCCTTGCTCAATATCTAAAGGGAATTGCCGATGATACGAATGAAGCCAAACTGAGATATCTATTAAATGATGATGACCCCCTAAGATCACTCACGGTTGCCAGATTCTTGATCAGCGTCCTATCCCTAAAGAAGAGAAACAGACTCCTGTGCGGCTCGGAAAATCCCTTTAAACCATGATCTATGTTTTAGGATGTAACTAGGTGATATCACCACTGATGTCTTCTATTAATTTATGAGCAGAGGGTGATGTTTATGTTACAAATTTATTGTAATGTATGGTGTTGGTCTTTTGTTTTTGTTCTGCTTTGGTTCTTGTCTGTTTTTTGTAAGTTTTGACGGTTTTAAATTTGGAGGTTCAAGTACATTATGTTGGTATGGGAAACTGTCGTGTGACGGGCCAATGGCTGTAATAAAGATCAATCCAATCCAAGGTGTGTGTTCTTTGTTGTATATTTTGTTGCTGCAAACTGCCTTGTGTATAGTAATACAGAAAGGCGGAATACACATTAACAGTGAAATGGAAAGGAAAGGCCTAACTTGCTTTAAGCAAGCTTCCTATGTTCCTAAAGTAAATTGTCAGGGTTCTGACCACCTGATTGTCAATCCTAATCATAGTTAGGTACCACCTGAATGGCAAAGACCTATAGGTGACAACCATATCCATATATCATGTTATATTATAGTTTGTTTCTGTGCCAACTTTTGGGCACAACTCAAACAATATAGTGCAATTTAATACAGAAATATCTCAAAAACCAAATACTTCCATCCCCTTGCTGGAGGATAGGGGAAGAAGGATCCCAAACAGGAGGATAGGGGAAGAAGGATCCCAAACAGGAGAAAGAGCAGTAGCAAGGATCCTGGGTGGTGTTGGTGAGAAAGCATGGAACCCATTCTTAAAAAGGTTTAGTGCTGGAGATGTGTCTTTGCTGTTTATGATGCAACAGAACTAACAGTCTGCAACAAGTTATGCTGCAGATCAGTCCTGCAGATATACAGTCATTCCAACAGGTAATTAAAAAGCAGGCATTGGCCTCTTTCTGCAACACTTACTCACTACAATGAGACGCCCCTCCCCCCCATTTATCATGAAGAAGTTACAGAATCTAGTCTTTGAAAATTGTGGGGTTTTTAAAGTGATTTTCGCTCTTGAAAATAAATGCATTTTAAGCTCTACATAGAAAACTAGTCCGCTTAGGATACTAGCCTTTTTACTCACCTTTTATTATTCAGACCCCAGGAATTTACACTTAAGTGCATAAGCACACATGGCATCGTTTAAGTGAGAAATGTACATCTGTGTTCACAAGGCAAAGGCCTCAATCTAAAGCATATGTATGTGAAGGCACATATCCACATTTTCAGAGAAGAGGGAAAATCAATGATAATCTTTACATAGGATTTTTAAAAATTACATTTAAAGCACCCGTAATCATTTAACCCTTAAAAGCAAATTTATAACACTTTAACAACTTATTCTAATATATTTGCGATGCTTTATATGGTAGTCTCAGTTTGTCCAAAGCTTGAGGACAGAGTGAAAACAGGAAAGGAAAAGATTATTAGAATCTATCTAACATTTAGTCTTCACTATTGTTGGCATCCACATAAATTTCTTCCAGAGTAGGTAGGCAAAGCAAAACAAAACACTGAAATAGGGAACAGGCTCGTTTGTCACAAGATGTATAGTACCTGTATATTGTGCCTCATATTTCAGGTTCTAGAAATTATAGAAACTTACCCTTTCTTTTAAAAAAACCACACAAATGAAATCTGGGGATTTGGGGATTGTGGTTCATAGGAGAGTTGGACTGTCCTCCATTCCCCAATCGAAGCTGGCACCGTGATGTATAAGATTCTACTGATTTCAATTGAAATGATAACTTATGCTGCCTTGGAACGTGAAAGATGGAACTGTTCCACAAGTCATAACTACTATGGTATAAATCCAACATGAAATATTGAAGATTGTTTGTACACAACAAATGAATGTGCTGCTTCCACTGATCAAAAGGATGTCATATGGGGTAGGAAGTCCCTTTTTACCTGTTCCCATAGGAGCCAACTCCTAGGGGCCATGGGGGCTTTGGCCCCCGTGATAAAATATTTGAGGGGGCCAGGCCCCCCAAAGTTGATGGGCATTCCCATTCAAATGGTGTGTATGCACTGTGTCATGAGATCGATTGTGCGGGGTGAGGCTTACTTGCGCCCCCACAATGTTTTATTCAAGTTGGCACTCCTGCCTGTTCCAAAGGGAAATGTCCCTATGTATTTCAAGCATGTTACTATGTACATGCACTGGAGTTGTGGGTCTTCCTCTGGGTCTCCAGGGAGCCGGTGCATCTTGGCTCTAGCATACAAGCACATAAATGCCAACACATGGACACAAAATGCCAGTTCGTCTCTGTTTTCCATCTACCCTGAGTGGTCTAGCTGAATACAAACTTGATTGCGGCTGCTTTCTTTTTACAAAACTTCCTAATGCTTAGCAGCATGTTCAATCTCACAACCGATCTGGTTGCAACTCAGACACATCCTGCAACATTTACCAACGAATAGAAGTAGGCACACACAGCAAGGAGAAGAGACTTCGTCAATGTATGATGTGGAGGCAGGTATGCTTCAGGTAGCAATGGCTGGCAGAACATGGAGTATTACAAATACCCAAGAGTCTGTGTAATATGAAATGCATTCAGATCAGAAACCTCCACCAACCCTGGTCATAATGAAGTTTGCATTAAGGTATTCAAAGCTGCAGTGCTAAGCATTTTTACCAGTGAGTAAGCCACACTATGTGGACTTACCTCTGAGTAAAAAGGCACTGGATGGCATTGCAAGAGTGACTGCAGGTGCACACTGCCAGCTGAATGCTGTCACTTCTGTGTTCAGCTGGCAGCAGTCCTTGCAACATTAGGAGTTGTCACATCCCTCCCACCTGCCTTTAAAAGAACAACCAGCAGCTGAATACATCTGAGACAGCTCCACATGATTGTTTAAACACAGGATTCTTTCTATCTTTCTTTTTTCCAATCACAGAAGGCTTGCTGGAGATTATTCTCTCTTCACTACACTTTAGGCTGCTATCAAATACACACTTACCTGGAAGTAAGCCCCACTGAACTCAGTGGGCTTATTTCTGTACAGACATTTTAAGGAATCCACGGCATAATGATACTGATATGTGTTAATTGTAAAGAGTGTTAACACAGGGTTGCCATATTTCAGAAAGTAAAAACCAGGACACCCTGAAAGTTGTTGAGCGATTTTTCAATTGACTCATCTAAGGTCCAGGACAAAGCGCCATCTTTCAGAAATTTCCCCCGGATGTCAATTCCACCTTTGAAATCCCTGTGAAAATCCCAGGAAAATCTGGATGTATGGCAGCCCTAGTTAGCAACTTGCGGAGTGGAAATCTGGTGGTTTTCAATTTAGGCCATAGAGAACAATGGTGGGACTTTAAACCTTGGCTGGATTCCTGTATAAGGGCTTTCCATACCACCATATGAACAAATACCACTAGGAACAAACTACTCGGAATACCTTTTCAGCACCACTAACCACACTGAAATTTTACATAAAGCCTACATATTCTAATAGAATACAATTAATACACTTTGGACATTCATTTGTATTAATCTTCCAGACCCTAAACCATAGCTGATGAACATGGGATGTGCGTACAGTCAAGAGGGCTAATTCATGTGAGCTAAAGATAATTTAATTTAAACTCTCATTTTTCTCATTCTTTAATAATGTTTATTTCAAGCTCAGTCTATGAGAGCTACATGTCTTCCTTGATTATTATAGGAATATGGAGATCCTTGAGGGTCTATAAAACATTTGCGAGTCATCGGCTGCTTCAGGACTGTTGCTGTTTTATGGGTGGGATTCAGTCACACACCAACAAACTCAGGTTGCACAATTAAAGTGGATTTGGCACACTTGCACAACAAGCCTGTGAGTAAGGAAAGAGAATTTCTGTGCTATGTGGTGAGAAAATGCACTGAAAAAGAGTGGAGTGGCGTTTGTTTGTCTCGACATTGCATGACCTCACCAAAAACCAAATCAGAATCAATGCTCAATAAGCTGTGGATATTGTATAAACTTTGTACAAACAAACAGGGATGGATAAACAGGTAATCTGGAAGTAACTGTATGCTCTTCCCCACCCCAGCATTCCTGCTATGCTGTAAAGATATACAATATGAATGTTATTGGGTACTTCTCCATAGCAGTAAGATTGGTCAAAACTTTCAATAGCGAGACTTCCCCTTCCCTCCCATCTCTGTTGCACACGGCATAATGAATTCATCCCACACTGCAAATAAGTGGCAATGCTAAGAGGTTGCGATTTTTAGTTCAGGAGTCATCATTCGCCCATGCACTAGGTTGGTTCCTACCTGAAGGATGTAACCCCGAACGTAGTCCCGAAGTGTCCAGCCCAAACCATGCAGGATGTGCAACACTTCTTCCTGTTTCAAGACGCTGAAGAGTCGGTCCAGCAATATCTTCAGTCTCACCGGAACGGCCTGAGTCCCGTAGAGCATTAGGCTGCTGATGTCAAACACTACATTGGATTGTACAATCTCCACTTGAGTTGGGTGGTACAGATGCTGCGTGCTAAGCTTGTCCAAAGCTAGGAGGGAAGAAGACAGAGAGTTGAGGAGAATCTAGCACATAAGCACAGTGTGAATTTCTACACAGAGGCCTCAGTGGGAGTTATTGCTAAACAAAAAAAGGAGTGGGGAGAGAACCTGAAGGCAAGGTGGATAAACACATATTATTTGGATGTGGTACCATCATGGATTTCAAATCCCTGCTAGTATATGCAATGTATACAGTGGACCCTGCGGATATGAACTTAATTCGTTCCGGGGGTCCTTACGTACCCCGAAAAGTCCGCAACATGAGGTGCCGCTTCTGTGCATGTGCATGGCATGATAGAGCGCTTCTGCAAATGCATGCATGGTGAAACCTGGAAGTATACACTTCTGGGTTTGCTGCGTTCGCAACCCAAAAGTTACGTTACCCAAAAGTAACATAACCTGAGGGCCCACTGTATATTTTAAACTGAATTTCTTGCGACCTCCTTTGAAAACACTTTTATGGCTCAATACCTCAATTATTAAAAGAGGAAGAACAGATGAAACATACTTCAACAACAGTGGCATTCACTAAGGAACTGTCACGAGCAATAGAATTTAATAGTATGGATTAACTTTTAATCGCTTAAACAAAATTTAGCTTACCATCTTGCCTGAAAGACAATTTTGTCATGCATAGGTGCAAATTCAATTGCACACCTATGCAACAACACTTTCCTAAAATCATGCCCTCTTGCTTCCTTCTCTCCTTTTCTCCATGAACTCCAAAAGCAGCCTAACCTTCTGACAGACCCACTTTTTGTCATATGAGCATAAGTACTAAATAACCAGACTTAACACAACTTCCTATATGCAGTCCATGAAGGAACCTATGTAACCTATGGGTTAGAAAAATGCCCAGAAGTTCTAGTTTTGAATTGTTCAGTTTAATTCTAGAAGACAGAAAACCAGAGATTGCAGCATTAGTCCCAAAAGTTTGCACAACAGCCTAGAAAATACGTCAGTTGTTCTTACCTCCTGGGTCAGTGTAGACCATTTATCTCACTTTTAAATTACTAAGTCTTCAATTTTTGTTTTTCCTTTTCCTTTATTTTATTTTCCTTTATTTTATCATTACTAGTATTTGTTGTATTAAATAGAGTACAGTGGATTTTAATATATATCAACATCTCTATACTAAAAATGGAGGGGATCAACCCATTCCTGGTCTGCATCGATTTTTCAATGTGCTAATTCATTATTTACTTATTAGTTAAATTTACGTCTTGCCCTTCCTCCAAAAGGATCCCAGGGTGGCAGGTCCATTCTGTACTGTTTCTGCATTAATCTGATATATTTGTACAAAATTTTGATGCATGCAATTGGACAACGTTTTGTTAGAAAACATAGACCTCTTTTGGAAGCAAAATCTGAAGGATGGTACTGCGAACTGGATCACTTTGCTATAAATACTGTAAAGGTGCAATTCTCCTCCATCCCTTCTTCTTTACCTAGAGCAGGAATCCACCAGCACTCAAGGCATTTTACCATGCAGTTAACGCAGCAAAATCGATAGGGCTGAACTCTTCACACAAACGAAATACTTGTGGCATCCTTGTTCTTTGCTATACTGAATGACTACCATGCATAATGACCACCTGCCACAATCTAGCTCTACAGGAAATATTGCTGGAGTAGACAGGGGAGAGGACCGTGACAAATGCCATTTCAGAGCACATATGGCCCCCATTACAACTAGTGTTCCCTCACAACTTTGAAGTTCATTTAATAAGAAAGAGGACTCATTAATGCCTCATTATGTAAAATGCAGTGAACTTGCTCTATGGTGCTATACACGCACAGAGAGGGAGAGAGAATGGAATTTTGTCAGCCTTTAAAATAATGTTGTAGGGGGTCCTCTACCTCCTCCTGCAGTTTGGTATCTTCTTTGCTTGTGGTCACTGGAGAGTTCATGTACTCTTGATAAATTGCTTTCTTCCATCCACAGCGTAAATGCCCTTATCATTTCCCTGCTGGCTTCATTCAGCACATCTGCCCTGAGGGACACTTTGTCAAAGAGTTCTGGTTTCCTCGTACTTCATTTCTTGCTGCTGATTTGTCTGATCTTTCCTATTCTAGCAGTTTAGTCAGCCTTGAATAAATAGGTTTTTAAAAATTAATTTAAAGTTCGCAAAAGATAAGGGATTGTTAAGCTCGGGGATTGAAGTCCTCTGTCTCTCCGCAAAGCATTCGCACTGCAGAAGTATGAAGGGCGGCGTTCTGCCAAATACACTCAAAAATATTATTTTTTGAATTCAAATTTACAAGCCAGCCAGAGAGAGCGACATATTTTCTATATAATCACTAATGGTGGCATTGCTGCAATATATAGATGTATTTCAATGCAAGAACAGCACACATTTGTAAACTTGACTACTAGATGAAAAAAAGCCTTTCAGATATAACATTCCCAGCTTTCCAAGTATGGTGAGGTGTGTGTGTGTGTGTTTGCTGTGGGTTCTTGCACTCCCACCCCAGCCAAATTTCCATTGTCTTTCATCACAATTTGCTAGCTAATGCTGTGCCTTCCAGATTCTACAGACTACAACTTTCCATCAGCCCCAGGGCCAGCCTGGCTAATTGTCAAGGACGATGAGAGATGTAATCTGGTACATCTGAAGGGTACCATGTTGACCACTCCTGTAATAGCATTATACCTGCACTAGTGGCAATTAATGCTTATCAGATTAGGGTTTGAAAATCCACTTCCAATAGTAGTTTCAAACACAGTTTACATAAGCAATCCCACTTAAAATTAACCACAGTTGGCACTGACGAAGACAGAGAGATTAAGGCACTCTACAGAAGGGAGAATGGATCCATGTAGGAAGGCGGAGATAGACTGAGCTGTCTACCATGTGCCCAATTGCTTGTCCAAAGGCATTACAAATGCACCAAGCCTTAATCCAGGCTTCCTCAAACTCAGCCCTCCAGATGTTTTGAGACTACAATTCCCATCATCCCTGACCACTGGTCCTGCTAGCTAGGGATCATGGGAGTTGTAGGCCAAAAACATCTGGAGGGCCGAGGTTGAGGAAGCCTGCCTTAATCAGTAATGGAAAATGCTTAAAGGCCTTGGTGCTGGGGGAAATTCCTTGAGCACCTCTTTAGGCTTATTCTTTTTCTTGAGCTTATTTTTCATTTTATTTTTCTTTAAAGTCAAGAGGTTGCATTTGTATAACCACAAGCCTGAGGTGTGACTTGGGGAAAGGTGAAGATTTGTTAAGGATCTTGGATCCCCCTCAGAAAAGGAAATTTTAGAGCTGTTCGAAGTATGAAGTACGCAATCATCCGAATATACAGAGTAGCAAAGGGGATATAACTGCTGTTGTGTGGCATTACACAGAGAGAGAGCTATTTAGAATTAGGACATATACTTTGACAGCTTAACCTTGGCTTGCATTTTTTCAAAGGAAACTGACAAAGTCACCTCAAGCCCACTATGGTTATGAGAGAGCTCCAATAGAGATGCAGTCTATATTTAACTGTTTTTATATATGGGGACATAGAGACAGAGAGTGTGTGTGTGCTTGCTAGTGTTTAAAATTGTTTTCAAACTTATTATTTTTATTTTTATTGTTGAAACCCACCCTAGGACCTTATGGTAAAGGAATATAATAAATAGATTAGAACAGGGATACACATGATCTATTTTAAATGCAGTGATCCTATTCCTGTCTATTCAGAAGCAAGTTCCATTGTATTCAATGGGGGTCACTCTCAGGCAAGTGTGGTTAGGATTGCAGACTAAGGAAAAATTTCTAACTATTGCTAACAGCTGGTTCAAACATTATGTAGGAACTTGCTTTCATGCAGTAAGTTAAAGAGGCGCCACTTCCTGGTGTTTTGTTTCTGTGACTATGTTGATTCTACAGAATAGATTCTGTTGTGATTTTATTATGTTTATTATGCACTTTGATGGCACCAATAGAGTGAACAGTGGTATATAAATCTTCTAATAAATGAAAAATATACAATTTATGGGGGGGGGGGATGAGAACCATTCCTCTTAAAAAGCTGGGAATATGTTAAATCATTCTTCTGTGATCTACTCTAAACCCACAGGGTAACACAAGAGTTTGATGCCAGTTCCTTTAGTTCTTCATGCAGAAGTGAACACATGGTATCTCAAAAGTGGAAATGGCAATGAATGTGCTATCTGGCCGATGTGCTAAGCTGCTGGTCTTTCGGGGCTGCCTGTCTATCCCACAGAGTCCACAACGCCGAAATGTGGCAGCACCAGCCATGAAGTCCTCCACATTAATGAATCTGCCGTCTAATCACAGAGAACTGTGCTTGCCTTTTCCAAAGGAACTATTCACATTTCCCACTTTGAGGTCAAGTGCAATCTGGGAGCACATGAGACTGGCATGTCCCAAATTTCAAAGGTAGCCAGGTCACCACCTGAAGTGTCAGCAAACTTTTTTTAAAAAAGGGGGGGGGGAGAAAAAAGAAACCCTCAACCGGCATGTATTAAAAAGGTAAGTCCAATCCCACCTAAACATTTTTCGATTTTGTCCCACTCCCAAAGATTAATCAAATATTTGGGGGTAACCCTCCAAAAGTACCCAATATTGCAGGGACAAATTGATCCAGCTGGGATCAATAGAAGGCAATAAGTGGGATAAACCTGCAAACAACAAACTTTTATTTGATGTTGCTAGTGACCTTTCCTTACTTGTGAGTGAACGGTAAAGAACAATTCTATGCCACAGGGAAGGGCATTGCTAGTTAATACAGAACCATATCAAATTCTATGTGGAATCTCAATTTTAATTCTGCTCCCAACTAATTATATAAAAGCTGCACTACAGCAGCACGAAAAGGCTGTTGTGTGCAAGCAGCCACTATCCATAAAGTATCAGATCATCGAGAAATCCTAAATATTTGATTCCTGCAGCAAAACAGACTATGAACCTCGCCATTCCTCACCTTTCAGTGCAATGTCTTGTGAATTTTTTATTTTCTGTTCATTCTCTGCATTTCCTTCCTTTCTCACATTCTTCAGTTTGTTCTCCTCATTCCTCTGGAACACACCCTACTCCAAACCAAGCTTGCTAGCCCCCTCTTTTCCTTGGCCTATAAGACATCTAGGTCATTTGTCGTCCCTTTTGACTCCTCCTCATCCACCCCCATCTGCCCCAAAGCATTCCAGTCAGGAGGTAGCCATGTGGCATTAGGGCATAGCCTCACCACCAAATCCATGAATGCAGTATAATTAATGATGGTGTCAGAATGCTGGGTGGTGGTTGCTCGTGAGTAACCAGCCAGGACTCCGACCTGTCTTTTACAGGTTTTATTGTGCAAACTATTTACAGTGCAGATACACAAGGTTCATGTCCGTCTTAGTCACTTGCAGCGTCCGGGAGTGGCCCCTTCTGGCTTCTCCCCTAACGTAAGAACTTAGACACCCCAAATCTCTGCCTCCCTTCTTTGCGTTTCACCCCTCTGCGCAAGCTTGGCGACGGAAGTGGCGTGCGTCTCTCCTGGCCAGCGGGGCTAGGTGAGACGCTTGGGCTCTCAGCAGCATCTTCAAGCCCTCTCCTCGCTTGGCTGGCCCCTTCCCTCTCTTCTCCACTGGAGGTGTGGCTTTTCCCCTCGCTGGAAGAGGAACTGCTCCTTAGAAGCATCAGAGGCTCCCTGTATCACAACGGCATTCCGATGGCAGTCCTCGGACAGATGGGATAATGTATTCATGCCTGATTTGGAATGAGGCCAACATTGTAAATGAAAAGTGGAGAATACTCGCAGGAGGGAGATCCCTGCATTCTCTTGCAACTGCCACCCCAAATTCCAAATCCATTTACTTTGTGGCTGTTGCGTGGCACCGCTGGGGGTGTAGGTCTCTCTCTCTCTTAGCATTGTCCACTGAGATGACAGGGACAGAGACCATTGCCTTCTCAGTACCTCAAATGCTACTATAGCAGAGAACACTGTTTGGGTCCTAGAGATGGGCAGTGACCAGGGTGGATAAAAATCAATGATTTATTTTTATTTTAAAATAATTAAAAAATCAGATTTTTTTATTTAAATCGGATTTTTTAATAAAAATTTAATAGATTTTTTTTTTTGAATTTAAATTGGATTTTTAAAATAAAATGCTTTTGGAGGAAAAATCTTTCTAAATATAGTTTTCTATTTAAGTTGCATTATAGTCCAAAGGCTATTCATCAGGAAATAGGGATTTGTTGTAAGTTTTTAATGCTTGCTAAAACTCAGTCTAAGGTGTGTTTTTTAACCATTTAACAAACATGGGAACATATGCTATAATGTTATTGTTTTAGTTAAATAAATTGTTATTAAGGAAATGATTATTTTCCTTCTTCCAATTAAGTACAGCAGAAAAGTTGTCCAAATATAAACAGTTAACTTCTTAAATCTTACAATAATTTCATAATTACCTGTCTGTGTATTTCTAATAGCATAACCAAATCAGTAATTTTTGAGATAACTGTAAAAACTACCCTGAAAATTTATTATTCCAAAAATGAAACCTTCATCTGGTTGTAAACATTAAGCTTATACCAGCAAGAAGGAGTCTTTCTGTAAAAAAATAAATGATTTAAATCAAGCCTTACTGACCAGTGATTTAAATCGTGATTTAAATCAATTTGATTTAAATCAATTTGATTTAAATCAAATCCACCCTGGCAGTGACTTCAAATCATTGGCTGTGTGACTAAATCCCCCAGAGCAGTGACTTGAAGCAGCACTTCAAAGCACTGTGCAAGCCCTGCTTTGTGCTTTGAAGTCCCTGGCGATCATCACCAAATGTCATTGTGATGTCGAGAGATTGACAGACGGGCAGTTCTGCCCATCTATCACAATCTGGCCCATGACAAGTAGGGGAGATAAAAGATCTGGCTGGTTACTCAGATCCGATTCTCCACCCTTGCTCTAGGGCAGAGCTTTCCCGACTTTTCATGTTGGTGACACACTTTTTAGACATGAATCATTTTGTGACACAGTAATTCAGTTTTACTAGCAAACTGGAGGTTAAACTAACCCATTTTCATCCCCGGGATGAGTGCAGGGAGAGTTTGCATGACAAACCTACACACTGCAGCCGGCACACTAATATGTTGTGATACACAGTTTGGAAAGCTCTGCTCTAGGACATCAGATAATTTTAGCACCATTCCAGGAAAGATTGAGAAATGTAAGTTTTCTAGGCACCTGATGTCTATGTCCACCCCAGAAAAACTAAACTAAACTAAACAAACAAACAAACAAACAAACAAACAAACAAACAAACAAACAAACCCGCATACTACAATAGCCAGTGATGCCAGGTGCAAAAAAATTCAAAAATGGAAACTGTTCCTTTGCTTTGTTCTCTGGAGGAATTTATTTTCCATTTTATGAGTAAAATGCCAACTGCAAACACAGTACTACACAAGTGGGTCACTTTCAAAGTTTGTACCTTTGTTTTTCAAATACAAGCAAAATAAACAGGCTAAATTAATTTTCCAACGGGGCACAAAGTCAAAATACTTGCGCCAATACAAAAAATGAATATTTTGTGTAGTGTTAATAAATGGAACAAACTGCTTAAATTCTCAAGTGAATATAACAAGCCAGAAGGGCTTGCTAAAGCTATCCATTACACCTGATATTCTACAGAGTATTATTTGTTTTTGGAGACTGGTTTGGGTTAAAGTAAGCTACCACACAATATAGAGCACCAGACAAATATACTTTACAATATTCTAAAGTTTAAATGCATGGTTTTGTGATTTTCTGATAAATACACCGATAAATCCCCAAACCCACTTGATTCAGTAGCTATCACAATATTAAAGGTGAGGGGAAAACACTTCTTTTTCAGCAGATGGCTCTATGGCATTGCCTCACTGTCATAATCTCTAGATACTCATGAAGGTGTTTAGTGAGATTATGACCCAGATGAAGCTGGCTAGCTCTATATGATAACAAGAGAGAGCATATATTTGAGCTTAAGGCTCTTTCCCAGTATTATTGCTCTACAGCAGGGGTCAGCAAACTTTTCCAGCAGGGGGCCGGTCTACTGTCCCTCAGACCTTGTAGGGGGCTGGACTATATTTTTGGGGGGGAAATATGAACGAATTCCTATGCCCCACAAATAACCCAGAGATGCATTTTAAATAAAAGGGCACATTCTACTCATGTAAAAACACGCTGATTTCTGGACCGTCCACGGGCTGGATTTAGAAGGCGATTGGGCCAGGCCTTAGTCTGCCCACCCATGCGCTACAGCGCAGCTTCACACCCTTGTGAAACCTGATAAACTTTAAGAGTTAAAGAGTTAACAGCAAAAGTAGCTCTAGTTATTGGAAACTGACTCTGGCAACCCTGTCTGAATTCTCGAGTCAAGCTCATTATGTTATGTGCTTAGTGCTCCAAGAACACACTGGACCCAAATTCTTTCACGGGTGCAGTAGTAAAATAGTCTCAAAACAAAAGAAGATTCATATGTTTTGTTTTCTTCTGCCGCAAGACAGGTGATTGTGAGAAGCTGCTTTAGGAGATGGCTAATGGAAGTAGACTTAAAGCAGTGTTCTGCAACCTAGTGCCCTCTAGACTCCCATCAGTGCCAGTCAGCATGGCCACCAGTCAGGGATTATGGAAGTTGCAGTCCATCAGCATCGGTCTGAGGAAGCTGCCCTGACAGTACTCAGTACTTCTTGAAATCTAACTTTATAATTAACTGTCAAAATATTGAGTCAAACAATTTATGGTACTTTTGTACAAAGCATGAACACACAAATGGGAACAGGGTTTTAATGTCCCTTTGAAAAAGTAACCTACACATGCCTCTGCCAAGTAATATTGATAAAGATAATGAGCAAGCTCCCACAGATTGTAAAGAAACTGCACATATGATGATTCATGCCATAAAGGCGACCTTTGGAGTCAAATTCAAACTAACAGATTAGTCTACAACATGCATTCAATATGCAACGCCAAAACTAACTTGGCACCGTTGGACCACTAAGTTATTACGTAGCACACCAATTTTTTACATTGCATTTTTTCCCCAACTGAAAGGGGGGAAGGAGCTGTTTTTCGATTTATATTTTATTAGGGTTTTGAGACCCAGTACAATTCAAAGGAAATTAAATACACACTGTGCATTAAAATAATGGCAAGCGGTTTGTTCAATTCATCAAGTGCCAGAAAGTGCAAAGCTAGATTCTTATTTCATCTATTACTTAGCCAGTTAAGCTTAGATGTAGCTATGCAAGACCTCTTACTGACCCACAACTTCTGCCACATTGGGGGAGTCTAGGGTGCCTCAGCTGAATGTGTGTTTAATTACTACACACATGCACTATCCTACCCTTTAATAGAGATGTGGTTCTGGACGCCAGAACTATTGGATGCTATCATAAAAGAAAACGTAGTGATTGAGGTATACATGACAAAACCTGGAGGGCTTTGGTTTTAAACTAAATGTGATTACTTCTAAGAAGCACTTATACTGATGTCTAAGCTCACTTACTTTACACACGGAGTAGTTACTATTAAAAATAGTTAAATGTGACTAGCTACTAAATATACAAATGACTTTGCTTCAAAATGAATGAGTGGGGAAATGACCTGTATTGATAAGACCACTATACTTATTATAAAGGTTACTTTTAGAATATAGCAGGTGTGTTATCTGTTCATTTAATCTTGTTTAATCAAGTTTAATCTCGAATACAATCAAGATCAAACATTTAACCTTCGCTGATAATCTTTCTGCTAACCCAATTCTCTTTCCTTTCCTGAAATGTGAAGCTATGTCTCTGGCTAATGCTCTAGGGTATAGAAGAGGGAACATTTTATATTTCTTTCCATTTCAAAAACTCTCCAAGTGGCACAAGTCATGTTTAAGTAGGAACCTATAATCTTGGCAAGCTCTAGCACTCAGGAGATGGACATTCAATGACCGCCATCCTTGGAAAAAATGCTTAAGCTACCTGCTAATTGTGCCCTTCTAAATGGCCTCCATCCTTAAGCAGGGAGTGATGGCTTAATGTACTATTATCTAGAGAAGGAAATAAAAGTTCTCAGAAGCAAGGAATTATCCCCACCAGCCCTTCAGGTCAAACAGTAAAGAACTAGAGTTCAAATGTTTCAGATGAATATCCTGCAAGAGTTGAAACAACAAATACGAAACTGCAACCTTTGAGTATTTCCATTTATCTTCTTTTCTCTCCACCAATTTAAAACTTCTGCAAGGTGGAGAAAAGTAACTAAAAATGTACAGAATCGAAGAATTAGCACAAGACAACTGTGGTGGGATGATGAGCTGCTTGTGCGTAAAATGCAAGTCCCTCAGAGTTTGATCAGGTTTTCAAACCTCTGCCTGTGACGGAGCCCCTCCGGCATGGCTGCGTCAATCGCTAGTAGCATCCGAAAGTGGTTGCTTTCGGAAACGTTTCCAACATAAAAGCTCTTTCACGGAAACACGTCTTCTGGACTCTCTGCGTGACAGTTTCCGGCGAGGCGTGGGTGTCCCTATAGGAGGTCCTGAGACCTCTCCACTGTTTTCGCTGGAAACGTCTCTGAGCCACCCCTCCGACTCACTTTCCCTGGAAGTTCCTGCTCGCCCCCTACTGGTTCCCTCTTCAGCTGCTCCGTCTCTTTCAACCTGAGGGAGCCTTTGCACCTCCTGTCCTTCCGATGGCAGTTCCCTGACATCCACCTCCCCTCCAGGGCCCCCTTCACCCCCTCCCGTCTCCTCCCCTCCGGGCTGGGAGGAAGTAAAACCCCTGAAAGAACCTTCCTCCTCGTCCGAAGTTTCGAACACTTCCCTCCACCTGCTACTGTCCCTCGTCTCTCGATACTCCTCGTCTTCGGAGTCTATTCCCTCTTCCAACTCCGACTCCGTGAATCCTTCCATTTCCTGTTCCTCGTCGGTGGTGCCGAAGTACTCCCTCCTAAACCTTTCTACCGGCTGTGGTTTCCTAGGGAATCTTTGGTGGAACGTTTCTGTTAAAACCTCGTCATTGACCTCCCCTGCAGTCACCCAGGTGTTTTCTGACTCCGGTTCCCCTTCCCACGCCACCAAATACTCTACCTGATTTCCCTTCCACCTGGAATCGAGGATTTCCGCTACATGGTTGCTGCGTTCCCTCTCTTCCAAGGCTGGTCCCCTGACGTGCTCCCCTTCACGTCCCCCCCTGTATGGTGACAGTAACGACCTGTGGAACACTGGGTGCAATTTCATGTGGTTGGGTAACCGGAGTTTGAAAGCCACCGGGTTGACCTGCTGAATGACCTCAAAGGGTCCCAATCTTCTGGGCCTCAATTTCTTACAACCCCCTTTGAACGGCAACCCTTGGGTTGACAGCCACACTTGATCCCCCACCCTTATGGTTTCACCTTCCCTTCTGTTCTTGTCTGCCTGCTTCTTATATTGTGCCTTGGCCCTTTCTAAGTTGAGCTGGAGCTGATGATGGATCGCTTCCATCTCTTCTACAAAATGTTCAGCCGCTGGAACGCTCCATCTCTCCCCTCCCTCCCCTGGAAATGCCCTGGGGTGACACCCGTAATTGGCCAAAAAGGGGCTCATCCCTGTGGACACATTCTCCGCATTATTGTAGGCAAATTCTGCCAGCGCCAACTTTTCGACCCAATCGTTCTCTCTGTCATTGACATAACACCTCAGATATTGTTGAAGAATGCCATTTGCTCTTTCCGCCTGCCCGTTGGTTTCAGGGTGCCGGGCCGTTGAAAAATTGACTTCCACGTGCAGCAAGCTCATGAGCTTCCTCCAGAACCTGGAAGTAAATTGTTTGCCGCGGTCTGAGATCACCCTCAAGGGAGCCCCGTGCAACCTAAAGATGTGTTCTACAAACAACTTCGCTGTTTCTTCCGCTGTGACTGCATGTGAGCATGCTACAAAGTGGCACATCTTTGTTAACAGGTCTACTACTACCATGATGGCTGTTTTCCCCTTGGACTTCGGCAGATCCGTCATAAAATCTATTGATACCGCTTCCCAAGGCCGTTCTGGTGTGGGTAATGGTTCTAATAACCCTGCCGGCGCCCGTCTTTCCCCTTTGGCTCGCTGACATTGGTCACACCCTCTTACATACTCCCTTACCTCTTCCCTCACCTTGGGCCACCAGAATTCCCTGGTAACCAACCACATGGTCTTGTGTTGCCCAAAATGTCCCGCCGTGGGGCTATCGTGCAACTGCTTGAGTACTCTCCCCCTCAATTCACCTTCGGGTATATACAGTGCCCCTTTGTAATACAATGCCCCATTTCTTTCCTCAAAACCTTCGGGGCTCTCGCCCTCCCCCCTGAGTCCTCTGAGCTTATCCTGGGCATATTCATCATTTTCCGTTTCCTCTACCAGTTCTCGTTGCCCCACCAGCGCCGCCCCACACACCCAGCGGTCCTCAGGGATGACATGTCTCTCTTCAATCGCCCCCTCCCCCTCCCAATACTCTGGTTTGCGTGAGAGAGCGTCCGCCCTGACGTTTTCTGGACCTGGCACATAACAAATTTCAAAGTTGAATTTAGAGAATTCCTGTGCCCATCTCACTTGTCGTTGGTTGAGCACTCGAGCTGTTCTCCAATACTCTAAATTCTTGTGGTCGGTGCACACTTGCACCTTGTGTTGTGCCCCAATTAATAAATGTCTCCACCTCCGGAACGCTTCGTGAATGGCAAGTAGTTCCCTGTCATACACCGTGTAGTTCCTCTCGGATTTATTCAGCTTCCGCGAGAAGAAGGCACACGGTCTCCACTCTGACATACTCCTCCCCGGTTGAAGAAGTACCGCCCCTACCGCCCGGTCGGACGCATCGGTTTCCACTCTCATGGGTTTTCGTAAATCCACATGCAGAAGTTGTTCTTCCGAGGCGAAAGCCCTTTTCAGTTCTTCAAATGCTCGCTCCGCCTCCGCCGTCCAAACAAATTTCTTCTTGCTGCTGAGGCAGTCGGTGATGGGCGCCGTCAAGTGGGCAAAGTTCTTGATGAACTTCCGATAAAAGTTCCCAAACCCCAAGAATCTTTGCACCTCCTTCTTGGTCTTCGGTGTCTTCCATTCCAGTACCGCTTGGACCTTGCCTGGATCCATGGCCAATCCCTTGTCTGACAAGCGGTACCCCAGGAATTCCACCTCCTTGGTATGAAACTGGCACTTCTCCAGTTTCACCCACAGCTGGTTGGCTTGCAGCCTGCCCAACACTTCTCGAACGTCCCTCACATGCTGCTCCTCATCCTCCGAATACACCAACACGTCGTCTAAAAAGGCCACACAGTTCTTGTAGAGCAAAGGCCCCAGAACGTGGTTAATAAACGCTTGAAAGCACGCGGAGCCTCCTTGTAGACCGAAGGGCATAACGAGGTATTCAAAGGCTCCCAAAGGGGTGAACATGGTGGTCTTCCATTCATCTCCCTTCCTTATGCGTATCAGATTGTACGCCCCCCGCAGGTCCAGCTTTGTAAAAATCTTTCCCTTCCTTACCCTGGTCAAAATGTCATCAATTCGGGGCATAGGGAAAGCCAGGGGTTCCGACACTGCATTCAAGGCCCTGAAGTCACACACAAGTCTCGGCTTATCTGTGTTTTTTTTGTCCACAAAAAACACTGGGCTGCCCCCCACCGCTCGGGACTCTCTGATGAAACCTCGCTTCAGGTTTTTGTCAATGAACTCCCTCAGCTCCTGCATCTCCCTGTCGGACATGGCGTACAGCTTGCCCACTGGGAGTTGGGCCCCAGGGAGTAGGTTGATTTGACAGTCAAAGGGTCTATGCGGCGGCAGTTTGTCTGCTTCCCTTTCGCTGAATACGTTGCTCAGATCTGCGTATTGCGGGGGCACCTTCCCTCTGCCCATTACTTCCATCCCGGCTAGGGTGACTCTGTCTCCGCCCTGAACCTTCCCCTGCTTGCAGTGTTCTAGGCAATGCGCTGACCCAAAGGAGACCACCCTCTGATGCCAGCCCACTAGCGGATCGTGTAGCGCCAGCCAGCTCATCCCCAAAATGATGGGAGCTCCTCCCAAGGTGGCCACATTAAACGCTATCCGTTCGGTGTGCCTTGCCACCCTCATTATCATCGGGACAGTCTGTTGGCTAACTTCTCCTCCCAACAGCTCTCTGCCATCAATCGTGGTCACCTGCAAGGGATTACTTAAAGGGATGGTCTGTATCTGGTGCTCAGCTGCAAACTCCTTACTCATAAAATTACAGGAGCTGCCTGAATCCAAAAGCGCCTTGACCTGTAGGGGGTGTCCATTTGGCAGCTCTAGTGACACTTCTATCACTAAAGCAGGTCTGGGTGGTTCTGGCGTGGGCACTTTCACTGCTCTTTGGCCTGGCTGCTGTGCCCCGACGGTGGCAGCCAGGCGTTGGCTTTTACTTGCTCCTTGTTTTCCTCCTCCCTTTCCCCCACAGCTCCTGCCATCCCTTGCCATTCCTTTCTTTGTGGGCAGACTCTGGCAAAGTGCCCTGGCTGTTGGCAGAGGTAACATTTCTTGGCGCTCTTTCCCTCCTTCTTCCGCCCTTCACTGGGATTTGAAACTGCGCGCGCCCGCGCTGTTCCAACTTCCATCGGCTCTGCCGGCGGGAAAGGTGGCTCTGGAATGTCCGGAATGCGCAGTTCCCTCCAACGTTCTCCTTTCCCTTCCCGCCTTTCCAAAGCTCTCGCTTCCTGGCGCGCTCCTATGGACAGCGCGGATTTGGTCAGCTGATCCATAGACTCCGCCCTTGGCCCCCGGGAAAGTTCATCTTTAACGGCCGAAGAAAGCCCCTCTTCAAAAAGCATTTGGATGGGTTCCGCCGATAGGTCCCACCCCAATTTATGAATCAGCATAGTAAACTCAGTCCAGTACTCACGGACAGATCGGCTCCCCTGTTTGCAAGCCATTAACTGCCTTCGTACCACCCCCTGCTCAATGTCACTGGAAAACATCAGGTCCATGGCACGAAAAAACTTCCTCGTGTCCTTTAGTATCTCATTATTCACTGCCATCAGGGGTCGAACCCAATCCTTCGCCCCCCCTTCGAGATGGCCAATTACAAAAGCCACTCGCGATTCCTCGTCGGGGAAGTCATCATACTGCAGGTTGAGAGCGTATTGCATCTCAGTTCTAAAGGCATGATAGTTTCTGGGATCTCCCCCGAATTTCTGCACCAATCCTGGCACCTTTCTGGCTATCGAGGTGGTTTTCTCCTTTCCCTTTTCTGCATCCTGAGCCCTCCTCTCCTCAAGCCTCGCCGTTTGCATGGCCAGCTGGATCTCCAACGCCCTGTACCTTTCTTCCAGGCTTGGACCTCCTCCAGCTGCTCCTGCTCCTCCGGTTCCGGCTGGGTCGCTCATGATGCCGCTGCTTGCACAAGCTGGCTTTCAGGGACTTTCGGATTGCTGTGGTGGGATGATGAGCTGCTTGTGCGTAAAATGCAAGTCCCTCAGAGTTTGATCAGGTTTTCAAACCTCTGCCTGTGACGGAGCCCCTCCGGCATGGCTGCGTCAATCGCTAGTAGCATCCGAAAGTGGTTGCTTTCGGAAACGTTTCCAACATAAAAGCTCTTTCACGGAAACACGTCTTCTGGACTCTCTGCGTGACAGTTTCCGGCGAGGCGTGGGTGTCCCTATAGGAGGTCCTGAGACCTCTCCACTGTTTTCGCTGGAAACGTCTCTGAGCCACCCCTCCGACTCACTTTCCCTGGAAGTTCCTGCTCGCCCCCTACTGGTTCCCTCTTCAGCTGCTCCGTCTCTTTCAACCTGAGGGAGCCTTTGCACCTCCTGTCCTTCCGATGGCAGTTCCCTGACAACAACAAATCATTTTTGTCTTGACTCTGTTTAGAGAAGTTTTTAATGACTGGTGTTTTAATGTATTTTTAATCTTTTTGTTGGAAGCTGCCCAGAGTGGCTGGGGAAATCCAGCCAGATGGGAGGGGTATAAATAAATAAATTAGTAGTAGTAGTAGTAGTAGTAGTAGTAGTAGTAGTAGTAGTAGTAGTAAGTCCAGATTAACCTTTCCAGATTCATTTAGGATGCAATCTTCTAATTTGCAACTTCAATGTACTTAGTAAAAGTATTTAAATACATTTTAAAAATTAAATCAACAATGGGTTGGCTCAGATAATATGCTAGACCATTGTTCAATTTAACATTATAATGAGGTTGGGCAAGCCTTGGTTGGGTTTGTGCAATTTGCCTTCAGCACGGCCACAATGAGTTCAGAAACTTTCATCTCAGGTTTTAGATAATCACAGATGGTCATGTTGTTGGAACCTGAGAAACTGTGATTAAGCTTAACCAAGGTTAGTAGAAGCCACCATTTACGAACCTGACTTGGTTTCACTAATCTTAGTTAAGATTAATCACCATTTAGGAGTTTGAACAACATGCTAAACTGTGGTTAAACTAAAATGGAAGTGGAAACTGCCACTCTTATCCTTGCAGTTGGGGGTGGGAGTCTGAAGATCGCTATGGCTCGGCCTCGTCGCAATTTAGTACTACGTGCAAACCAGGCAGTTGCGAACGCAGCAAAACTGACAAGTGGCTGTCTGTCACGCTCCAGCCATTTGTTTTAATCATGCTAAAAAAGAGCCCCGCTCATAAATCAGCTGAATTTACATAGAATAAAAAAAGGTTATTTTAAAAACAGTCAACGAAATGTTCATTAATTTCTATCTCTATGATCTGATTCCAAGATTAAAAATTTAGATGGCTACTGGGTTTATGTAGCCGAAAGCAGAACCACAGTTTGTTCACATATGATCCTTGCTCTCTGCATTTTTTTTTATCCCTCTGCAAAACTTTGAACCTCATCCAGCTTTGACACACTGCCTCTTCAGTTAATAACTATCAAGTTTCCCCTTGTCTCCTGTCTACTTTTCTTTGAGGCAATTGCGCACTCAGCACCCCGAGATAATAACACACATCTATAAGATAAAAGCAATGGCATTAATGTAATTGTCTGCCTCTTTCTCTTTAGCCTAATCTTTTTTTCTTTTCAGTTTTGACTGCCTGTGTGACACCTGTTTTTGTCTCCTCTGATCCTACGACAGGTTTTCCGCTGACAAGGTTTTTGCCTGACAGAGATTCTGCCAGACAAGAACATAATAAAATATGAAGAACTGCTTGTCAGAGTTTCTGCCAATGCTCACATGAAATAACCAAAAAGGAAACCCTGATTTCTCTCTCCCCCACCCCCTTTTAAGGGGCCTTGTGATGGTCGCTTTTGGTCTGTCGGGAAAACAGCTTCCTTTGCCAATTCCTCCAAGCTAAACAGGTGTTGTCTTTCATAGTCCCTCCCCCACCTTTATTTCTTTTTTTAATTGGTTGTGGAAAACATGAGAATTGTAAAGGGGGAGGGGATTGTCCTAAAACTTTGTTTGCAAAACAAGCAATAGAATCAATTTGCATAGTGTATAGTCAAATAAGATGGACTGAACACACACACCTTTAAAATGATGATGATGATGATGATGATGATGATAACAAAAAGGCCCCTTGGGTTTTTTTAAGCTCTGAAAGTGGCATGAGTGCCTCAAAAGGGAACCCCTTCTTTCTTGGATTTACAACAACAACAACAACAACAACAACAACAACAACAACAACAACAACAACAACTTTATTACTTGAACCCTGCCCATCTGACTGGGTTGCCCCAGCTACTTTGGGTGGCTTCCAACAAATATAAAAGCGTATTAAAAACATCCAAACATTAAAACATATACAAGAATACAAAAATGTCTGTGGATGTTCCTTAAGAGGAAGCCTATCTAGATTAAAAACCTATTTCACTGGATCATACATATATATACATCCATATATACATACAAACACAAACACACACACACACACACAGAATGAAGGATAAGCTAAAAGGTATCAGATATACCAAAATCATCCTTTAATTTAATTATTCAAATACTATTCTACTCAAAAGCTAAAAAGAATACTCTATTTATTTTTATTAAATCTGTATACCACCCTATACCCATGGATCTCAGATGTCATGAACCACTCATAGTTTTTGTTCAAACACTGAAATATACCATCAAACTTGCTCATGATGTTCTTAACAATACCAAGGCGTATAAAGGGATAGCGGAGGAACTGATTGACAAAGTCCTGGGAAGAAGCGATCATGTCTTCTCGGGTTTCACTATACACAGGCAAGAGAAAGTTGACTATAGTCAAACATGCACTCTGGACTTTAAGAGGATTGATTTAAAAACAACAACTACGGAACTACTTACTGGGTGAGATCCCATGGTCAAAAATACTCAATGAGAAGGAAGTCTAAGATGGACGGGAGTTTCTTAAAGGTGAAATGTTGAAGGCACAAAGGCAGACAATTCCAACAAGAAAGAAAAGCCCCCCTGCCCTATGTGATATTCTTGTGGAGTTTTTTTCCTGGTAGGAGTTTTTTCCAATTGGCAAATTGGCACTGGCCTCTTGGTTTTTTTCCGCCTACCTCGTAGCAATTGTCACAACTTTCTTGGTATTTGGCAGTTAGGCATTGGAATGTGTTGTTGGTGTATGGAAGGGCAAGGTGTGGCCATCGCCTACCCCTTCATTTATGGGTATTCCGTTAAAGGAATCCGGCGGTCGTGAATCCTGTCTGATGCCCTGTGTGGCGGGGGGCTATGGCACAACCCTCGGTGACACCAGGGGAGAGCTTATAGTTGTATTTGCATCAACAGGCTTCCCCAACTGGTGGTTAACCCCTCATCTTACTCACCCCTCTCTGAGTGGGTGGAGTCAAATTCTCTGTCGTCCAATGCCTAAGCCAATACCTTCTCACATGCTGTAATCAATAAAGTTGTGGCCTTTTCTAGCCCATTAACCTAATATACTGTGTCCACGTGTCTTTTTCCCCCAAGCGGGGATCAGGTCCTCGAATCACAATGGTAAAATGTGGGCTGGACCAGGTAACTATTGGGTGGATTTGTAACTAGTTGACTGACAGAACCCAGAAAAGTGCTCACTAATGGTTTCTCAGTATCCTGGAACAAAGGGACAAGTGAGGTGCCACGGGGTTCTGTCCTGGACCTGTTGTTGCTCAATGTCTTTCTAACTGACTTGGATCAAGGAATTGAGGGGGAGCTTAATTAGAATGAATCTCCTACGGGGGACATATTAGAATGGCCTGCACTTGAATCCAATGTGTTTCCAGACAGTGCTAGGGAATTTTTTTTTAAGCTGATATGACTTGTGTTCCTGTCAAAGCCCTGGCTGACCTCTCTGAATGACTTAGGCCATTGACCTGACCGACCCTGAGCACTGTGTCCGGCTTCGTGGGGCCCACTTGGCTCCCTCATACACTCCGGAGCTTAGGGCAAGGAAACAAACTGGGAGATGGCTTGAATGTGAGTGGAGGAAAACTGCAGTCGAATGCAGCCAAACCCTGTTGAGGGCTCATCACTGAGCCACTTAGGTCAGTTTAAGAGAGTCTCCCTCAAAGCTGCGGTGAACATAAGTGACATGTGCACACTGCCTCGAGTTCCTGGGAGGAAGTTTACGAAGCTCTTCTCAAGGTCCTCGACTACTGCTCATGGGAACATTAAAAGAGCAGAGGTGTCTCTTCTGACGATGGCTTGGCCCAATCAAAATCATGTTTCCCCCTACTAAGCAAAGCAGCAGAGAATTCTCAAATCTCTCCCCAGGACCTTACAGCTCTTTATGGGGAAAGTAGACCTGTGCAGAAAAGCATGCATGTCTTGCACAGAAGTAATTCATGCACTCCTAAACTACCTCTATAGAAGCAACTAATGTTGATTGCCTTTGTTCATGCTTGTTGCCCGATAACCATGAACTATCCAGCGTGCGCTGCTGGATAAATCAATAGTGATTTCAAGCATTGTAATTAGAGGAATATAAGTTAATTATGGTAGTTTTACAGAGCACCCCCTCATAACTGACGCTAGCCATGCTGTTATAAAGTCCGTAAGATACGACGATACTCGAGCCATGATTATCCTTTTTTTAATCACCCTTCCTTTGTACCCTGCAACTAAACAGGACACTTGTGCGCGATTGTCATAAAGTTCATCTACTGTGACCGTTTTACACTTCAGTTCCAGATTAAATATACTCCAGCAAATTTGACTGCAGTCAATTAGACTGTAATTAGAGAAATCTTTAGCATTGTTAAGGGTACAATCCAGAAAACATTTCCTATTCTTGAAACCCAAATGGGAACACGATAATTAAGAAACCTTGCGATGGGTAAGGCGGCTCAGCTAATCTGGGGAAAATTCCTTAGCAAAAATAATATAGATATGTCCAAAGAAAATGCCCTACTGAGCAGAGAAAGTGTTATTTCTCCCATCCAGCAGGTTTTAGATGCACAGAACTAAACAGAGAAGCGAAGTTAGCCAGGCCTAAATAATGTCTGAACGGGATATGACATTTTTATTCTCCTAATCAAATACTTCTGCTTTAATTTAATGGTGTTATATTTCAATATGGTAGCAGAATTTGTTTCACTTACTTATTCTGTTTAACCTGGTGAACTTTGCTTAATTAAGATGTTCCTATAAACAATTAAGCCTCCTGTAGGATCATTAGCAAGATGTAAAACTTTATGATGTAATAAAGTGTAATAAAATGATAACGCTGTAGCACTTCATGTGTGCAAAGGCATAAGGTGTTCTTGCAGGCAAAGACACTGTAGCCTTTGTCTAAAAACTAGAGGTTTCCCATAGCCTGTTATGCAACTGTCCCAACTTGTTCACTATGGAGCGGCAATCGAAGTACTTGCTTTGAAATTCTCCAGCACGGATAATATCAATTCATAGTTCCAACTACACTGAAACTCCCATCTCTCAAAGTCCCAAAGAACAGACTTTTGTGACTAAGTGTCTTGCTGCCAATCAAAGCAAAGGCTTATGCATGCCCACGGGTAATATCCACTGGTTTAGGGTTTGTTTTTTAAATCAAAAGGCAGTAACACACAACAGCAAAGGAGTAAAAATGAAACATTTCCTTCAGACCAATTGTAAGGCATTTACGATATGGCGGTTTATAAATGAAAGCCTCTGTATATTTGGTAAATAAAAGCACTCCATTTACTGGCTTCTCACTTTTATTAAGGAAACAAATCTAAAATTTAGGTGAATTGCAACATTTGCACACACAGGTATAAAAACCCACAAAATCAATCAAAGCTAAAGGTGTAGGAGAAACTTAATAATATGTTGATTATGCAGGTAAATAACATTTAACAGATGTAGGAACTGGTATTTCTCCCCACACCAAAACAAAAAAAAAAGCCCCTACCAGCACTCCCATGTTCTTTCCCAAATGAATTAGTAAAATTTGTCATTCATTGTTGGATCTGATAATAAGAAAGGATATGGTATTCCTGAGGGCTCGGCCTACCTTCATTGCATAGTTCCTCCCATGCAGAGGCACTGAACATTTTCTAATTTATACAGAAAACAGGAGGTATAAGAGATTTGCGTTTCTCAGCAGCTCCACGTTAATGGCAAATGCATTTTCTGCTTATATGTAGACTGAGTGCATGCACATCCTTAAATATCCTTTTCAACTGGAAACAGCAAGCGTCTTGAATTATGATTTGACTTAAATAATCTGCTTTATTAAATCATTCCAGAAACAGGAGATTACATGTACCAGTGCAAGAAAACGAAAGATCAACACATAGCCTGTAACTGTGACAGAGTCCATTTCAGAGGACAGGTGCAAAAATCTGGGAAGCACAGAAGTATAGAAATCTGCCACATACTAAGAAAGGAAAGGAAAGGAAAGGAAAGGAAAGAAAAGAAAAGAAAAGAAAAGAAAAGAGAAATCACCAACTTGTTATTAATTCAGTAAAAGGGCTACTGTTGTCAACAATCCTTAGGAAAGGCTAGCAAACAGAAATAAATAGGGAAGATACTGTCTCCACTTCCCACTTCCAGAAACTGCCCCAAACTTATAAGCAGCACTGGAGATCTCTCTCTGAGGGAGGAGAGAAAGGTCCGTCCTCAGAGAGGCAACTCTGATGGTGGATATCCCTTCCTTACTAATATAGAGGACCTGCCCCTTCTGACATGGGAAGGGCTGAGAAGGAAGAGGGTATCGGTGCATTGGGGACATGCAGGAATAGACCAGGAGAAAGCTTGGTTCCAGAGGAACAAATGCTTTCCCTGTTCGCCAACCTCATCCCTGGATCTAATGTAGCTTATTTCTCACTGTTCCTTCCTATCCTGGATGAGGAGGATGAACCTCCTTCTGTCCTCCCCCCCCCCTAAAAGTAATCCTTTTGGATGTGTTCTAAGGCTGTAATAATATAAACCACTGAGCCTAGGGCTTGCTGATCAGAAGATCGGCGGTTCGAATGCCCGTGCTGGGGTGAGCGCCCATTGTTTGGTCCAAGCTCGATGTTAGAATATTCCATTCCACCTTAAAACAGATGTGTGGATTGGTATGTCACATGTCTGTTTACACTCCAGCACAGCTTGCTGGGAACTTCCATTTTGTGTATAGCTATTGCTTATGCTGCTTGCTCTTGGACACAAAAGGGAGAAGACATGTTTTTCCTTTGTCCTGATGTATGCTGAATAAACTGCCTGTAAATATGATCTCACAGCCGTCTCCTGCCCCTTCTGTTGCGCAATGTTATCTACTCTGCTGAGTGGAGTGAGCTCCAGCTTCTGAAGGCTTCTGAAGCTGTGGGTCGCTGTTTCATGCAGAGCCAAGGACTGGAGATCGCCCGGCTTTCCAGCCGGTGGGCTGGAGCCAGCTGGGGGCTTGCAAATTGCCCCCGTTTCCTTGGATGCATCCCAACACTCCTGCCAACCTAGCAGTTCGAAAGCACGTCAAAGTGCAAGTAGATAAATAGGTACCGCTGTGGTGGGAAGATAAACAGTGTTTCCATGCACTACTCTGGTTCGCCAGAAGCGGCTTAGTCATGCTGGCCACATGACCCGGAAGCTGTACACCGGAACACCAGAGTCGTTCGCGACTGGACCTAACGGCCAGGGTTCCCTTTACCCTTTTTAAGCCTCACTGAATTCAATGAAATGGCATTGTAATTTCAGGCAAAACAAAGAATTGTGTTGTCGCCTTGAGTTTCCCTCTACCAGTAGAAGCAGCACAAGAAATGTCAGGTGTGAAGTTGGCCAGAGACCGTGTGAGGTAAGCGTGTTTGTCAAACCTTTCGTTGCAACTGATGCATGGAGTGAGATTTCAGAGGGTTAAAGGGTGATATAGCAGGTTTCTCACTTGATTGTGCATTGTCATTAATAAAAGGAACTGGAGGTGGTCTGCATACAAATGTACAAAGAAGAAAATAACGAGTAGCTTGTCCAAATCGTGTGGTGATTTGTGCGTCTAACCAACTAGAGAACACGAGGAAGGTTAATGGAAAGACCAGCCATTTGTTGAGAACACTAGGAAACAGGCAAAAACACATAACTAAATAAAAAATAAATTATGAAAAATAGGGGTGACGGTGATGACAAATAGTAGAAGGAACTGCCCTGAGGCCCCCCAGGTATAGGGCAGTACATAAATTCAATAAAAGGAAATGAAGCTAGTCAGAATCTTTATTTCCCATTATTCTTCTCATGGAAGTAAGGAAATAGTATTTTGGGTCTAAGTTAGACACACCACACGAACATAAGGAACAATTCAGCGGAAACTAAGCACTTTTGAATCCATTCATTTCAATGAAAGAAATTTAAGCATGTGCTTACATTCCCCATCCTAATAAACAGGACTTAACTTTGCTTATTCTTAAGTCTGGGTCATGTCAGAGATGTGTGGTTCCCCCCCTTTTTTGCATGCAACAAAAAAAGTGGTTGTTAAGCATGTTGAGAAAGGCCTTTTCAGCGGTTACTTTTTTTGATTTAATTTCTTTTTCCATACTCAGTAGCACTGATCTGCATTAAATCAAAATGCTTATAAAATGCCAATGCTTAACCGTGTTTTTTTAAATCCTACAACATGTCTCAAACTCCCTCTCTCTCTCTTTTTTAGTTTTTTTTTAATCTTGTCTGCCTGACAACTCCAGACCTAGGAAATGGTTTAGCCAATTTAAACCATTTTAAAAATAAATAAATCTTCCTCCAAGCTGAAAAAACATATGCTGCTGGAAGCAAATTAAAACAGTCTAGTTCTTTAAATCCTTTAAACACCAGAGATTCACACAAGAAACAACCAAGTCCTTTTTAAGAGCAGCAGCGGTGAGCACAAGGCCGCTATAAGCTATGCAATTGTTGGCCTGAGCATTAAAAAACACTGGTGGTAGGATTACCACTATAGAGCAAGGCTGCAGGGTCAAAACTCAATAAACCGACTTTACGCCAAAAGAAACACTTATCCTGCCACAAAGAGAACTCTTTGATGAATTGATATCCTACATTTGCCACCTCCGAAAGCAGTCCTCTAAACATGTAGCTTTCCTTTCCCTCACCAGAGCAGTTTAGGAGAAATGGAGCAGTGATTTCTATTGGCCAAAGTCGTCATGGCTGGGTGCTCCAGCAGCCACAAATTGCCAGCAGCTGGTCCACAGAAATTGCTAATTTCTATGGTGGGGTAGCCAACATGGTGCACTTCTGATGTTCATAGAATCACAGAATTGAAAGGGACCATAAGGGTCACCTAGTCCAATTCCCTGCAATGGTGGAATCTTTTGCCATCTGATTGGATCTTATTCTGTTCCTTATCAGATTTTAGGATGAATTTTAATTGATTGCCTGATTTTTTGTTAATGTGTTACACATTTGACGTTAGCCACTCTGAGCTTGGTTTTGGCTGGGGAGGGCAGAATAATAATAATAATAATAATAATAATAATAATAATAATAATAATAATAATTTTGCCCAACGTGGGGTTTGAACCCACAACCCTGAGATTAAGAGTCTCGTGCTCTACCAACTGAGCTATCCGTAGGTCTACTACAGCTGCAGTCAGCATGGCCACCAGTTGTGGATTATGGGAGTTGTAGTCCAACAATATCTGCAGGGCACTATGTTGACTGTCCCTATGGATTGAAAACCATATTGAGTACAGTGATGTAGAAAAGGGGGGCTTGCAAATTAAAAATGAAATGGGAAGAGGAAGAGGAAGCTTCTTGGCGTGTCCTGGATTTGTTCCCAAGGCAGCAGAGACAGTTGTCAAACGAGACGTGAGCAAATAACAAGCTCCTTACAGTTCCCTTTTTTTATCCTGCATTTTTTTAAAAACAAAAACCAAAATGCATAAAAACCTATAAAGAACAGAAATAGGATTATGAACATAACTTAAAACGTAAATAAGATTCAGTCCCAGAGACTAACAGGCACAGGGAGATGGGAATCACACCGGAATTACTTTCTTCAAAGTCCAAAACAAATACAATTGAACTGATTTTATAATGAATCAATTTTAGAATGTTGTATTATTTTACTGTTGTTAGCTGCTCTGAGCCCAGCTTTGGCTGGGGAGGGCGGGATATAAATAAAATTATTATTATTATTATTATTATTATTATTATTATTATTATTATTATTATTATTACTACTACTACTACTACTACTACTACTTCTACTACTATTACTACAATGAACCCAGTTCTGACTGGACCAGGTAATAAGATTCCAAACCCAAGTCCAATGAAGGCAGCACAGTAAAGAAGGCAGTGCAAGTCAACCTCTTCGCGCACGGCTAGTGGGAATCAAGGAGCCACTTGCTTATTTATTTTCTCAAGCTTTGTGTAACCCTCTGCTCTTTCAACTAGCAATGCACTCCCCACTCCTGGCTTCTCCTCTCTCATAGACTTATTCCGTTACGGAGAATAGTCTGCCTTCCATTGATTTGGCTTATAGGAAGAGTGGGAAGGGAGATGGAAACTTTTTATTTTTTATTACATCAGGTTTGAAAACTTCTCTGGACAGATTCATTATGTAAGAAAACTTAACGAGAAGGCATTGTGCTCTAAGGGACCCTTCACAAGTGGCATTAAGAATATCTCCAACTTCTCTCGTGGCACCTCTATATGCTTCTGCTTATTTGTGAACCACTGTGTTGTGGCTTAATTTAAGAAAGGTAAAGGTAAAGGGACCCCTGACCATTAGGTCCAGTCGTGACTGATTCTGGGGCTGCGGCACTCATCTCGCTTTATTGGCCGAGGGAGTCGGCGTACAGCTTCCGGGTCATGTGGCCAGCATGACTAAGCCGCTTCTGGCGAACCAGAGCAGTAAACGGAAACGCCGTTTACCTTCCCGCCAGAGCGGTACCTATTTATCTACTTGCACTTTGATGTGCTGCTAGGTTGGCAGGAGCTGGGACCGAGCAATGGGAGCTCCTCCCATTGCGGGGATTCGAACCGCCGACCTTCTGATCGGCAAGTCCTAGGCTCTGTGGTTTAACCCACAGTGCCACCCGCGTCCCTCAGTTTAAGAAAGGTACTCATTTTAAATTTGACTGCAGGCTAGAATGTGAGTTTGCATCCACGTTTATTGCTTGATGAGGAGTTCTGGTCATCTGCAAATGAATGTGGACCTGTACAGGTTTAGAGCCATTAGTGGAAATGAAGCATCTGGGTTCTCTTCCTGGTGGAAGTGTGGGCGTACCCAATCTAAAAGATGGCATTGCAAGCATAAAAGGACAGAAATGTGTGTGTTTGTGATGTCATCCTCAAGGGAAGTGGCTCATCCTGCTAAACGATGCAGGATTTAACACCCAGGATTCAACACTCATTAACAGACCAGGGTTAAATTCCACTGCATTGGCACAAACTGGAAAACTGGCTCACAAGGCCCCACAACCCATCAGCTGGCATCACCTGCCAATTGCATTGATGTCAGCTGACTGGCAGGTGTGCGTGGTTTTTTTTTGGGGGGGGAATGGCCTCATTGGAACCCCTGCCAGGCCAAGATTGACCCGTAGGATTGAGGTTCCCCACCCTTCACCTAGAGGCATGTGAAATTTATAGCAGTACCTTCATCACCTATGAAAACGCCCCATATTTTTGATGACATTAGGCATTACTGAACGTTTGCTAAGCAGGGTGAGTTAATCCTGCAGGACACAAGAGGTCCTACTCTTTGCCAGGTAGGATTCATATAAATCTACCATTAGTCAAGTACATGGGTAGGCAAACTAAGGCCCGGGGTCTGGATCTGGCCTCATCGCCTTCTAAATCCGGCCCGTGGACGGTCCGGGAATCAGTGTGTTTTTACATGAGTAGAATGTGTGCTTTTATTTAAAATGCATCTCTGGGTTATTTGTGGGGCATAGGAATTCGTTCATTTCCCCAAAAAAATATAGGCCGGCCCCCCACAAGGTCTGAGGGACAGTGGACCGGCCCCCTGCTGAAAAAGTCTGCTGACCCCTGGTCAAGTATAAGCACTGGTATAATATTTCACACCCAGTGTCTAGTGCATGCATATCCTCTTGGCTGCTTCAGGACCACTCCATCGGCCATGCCCTATACAAGGGCATAACACAATCTTACTAATAAACAACAGGAAAGAATGAGGACAGCAGGGACTCCATTTTGGCATATTATTCGACAAGGCTGGAGTCAAAGGCATTCCAAGGAAGATAGGTTTTGGAATAGTGAACCGTGGAGCTCCGGGATTTCAAAACCCAGGTGTTCCATATTGCAACTCATCAACCAGTCCTCAAGGAACACCGGTCTAAAGGTTTTTGAGAGTAAATAAGCTAAATAACTCAAGTGGGCTTGCCACAGTCTGAAGGTACTAATTTATACACATATGCTTGGAATGTGTCTGAGAAAAATATATCTGTATATATCACTGGTCCTGCTTTGCCACAAAATGTAAACACGGTGATTGGATTTATTCAAAGAGGACCAAGAAATTTACACACGCTGGCAGGATGAAGTTCTCAAATGTAAATTTCTGTTTATCATATACACATATCCCATCTCCTGAACAGGAATTTTAAGGGTTGAAACTAAGAAAATGTATGAGGAACAGTTGTCATGAGAAAGGGTGGGGGAAAGAACCAAAACCAAAATGTGTGGTAAGATACCATAAGCCTATGAAGGATCCTAACCCACTGTATAAACCCACTCACTTGCCTTGCCTTATTTGTAAAACAGTGTCATCTCACTTTATTGAAGTGCAAGCATTTTTATTTTTAATATAAAGGCAGCTGAATGATGGGCAAAAGGAGGCTTTGTTAACAGAAGTTAAATTTGGAAGAAGAGAAGTAGTCTCAAAGCGGATAACAATCTCCTTTCCCTCCCTCCCCCACAACAAACACTCTGTGAGGTGAGTGGGGCTGAGAGACTTCAAAGAAGTGTGACTAGCCCAAGGTCACCCAGCAGCTGCATGTAGAGGAGCGGAGACGTGAACCTGGTTCCCCAGATTACGAGTCTACCGCTCTTAACCACTACACCACACTGGCTCTCTGGATTGGAGAATGATTCTTATTTTAGCTAAGAGGAACTCTGAAAGTCCACAGATCATTGACTATGTTTTTAATCTGCCCCTCCAAGGTTCTCAGAGCAGAACACAATGTCCCTCTCTACCCTGTTGTCCTAACAGCAACCCTATGAGGTAGACCAGGCTGGCCCAAGCCCATGCAGTGAGCTTCATAGCGGAGAGGTTTGAAGCTGGCTCTCCCAGTCCTACTTGCGAGGTGCCTGCTCTTCAACTACAAAGCATTTAGATCCCACTGGGAATTAAATGTGCCTTGGGTCCTTTCTTCTGTTAACAACATGGGAACTGCTGCTGTGCACCTTCTTCATATACAAAACAGACAAATACGCAGATATGTGCAGAGCTTTTATTTTCCCAGCCAGAGCTCAGCTCCAGCATCTCTCAAGGTGGGCGCCAATGCCATTCTCAGAGAACAAGGAAGAAGTTCCTGGCTCCTCTTTTTCTAGAAAAACGGAAAATGTGACAAATGTGGTTATGCGAGAAGGTTCCATGCCGCATCTGAATGAAGCTTGCTGCGCTATGACATGGCATTTCCTCTCTCAGTTTGTTCTAATATTACAAAAACACCTTCCCTTGCTGAGATTAGACAGGCAGAGAGATGCAGTTGTTTCTGATGGAAGGTGAAGACATTTCTCTTCTGTTGGCTTTTCCCCACCAATAGTAAATTTATGAGTGACAGACAAGGGAATGGTTGATTCTGGTTTCTTTTAAATTTCAATTGCATGATGTTCTTATATTGTATGTACCAGAGTATAACCTGCTCAAAGGCCAATAGGTGAAACCATTTAATTAGTTAGTTAATAAGATCATCCCTTCTCTTTTGTGAACTGGAAAATGATAACTTGTCCCTTTGGTGGTGACACTTCAGGAATGGAACAAGGGTGTGGGCCAACCCCCTAGTGTTAAAGTTATTATTTTAACGAGGATGGAGTTTTAACTTGGGTGGGTACTGTTTTATTTGAAGGGTGGGGTTGTTTTAAATTGTTGTTAAATGTTATATGTTAGTTTTGATTTTTGTATTTGTGGGCTAGGGTACTGTTCAGGGACTTTTGTCAGGGTGGGTATTGTTTTTTTAGTGTGCATACATTAGAATTGTTAATTGTTATGATTATTTTTATTTTTATGTTTTTATTAGGTTTATTATGTATTTTGTGCTTCATATATTGTAACTGTGTGTTGCAAACCACCCTGAGACCTACGGCTATAGGGCAGTATACAAATTTAATACATGATGATGGTGATGATGATAATTTGCTAAATGTATATCCTGCCTTCTCACCAAATGATATTCCATATGGGTAACAACAATAAAAGTAAAGTACAAAAAATGAGAAGGAAACAGAATTTTCACAGAACTGAAGCAATAGTTTTGCACAAATTTCTGGTTTTGATGCTATAGGTAAAGGTAAAGGGAGCCCTGACCATTAGATCCAGTCGTGGCCGACTCTGGGGTTGCGGTGCTCATCTCGCTTTATTTGCCGAGAGAGCTGGCGTACAGCTTCCGGGTCATGTGACCAGCATGACTAAGCCGCTTCCGGCAAACCAGAGCAGTGCACGGAAACGCCGTTTACCTTCCCGCCGGAGCGGTACCTATTTTATCTACTTGCACTTTGATGTGCTTTCGAACTGCTAGGTTGGCAGGAGCAGGGACCAAGCAACAGAAGCTCACCCCGTCGCGGGGATTCGAACCGCCAGGCTTCTGATCGGCAAGTCCTAGGCTCTGTGGTTTAACCCACAGTGCCACCCGCTCCTTATAAGCATGCTTTTTTAAAAAAACCAAAAACCAAAAACCACTCTGTCATTAGCAAGTTGTTTGAACTGACTCTCACAACTTGCTAATGACAGGGGGTTTTTGGTTTGTTTGTTTTTTAAAAAATGACCTTGCACCCTGTTTACCTGGGGTGAATGGCCATTGCCCGAAGCTCAGCTCCATTCATGTTCCCATCTTACTATATGCCGATGATGCAGTCATCTTGTCTTGCACAAGGGTTGGCTTGAAGCGGTTCCTGTGCCGCTGCCAGGAATATTGTATAGCCAACAGACTGGAACTGAACTTCGCAAAATCTAAAGTGCTTGTTTTCTCAAGATCTTGGAAGTCTCATAGGTGGGAGGTCAGTGGAAACCCGTTGGAACAGGTTAAAAACTTTAAATACCTAGGCATTCACTTCCAATATAACACTTCCTGGAAAGACGATTGCAAGCTTGCACTTAATGGAGCAGATCCTCTAGCTCTGGCTGTCACACGTTTCTTCTTTAACAGAGGGAATCAGTCCATCAATCCAGCTGCATTAAAGTTCTTTAATGCCCCAAAGTAGCCCCAGAACTCCTGTATGGCATTCCATTATGAATTGGCACGGTTAACCAATCGTTGGAACACATCCAATCCAAATTTCTGCGCAAAGTTCTGGGGCTGCCAAATTGTGTGCCATGTACAGCCATGTGTCTGGAAACTCGGCAAGGGCTGCTGGAAACCAAAGTGTGGCTCATCACTGTAAAATTCTGACTCCACCTACATTTCATGTCCGATCCACCCTCTTTAACTTTCCACATACTGGCAGAATCCCACCATTCTGAAAAGGTAGCTTGCATTGAGAGCAAAATCAGAACCTGTGGCCTATCACTCGAATCGCTGCCTATGTTCCCACAATTGGAAGCATTCCAGACAATCAAGCGCAGAATCCTAGAGACTGAATTCCCAATCCTTTGCAGTGAAGCCAACAAAACCTGTTCCCCATTGGGGTTCCTCGTTGGGCCAGGCCATTCTATATTTACACCAGCTTTACAAACCCCACCTACACAGAGCTCTTTCCCTAGCAAGGTTTAACGTCTCACCATCTGCCGTTTTGCAAGGTAGTGTCCCCAAAACCCCATCCTCCGAAAGACGCAGGCCTTTGTAGTACAAAAGAGGTAGAATTCATCACACCCGTTTTATTTTTATTTCCCATTTTATGCAAAAATATGTGATAAGTATTTGGCCCCCTTATTGAAGGAAGGGGTTTATCTTCCAGGGCGTCTCATCTGCTGAACAACTGTAGGGATGAAATTGTGGAGAATGTGGAAAGATTTTTGAGTGACGCTATGAAATTAGGTCACCATGGGTCCTAAGAGCCATCTTTGTACCTCACGATGTCTGGACAGTTTTATCCTAAAGTATCCCCTACTATGTTTTGTTAACTGTGTTGTGTTCTTATCCATGTATATGATGCACTTTTTCTATGCTAATAAAGGAGATGATAGATAGATAGATGATAGATAGATAGATAGATAGATAGATAGATAGATAGATAGATGATAGATAGATAGATAGTTAGATAGATAGATGATAGATAGATAGATAGATAGATAGATAGATAGATAGATAGATAGATGATAGATATAGATAGATCTCAATCTGAGTCTCCTTCTTTCTCAGATATTGTGTGTACATCACTTTATGCAACATTTATCTCTGTATAAAGTAATCCTTTTTTGCTTTCCTCATCATCCTGCCAGCAGCTGCAACTGTACCAGCATGAGGACTTGCCTCATGTCAGCCAGATGGGCGGGGTATAAATTATTATTATTATTATTATTATTATTATTATTATTATTATTATTATTATTTTGAAAACCACATGGACCAGGCCAAGGAACAACCTCCCCTATCACCAAGGCTTCCGCCAGGACCTTCACAAGCACAATCTCCTAAGCTTGAGGGATTAAAGGCCACCCACAGCCCTCTCAGCCACCCAACGATGCAAGGAGTGTGCAAGGCAGAAGGCTATGGAGTGAGGGCTGCCCCCCCCCCCATTAGAAACAGAGTCTGGGAGAGGTTTGTGTGGAAGCATAGGCTTTAAAAATGCTAAAAAACATATTGGACCTTCATAGGCTGTGTGCTCAGGAGCTGTCCGTGGTGATGCAGCTTCTGTCCTACCTTGTGGTCTTATTCCGTGGGCTCCTCCGCAGGACCAAAACATGACACGTTATTTTATTCTACCCTATTCTTTGTGTTCTAGTTATTTTGACACAAGTGTTTACATTTATTTTATTTTTTTTGGAAAGGGAAAAAGGTCAAAAGGACAGATTCCCCCCCCCCCCCTTTAACTTTCCACAAACACCCTGACTACCACACGCAAAATAGTGAACATCCCTTAACAGATTCCATAGCTGCTAGAAGTTATCATGGAGTTCTCCAAAGATGGAAGACACAGAATCCCAGAGGTGTGCATTTGCTGTCCCTAAAACCAGCGGTTGTGCGGCTTTCAAATTTCGCACATTTTGTACTTTAAAAATATCTGACTAAGCTCTTTTTTTTTAATCAGCAATGAGATATGACCAGCTATTGCTGGTGAACATAATTGGGGGTTTTTAAAACCACCGATAAAATTTTTGCCACTGCTAATGTTCTAGCGTTTGTCCGGTCTTCCAATAGGAACCAGACATAATGAGCCTCTGATTTTCCCGGGAAAGGTACCAGCAAGGGTAATATCAGTTCAGCCCTGGCTTGCTCATATTTTGCACAGGACACCATATATGTAGATGGACCCACCCTATTCTCTTGACTGTGGTTTGGCTTGATTGATTCTAACAATGTATTTTTAAAATGCTGTAATCCTATCCTGGGAGCTCATGGTGAAGGGTGGGTAAGATATCAAATAAACAAAGTTTGCAACACCCCGTGTACAGCACCCTGAGATCCTAGAGGATTGTAACCTTTTGAAAGTGACGGAGATGATAAACAAAATAGATAAAGGATATGCACTCAACCGCTCTTCCAATGAAATCAGTAGGACTTTTCTTCCTCCACCCTATCCTTAAAACCAGACTTTAAAAATATATTTGATGATTCAGCTAAGGGGGGGGGGTACAAGAATCACTAAGAGTGAAGTACACAAGAATACAGGCTGGATAGAGAAAGTAACATTGCCAGGAATGTTATTTGCCAGGTGGATTTCTGACTAATGGGGGTGCTGTGGTGGGGGATCCTACCCCCTACCCACCCCCACAAGTTAGAGCTGTGTAAAGAGTAAAGCAAAACATACCTTCCAGCTCATGCCCTGAGTTATAGATTATCTAGGTCATTGTGCCACCACTTATGAGGGTGAACCACCATCAAGATTTTCACTCAACCAGTTCAGAATATACCACCTTCTTTCTGCTATCCAGGCTCTGAAAGACAGACTCTGGTATGTTTGAATTTCCACCAAACTCTGGCGTACTGGTTGCTTCTTATGTGCAATGTGAGCTCCAAGCACAACTGTAGTATAAACAAATATGGTCCTACCATGAGATAATCTAAGGCAGGGTGGTTTAAATTAATATCCCACCCCCCCATGGAACAATGGGGAGCTGGCATGGACTGCACTTGCTATAAATTCAGATTAAGGCCAAGTCTTTGCCAAGAGGCAGGGAACATGAGTTGGATCCATTAACTTATTCTAGATCCAACTCCATGCTCCAGAATTTAAGTTCAGAATAACTTAGGTTCTGCTGAAATCAGTAGGATAAGTTAACCATGACGTCAATGGGAGCAAAGTTCAACTAGCTTAGTCTAGCTCCAGCCAATAAAATATATATTTAACGCATGCAGCTTTCAGCTTGTTTCCAGTACTCATACTGAGGACTACCCACATGGTAATGATTTTAAAAGCATTGCTCTGCCTCATCACAAGAAAGGGCAAAAGTCATCCATCAGTGCCAGAAACAGCCCTGAAGCATGACTGACAAGGATCTGGAAAACTCATCTCATTAAGATTGCCTGGGGTTGCATGGCAACCACACGCTTAAATACCATGCCCAGGAAAGGAATGTGAGCAACTGGCGAATGGTTATTAAGACCTTCAGGGTGCAAGGCAGGTTTCCATAGCAACAGCCACACCACCACTTCCTCTTTCAAGGCAGCTGGAACCATTAGCTTGACACAACTGCTATCCTATGCACAACTTATCTCTTAGTGCAACCTCAGTAGCAAATTTCAACAGTCTGCTTTGACCCAGCTTCAGCTTTGAGTTGTTTTGAGTCTAAACAATATTGTGGTGAAAGACATGGAAAGATTCTGCCTCAGGTACCAAAATGTGTCGGTCTCGCCCTAGATCTAAATATCTTGTTGACCTACTCAATTGTGAGAACCAAAATAGGCTAGAATATGCTATTTTGAATGCACGCTGCACAATACTCATTTCTTCCACTGTCATTCAATGCCATGAGTTGGAACAACAGGAACGTCCACTGTTCTGTTGTCTACAGAGCGCAAAGCAAACATGCATATGCCATAGCGCACTTCTTCTGATGTCAGATAAACTTACAACGGGTATGTAGGTGTCAATATGTAAAAGTAATTAAGCAATTGATATTTTATATGCACACATTGAGGTAAACAATGACAAGGAGAAACAGAAAGGAAAGTAGTTCTTACCATGTGCCACCCATCCATGTTTACACTGATCGCAGGTTCTCAAGTTTATCTTCCCTGGTTGGAAACATTCACACGTGCAATTTACCAGTGTGCAGCGTATGGCCTGGAAGGAGAAAAGGAAAACCAACTTCTGTAAACATCTTACTAGATGAATAATCACATAAGAAGTAGAATTTTTATAACTTGCTGCATGTCTAAGGGCCTTCATGTGCATTATCTTAACATGTACTGCTTCCATCAGACCCTATAGGGAGGGAGGTCAGAACTGTCATCCTATATTGCCTGCAGCAGGCGATTTGGAAAAATTCAAGATTCAGATGAGATTTGAACTTCCAGGTTCAGAATAGTTAACCTTCTTAGCCACTACACCAGGGCTCTGGAACCTGCAGATGTTGTTTGACTCCAACCATCATGAGCCCAGCCAATGGTCAGAGATAACAATGTCTGGGGAGCCACAGGTTCGCCATTCTGCACTGTATCAGATCTCAACACATATTCAGAGCACTATTTGGAATCTTGGCTATTATCAGAGAAATATGCAGCATTGGTTTGGTTTGGGTTTTTTTTAAAAAATAATCTTTAAATATATGCTTTCAGAATATTTGTCATTTTCATTTCCCTACTGCACATATAACAAAATGTAAAACAAAAATTGACATGAAATGGCGTGCTCTATTTTCATCTCAGGGGAAGGGGGCTGTCATAAACAATAACTTTTTTGTTGTCACAGAACAATTCCAATTACAGGATGCATTAAGCCATCACCATCCTGAAAATGAATAAACACACTTAAATAATGTAGACCGAAGTCCCCATTTGGTTTATAAGTCTAGAAGACAATGTGTGTGTTGCACAAATTTCAGCTTTCCAAATGCCCGAAGGATTGGGGGGGGGGGTTTAAGCTAGTTATCTCTTAATGCTGTAACATGTCATTTTTGTTGTAACTAAGAATGAAGTACATACTGAAATATACATAAATACGGAGCAAAGGTCTCTCCACTCCATTGAAGAAGAAAAAAGTTCTCAAGTTTCTTTTTTGGAAACTTGTGAAATATTTAATTCAGTTAAGCATCAGAATGGCCACTGGCTCCATGTGTTCCCTAAGCAGCAATACAATGATGGAGATAGAGAAGAGAATTGATTCAGGAACCATACAGCAAATTTCATTTGCTGCATCACTTGTACAAGGCACAACTGTTCAACTTTTGACAATTTGATGTGCCCTTTAGAAACATGTCCCCCACCATCTGAAAATGAAATATAAGTAGGTAAGATTGAAACACATACGGTATGAAAAGAAATATTACTTTGGAAGGGAAAGATGGATAATTTCTTTAAACTATAAAGCAAATACATAAATAATGACCAAGACGCTCTCTTTTTAGGCCAAGACCTCAGTTTTTTAATAGTTCTATAGATGACCTGTGCTCCCTAAACTACTAGTAGTAAATTTATGGCATGCATTTAAGCTTAATTTGCACACATATTTTTGAAATGGAGGGTATTATATTCATCATTCACACATTAACAATGTACTGTAACTACTGGAAATGCCAGGAAATGATCACTCTACCAATTTAGATGCAACCAGTGATTACTTTAGGGTCAGAGGAAGGAGGTTTGGTACCTGCACTTGCAAGAACATCAGAATTCCCCGAATGCAGCAGCAACTGATTTATGGAAATGCAAATCGCCACATTATAGGAAATAACCACCATTGTCTTGAAACAGTGGCTTTAGCTGCAATCTTTTATATATACACCTACTCACTCAGGCATCCCACTGCACTTGGGAGAGATCTACCTCCAAGTATAGATAGTTGCATCACACCATTTATTAATTAAAGTTATAGGCCAGGAGAAGTTTTGCTGGCCTGTTGCATAATGTTGGCTTTGCAAAACTGCAACCCTCTGACACAGCTAAGCCCACTCCATTTAGTCCACAGGAGTTCAAGAGCAGCATTTGGGTAGCAGAGACAGGCAGTGGGGACAGGCAGTAAGTAAATCCCTCTTGTACATGCATAGTGCCCCACATATCTCACAGCTCACGTCCTTGCATGATATTACCAGCCCCATTCAAATAAATGTGGCATCCCTATGAGCAAGTAGCGTATTTTTCGCTCTATAAGACACACTTTTCCCCTCCTAAAAAGTAAGGGGAAATGTGTGTGTGTGATATGGTGCAAATGCAGGCTGCACGGCTATCCCAGAAGCCAGAACAGTGAGAGGGATCGCTGCGCAGCGCTCCCTCTTGCTGTTCTAGCTTCTGGCTTAGCCGCGCAAAGCCTCTTCAGGGCACGGGAAGCCTTTGTGCGGCTCTTGCTGGAGGTGGGGGAAGGGACAGAGGGCAGCCCCTCAGTCCTTTCCCCCACCTCCCAGAAAAGCCTGCAGGAGCCGCGCTCCCTTTAAGGAGCCGTGCGGAACGTGGGGGCTTTTCCCTGAGAAGGGAGAAGGGCAGCCCGTCAGTGATGGGTTGCCCTTCTCCCTCCTTGGGGAAAAGTCTGCAAGCGCCGCACATACGCCCCGCACGGCTCATGAAAGGAATCGCTGAGCAAAGCCTGGGATGCATACAAGCTCTGCTCAGCACTCCCTTTAAATAATATTTTTTTTCTTGCATTCCCCCTCTAAAAATTAGGTGCGTCTTATGGAGAAACAATATGGTAAGTGCATTTGCAAATGCATAGATCATGTTTGAATAATTTTTTCAGTTGTTCTCCGATTAAAATCTGACTGCTTTTTCCTTACATGATTTCCGACAAAGGTATATTTTCTACATTCCTTTTGTTTTTCTCTCTTCAGCTGCTGCTTCATATCAGACTCTAAAAAGTATTGTTGGATGCAAGCGCAAGCAGGGGGGGGCGGCGGTGGTGGGGTGAGTTTGTTGTATTGCACCTGACAGTTAAGAGTTTATCAACCAACGTCAACCAACCAACTGTTCATTAGCAAGGTTGTAAAACATCGTTGTACCTAACGGTAATTAAAGGAATTAGAAATATGAAATATAAGGGCACCCACGAAATTGCTGAGTAGGCAAGAATAATATATGTGATTGCGAGTGACCAAACGAAGCAGGGAGGGTTCTACCGAAAGGTCTCTCTGTGTTCAATACTTTATTGACTCAGTAATATATCAGATCTCCCCTAGTCAGTAATGGTGTCTTTCTCTAATATGTTCATTAATTAATGAACTCAGTAATTAATTGCAACTGCAAAAGGGCAGAAAGCATTACGAAGTGCAGCTCCTTCTACTAACAAATGCTTTCTTTCAAATTCAGTTTTTAGCACATATTTCACAGTTTCCTGATGTTTATCTTACAAGTGGGTGCAGCAACATCACCCCGTTACAACTGTGAGCCTTGCTAAATTATCTCTATATTGAAAGTTCAGAATAATTTTCAACATACTCTACCTCTCCCCTCTTTCTTTCATTTTTTGTTTTTGAAAAGATCATCCGGTTGGTTATTAAAATTAGATTCAGGCTGAAATGCAGTGTGTGTTTTTATAGTTCAACATTACAGTTTATTGTCTGAATTCCAAATGACTCATTTAGCTATGTTTAAAATTATTAAAGGGGGGGCTTCCTCCTTCATTTGTGTTTCATTCGCATTGTTCACAAGAACAAACATTCAAGGAGATTTCAGGTCAACATTTAAGACCTCTCAATCACCTTATATCAGGTTTCAACAATAAATTATATAACATCTGAAAATGCTATAAGGTTGCAAGGTGAATGACAGGAAATTACTGTAATCACTTGCATCCTGATCCTAAATACATTTACTTGAGCATCTGTTTCATTGATTTTTTTATCATCTATTTCCAAATAAGTATGGTGACTAAGAACCACTTTTCTTATGTAAACATTGACATAGCTCTTCATGGTGAAATGTAACAATAATTCTAAAACAAACAGTCCAATGCTAACATAACCTTAGCATGACCATTCTTTAACATGGCCAAAAACCAGTCAATTAAATGTCAAGTGTATTTGAACCCAAATGACAGTAATGACAGGGCGAATTTGCCCCTCCCCCAAACTTTAAGATGCATAATTTTTGCTACGGACCATCCAATCAACAACGAGATGCGCCATCTTTGATTAACATTATCCAGGGGAACAATTATATCGGGTCCCTGTGTTTACCCAAATAAGAAAGTGTTCCGAATGAACAGAAACAATTATGAAAACTCGAGAGCTATTATTTGGTAAACAGAAACTTGTTGATAAAAATTGGCATCAGAGGGAGAGGGGGCTGGGAGAATGGCAATTTCCAGAATGTTCTGTATCACCTGTAAAATATAAGTAACAATTTTAAAAACTTAAAAAAATGGGATGAGAGAATGTATTTAGCACAGCAGGAGCTTGTACACTGCTGCGGCAGTGGCGGTAAGATAACTTTTTCTTGTCAAAGTCCACATGTCAACAGTGGGTGAGTCCTAGACTAGTTGTGTGTGGAGTCATAGCCATAGCTGTCAACTTTTCCCTTTTCTTGTGAGGAATCCTATTCGGAATAAGGGAATTTCCCTTAAAAAGGGGGGAAAGTTGACAGCTATGGTCATAGCCCAAATGCTCAGGCCTTGACCCCAAAGTAGGCTGGAGGCCCCTTGTTTTTCCTCTCTCTCCTGCCACCACTTTTCCTGTCTTTTGCTCCAATTCCCATCCCCTCCTCCTTGCCATCCATAAGAAATTGGGTTGAGGACAGGCTACAGATTTCCAACAAGCAGTAGCCTGGCAAAACTGAACTGAGTCGAAAATGAAAATCTCAAATGACCTTTTGTAATGTGATGCAGTATTTTAATGATTTCTTGAATTGGTTTTCAAAAGCTGTAAAAAAAGGGGGAGCACTGAGAGGTTGTTAAACACACACACAAACACACAATTTCAAGATGGGCTTCCAAGAAAGAATTTATTTTTTTTAAAGCACTCACTGTATATAGCTTTGGTAGATGATGGGAAAACCTTTGGGCCCCCAAAATATAGGTGTAGCCTAAATTACATTACAGTGGTACCTCAGGTTACATACGCTTCAGGTTACATACGCTTCAGGTTACAGACTCCGCTAACCCAGAAATAGTGCTTCAGGTTAAGAACTTTGCTTCAGGATGAGAACAGAAATCGTGCTCCGGCAGTGCAGCGGCATCGGGAGACCCCATTAGCTAAAGTGGTGCTTCAGGTTAAGAACAGTTTCAGGTTAAGTACGGACCTCCGGAATGAATAAGTACTTAACCTAAGCTATTAAGTACTTAACCTGAGGTACCACTGTACTTCACACACAAATAAAAGGGTATAGCCCACTAGAGGCAGATTTGAGAAAATGGTCCCTATCTCATCTCTGGGCTTACCTAGGGAACAAACCAAGGGCTGTGAGCAGAATCACCATGGCGAGGTTCAAAAACTGGATCACAATCCAGGTGATTAGATGTGGGAATCAAGTTTAGAAGCGTTTTAAGTCGCCATTATGGAAGATATTAAAAGAGAACTGTCAAACAAATTTAAAAAGATTAGCTATGACTGCTGAGGAGCATTGTAATGAGATTTACTACCAATATAAATAAATCCCACCTGCATAACTGGCCTGCATTCACTTAAGAGTAAAACACAAGATCTTTTTTGCTGACTCAGACTGGAAGAGAGAAACTAAACACTACCACCACCCAAGGAGATATTACGGAGGAAATGTATAGATGTATTACAAGTGGAATGTGAAGGCAGATTCAGGGTGCAATAAGCCAGGGCCCCCAAGAAGCATTAGGTTCTGCCATGTAAATAATCCACAAGTAGTTAGAACATCAAATAAGTTTTCTAGACATAGACCTTACACAGTGTTTCTTGCATTTCCAGTAAGATTATAAATGTCTCCAAGGAACCCTTATAATATCAATGGAAAAGTCATAATTCCATCTAAATCCATCCCTATGCTAGTTATATGGCAGATCCACTTTCCCTTTAAAAACCCTATTTCCACTAAAATCATGTTTAAAGACAAGAAGACAATCTAAAATAAGCCCTGTGATTTCATTAAGCACCAAGGATTTTTAGCAGTGCTTCCTATCTTTGGGTCTAACTCAAGGGTTTAGAAATGCTGTTCGATATCATATTACAATATGTTAGCATTAGTGGTAATGGTAGCTTTTCAATAACGGGGGCAGCGGGGAGGGGAGGCCTGGTGGCCTGAGAATGAACAAATCAATCCAGTATTAATTGATTGAAATGCTGGTGGTGGCAGGGAGAAGAATTGATGTACTGATACGGCTGTTGATGAAATTACTCTAGTTTGTGCTGTAGTATGGGAGGAAAGGAAGAATTGATAAAATGAGCCTGATATCAATTGTTTGAAAAGCAATAGATAATAATAAGAGTCCTATAACTGGAGGTCAGGCGAAGGTCATTTATTCCAACTGCTGATGCAAAATACAAAACAAGGAAACTCCCAGAGATAGATTTTGATTTGGGAGACAGTATTTTCTTTAATTCAAGTGGGACTTCATTGCATAATCCTAGTGGAAGTGGGGAGGAGTTTAGCCACAGAAGCCTGGAGAGAGGGAATTCGGAAAGGCAAGCGAGCGAAGTCTTTGGGAGGGAGGTAGAGCCATTCCCTTTGGTTGGGCTATGGTTAAAGGTAAAGGCAAAGGGACCCCTGACCATTAGGTCCAGTCATGACCGACTCTGGGGTTGCGGCGCTCATCTTGCTTTATTGGCCAAGGGAGCCGGCGTACAGCTTCCGGGTCATGTGGCCAGCATGACTAAGCTGCTTCTGGCGAACCAGAGCAGCGCATGGAAACGCTGTTTACCTTCCCGCCAGAGCGGTACCTATTTATCTACTTGCACTTTGACGTGCTTTTGAACTGCTAGGTTGGAAGGAGCAGGGACCGAGCAACGGGAGCTCACCCCGTCACCGGGATTCGAACTGCCAACCTTCTGATTGGCAAGTCTTAGGCTCTGTGGTTTAACCCACAGCACCACCCGCATCCCTGGGCTTTGGTTACCCTGTTATTAATCTGAGATAAAAACGACTATGTTTGCACACCAGGAAAACACCTTTTAAATTCAGCAACTGACCAAGTGGGCAGGTACAGGTACAGTGCACGTGTAAACTGTTGAAACACAATCCTTGACCTTGGAAATGCGAAGGTCCTGAACTACACACTTTCTCTGTGCCTGGGATGGAATTATGGTTCACGGACATTCAGAGTGTTAGGATTTTACACAGCTCCGTACAACATAATTCTGGAATACGAGCAAGTTAACTTCCAAGTTTTTAAACCATACTTTGAAGGCACACATTTCATAGAATCATAAAACTGTAGAGCTGGAAGGGACCCTAAGGCAATGCAGGAATCTCAGCTAAAGCATCCATGACAGATGGCCACCAAACCTCTGCTTAAAAACTTCCAGTGAAGGAGATTCCACCACCTTCCGAGGGAGACCGTTCTGCTGTCTAACTGCTCTTACTCTCAGAAAGTTTCTCCTGATGTTTATTCGGAATCTCCCTTCTTGTAACTTGAATCCATTGGTTCAGGTCCTATCGTTCTGGAGCAGGAGAAAACAAGCTTGTTCCAACCTTCGTGTGACAGCCCTTTAATGATATTTGAAGATGGCGATCATATCTCAGTCTCCTCTTTTCCAGGCTAAACATACCCAGCTCCCTCAAATGTTTCTCATCAGGCTTCAAAGCAACGCAAGGAAGTGCTGTCCTGATTTTAGAGGCTCCTTAAGTAGAACAATATAATTCTTTACCCTGCATTTCAGCACTGCTAAATACTCCTGAGCCTTGCTGCATCCCTTGTTTCCCAGTATCAGTCAGATATACCTTGTGAGGGGTTCAGTGCATCTTAGTGCTATATCAGTAGCTTTACATCATATTATATTAGTATTGTTTCTGACTTGTATTTATTTTCACTAATACAATTTGAAAGGTGCTAATATCATTATATTTCTCTGTGGCATTCATGAAAACAATACTAATATGATATGATAGCAAGAATACTAACAACACGTAAGACGGCTGATGAGATAACAAAGGTACTTTCAGTGTGGGAAAACATGTAGCAGAGAAATGTTTTACAAAACCATGCACAACTGTTCTTCGGGGAGAAGCAGGGAAATGAAAATGACACTGGGGAGTAGAAGAAAGGGAAAGATAAAATGCCATTTGAAATCCTCTATCAGTACTAAGAAGCCCTGTAGTCAGACTCAGGGAAAAAACCAAAAACACCCCATGCAGTTTCTAAGAGAGAATCAAGTGCGCCGCAGTTGGGAAAATGGTGAAATCCATGTTAGGAATTATTAGGAATGGGACTGAAAGTAAAACGGACTGTTATACAAAACTATAGTGAGAACTGCATTTGGAATGCTGTGCACAGTTCTGTTGACTTCAACTTGTAGAGGTGGAAAAGGTCAGAGAGGAGCAACCAAAATGGTGAAGGGGCTCAAGCAATTATATTGCGAGGAAAGGTTACAATATTTGGAGTTTTAGGGGGCAGAAAGGCGGGTCAGGGAACATGATATAGGCATATAAAAATATGTATGGTGTAAACCACAGAGCCTAGGACTTGCTGATCAGAAGGTTCAAATCCCCACGACCGGGTGAGCTCCCATTATTCAGTCCCTGCTCCTGCCAACCTAGCAGTTCAAAAGCACGTCAAAGTGCAAGTAGATAATAGTACCTTCCGGTGGGAAGGTAAACGGCGTTTCCGTGCGCTGCTCTGGTTCGCCAGAAGCAGTTTAGTCATGCTAGCCACATGACCCGGAAGCTGTCTGCGGACAAACACCGGCTCCCTTGGCCTATAGAGTGAGATGAGCGCTGCAACCCCAGGGTCGGTCACGACTGGACCTAATGGTCAGGGGTCCCTTTACCTTTACCTATGGTGCAGAGAAAGTGGATAGTCTTTTCGTAATAGTATAATTAGGACCCATCCAAGTAAACCTATTGCTAGAAGATTCAGGACCAATAAAAGGAGATACTACTTCACACAGTTACACTATGGCACCTGTTTCCACAACAGGTAGTAATTTTCATCAATTTGGATGGCTTTCAATGACTTCTAGCCAGTGCTGTTTTTCTAGAAAAAGAGGCCCCGTCTTATGATAGAAATAGCGCCCACCTGAGAGGTTCCAGAACTGAGTTCTGGAGAATAACGGCTGGGGGGGGGGGAGCCCTGCTTCTGGTCATGACAACAATGAACTACTTTCCCTGTGAGAACAGGATGCTGAAATAAATGGGCCTTTAGTCCGATCCAGGAGTATTCTTCTTATGGAATGTGCACTGATTCAGCAAACCTACATTAAAATATAACAGCTGCTCTTTCTATTTGTTGCAGAAACACGACAAAAACCTAATCTGGAGTTCTCTATTCATATAAATTTATTGAAGATTTCCTTATTGCGTGCGTTCGCGCGCGCACACACACACACACACACAAAAGACCGCTAGCTCTGCTGAAATAATAGGCTACACACAGGTAGCAAAATACAATGGAAGACGCTATTGTGTGGCACAATAAGATGAGCCTCCTTTTCCTATGTGCACTGCATGTTTGGGCTGCCCATTTGCACTCCACACTATGCATGTTTTACAGCACGAAACATTAGGTAACCATACTGTGCATTGCCAAACATGATTACTGCATAAAAGATGGAGCAGCAATTAGCCGGTGTGGTCAAATGGGGCTTTGACCTGGAAGACCTGGGTTTAAACGAGGAGGGATGGGTGATTCAGTCTATTTCTGCTCTACATCATTTCATATTCATACCTTTGTGTTTAGACATATATTATTCAATACCTCCTCCAACAAAATAAGCATTTCTAAATGTATTTTCTCTCCAAATGCACTTTTCCGAAGATGTTTCTCAATATCACTTTTTGGTTGGTTTTTTAACTGAATCCTAGTAACGCAAATAATTAACCTGGACACGGAAAATCCTTGCGCTGAATTTTCTCTCTCTCTCTTCGTCATCAAAATGTCCATTCCTTGACTCACTCTGGCTCAAAAAATGTCAGAAGCTTCACTGCCACAAATGCAATATGGTATAAATGTATGGATAAAAAAATTGTCTTGTGAAGATGGGCTGGAGAGCCTAGCGCGGTAAACATTAACCCCTAACACCCCAAACATTTTCCAACACTTTAGAAAGATTAAAGTTGAAAGACTCTGCAAAGTGCCTTAAATCCATAAATTACACTGTATCAAGATTATTTCTGACCCCCGCTCCAAAAAATGGACTTTTTGATCACTAAATTTTGATAATTAATATACCATTTTAAGCGCTCCCTTATTATCTTATTAGTATTATTGTTAAGTGCTTCTTTATTAATTTGGCAGACTGTGGAAAAGCCAAGCAATAATATTTTTGCTAACGAGGTACATTAGAAATTGACATTGTTCCTGTCTTCCAAACTTTGACATGAAAGAGAATGCGATTCCAGTAATTGTGAAAGAGACAGTTAAAACTTTACTCCATGGTCAGAGCAGAATGTTATTATGTGTAACTGCTTATTAAAAATAACCCTTATTGGTTCTCTCTAAAGGATTTTCTTTTATACATAGTTTTATCCTATAATTTTGTCCCTGTTGGGCATGCTGCCTAAATTTAAACACAAACAGTCAAGCAATGAAGAAACATTAACACATTTACTGTGAACAAAAACTCCCAGTTGTACAGTGAAATTTTAATACATTTCAACTTATCTCTTTTACTAATGGGGAGAGTACAAACCCTGCAGGAATTCGCTCTGCAAACTGGTAATTACAGTAGACTCACTTCTTATATAAATATATATGGTGCATAGGTACACTCAGTCAAGAACCACAGCTGCCCTTTTGATGTAAGTTAGAATATAAATATTTATGGGAGGAAATATTATGAAAATCTACAACAATTCTAAAGGAATACATTTTTTTTGGGGGGGGGACGTATCCTTTAACTGTTCTTATGTGCACATACAGTATTTATCAAATACATTTGCTTGCTCAAAATCTATAAACATGCTTTTTTCATTCTTAATTCTCCCCCCAAAATAGAGCAGCATTCTAAATACCTTTGCCACAGATTCAGAATGAGTGCTTCTAGTCCAAAGATATGAAGCTGTATTGCTACAAATATGCAAATATTTTGTCTCCTCTTGTATTCTTTTGGGCTGGGATTTTTACATACAGATGTGTGTCTCATGTTGTATTATCTACAGTATTTATCTTTCTTTCTGGGGAAAAAATATTCGAAATTTCCAACGTAACACAAATTAAAACTAATTAATTATTTGTCCCTTCTGGACTTTCCCCCCACCCCACCCCTGGTTTCCACTTCTCCCTTTTGCTTCATTACACATCTTATCTTTCCCATTCAATCTCAAGTCCATTTAATAACTTTAATACATGGTACTTCATAGATGCTATATCAATCCTGCTAATGTTTTTAACTCTTTACAATTAAATTAAAGATATTCTATAATTTTTTTCCAGTCTTGTACAAACTTTTCTTCATCTTGGTCACTGATCTGCCCAGTCATCTTTGCCATTTCAGCATAGTCTATCATCTTTGTTATCAATTCTTCCTTTGTTGGAACTTTCTCTTCCTTCCGATCTAACTACAGTACAGTCATACCTCGAGTTGAATGCGCTTCGGATTGAGCGTGTTCGACTTGCGCTCCGCGGCAACGGAGCATGTTACTTCCGGGTTTCACCACTCGCGCATGTGCAGATGCTCAAAATGACGTCATGCGCATGAGCGGTAGTGGCGAAACGCGACCCGCGCATGCGCAGACGCACCGTCGCATCTTGCGTTCCATTCGGGATGCGAACGGGGCTCCAGAACGGATGCCGTTCACATCCCAAGCTACCACTGTATTTATCTATCATTATTCATCCAACTATCTATCACCCATTGTAAGATAAAGGTCACTGCAAGGAGCTTTCAGAAATATAGCCATCTAGTAAAGTTTGAGTCAGCTAGGATGAAATCTGGCAAACTTCACATGAGCAGAGAAGCCTGTATGTCTTCCTCATTGGAGTCTCTTCACCCTGCTAAACTGCCTCCAAGGAGATGTAAGATTAATAATAATAATAATAAACCACCCTATACCCACAGGTCTCAGTCCCCTGTTAAAAGGACGTTGATATTGTTCCTTTAATTTTTCCACCATCCAAACTGTAAGACAGAAAGATAAATTGGGCAAACACGAATCTCATAGCTATCACATTCTTGCACACAAACATCTTTGCATACTATCCAATCCTGCAAATGTGAAATAAATCGCTGCAAGGTTAAATAACGTGAATGTGATGGGGGGACGGGACTCCAATGCCCTTTCTGTCTGAGAATAGGTGAAAGGGGGCTGTGATGATGCCTCAAAACAGTAAGCATTTTTACTAAAAAAAAAGCAACAACTAATGGCATGAAATTTTCTTAAGCTTTATATGGTGAAAGCAACAACTAGGTCGAAGGAGGAGGAGGAGGAGGAGGACAAACAGAGGGAATAATTCATTAACGGGCAACAGCAACAAAGAAGCTTGCTATACGTCCCAAGGGCAACTTTATTCCAACCCATCTGCAAGACGTCTGCATTCATACATAACCCTGTTTACATATGTTATAAAGCAGGGATTGGGAAGCTGCAGTGCTAAATATATTGTTGGTCTCCAGATTCCTTGAGTACCATCCAGCATGTCCAACAATCAGGGGTGATGGGGGTTGAGGCCAAATGTCATCTAGAGAGCAACAAGGTCCCAATCACAGTCCGTTCATCCCCTGCCTATGATGCACAGCTACTGTACATGATAAAATGTGAACAAGGGCATTGTTTATTGGAAACCAAATGGTGACATCAGGCATATAAAAAGGGTACTTTTAATCTGTGGTGTATATAGCAGGGATCTGGTATTTGGTAATATAAAGGTGGGATCTTGCATTGCATATCCGGTTGTACCAGATGATCCTGGTGGTTCCTTCCAACTCTACAGTTCTGTGATCCTGTGAATCATAGAGTTGGGGCCACAAGGGGCATCTAGTCCAATCCCCAGCCATGCAGGAATCTTGCCCACAGCAGTCCCTGGGTGGGCTTGAACCACCAACTTTCTGCTTAACATCCAGACTCACTAACCCAATCTAGATAAATAATGGAAAACTAAAAGGACAACTCGGGAGGTCCAGCAGTGAGAGGTCACACATTGTGGTCGCCCAGAAGTTGGGCCATCCATCACTTGGTATGCAGTGGTGAGATAAGTAAACCAGGCCCTCTTTGAGAGAATACACTAAAACGTTTCTTTCATGAAGAACCCTTGCTCCCTGAAACTCAAATCAGTTTTATTGCATTAGTGTTTTGAATCAAGGCTCTAAAGCCATTTGTATGTGGTCACTAATTAGTGGGGGGGGGGGGAGGGCAAGGGTACAGCTTTACAGCATTAGGATTCATTGAGGGTGAAAAAACCCTGCCATTTTGGAAGAAGGAAAAGCATTTGCACAAGAAAAAGCATGCCAATCGATTATGGGAAAACCTGGCCCTGATGCACCAAGAAACCAGTTGTGTACAGCAGCAGCAGCAGCACCTCCTTCTATATTTATGAAGTGTAAAGGTGAAGGGCATTCTGCTGAGATTAATACAAATAAATGCACACAATTATTCATTTAGCTCCAACAACCAAGCTTCGTTACAAACAGTTGCTTGTTTATATGTTTGTGGTGGAAAGCAGCCAGCCTTCTTCCACATTATTGTCATCCTAACCTCTTGGCAGCAGCAAATGGAGCAGAGAATATCAAGAACTGCTCAATCTTTTACTTGTGACCCTAGCTGATTTACACACAGAGACAGACGGAAACACCAACAAAACTCTGAGCTCTTCCACAATTTATAGCAATGACTTCTATGTTGGGTCAAGAAGCACCCAACTTTGTTTACGAAAGCCAACATGCCTTCTTGCTTGGTTAGAAAGGGAAAATTTGATTCTGCAGGAAGCATTCCTGCTAATGATGTCACTTTGATGCTGTTGCTCCTGTACACACATAGCATATTGGCACAAATATAAGCAGCACCCGAATATAAGCCATACCTTTACAATTCATTGCGGGGGGGGGGGGGGAGAGAAAGAAAGACACTACCCAAATATAAGCTGCTCTCTTAAAATTCCACAGGCACTCACACCCGTTCCGTTTTACCACGTCTGTTTCAGCAGCAATATCGTAAAAGCCAGTTTTTGTAAGGTTGCGAATTTAAGCCTCACTTTAACTTTTCATGGTCAGAATTTGGAGAAAAAAGTGAGGCTTATATTCAGGCCAATATATGTGGTAGTTTACCAGTCCACTTCTATGGGCTGAGTCCCATCGGACCTAGGACTGCTGTTTTGTAAAAATAAAGTATTATTTATCAAACACCTATAGCCTCTGCCTTCAGGTGTACTCTAAAGTAGACATGCAGACATAACATAGGAAGAATCTAAGAGAGGGTGAAAGGAACTTGAACATAAGGGGTTAAAACCAATGAGAAGAGAGACGATAGAAGGAAGGTGAAACTGTTCAGTTAGGGGGAAAGCAGGTCAGAGTGGGGGGTGGAGTTCAGTCTGATGGTTTCTCTTCTCTTTTAATTATTTTTGGAAAGATTTTTTTTTTAACCTACTGAGGATAGGTAGAAAAGAGAAATCCTAAAGTAAAATATGGGAAACGGGAGGGAAGAAGAAAGAAGGTGGTGTCAGCAAGAAGAACAATGGGAACGAGGATGAATAAAGACAGGCAGAAGAAGAAAATATAAGTAGGGGGAGAGGAAGAGGGCCAAGAAATTTAAATTAAGACAGCTGTAGGTTTGCTGCATGGCTGCATACTTCATATTGTGGGAAGGCCTAAATGTTTCCGGGTGGTGGGGAAGATTTTTGTTTACATGTGTGGCTCTTCACAGACATGATGTCATGATTTTATGCAGCCAATCAGACTTGCCTACATGACAACATCACTGAGGCCAACTCAGAGAACCGTGATTACTCTGTATTGGCTTAGCTTGCCCTCGGCAATATCATAAAATATGATTGGATGTGAACAATTATTATTAGATAACAGACACTTCCAACTCCTTTCAGTCCAGTCCTTGCAAAATTCCTTGAAATGGGGTGGGTGGATCCCAGTGAGCAGTGGATCTTTCCATAGTGAGTGGGAAAGTTGTGCAGGGGGCTAAGTAATTGTGGTCCCTGATCATAATAGGGTTCAACCTTCATTCAAGCAGACATGAATCAAAGCTCCCTTCAGACCCTCCTGATGCAGCATGGGACGGTCGGGGACTAAGTGAGTGGGACCAGTATTCAAAGAGATGCCTCCTTTTGTGCCTGCCTCTTGCCTTTCATGTTCAGGCCAATGACCGAACTTGGTTTATTATGGTCATAAAAGGGCTCCAATTTTAGTAATCACAATGCCCTGCATAATCCTTGCCTGTGGCCGCCAAGTCTGCTCACAGAGCTTATCAGAAACATAGTTTATTGATATTTCCCGGGTGGAAAGGTTTGACGACGCACACAAAAAGACTATGCTACAATGAGTCTACAAAATGGACTTACGTTGAATCTAGTCCAGGACTTTCAATTGCTTTTGAAATTTTCTAATTCGTAGACTTTCATTTGACCCAAGAAGCCTTGATCTTCTTTACTCTAATTCTGTTCCCCACCACTGTGCCCCATCCCCATATATCAGTCATTCAGATTTCAGGTGCGAGCCAAATGTTTAAACATTTTTGCCGATTCCCCCTGCTACCCCAAAATCACAAAATTTGTTTGGATTCTGGTAGTCAGGCACCTATTAGCTGTGCTCTTCAGAGTGCGATCCTCTCTTGATTATAACTTGTTGAGTATAGTTTGGTTTCTCACTGACACATTGACGACAGTGTATGTATTTGGTGATACAGGATGCATAATAAATTTAATTAAAGAAAACAGAATTACTAGGAAGACAAGAGGAAAATGATTTGTAGTGTCAGGGATTAGTCATAATTTAATAACCTTTTTACAACTTCGCAAGATAAACTCGCCAGAAAAAAAGTTGTCGTTTTTAAAAATCACTTATGTTCAAGCGTAATTGAAGACCGTGAACGGCACACTTGTTTCTGGTGGTTTAAAAACAACCACCAGTGTTTCTAGGAAGAAAACATTATGCCAGCAATTGGAAGTGGTGCTCCATTAATATTCAGTACATGCCAACACCTAAAATAAATAAAAAAATCGGGAAGAAAATGTGTTGTGCCAAGTTTATTTTGGCAATACTGCATGGCATGATTTGTACTCAGACTTTTTTTTTAAATAAAAAGTCTTTTACAAATTCAAATCCTTTCCAATTAAAAAGAGAGAGAGAGAGAGAGAGAGAGAAGAGGAAGTAGTATTTCTGAAGCTCGTCTAGTTTTACTTTCCAACTCGGCCTGAACATACCGTAGTACACAAATTCCAGTTTTCTTTGAATTATGATTAGACAAGTCTAAGCCAATGCAGCAGGATCATAAGGTGGCATTCAATTAAAATTTACTCAGAATAGACCCACTGAGATTAAAAGACCTAACTTGTTTATATTCATGCCAATAGGTCTACTCTGTGTAAAACTTAGTTGAATACCACCCAGCATCATCATTATTTTTTGCTTGTTTGTTTGAGTTTCTTTAATGGATTGGTTAGGCCAGGGGTCGCAAACTAAGGCCCGAGGGCCGGATGCGGCCCCCCAGGCTTGTAAATCCAGCCAGCATCATGAAGCTGGAACCTGCTGCAAAGCCGAGACTCCCAGCGATGGCGATGGGAGGAAGAGGCTGAGAGGCGGTGGCTCTGCCACTCAAATGTCTGGTTTACCTCAGTGGTGTTTGGTTGACAGAGAAGAAGGAAGAGGAGGAGGAGGAGTTTGGATTTGATATCCCGCTTTATCACTACCCTAAGGAGTCTCAAAGCGGCTAACATTCTCCTTTCCCTTCCTCCCCCACAACAAACACTCTGTGAGGTGAGTGAGGCTGAGAAAAGTGTGACTAGCCCAAAGTCACCCAGCAGCTGCATGTGGAGGAGCGGAGATGCGAATCCGGTTCACCAGAGACGTCCCCACGCTGCGCTGAGGTAAACCAGGTGCAGCGTTTAATTGGTAGAGCCGCCGCCGCTCGGCCTCTTCCTCCCGCCACCATCGCTGGGAGTCACAGATTCGCGGTGTGACCACTTCCTCCAGCCGCCGTCGCCGCCCTGGTGCCCTGGTGGTCATGTGGCCAGCATGACTAAGCCGCTTCTGGCGAACCAGAGCAGCACACGGAAATGCCGTTTAACTTCCCGCCGGAGCGGTATCTACTTATCTACTTGCACTTTGATGTGCTTTCAAACTGCTAGGTTGGCAGGAGCAGGGACTGAGCAACGGGAGCTCACCCCATCGCGGGGATTCAAACCGCCGACCTTCTGATCGGCAAGTCCTAGGATCTGTGGTTTAACCCACAGCGCCACCCGCGTCCCTGTCATAGCGGGTGGCCATGTCTAAATTGTCTAGCTGTCCCAACACCTCTGAAACTCAATCAACCTCAACCTCCACCACCAACCTCCGAAAGAATGTGTCAATGAGGTTAACCTGTATTTGCCCAATTTTAATTTGCCACATTAACACACCGCCGCTGGGATTCTTATTTGAAGTTCAAATGTTTCCTCTCCAAGTGCTATTTCTTTTTCTATTCAATGTTACTAAGGCATAATGCAATACCATTAAAAACAAACTAATCTAAATAATAAAAAACATAAAAGGAAGAGAAAGTGCAGGGTCCTCTCTCAAAGGTAGGTCTTGTCTCACATTGAAACAGGTGGACTCTCCCACCCCTCACAGGGGAGCTTTCCTTCTCCCTGCCTTTCACCCAGGGTCCTTCACCAACCATCCATCACCTTCATCCATGTATAATCCCAATAAAACCCAGAGCTGAAGACACCAAGTGCTCTTTCTCATGAACATGTGGACACAAGCAGTGTGGGAGGGGCTCAAAGGCAACTTTGACCTTGGAACTGCTCTATGAGCATGCAAACGTTAACATTTGACATTCAGATTTGTTGACGTTCCTGCATCGCAGCGGGTTGGACTAGATGACCCTGGGACCCTTCCAATATCTTCAGTTCCATGATTCTATTATTCTATGGCCATACATCTGAGAGGCAAGCCCCTGTGGCAAGTGCATCCCCTGCAAAAGTGCTGTAAAACCCACTGCATCCCACCATGTCAGCAGATTAAACTTGTTTTACAGACACCTCCTAAAACAGGGCAGAAGACCAAATGGTTATGCCATACTGCAGGCTCCATATCATTAGTATTGCCAAGCTGGGTGGCTGGAAGCCAGTCCCTGTCTTAAAGGGTAAAGGACCACATTCTTTTAATTCTTGTGAGGATGGAAGAATAGATGAAATTAGATTAGATTAGGTAGACTGGATCGCTATGTAAAAGACACTGTTGCTCACTAATGCTCTCAAGGAGATATTTAATTTGTTGCACAGACGCAAAGAGAAAGTAGCTGTCAGTTTAAGTGCCATTTCTGTCACACTTTTTAATAATATACTGTTCCTGTAATTATACTGCGGTTCTTTTATATTTAGTAAAAAGCTTGCTTAGTTTTACAACGAAAAACAATTTAAGAAATTATAGAAACAGACTGAACACAGCGGTTCATTTGTTGAGGCAATTATCCAGATCCTTGTCAAGGAAAAAGGAGAGAGAGAGAACAAAGACTGTGATGTGCAAAAAAAATGTTTCTAATTCTATGCTATAATGCTTACAATATGTCTGTGGTTGTGTTGGATTATGTTAATAAACTGCAGTCAAAATGTATTTGTCACAACACAAAGGAAGGGCGCTATCAATCGTCTTGCCAGATATTTTAAATTAGTCACCAAAATGTCTAGCCAAGGTTTCCTCCATGACCCTCACATGGAAGAGTGAGGCTTATTGGACAGTTTTTCCTGTGAGACCAGACTGCCCCGCCCCTTCAATGCTCAAGTATCTTGAAGAATCTGGAAAGTAACTGTAAAGTGTACTGCCCACCCGAAATTCTTCTTTTTCTTCTTTGATTTAAAGGGACTAGCATCCTTAAGGAACTCAGGACACTAGTGTTTTGGATGTAGTGAGAATAGGCATGATAGGCTTAACTAAAAAATAGTGGTAAAGCTCCTTATGAAATAACTGGCTGTCCAAAGAAAAAGATCAAAGAGTCAGCACTTTCAGCTTCCATGCAAACTTTTTTTAAAAAACAAATACACAGGCCTTTTCCCTAATAACCATTGCAAACTATTGGGAAAGACATTATCTGTTGCTTTTTGCAATGCAAACATTTGCATACAATAGCTTGGGGAAAGGACACCTCCAAAACAAGTTAACATTCCCAGAACTTTTTTTTTTTAAAAAAATGCTATGTAAGGTAATCATTGAGGAAATTCAGGCCACATATTTTTAAAGGTCAGAACTAAACTATTTTTTTTTGGGGGGGGGGGGATCCTCCGTAAATCCAAACATGCATCATCTTGTTTTGTAAAGATTTTTTTAATAAATAAAAATCGCAGGTAAAGATTTTTGGACAGTAGGAAACACAAGTATTACTCTCTCATGACAGATGATGCTCCCACCATGAAGTTCCTTTCCTACAATTAGATTATGTAGATGTCATTGGAAGATGTTGCTGAAAGCTGTTTACATCATTTGACAGCTATGAAAGGAGGGGGGAAGCGAAGCGCAAGTGCACAAGCACATAAGTCAAAACAAAACGAGCGTCCAACGCAGATTATGAAATGCGAATGTGCTGCAAAACATTTCAATGTAATAATAAAAATATGGATCCTGTTTCTCCATTCCCCACCTCCCTGCGACATCTGGAGATAGTTTGGCAAAGCAATTGCCAGAAACCAAATAATATCTCTGCCCGACTAGTTCTTTCCCTCTGCATACAAACAATTAATAGAATATGCAGCCCATTTTCAATGTGTTCATACTGATTAGGCTGTTTCCTGAAATTAAGTAGCTGTTTTGTAATGTAATATTGCATAATTGGGCAGAAAAAACAACAACCTTGCCTTTTCTTTGGTAAAAGGAGAATGCTGTTAAAGAAAACCAAGTTGACCACTTGAAGAACATGAGTTGCAAGTAAGCATCTGTGCAGTCCCATATTTAAGCCCTGCACTTTTGCAAAGCCAACTCCAGGAGCATTCAGAATCTCTAGCTAGAGAGCTGGACTCCACTCCTCTCCACAAAGGGGAAGGTGTGTTGCCTCTGCATGTGTCTTGAGGGGCAAGCTGAACATTTTCCTTCATAGCCTCTTTTTAAAATGTCCCTTTAAAGGAGAAGGGACATTTGAGATGGAGAAGTTGACGACTTGGAGAAAAACACATGCAGATAAGCAACTTGTGTTTTATTTTTCATGATCTCTGTGCATAATGTAGTCAATGAAATAAGACGTTTGGTGCAAAAGTCCTGGGAGGTTGGGTGGTTGAATCATGTCATACCATCGCTATACCAGCTGCACTGGATTACTAGTAGGTTCCTAGACCCAATTTAAAGTGCTAATTTCAGTTATTACAGCTTTAAATCCAGTGTGAGGAACCTTAGGCCCTCTAGATATTGTTGGACTTCAACTCCCATCAGCCCCAGTGAGCCTGGCCAATGGTTAGAGGTGTTGGCTTAAATGATTTGGGTTGGAGCTAAATAAAATGCCAGCCTCACCCATATCAACCTGCCCACATTCGAAGATCAACATTAGATGCCCTTCTCATTTACCTGCCAGTTTGGACACTGAGATTGGTGGGTGCAAGGTTAGGGCTTTTTCTGTGGTGGGCCCATGGCTCTGGAAAACTCACCAACTAATGGTCGGGGTGATGATCTATAGGCCAACACTGTCTTCAGAGCTGCAGGTTCTCCACCTCTATCCTGCAGCTTGCAGGTAAATGCTATAGCTCTCAAATAATTAAACTAGTAAAGTGATTGAAATGATGGAAATAGTGAAATGTTAGAAAATGCTCAAATAAGACTTCCCAAAGAAAGGCTTTCTGACAGATGCTGAGAAATGTGACTGCACATCTTAATTAAGACATCCCAGCCTAATCAAATTTGTAAAAAAAATGTTACTGACTGCCAAGAACATGGAACAACCACCAAAGAACTATCAAGAAAGGTTGTTTGAATTCACAGGAAGAACAGGAAGAGGAAACATGCATGAGAGTGTCTCTCCACAGGATCAGGAAACCATCTCCCTATGCAATGGGCATACTTGCTGCATACTTGTGGCAAATAGGATGATGGAAGGGTGACCCCAGTGCCAAATATGGGGCCCTGATACTGAAGACTCAGGGACCACTTGTGGGTATCTTCTCCTGCTCTGTTTAACATAACTACAAGAGAGTTGTTTTGACTGGCAAGAAGTGTGATTGCATGTTGTAAACACCAAGTTCACAGTAGAATTGGAGTTTGGTTTGAAATGCCTCAATCCCATGAGAGGGGAGCCCAAGATCCCAGGCTTGGCCTGTATTCACTCACTGTATTCACATCAGTGTGGCTAGCCAGCCTTCAAACCTGTCAAACTGAACTTAGAATATATTTTTCTTTTTAAAACAGTAGAAAGAGTTCACTTAACATCAGTTCACAACTCTGTCCAAATAATAATAATAATAATATTTGTACCCCACCCATCTGGCTGGGTTTCCCCAACAACTCTGGGTGGCTTACAGAATACATAAAATATTATAAAGCATCAAACATTAAAAAATTCCTGATACAGGACTGCCTTCAGATGTCTTGTAAAAGTTGCATAGTTATTTATCTTCTTGACATCTGACGGGAAGGTGTTCCACAGAGAGGGTGCCACTACAGAGAAGGCCCTGTGTCTGGTTCCCTGTAACTTTGCTTCTCACAGTAGTAATAAAAATAACCGTAAGAGAGTTATTACATGAATGGCTTGGGGGGTTGTGTACTCCCCCCTCCTCTTGCACATGCAAAATCACATTTTCACTTCCTCTTTTGTAGCAAACCATCATTTGGCATTATGCCCCAATCCAGGCAATCTGTTTTTTGCCCAGTTTGGATTTAATACCAAAACTCTGGTTTTTACAATGCAAGAGGAAATCATGGGGGTTCCAAGGGAGGGAAGGAGCATGCAAGCAAATGACTCATTTATCGAACATCAAACCATGATTTGATATGATAACTGAATGAAATCAGTGCATGAAGTCCTTGTAATAGTGATTTGGGAAAACCAGGAGACCCAAACCACAGAAAGTTCTCCTGCACAAGCTCCTTCAAACGAAACAGACCCCATTCATTTCAATCAGGCTTATAACTTTTTGGAAGATGGGTGTCTTCTATGACTTAGGGCTATCAATTGAACCAATTTTGATTTGTTCCCCACGCAATGCTCGAACACATGGTGAAACACATGGCCCTTCCATGAGCTGAGTAAAGCAGCATGAGATCTGTGGCTCCAACACCTTCTTCTCCAATTGATGAGCGTTACATCTGACAATGGACTATAAAATAGGAGTGTCTGAAATAGCTTTATCAGTGGAAAAAAATAGTAACATGGATGTTAGTATCAAACTTGACTGCTCTGCCTTAACTACATTGGTTGCCTGTTAGTTTCTGGGTCCAATTCAAAGTGCTGGTTTTGACCTATAAAGCCTTAAATGGCTGAGGACCACAATACCTCAAGGACCATCTCTCCCCATATGAACTGATCCAGACTCTGCGTTCACCATCTGAGGCCCTTCTTCATGTGCCCTTTACATGATAGGCCCAGAGGGTGGGAACACAAGAATGAATCTTTTCTGGAGCAGCTCCCCATTTATGGAATGCTTTCCCCAGGAAGGTTCATCTGGCACCTTCATTATACATCCTTAGGTTTCCAGTGAAAATGTTCCTCTTTAACCAGGCCTTTAGCTGATTAATATTCTATGGACTTGTATATGTGTTTGCGTGTGGAGGGGTGTTATTGTTTTGTTTCGGTTTCACAATTTATTTTGTACTTTTTATCATATATTTTTAACTTGTCAACTGCCCTGAGATCTTTGGATGAAGGGCGGTATATAAATTTTAACAACAACAACAACTCATAAAGGGTAAAGGGGACCCCTGACCATTAGGTCCAGTCGTGGCCGACTCTGGGGTTGCGGCACTCATCTCGCTTTTTTGGCCAAGGGAGCCGGCGTACAGCTTCCGGGTCATGTGGCCAGCATGACTAAGCCGATTCTGGCAAACCAGAGCAGTGCATGGAAACACCGTTTACCTTCCCGCCAGAGCGGTACCTATTTATCTACTTGCACTTTGACGTGCTTTCGAACTGCTAGGTTGGCAGGAGCAGGGACCGAGCAACGGGAGCTCACCCCATCGCAGGGATTTGAATCGCTGACCTTCTGATCAGCAAGTCCTAGGCTCTGTGGTTTAACCCACAGCACCACCTGCACCCCAACAATAACTCATACAGTTGACTGAATTTCACCGCAGAATAGTCACCGCAGAATAGCAGGGCATTTAGAAATGCAACGTCTAGGCACAACTTTAAAATGGCAGGCGCTCCAGTTCATTCTTCCCTTCTCCTACTTTCCATCTTAGTGTCCGTAACATCCTGATATGGAATGGGATATATTAATTGCTTTAACTGGTTTCGTTGTCGGAGTTTAAGGATTCATATTTGTACATGGTTGTATCACTTTGTCTAAAAAGTAGCCTCAAATAATGTACATTTCAAATAAGGAAGAACTATTTCTAGCAGGAAATGTTTCCCCCCTTAATTTAACAAGAGACAAGAATACCCATTGGCTATGTATATTAAGTCTTGCCTGTGGGTTACATACACTTAAACGCTGCATTAAAAAGCTGTAACAAACTCTCCAACATGACTGCTTAAGGACCATCCATCTTTTCAAATTATTTTCTGCGATACCAGTTCTTTCCATTAAAATCAAAATATATTTAAAATGATCTAAGGCTTTTGATTTATCAGCGGCGTGGCACACAATTAACTGGAACAAAAGAATTATTACAACTGTAGTCCTGATTCCCCCTTTTAAAACAAAAAGAGTCTTCTGTTAGCTTTGCTTTGACATCGGTTAGCTTGGGAAATTCTTCATTGTGTCTAAGGCAGAGTCAAGGAAGCTCTCTCAAACCAAGGGCCGTTTAAGGGGTGGTATGTGAGGGGCAAAAGGGCCACAGGCAGAAGTGGAGAGAGGAATTGTACAATAAGCTCATTCCTAAATGCACAAGCTCTCTCACACCTTTCTCTATCCCCTATCCATGTATGCAAGAAGCATTACAATAGTTAAGGGCATATAGGAGGCAAAAATACTCAAGGAGCATGAGAAGCAATACCTATGAGAGGTATGTCAGACTCTCCAACATTTCTCTGAAGGGCTGCCTTCAGATGTCTTCTAAAGGTTGCATAGTTACTTATCTCCTTGGCTGGGGGGTTGCATAACTCCATACCCTCCAACATTTCTCCAACGAAAATAGGGATGTCCAAATCAAAGCTGGGATATTCCACAACCAAATCAGAAACCAGGATGGCTCTGCTGATGCACCGGAAAATTTCAAGTCTTACATTCTAAGAATTGGGAACTTTCCACTGGCAGCACAACCACAGGGTATTCAGAAAGAGTGCGGTAGTAGTCACTAAAAACAACCCCGTGTACAAGCAGCTCTTGGCAAAATGTCACCAGGTTTGCCAGTATTAGCTGATATTTTAGCCAAAGGTGTTTGGAAAGATGCTTAGTCAAAATTGGCCCACTACGTTTTTGCTGAAGAGATTTCTTCTAATTTTCCTTTAACTGTTTTTGAATTGCTTTAATTGTTGTGCTTCTTAATTGCTTGTTTTATTGTATATTTTAATTTGAAATGGTTTAACGCCCCCAATTATTGTGTATTTTAATTATGAATTGATTTCGTAGTTGTAAAACATAATTGTAAGCCAAAGACAAGCCATTTTGGTATATAAGAGGCATATAAATTAACAATTACAAGAATTGAACTGTCATGTGCTTGGACGTTCACACTTTTTTTAGAAGTAAGTTTATCTGAATTTTGGCTGCTGTGAAGGCCTAATGTCCAAAATTAATCTGACAGTATACTGATGGCTCACAACACCATGTAATTTGGCTGTACGGCGCAACCCTGAGTAGGCCCTGCCTCTGTTCCCGAAAAACAGATCAGCCTGAATCTAACCCTGGTTCTACACAATGAACAGTTTATATTTAAAAAATGGCCAATCTACTCTTCAGTCTCCATGAGATTATTTGTTATTTACTACAATAACACAAAAAACCATGCATGGTGATTTCAGTAGATTTCACAAGACCAGAGAGTGAATAAAGTCATTAAGCAGTGGTTCACAAAATTTGCAGATTTTGAGAAGGTGTCGAGGGCACCAGTCACAAAATGGCTGCCAGCAGGGGTGTGGTCTAATGTAAAACGGCCGTTCCCATCAAACGAGCAGAAATGGAAGAGAGACAGGGACATAAAATGGTTCAAATATGGAAAATCTGTATAATTTTATTGTTGTTAAGATATTTTTTCTTTCCCAGACACTGTTAAGACTTGGTTTTTATGTTATCTGTTGCTGGTTTGCTGCTATAGATTATAGCTAGAAAATAAAAGATAACTGAATCCAGGAATAATTTTGAATTACTACAGCCAGCCACACACTTTCATAGTCACAAATAAAATAATGACATGCTTAATTCCGGATGGAAAGTATTTCTTTAACTGTCTTTATGGAACAGAAAAGAATAGAAGTACAAGGAAAGTACACCAAAAATATATTTTTTAAACCCCTCCATCAGAGCAGTAGTTAAACAATTTGCTGGTCCAGACTAGCGGGATGTTTGGTGCTGAATGTAATCCAGAATCATCTGGAAATTAGGAGGTTATGAGGAAATGATAAAGCGTGTTCTCCCTAACAGAGAGCACGTGCTGCGGTTGGGGGAACAAGCCACCCTGCAGTGACTAGGCAAATTTGGTAGGGAACCCAAGCCTTTAAGTGGTTAAATTTGGGTTGCTGGGGAGTTTTGATTGTTGCCAATTTGGAGGAGGAGTCAGAGTCTTTAAATACAGGAGCCAGACGTTGGACGTCCTCTTGGCCGTTTTGCACCGGATCACCCGCCCTCCCTCCCTTTTATAGGGTGGTTTTTTCTTGATCGCTTGACCTTGCTATGCCTGTCATGGGGTCGTCTGCCTTGAAGCGGGGGCCTGGTAGGAATTTTGCCATTTGGCTGATTGGCTGGTGCCATTTGGTTTTTGCCTACTGCGTAGCAAATCGTCACAACTTGTAAGGTTGGCGGTTAGGCATTGGTTAAATTGGTTCTTGGAGGGGTAAGTGCCTATCCCTCCAAATGATGCGGAAAGGGAATTCCGTTAAAGGAATCCAGGGGCTTGCCATTCTTTTCGTCCTTGTCCCCGGAGTCGGACTTGAGCCGTGCAAGCCCCACCGGAACATGAGGGTGAGAAGTGAGGGACTGTTGCCCAGCTTCATTCTCTCACCCAATACTTGTTTCCCACGCTGGCTTCTGCTGGTGTCCGGAAGGGCCAGCTCTATCCTTGAGGGCAAGGACAGATAGTCATAACCAATGCCTAAGCAACCACTCACATTTTTTGTATTTTGAATAAAGTTGTGGCCAAAATTATGCCAAAAACCTTAAACAAAAATTGATGTGTGAAGTGTGAATTTTTTGGGGGGTGGCATTGTGGGACTCAACATGCAATACCAGAACCTACAAGTGTGCCTATTTTCCATGGATATCCCTGATTTAGAGAAGCAGTCCCAGATTTGATCCCAGTCCCAATCTTCCTTAGAATGTCACTATTTTCATTGGAGAAATGTTGGAGGGTATGGAGTTATCCAACCCTCGAGCCGTCGAAGGCAATCCTGTATAGGGAAGTTTTTTTAAAATGTGTAATGTTTTAAAGGTTTTTTTTAAAAAAATGTTTAATGCTTTATTGTGTTTATATATGTTGGAAGCTGCACAGAGTGGCTGGGGCAACTCAGATCAGATGTGTGGGGTATAAACAAGCATATAATAGTGATTTAGATAAGATGCACTCAAGTTTCTTGAGACATATCCTTGGGCTCCCAAATTCAATCAAGTATGAGACAATGTGTGCAAAATTAGGTATACACATGATGGTATATTGGGCATGGACTAGCACTATAAAATACAGACTGCATTGCCATTTCCGTTCCCAACCTTCGAGTTTGCTTTCCGATTTACTTAAGGACTCCTATAAATCCAGATGGCTCTATCTCATACACAGAAAAATTAGATCTATTGGTATTGACTTGGAATTATTGTATAATTCTAGTGAGCAATATATTTATCGCAATATCCAAATTAGATTAAGGGATATTGAAAAACAAAACATTGAGTCAGCTGTAAATAAAATCTGCTCCCCCAAGTTCTATGGTTTTAATACAACCGATAACAGGATCACTTATATCTCAGAGTTTATAATTCCAGTCCAACACAGGGCATTTATGTTATGAACGTTTCCCCCCTCAGTTTTTGTTAAGTGCAGATATTTAAACATCCCTAGAAATGATAGACATTGCAGATGTTATTTGAATGTGCTGGACATGGTAATACATAGTCATTTCTAATGTCCACTGTACAACCAGCTACGTAAACACGTGTTATCCCCCTTTTTGGATAGTTTAACATCATAGCACAATGAAAATATCCTGTATACGTGAAGGAACATCTCCACCCCCATCGTTCAACCTGGACACTGAGATCCAGCACCAAGGGCCTTCTGGCGCTCCCCTCATTGCGAGAAGTGAGGTTACAGGGAACCAGACAGAGGGCCTTCTCGGTGGTGGTACCCGCCCTGTGGAATGCCCTCCCATCAAATGTCAAGGAAATAAGCAGCTATCCTATTTTTAAAAGACATCTGAAGGCAGCCCTGTTTAGGGAAGTTTTTAATATTTAATGCTGTATTATTTTCAACACTTGATTGGGAGCTGCCCAGAGTGGCTGGGGAAACTCAGCCAGATGAGCAGGGTATAAATTATTATTATTATTATTATTATTATTATTATTATTATGCCTGATATTAACCTGGAAATAACCTGGTGGTGAGTTTCCGTCAATAGTTTCTCTTAGTTCAGAGAAGTTTTTAATGTGTGACATCTTACTGTATTTTTGGTCTTTGTTGGAAGCTGCCCAGAGTGGCTGGGGAAACCCAGCCAGATGGGTGGGGTACAAAAAATAAATTATTATTATTATTATTATTATTAGTGAATGGTTTAGCAGAAAGCCATTCCAATGAAAATTTCTGTTACTATATATCTTACATGGCTGCTTCTTCGTGTATATATTACAATTTTTGTATATGGATGTTTTAAGATGGTCTATATCTGTAATGCCTAATGAAGGTTTGGAGAAAGAAGATAAATAGTAAAATTATAATTATGGAATAGGACGTCCCTATTTTCATTGGAGAAATGTTGTATGTAATACTAATGTTTCTGACTTTGCAATGTTCTCTACTCCATTCCCCAAATAACCAGGAAAAAGCAGGTGATAATAATGATAATGGGTTGAATTCAGCTAATTTCCTCTCAAACTAGACCCATTGAAATTGATGATCATGCCTAACTTAGTTTGATTCTCACTCTTCTTCCCCGACCTCAGCACACTGTTTCTTTTTTTTTTAAGCCTGCAAAGTAACTCCCTGTTCCACATGAGTGGCGAGCAGCAAAAAATATAGGGAAGCAAATGGAAGAATCTAAGGACTAGAAAATAACACAGAAGCAGGGAAAGTGGACTAAAGGAGATAGGAAAACAGCAGCTCCTTAGGACTCCAGGGATTGCGACTGCTACTGCCTGGTGTCCAAGCGATTCATGTATAAATCACAGCTGTGACCTCACTCATTGGCTAAAAACACTAACATACAGGAGCAGCCAGGCTGGCTCATTTCACAAAAAAATGCTTAGAAGGGAACCTGCACATTTTGTTTCTGTCTAGAATCGATGGATACTTAAAAAGAAAAAAGAAAGAAAGAGAAAAAGAAAGGTCAGAGTCTAGAGCAGGGGTCAGCAAAATTTTCCAGAGGACGGCCGGTCCACTGTCCCTTAGACCTTGGGGGGGGGCAGACAGTGGTGGTGACGGAGGGACAATGAGCGGCACACGAAAGGGCTCTGGAGATGGGCTGCTTTAAATGGAGGCCGCTCGAGTGACCACGCTGCTGCTGCTGGCACCAATCAAAGCCCAGCCCCCTTCCTCCTCTAGGCAGGGCAGGGAGAAGCCAGGAGGAGGGAGGGAGGAGGCACCACCGTGGTATGTGTGGGGCGGGAATGGTGTAGCCCGAACGATCAGAATCAGATCCACGCGGCGATTCCCGGACCGTCTGCGGGCTGGATCCAGAAGGCAATAGGGCCGGATCCGGAGTTTGCCGACCCAGGGTCTAGGGCCCCTGTACAAGGTGTTGGTGAAGGACTTAATGGATGCTATGGCACCCATGGGCACCAGGTTGGCAAACCCAACATCAAAACATATGGCACCTAAACAACCTGCAACCCACAAAGGGAGATACCACTCACTGTCTTCAACTGTGACCTTCCAGGTGTTTGAGATCTTACGCTGCAACCTTAAATGCACTTATTAGGGAGTAAGCCCCATTAAACACAATGGGATCTACTGCTGAGTAAACATGCACTGCCAATGTTGTTACTCTATTTCCAAGCAGCTGGCAGAAACAGGAGGCTTCTCAAGTTCCTGGTGGGCCACCTTATGTGCATTCAGCACAACGGGCTGCTGCGGTTTGTAAAGGGTTTACACGCCGTTAAATACTGCAAACCTTCAAACACACAAGCAAGGCAACCTCCTCACTAAACCATTGATTTCTCAACAACAGCCCCCAAATCTTTCTATTCTGCTCTTCGTGAAACATTGAACAAACGCAGCATTCTCTGCACCATCTCCTGTGCCCTATACCTAGTGTAGCAAAACGCATTTTAAAATTTATTTACGAAGGCAGTTCTATCCTTTTTCTAATGCCTATGCACTACTTACAGTGGCCTATAACAATCTGAAATCACAAAATACTGCAAAATAAAAATAAGAGTGAAAATACAACAGGAAAAGACCAGGTACTTAGCAAGATGAAAAGCTGCCAGAATACAAATGTCTTCACCAACCTGTGGAAGACAGCCAGAGACGAGGCTACCCCATGCTCCATGTGGTGAAATATTCCACAATGTTCGTGCAGCCACCAAGAAGGCCTCGTCTCTTGTCACCATGAGCTGTGTCTACCCCTTGGGTAGGACACAGAGAAGAGCTTTTCCTGATCTTAGTGAGCAGATGGTTTGGTACAGGAAGCGGCAATCCTACAGGTATCCTGGATCCAAGCCAATTGGGTGATCACTAGCACTTTGAACTGCGCACCATTGTTCCATTTAAGCAAAGCTGACTTGTATTTATTGTGAAAAACAGAAGGGAAGACAGAGGGTGGGTGGATTTAGGAAGACAGCTGAAGTGTGAAGTGATCCAGCAGCTCTTTGTTATGGTTTAGGATTAACTTCAGGAATGCAACACAACTATACAAACTTAACCACTTAGGTGCCGCAGGCCTAAGCCGACATAAGACTGTATTCAAATGGCAGCTTACTCGAGAGTTTCTCTGTCCAAGGCGTTGTCTTCTAATGCCTGCTGATTTCTAGCTCAACTGCACACCTCCCTCAACCAATGCAGCTGTGTGACACCATAGGGTGTTGCGTACCATTTCAACTTTAAAACAAACAATAGGTGCCTCACATTTTGGTGTAAGAAGCCAGCAATGCCTGAGACGCACAGAAACTACAGTGAGATCATATAAAGCATCAGTTGAATCTGTATTTATTAGCCTGTCATATAAAAAAAATCATAACCAGATATCTCCAAGAAAGGGGGGGGGACTACTCAGATGTTTGGGGCTGCAAAATGGGGTAGGGAAAAAAATCTGTTGTTATGATTGCGTTGAAGAGGTAAAAACAAAAAACAGGAAGGGTGGGGAAAATTCACACTAAAAAGATAAAACACCTAATTGGAAAGCAAACATGACAATGAAAAGATATAACAGGGTATGCAGGTTCGCATGAAAGGCAGTTCTTTTGCAGTTGAGTACAAACGGAGGTAGAGACTCTCAGCTTACCAGGCGGGATAACTATTACAACATGGGAAAAATTAGAGTTTGCATTACTTCTAAGCACTTATATATCTAGCTCCCTCTGTTGTCACATGGTCCAGGGATAAAGCACTTCCAGGGGGGGGGGGAGAGAGGGAGGGAGAGAGAGAGAGAGAGAGAGAGAGAGAGAGAGAGAGAAGGGGGGGAACCCTCACGTAAGATCAAACTGTGCCTGGTGACAGCAGTGTCCAGGCTATAAGTAATGTTCAAAGGATTCAACAATGCCTGTGACTGATCATTCTCTTTCCCTTGCCATCACCTGCTGATTTTGTCCAGGTGTTTTATGGCTATCTGGAGGCTCTGGAGAACAGACAGAAAGAAGACTTTGCCAATTTCTTTTGTCTGGGATTGCGAATTCCTCACACAGATGGTGGACAGCCAAATACCAGGCTCATTTGCCTTCACCCTCCAAGAGGAGAGGATGAGAACAATCTTCTTTCTCCCCAAACACCATCTGAAATATGCCAGTAGTTTAAGGGAGGGAAATCATCAAGAGAAAGCCTTCTCCCCCTTCAAAAGAGAAATGATGGATTTATGAATGTGGGGTTTTTTTGTTTTGTTTTTTAAAAAAAAAATACTAGAAATAAAACCATGACAAGCAAATTTTATATAAAAAAAATAACTATTAAAACTTTTGAGCAGTTGAAATCGTACAGCCGAATGCTGGCAAAGATGCTGATTTAGTTGTTTGAAATTTTTCAGACAAGCCAGCCATTTTTAAAATTATTTTGAACTGTTCTTATATAAACTATGTTTTATTGTATTGGTATATAATGTTGTGTACCACATTCTATATGAGCGGGTAGCACTACATTTTCTGAACAGATAAAACAAATGTTACAGTAAAATATATTTAAAGTAACATTTAGAGTAAACTAAGTTCAGCTGCTGCCAGCACTCACCAAAAATGGCAAAAATAAAGGACGAATATTCTGGCAAAAAACAACAGCCTAGTGCACCTTTTTCCAGGTTATCAGTTCTTTAGAGTGATAAATGTGCACTTCTCACCCATGTGTTGTGGACAATAGAAATATCTTCCCTGGTGATTGCACTTTCACTGTGAGTGGATATCACATTTTCTGACTGCTCAAACTTTAATGTATGTATCAGAGAAAGTGTGGTTCTCTCCCCCCCCCCCATTCCACCCCAGATAATTGCACCCACTACTACTATCATGGCTGTGATTTAATACAGTTTTGTTACTCTACTGAACATTGCATGTGATTATACATCTTTCTATTTAAGTGTTGATTAAGAAATGCAAAACAAACATTAATTTCTGACTTTCTTTCTTTTTAAAAAAAACCCCAATATGCTTTGGAAACTTGTGTTGTACCACTCCAGCTCAGGTATGCTCAGTCTTATAAGGGCAAAGTCTGCCTCTTCTCCCTCAAACACACTGACTTTCTCTGTACTGTATTTCACTTAGCTCTTTAAACATGGCACATTCTCTCCCTCTCCCTATCTTACTTTATAAACCAAAGGTGTGAAGGAACAACAGGAAAGCCATTGGTCCTTCTTTTTGTATTGTATCTGCACAATTTTATTTGCACAGGGATCTGCAGGACTGGTTTGTGGAGACTAAAAATCTTTGATCTTTATTTTATCCCTTCTAGAGAAGTCATTTTTTTTATTTTTTTAGGATTATTGTATTTCATTTTTCCTGGGTATTTTTCTTAAATATGCAGCTGAGTACTGTGCCATATAGCCAAGTCCTATCCATGTTTACGGACGCGGGTGGCGCTGTGGGTTAAACCACAGAGCCTAGGACTTGCCAATCAGAAGGTTGGCGGTTCGAATCCCCGCGACGGGGTGAGCTCCCATTGCTCGGTCCCTGCTCCTGCCAACCTAGCAGTTTGAAAACACGTCAAAGTGCAAGTAGATAAATAGGTACCGCTCTGGCGGGAAGGTAAATGGCGTTTCCATGAGCTGCTCTGGTTTCGCCAGAAGCGGCTTAGTCATGCTGGCCACATGACCTGGAAGCTGTACGCCGGCTCCCTCGGCCAGTAAAGCAAGATGAGCACCACAACCCCAGAGTCAGCCACGACAGGACCTAATGGTCAGGGGTCCCTTTACCTTTACCTTATCCATGTTTACTAACAAGTTGGGTTTGACTGGACTTCTTCTCAGGTAAGTTTGTACAGGGCTGCAACCTTAAGGGACTAACAGGAGCTCTCTTGCACTCTCATGCCCACAGCCAATCCAACTGCTGCTGCAACATTTGGACCAATTCGGGTGCTACTTATGCCAATATACTTCAACAGTTTAGAGTTAAGTTCAAAAACCAGGGGCTGAGATGGGCAACGATAAAATAAGTTTAAAATTTCGATTCCAAAAATGTAAGAACTCTATTCATTAATATGTAAAAGAATATTTTTATCATAGGTGTTACATGCATTTAAGATTTTTCTAACGTTTATAATCTGAGCAATCCAGAAACACGAATAAAAGATATGCAAACTATCTCAGAGCCTAAACTATGTTCTTGACCTGTTTCCATGGTCAGTCCAAAGTCTTTCAACAATTGATTTGTATTCATAAATTGAATGACTCTGTCATAATCTCTTAACAACTCCCAATTATTTTTCTATATTATTTTGAAGGCCCAAATGCTGGAGGGCGGGGCTTATTTTTATGAGCACCAAAAGCATAAAAGATATACAACAGACTAACAATATGTCAGGAGTTCCTTTAAAGTGAAGCCAGTTTTTCTTTTCTTTCTCCTTTTTGGGTTTCTGATCTGCAAGGGGGGTTCTTGATTTTATTTTTGCACTGATTTTTTTTTATTAAAATTTGTTTAAAAGGTTGAGCCAAAAACTCATTAGCCCCAAGATAGATATTTCTTCATGTCATGTTTCAGCTGGGAGCAGTTACCAAACCTAGTTTATAACCTTAAAAACCAGATTTGTACTGCCGCCATTATTCACAATATATGGCACCAATAGAAATTGAACTGATGATGCAAGAACAGATGAAATCAAACTAATGAAGCTGCAAGTTATTATGAAACATTCTTACTTGATGTAACTCTAAACCGTAGTTCTGTGTAACGTGAAAAACCTCAGATTCTTATGCTCCCACCTGCTCTGGCTAGCTGAAGGGAGATGAGAAGTTTTGCTTGGGTTTTTAAACTAACCACCATTTAGTATAATTTAGACAAACTAGCATTAGTCCTAACTGCGGTTAAGGCAAGTAAACTTAAACTGTAGTTTTACAAAGCTGGCTTGTTTCAACAAATCATCGTTATGAATAAACCATGGTCTAAGGTGTGACATAACACTAAACAGCAGTTAACAGGAGCAAATATTTCTCATATTCTTCTGGAGTAGAAGAGGAGAGTATATGAGCTCAAGGTTAGTTCATGTAACACTAGACCATGGTTTAGTATAGGGTCGCCATACGACTGGGAAATCCCAGACATGTCTTCTTTGGGGGTCCTAAATGCCCACTTGTGGGGAATTTTTACAACTTTTTGCGTCTATATTTTTACCTCTTGAAAGATGGCAACCCTAGTTTAGCATAATGGCCAAATAGGATCTATATGTATAGTTTGTTGATAGGTTATTAATAAATTATGGAAAGGGGCAGCAATGGACCAAACCAACTGTTTCTATTAATGAAGTTCTCATGAATATTCAGCTATCATATTCCCACTTGCCCCACAGAACTGAGAAAACCAAAATCCATCTGTTCTGTGACCCTTCAGTAGTTCTCTCAAGAACAGGGGTAGTCAACAGGTAGCTCATAGGCTGCATCTACCTCCTGAATAATATTTTTTTCTGGAGTCTAGTGACTCTCCCTTGATTTTAATTAAGTTACAGTAAAAAACGATATTGCAAAAAAATGTATCTTGTAAAAAATAGGGGGATTGGGGAGAGGTGTGTTAATACCTCACCTGTTATACAATGCTTGCAGCTTTCCTGAATGCATGCATTTCTTAAGGGTGATCTATACACTGTTAGGTTGCATCATTTTATTATGGAGCCTGAACCTTGTGGCCGGGTCAATTTGTGCAGCAATATATACTTACTGTTTGGAAAATAGTGTGTGCCTGAGAATACATACATTGATTATCCCTAATATAAAACGATGGCATTTTGTGTAATTGCAAGCCAGCCTAGTTCTAACAGGGTTGCAAACTTTAATCAATGCAACTGGAAAGTCAATCAACTAAAGCTTTAGTTGATTAATCAATTTTAATTGGTGAGGTTGAAGGTAAGGGCTAGGATTTATTTATTTGTTTATTTGGGGCTATTTATTACCAGGAAAATATCATGGCTGAGCTTGAAATGGGCATGGCAATGAACATTTTCAATAGATGCAAAATTGCCATGGCAATATTTGAAGAAGCAAAAGTATTCAGCTAGGAATGGCCACTTTCACAGAGCAAAGTGCTCGCTCTCAGAGCACAAACCTGGAATGCAGAAAGCTCTGGGTTCAATTTCCAGATAGGGCTGGTAGAAACCTATGTTTGAAACAACAGAGAGCTGAAATGCTAAACACCTATACAGAGCACTGTGCATTTCCGAAAACGATGCATCCTAAACAGTCTTTAATTCATGCTTTAACTACACAGCCAACAATGAAACATCCAAAACACAGTTAGTGCCGAAATAGTAACAACAGTTTTTCTTTTAGCAATGACTCAGCCAAGAAGCAAAACATACCAATTAACTTCTAATCCTCTCCTTGTAAACAAACCCCTCAGTGCGCTTAATCCCATTCAAGCTATCAGCTACTGCTTGTTGCCACCTTAGCAAATTCTTTTTATAGCTTGTGGTTCTCTTTTATGATTGCCTCTTCCGTTATCTTAAATCAGAATCTCTTCCTTATTGTTAGTTATTCCAACAGCACCAGAAAAAGCATGAAAAAGCACCCAGTGAACAGTGCCAAATCAAAGCGGTGTGTTCGGCCAGAGTTTATCAGAGCTCATTTCAACACTTCCTCCCCTCTCTCCAAACACACACACACACACACACACACACACACAGAGAGAGAGAGAGAGAGAGAGAGAAGGGGAGGTTTTGTCTCGTTTTTTAAAGGTTGGGGCATTTGAATGCACGTTCAGTTGCACATTTATTTTTGTTTTCAAAAAAGAAAACCTGCACCTCCTTGCAAAAATGCCGTCCATTCCTTTGCTAACAGAACAAAACAACTTCAGACGACATACCTCATACATAATAGCAAGCAGCTACAAACCCAATTTGTCCAGAGTACGACTCATTTTAAATAAGCACTTTATTTTGTTTGTTTATTTATAAAAGCACTTATATATCAGGGCAGTGTGGATAGAGCAATATATAAACACACAACCCCATTGCAGCTATTAAAAAACAAAAACAGCTCAGTAACTAATCTGCAATTGGGCACAATAATGAAACATACACTTTCCCATTCTACTCTCCGCGAGGCAATGGAATTAAACACTTGGACAAACATCAGCTCCCCTGTACATTAATTCCTTCCAAATCATACCAAAATAGATGTTGTTACACTTTCACTTGGCTAAGATAAGTATTGTCTTTCTGTCCCACAACCGATCCAACGAAACAAGATCTGTTTAGCCCTGACATAGCTTGTAATCCAACCTCTGTTTCCTTTCCTTATTTTCTTCAGGACAGAATGCAACTCTCAGCTGGGCAAGGCCACCTGCACTGATTACTCCTCCATCTACACCCACGGAATATGAATACGAGCCAAGGATAATTAACCACAATTTCTTCCAACATAAACCTCAAGTCTTTTTAATCTTGCTGCAGTTGCTGATCCCCCACCCCAATAACAACATCAACAACAAATCTTGAGATAAGAAAAAAGATGGAATCGCATGGTTAGGCAAACTAAGGCCTGGGGGCTGGATCCAGCCCAATCGCCTTCTAAATCCGGCCCATGGACGGTCCGGGAATCAGTGTATTTTTACATGAACAGAATGTGTGCTTTTATTTAAAATGCATCTCTGGGTTATTTGTGGGGCCTGCCTGGTGTTTTTACATGAGCAGAATGTGTGCTTTTATTTAAAATGCATCTCTGGGTTATTTGTGGGGCATAGGAATTCGTTCTTTTTTTCTTCAAAATGTAGTCCGGCCCCCCACAAGGCTTGAGGGACAGTAGACCGGCCCCCTGCTGAAAAAGGTTGCTGACCCCTGATGGAATGGAACAGTAACCAAAACCCTCACTGGATAGATTGAAACCAAAAGTGGTGGTGGTGGTTGTTTTTTGGTAAGTGATGGCTGAGTTGAGGTACTGAATTGCCATGGAGGGTACACAGTGGGCAAGTAAATAAGCGAACGATTTCTGGGAGATGATTTATAATGAAATGGGGGGGAGTGTGTGTGTGTATGTGACCAGAAACCTTTTTATTAGGAACAGATGTTTCCACAGAACAACAGAATTTATTTCTCTATGCAACTACGGCAGCCCAAATCATTTATGCTCAGAAATGGGGAGAAAGATTCATACCAACAAAGGAGGAGTGGCAGATGAAATGGATGGAATATATGGAACTAACAAATTTAACTAACAGAAAAAGAGATCAGAAAGATATTCAGGGAAGAGTGGGAAATATTTGAAGAATATCTGAAGAATCATGTTAAACAGGTTAAAACGTTGGCAGGGGTTGGAGTGAATTCAGCAGTGTTAAGTACTGAAGATTTAGAGAGGAAGGAGAAAAATAAAACATGTGGAGTAATTAGAATACAATGGTACCTCGGGTTAAGAACTTAATTTGTTCTGGAGGTCCGTTCTTAACCTGAAACTGTTCTTAACCTGAGGTACCAATTTAGCTAATGGGGCGTCCCACTGCCGCCACCGCCGCGTGATTCCTGTTCTCATCCTGAAGCAAAGTTCTTAACCCGAGGTACTATTTCTGGGTTAGCGGAGTCTGTAATCTGAAGCGTCTGTAACCTGAAGCGTCTGTAACCCGAGGTACCAGTGTATGCAGTTGTAATTGGAGAAATAAACAGAACCATGGAAGAGGGGGAAGGGAAGTTGATGATTATGAATGTATGGTTATATTGAATGAATTGTGAAAAACTGTAATGAAAACGTATAAATAAAAATATGAAAAAAGAGAGATACGTACTGAATTGCCTTTATGACAATGACACACCTTAAGCATCTGATCTTACCCCTCCTTGCTCTGCTTTCCCTCACACCCTTTCACCAGCCCCAGGCAATATGGCAGAACTTACAATTGTTTTCTTCCTTGGCTTTTCTGGTGCGAAAGATATTTATGAAAAGCAGAGGTGGATCTGGAATGCAGGTGTGGCTGGCTGTTAGGACCAAGGGTCTTTACATAAGCTGGTGGGATACCTCCATCCTTAACTACTTCAAAATACAGTGGAGAATTCCTCACACCTGACTGGCCATTCACCTTCAACTACTGCCAACTGAAATCATTCCTGGTTGAGGCTGTGTGTGGGGCTCAGTCTCAGGGGGGATTACATCACCTTCTAATGGATGAGGCGCTGGTTCAGATCCTCAGTAGAGACTTCAAAAATGTAACAGATATAATGGTCTGCTTAGCACCAGATGTACTTACTGAAAAAAATAACTGCAGACACCCGGCAACCTTTGTCTGTTTGCCTCTCCTTGCATGCATACCTAGAACGACCTTATAAAGACTTGCTCAGATAGTTAACTCCAAAAGGGGAAAATATATATCCCTGCATTCATATCTGAAAGAAACATAGGATCCATTATTGAACAGGCCTTTGCTTAAAAAAAAGAAAAGGATAATCCATGAAAGTAAAAAAAAAAATACAGTATATGCAAAAACAAACCTTACCAAGCACCCTTACCTGGATGTAACACCCACAGAAATAAATGGAGTTTACTTTCAAGTAAACGTACTTAGAATCAGTGTGAGGGAGTTTAACAATGGTGTGGTTGGACTGCTTTCAGAAATAATACAATGGGCTGTTTTGTCGCCTTTCCCACACACAAATACAGGCCAGAGGTGCCCAGACCAGGAGGCTAGGAGTAGCTTTTGATCATGTAGACATTCCTCATCATTTCAGACCTCAAGCCAAGCAGCAACGGTGAGGCAAGGGGAAGGAGTAAGAGATAAGTTTGTGGACCGGAATTCTCTACAAGGCATTGAACAGGCCCCTGGTATCCTCACATGTCCCAGTCATTGCACACTCCTTTCCAACTTCTTTGTTTGCTAAAAAATGACAAGCACATCCCTAAGTGTGACACAAACACACACTCTTTCTACTCATCAAGTTGACAAAGGTCAGCCACACGGACCAGAATATGTATTGAACTATTCAGCCCACAGGCCATCCTAATAGATACTGGAGGGATTCCTTGCAACACCACAGAACACAGGCGAAGGAACACAGGCTGAACTTAAGTTAAGAATCATACTTATTGCAAAACACTAGTAACAGAAAAATGACTGTGTGCAGTCATTTAACAGATGTATGCTTTCATTCCACATCAGAGCTAAGGCTGAATGTATGTGCATTACCTGCTTGCGAGTAAGCCATAATGAACCCATTTGGTCTTACTTGGGAAAGTCCCAGAGTACATTCATTTATGTTACAGCTTCAGCTGAGTTAATAATTGGAGGCAAAACTATACCTCTGCAAAGTACACCGAGTGGGTGGAGATATGAGAAAAAATTCTTCTGCGAGAACCACAATGGCTTAGAAGTCAATTTTTTAAAAACCTACTTTCATGGCTATTTGTGCTATTTGTATGGTGGATCTTAACACAGATAATACTCAGGGCTGATCCAAATTTTATTTCAAATGGTTCCAAGAAATTCCCTTTGTCTCCTGCTGAAACTTTAAGATGCTCATTATTTAAACTACAAGTTTCCAACCCACAATATGTATTTATTTCTGGCATTAGAGTTCTCTGAAAAGCTCAGAGCAGTATTTTAGCTTTACAACAATGCAGTCGGATGGGATAAAGCTCTTGAGAAGACTACAGAGATGAGTGGGGATTTGAACTCAAGGCTCCTTGCATTGAAACCCAACACGATACCACACTGTCTCCTTTTAAAATTATTAGGAAACACAATGCAAACAGATCCTTACTTTCAATTGTACTTTAGCAATAATACTTAGGAGAGAAAATAAATACAAATGCAACAAATACGATTCAAAATTGGTTTAAACCAATTATATGGTTTCTTGCAGGGCAATTCCAATGTGCAGAACTTGGAGGAATTGCTGAGAAACAAACTTGTCTAGAGTTTGTATTTCATAGGCTAATGAACAATTAAAAAGCTTGGGGCATGTGTATGAAAACACACACACGCAAGTTGGGCAAGCTGAGAACACAGCTAATAGTTATTAATTATATGTAACCTTGATATCTGCTACTAAATTACACCTGAAATTCCTCTGTAGATAAAGCATTGAGGGCAAATGAGTAACACAGCAATCTTTACCAAAACATACATGTTTTTAAAAAACATTGCTTTGTCTTAAGAGCTGCCTTGAGGGCCCATCCCATATGTGGACAGAAAGACAAGGTAGAACGTTTTAAATTAAAATTAATACGGACAGAAACAGTCCTTGTCCAACAAGTTATGGCATGCCTTTCTAGGCATTAGGCAACATGAATTTCATCGCTTATATTATATATAGGCAGCTTGTTTTAAAATTATGAAGCCAGCTTGTCACATCTATTATTATTATTATTATTATTACTATTCGATTTCTCCCTAGTTTTTTGTTATAGGGGGAAAAGGAACAGGGGAAGAGGGGGCCCTTTATGTTGATAATCTTTATTACCTATAACGAAACGACCTCTGCTGAAAAATAAAGAATTAAGTCATTTGTCTTATGAGGTATGGTGGACTTTTTATGGCATACAATTTAGCTAATAACTGGTTGAGGCCAATCTTTAACAAGTCACATATTTCCATTGTCCCCTCACCCCCCGCTTATGCTTTTACCACATCCTAACAAAAACATGACCAGAACTGGTGAAAAACATACGGTTCCAACTAATGAATCACATACTTTCCCGCAAGTACAGTAAGTACTACCAGCTGTGACAGTCTCGATTTGGCAGTGGAACCAGTGCAGTACAAGGCCGACACATCTGAAACCAGCTGTACTGAAAAACCGCAAGCAATATAAGTCCGTCTGCCTTCTCAGGGGCTTCTTTGTCTCTGTCTGTCTCTCTCTCGGCTCTGTCCCTAGGATTTGCCAGCCATTTTTGTTTTGACAGGACTCTGAGTTTTAAGAAATTTCGAGAGCACGGTGCATAGAGCGCGGGGGGGGTGGGGAGGAATCTGCTGATTCAGGAAACTGGGTCTCAACAAAACGATAAGGGGTTCTTTGTCAAATCCGAGTATGCGTCAGGAAATTTAAAGAGAAAGTGCACAAAACTCACACACACACACACACACACACACACACACACACACACAATGTGCTAGGATCAGTTGTTATATTTGTGCAGCACTAGGCATCTTTGTAACTAGGTTTTCATTGAAACAAATAGGGCATACTTTGAAATGGACAGCAAACCCTATTTTCCGGTGACTTCCCTGATTTAGAGAAGCCATCCCAGTTTCTGATTTGATCCCAAAATGTCCCGCTTTTCCTTAGGACATCCCTATTTTCACTGGAGAAACGTTGGAGGGGACAGAGTTATCCGATCCCTGAGCCATCTGAAGGCAGCCCTGTATCGGAAAGAGTCTTTTATGTTTAATGTTTTCTTACATTTTTATATATGTTGGAAGCAGCCCAGAGTGGCTGGGGAAACCCAGTAAGATGTGTGGGGTATAAATAGTAAAATTATCATTATGGAATGGGACGTCCCTATTTTCACCGAAGAAATGCTGGAAGGTATGGAAAAGCAGTATTAAAAGTTTGTGTTTTACTGTTTCACAGTCAAAGCATTCAAGCTGGTGTGTATATGCACACAGACATGCCCACACAGAAATTGATTGCCTTATTTCTTAAAATTTATACACCGCTTGATTGTAAGAAAAAACAACTCGAAGCAGTTTACAAAAAGATGAAACCATAAAATTTGGAAGGGCTGGGGAGAGATGACAATACAGTGGTACCTCGGGATAAGAACTTAATTCGTTCTGGAGGTCCGTTCTTAACCTGAAACTGTTCTTAACCTGAGGTACCACTTTAGCTAATGGGGCCTCCCGCTGCCGCCGTGCCGAAAGAGCATAATTTCTGTTCTCATCCTGAAACAAAGTTCTTAACCCGAGGTACTATTTCTGAGTTAGCAGAGTCTGTAACCTGAACCGTCTGTAACCTGAAGCATCTGTAAATCGAGGTACCACTGTACATGAAAATGTACAAGAAGTTAAAATACTAAAACAGATTAAAATTCACATCAGCATTTCCAAGCATCTGGGTAGGCTTGTCTAAACAAGAATGTTTTTAGCTGGCACCGAGAATAGAGTGAAGGTGTTTGCATGATCTCAATAGAAAGGGATTATGATGTCTGCTACCCATCATCATTTGCTTTTGGGCTACCAATAGCCAGCTGTTAGCCACTAGGGAAAAGAGTATGCTAGACCAGAGGTTTACAACCTCTTTTGTGCCCACTGCTCCCTTGACCAACTACATTCTTTCTGTGGCACCCCAGTGGGGCTCAGGAGCCCAGTTGTGTCACCCGTCGCCTGCAGAGCTGGCAGCCTCTCATCCTTTTTCAAACACCTCCCTTGTGGAGGGTTCCCTCGGCCTCCTCCCCTCTCCCCTCTCCTTGGGAGTCCTCTGGGCAGCCACTGCTGCCACCCCTTGTCTCAGAGCTGCCCACCCTGCCCCAAAGAGAGGTGCCTCTTCACATTGCCCCACAGGGGCCTGGGACTTGCCTGTCCATTCCCAACAGCAAGGGCTTTCTGGGGTCCCTCACCTGCTTGCTTGCTTACTCCAAGGCCACCTCAGCTCCTGGTAACCAGCACCCCCTGACCAACCCCAGAGGCACCATTTGCCTGGGGAGCTTGTAGCCAGGGCTGTGACAACAAAAAGCTGTGCAAGCCATGGGGAGGCAGAGACATGAAAGGGCATCAGAGGAGGGAGGGAAGGAAAGAGGGACAGAGACCAGTGTTGCCCACTCTATTCCAATTCTACAATTATATGATTCCACGATTCTAAGACAACTATTTTTAGAACAATGGGGTTTTTAAAAACTCAGTTTTAACTTTTCCCTAAATATGCCAAACTTTCGACTGGCTAGGCTGTTGTGCCATCATCAGTTTCATGGCAAACACAAATTCAGCAGGTGAAACTTTTCCATGCATGTAGATGGACTGCAAGAAGATCAAACCTATCTATTCTGAAGGAAATCAGCCCTGAGTGGTCACTGGAAGGACAGATCGTGAAGCTGAGGCTCCAATACTTTGGCCACCTCATGAGAAGAGAAGACTCCTTGGAAAAGACCCTGATGTTGGGAAAGATGGAGGGCACAAGGAGAAGGGGATGGCAGAGGACGAGATGGTGGGACAGTGTTCTTGAAGCTACCAGCATGAGTCTGACCAAACTGCAGGAGGCAGTGGAAGACAGGAGTGCCTGGTGTGCTTTGGTCCATGGGGTCACGAAGAGTTGGACACGACTAAACGACTAAACAACAGATATAGCAAAAAAAACCACCTGAAAAATGATTGCTTTTATGCAACTGCTCGAAGCACAATAAGGAGACTGACCAACATTTCCACTTCTCAGCAACAATATATCCTATGAAGAAGGCATATGAGGTTCTGGGAAAGATTAAAAACAAGCAATGCCTGGGGCACCTTCCTTATGTAGCGGGAGGTGATGACCCGATACCATCACCAATGAGGATTGCTATATTCAACAAGAATTGTTTTGGGACCATCACCACTACTTCCTCTTAAGGCTGGATCAGTTCCCTTCCTTCCTGAGCAATGCAGTAGTTCTCTTTTACAGGTCTGTGGAAAAGGAAGAGGAGTTTGGGAGCTAGCACCTGCTTCCCTGAACAAGGAGACATGGTTACTAGCCCATAAGCTGTCTTTTCAGGTCTGAGCATTCTCAGAAGCATTGTTCATGCCACAGGCAATGGAACTGTAATATCTGGGGTAAGGATCCAATTAGCTCTGTCCCTACAATGGCAAGAGTGTTTTCTTTGTAAAAGAGAGGGGACTTGGGTAGGGAGGGGAAAGGGGCAAAAACATATCAAAAGCCTTTGAGATTTCGTGAGAATTTTACAGGAATGCCAGCAAAACCCAGACAAGCTTTTTGGCATGAGAAGGGTAATATTTGGCCATCCTCAAAACCAACTGTGATGAGTTGTTTTCTATGTATATCACAAAAGGTGTCGTGGTGCAGGCAATTCAAGACGTTTTGGATGAGAAATGAGAAAGTGGATGATCCGTCATGGCTCTGCCTCTTCAAATCCAACGTTGCTCCACTGCAGAGTAAGTGATTCAGAGACTGAAAATCGTGGACTAGGGACTAGCTATAGATGCTTGCTTCCAAATCTGGTCTAGTCACAGTCTGGCCTAGGCAATGAAACTCCCTGGTCTTGTTAGGTGTCTCCTTAAATCTCTTAAAGTCTGCCTCCCTATCTTGTGCCTACTTCTCCTGAGAATCCATTTTCTACCACAAGAGCTTGGCTCTTGCGATTCAGGCCAATTCTGATGTTTGTTCCTCCCATGGAATACTGTTCACAGCCATGATCAGAATCCTGCTATTCTTGAGCTTAGCTTTTTACTACCCGACAACAACAGCTTCCACCTAAGCACTTTTAAAAAATGTATTTCCGATGTAAGATATATATTATGCCTACCACCTCCTTTTTCTTCTTATCTTTAAACATTTAAACATATATCTTATCAAACAAAATAATGAAATCTGCTAAAGGAGATTTGACTATTAACCTTTTCTACTAACGTGCACCAGAATAAGGGCATCTTGTTGATGCTTTCATTCTGCAGGTTTATTCACTAGCAAACACAATATTTTAAAATAGACAGTTGCATACACAAGCCTTTTCTTTGATCATCTGCTTGTCGCCACTTGAAATGGGAGCTTCTGGGCTCTATTGTCTAGCAGACTCTGAAAGATAGCTGTGTGTTCTCCACATGAACATATAAGAAGCCCTAAGCCAACCATGGCTACTAAATGTTTCATGGTTTTCAACATAGGAGCAGTCTTCAAAAACAAGGACTCTTGAGTTGTTTTAAGCCATGGTTCATATAGCCCATTACAAACCAATACTAGATTATTATGCTAGTCAAACATAAGTTTTAACAAGTAGCATGTGGAAATTAGCAATGCTAGCTATGGTGTGCCCTATTTGCTTGTGGGTTCTAGAGGTGGACCATTCACTCAGGTCTCCATGCCCCAACAGGTTCTGCACTCTGGTGAGCCTTCAAAACAGATAAGTAGGTTTAGATACAGCTTCATTTTTATTAGGTACAACACAGAAACAAACCTCTCTTTCAGTATGGCAGAGCAGTTTATACAGCCATCCAAAAAACCATAGTGCTGCACCAACAAGCACAAAACAACCCCTTTGCAGGGCCACAAATCCAACTTGATGGTGTGATGTTGGAAAATGTTGGTCACGTTTCCTACCTGGGCAGTTATGTTTCCACAAGGGCCAACAATGAGGCCGAAATCCATTATCGCCTGAACTCTGCAAGTGCAGCTTTCTCCCAATTGAAGTGCAGAGTGTTTGAGGACCGGGACATTCACAGGGAAACCAAAATGTTTGTTTACAAAGCTATTCTACTACCAACCTTACTGTACGTTTGTGAAACATGGACCACTTATAAATGCCATCTCCAACACTTCAAAATTTTCCATCAACGGTGTCACTGAAAAGATTACATATCACTTCCGAAGACAGGCGAACTAATACCAGTGTACTGGAAGAAGCAAAGATCACCAGTGTCAAATGATTCAATGATTCTTCAACATCAACCTCATTGGACTGGTTGTGTTGTGCGGATGCCTGATTATTGTCTTTCAAAGCAACTACTCTATTCCAAACATAAAAATGTAAAGTGTAATGCTGGTGGTCAACAAAAGAGATTTAAAGGCTCACTGAAGGCAAATCTAAAAAAAAGTAGTATAAAGGTAAAGGGACCCCTGACCAATATGTCCAGTTGTGACTGACTCTGGGGTTGCGGCGCTCATCTCACTTTATTAGCCGAGGGAGTCGGCATACAGCTTCTGGGTCATGTGGCCAGCATGACTAAGCTGCTTCTGGCGAACCAGAGCAGCACACAGATACGCCGTTTACCTTCCCGCCAGAGCGGTACCTGTTTATCTACTTGCACTTTGATGTGCTTTCAAACTGCTAGGTTGGCAGGAGCAGGGACCGAGCAATGGGAGCTCACCCCGCCATGGGGATTCGAACCTCCAACCTTCTGGTCGGCAAGTCCTAGACTCTGTGGTTTAACCCACAGCGCCACCCGTGTCCCAGTATAACACTAACAATTGGGAAACACTGGCCTGCGAGCACTCCAGCTGGAGAACAGCCTTCAACCAAAGGTGTTGTGGATATTGAAGACACTCAAACTCAGAATGAAAAGGAGAAATGTGCTAAGAGGAAGGCACATTTGGCAAACTCTTACCAAGATCAACTCCTGCCCAGAAACCTATGTCCCCACTGTGGAAGGATGTGTGGATCCAGAATTAGCCTCCATAGTCACCTACTGACACACTGTTAAGACCATTTTCATGGAAGACAATCTTAGTCGGCTACGAGTGATCGCCAAAGAAGAAGATAGCCTTCTACTAACTCTAACATATTCATAAAGAGATGAAACAAAGGAGAAAAGGAACATAGGGGACAAAACTGTGCCAGGTATCAGAGGTAAACTGCAGAATATGGATAGCTGTCTTTTTAAAATGAGAGCAAGTACATCAAGTGATTCTAAGGATAATCCTAGTTGGTTTTTTTCTAATGTATTTCTTATCAATAAAAAAATTGATGTGACGCGAGCAAATTTTTATTCTGAAAGTGTAGCCTACAGAAAAAAGTTTGAGAGCCATTCCTCTTGTCCCGCTGCTTTCTCTCAAGATAAAACACTCTTTCGTGCTTAATCGGAGGAAACAGCAATTCAAGTTTTCTGTGGATTGCAGTTTGTTCTGATTTTGAGCTAAAGCATGGGTTTTTCCTAGGATAGGAAAGGAGCAAGGGGAAAAACTATTCAGAACTTCTCAGACCTGTAATTTCTAGGTACCGGATGAGCAGAAGTATGAACAAGCCCTGAGAATTGAAATGAATCAACATGACTAAGTTAGGTCCATTAATTTCTGTAGGTCTACTCATAATAGAACAGTTGATTACCACCCATTAATTTTAAATAGCACAAGCTGAACAAATGGGGATGTGTCATGGCCCCATCCTTCTCGCAGCTTCTCGTTCTGTTCCTCGCTGTGTACCTTGAAAATCTGCTCTACAGAGTTGAGGGACCCTCTGCAGCCAATTGGAGACCTGGAAGATGCAGGAGGGCAAGAGGAAGGGGACGACCCATTGGTGCAACACTGGATATTTCCCTAAGAGCGCAATCCTGTTTGCTCACAATCACTTAAACGGAACCTACTTCCTGTCAGGTAATTTTACCCAACCTGGTATCCGCTAAATATTGTTGGACTACAACTCCCATCAACCCTGATACTTTGGCTGTGCTGGTTAATGGTTGATGGGAGCTGGAACCCAACAACATGTGGACGATACCAAGTTTGGGAAGGCTGCTGTAAAGTATTGTTTATTTCATAGGACCCCACATCAACCCAAACAGCAGAAAAGAGACGTGTTGCTTTAGTTAGAAGCTAAACAATTCTCTTAATTCTTTTCAAATATGGACATTTTCTCAGTATAATTCCAAACAAAAACTGCCACTACTTTATTTACAAAAGAAATGCTGACAGCTCTCTAATTATAACAGTGTTGTCAAGCTGCTGCTTAGTGGAACACAATTTCATTACGTCCTTTTTCTCCCCCTCCCAACCCCCAAAATTTAAATTTCACTGCTCTGCTACTAATTATAAATGTCAAAAGCAGAACAAAAGCTCACTGGCTTGACTGGCTGACGACGTCTGCACACAGGCACACAGACAAAATTCATTTGTGATTTCAAGGTGCATAAAATGACAACAGTCTTCCATGTGGCACCACTAATGGTTATCTAATTTTGTTGCTATTAAGAAATGCTAAATGTAAAGTCTTAATTAGTGATAGGCGATCTCCCTGATTCAGAACTGGAATCAGCAGTTTCGAACTTTCTCAGCGAGACTGCAACAAACTTTTTTCTGTTTTTGTTAAAGCCCAAGTCTTGTGATACTAATTCTTTGGAGCCAATAGCCGACCAAACACAATAGCATTTTTACACAATTTGCTATATCCGTGTGTGCCAAGTAAAAATCCCAAATTAAAGCCAGTGTTATCTAGCTGTTTGAAAGCAAGCTGCATCACTACCAACCCAGAGCTTTAGCAGATGCTTTCACTGTCATCCAGAGAACCGTGCAACAAGTTTCGCTTAACCAACAGGGCTATACAGTGCCCCACTTTTCAATGGTGCATGGAAAACAGCTTCTGAAACAGAAATTGCCAAAACAATTTGTGACACAGCATGGAGTAGACAGAGTCTTTCAAAGGAAAAAGTTGAAAAATACCACTGGGCAGACGCAAGCTTTGGGGTATCCCTAAAGCTTTACCTAAAGTAGTTATTTGGATTCTGACTTCACTTCATGTGGAAATCTGTGCCCTGTATTTAACAGCTGCTTTGAACACAGATTTAAGTCCTACAAAACAAGCCTTTCCAACTCCTGCCTAAGAGATTCCTAGATACATGCCTCACCTGCTAATGATATTACAATAAAAATTATCTGATATTTGTGTAAAATAAGGTATTCAATAATTATACTTCAATCGCTATTCCAAATCTCAGGCTTTAATTGCCCTGGGTTTTGACTCGTTCCATTTTATTTTGCACTTTTCTGTTGTTAACAAAATTCATGAGGTAATACTAATCCTTTCATGCTACAGAAATGCTAATGAGTTCTGCTTTTGATGTACTGGTTAACAGTGGGCTGGGAAAGCAAGTGATAAACCTGTTGTTCTCCTATTTTATTAAGTGCTAAATCACCATTGTTTAGCAATGATCAGCGCACAATAGAGCATGATAGCTGGTCAAAGGCGGAAAATGTGCATGTATTTACCAGAGAGATTTGGAAAAGGACATGAAGAGGAGTACATCTGCTAATTCTAAAAGCCCCCAAGCTGGGGAAATGGAATGTTTGGTTTTAAAGGAAAACATATATAGTGGGTATAAACCTGGTGGAATGGAGAGAGCCAGTGGGATATCATTATCTCTGGACATAGGAAGAGTTAACTGGGACAGTGTCACTCTGTACATCAAGGTCAGCATATGGCCAAACTAGAACTCTCAAAAGGGAAAGACACCTTACCAAAATCCCTATGGGAAGAAACTCTGGGTTTCACACTGAGAACACACAATTGTCCTCCGGGACCAAAATGGCCAGGATGCTCTTGAGATAAAGGGTGAAATCTGGGAGGCAACCAAAGGAAGAAGCGTTGTAGTAATGAGTGACTTCAATTACACTCACATAGACTGGATATAATGGAAGTTCTGGCCACAACAGAGACATCATACTATAAATTGCTGTGCCCTGTAACAGATGATCATGGAAATGACCAGATGAGAAGTGACTCAGGACTTAACTCTAAGTAGCGACCAAGATCTGCTGAAAGGTACAAGTGTTGTTTAATTGATCAGGAACTGTGACCACAGTGCTATCAAATTCAATTTATATCTAAGTAGAGTATTGCCAAGAAAGTCCATTACAGTCACATTTGAGTTCAAAAGTGGAATCTTTCCTAGTGAAAGGGAAAGAGGTCAAATCCAGAATGCTTGTGGGATAGCATTCAAAGCCACAATAATAGATGATAAGCTACAATGCATACTAGAGATGAAGAAAGGTATCACCAGGTCCAGGAGGATGTGGTTAATGAGCAGAATCAAGGGAGCTATAGGAGGCAAGAAGGCTTTCTTTAGAAAAAGGAGATATTGCCCCCAAAGAAATACAAATTTGGCAAAAGAGATGCAAGCGAGCAATAAGGGATAGAAAAACAAATATTTCTAAGCACGTCAGATGTAGGGAATTAGATAGGGAGAGAGTTAACCTATTAAATTCAAATTTTAAATTGCTATTCTAACAACAACAAAAATGTTCCCAAGATCAGCCCGTGTACCCGATGACTGGGAATAAAATTGTAATGGCAATTTTATTTTTAGGGTTCTTGGGCAATTCAGGATAATATAGATGAACTAGCTTAATCTAGTTTGTGAGGGAACGCTGGAAAGCCTTATGAAAGATAAAATATATAGCAGAACACATTTTCCAGAAGAAAAATCAACATAGCTACTATGAAAACTCCTGCCTCGCTAATCTTTTAAAACTCCATTGGGGAGATTCCAACAGATAAGCGCCCTTGGACTTCCAATAATCTTTCTGACCAAAGTCCTCATCAAAGGTTCCTGAGTAAGCTTAGCAGTCATGGGATAAGAAGACAAGTTCTTTTTGGATCAGGAAATGATTACAGAACAGTGCACTATGGTCAATACAGTAAGCCCACAACTTATGTTCCAGAAATCATGCCTTAAACCAACAATAGTGTACCGTCAAAACACAATGGGTTCAATGGTGGATGGAATTGCCAAAGTCTTTTTTCCCAGATGCCTGCCCCCTTTACACTCCCTACTTTTTATTATTTTTATTATTTTTGTTTGTTATTATTTATTAAATGCACATAAATTGTGGGCTCGCTGTAACTGAAGAATGGTTATGTGTGAATGAGAGAAAACCCCACATGCATGTTGATTTTTACTTTCATTTTCACTTTCAACAGTCAAAACTCCAGCACTCCCCCCCCCCACACACACACACGTTCAATGGTTCTTTGGATGCTACAGGATCAGGCTACACAACTGCAGACCTTAGCAGACTTATTTGGAACTTAGTGCAGACTTACTGTAGTTGAACCTACAGGAGTCCTTGCTATGGTAGTTCCAATTCTGAATCTTTTGCAAAATGCACAGTTTACACATGGGCCTACACTGATTTATTTATGTGTACTTTATATATGCATTTTGTTTTCTTAGTAGGCACATCTGGTGGAAGCGAGACCACATTTTCTCTTGACAGAAATTAGTATGCTTATTTCCCACCCACCTTACTTTTACATTTTTCTCTTGAATGTTCATTGTCTGAAAGAGACACCACAACATGCCTTATATGGATTTCACAATTCTGGATTCTATTCAAAGGAACAGCACCAATGTGTAAAGCTTTTTAATATCCAAAACCAAAAATCAAACCAGGTTTATTAAATTTTGAAGCCTAAAGGATTCCTACTCTTGACTGGGTTTTATTGTTATTCCAGCTTTGATTCATGGTACTTTGGATTTCAAAAGTACCACTAAAAGTAGGGAGGAAACATTAGAAATTTTACAATTTATTGTATTGAATCAGTCAGCTAAACAGCATTTCCAAGTTATACAAAATACCATGTCTGGGAGTTCATTAGATTGTTCTTCACACTGAATTACTGAGAAGGATGATGTATTTATAATACAAGCTTGCAATGCCATAAAATGGCTCATCAATCTGCTTTATTCATGGAAAGTCCACATAAGGCCACTAGCCTGTTACTGACAATAAACCTTGGGTGTGATTTCAAAAGACCTACACATTAGATAGTGATTCATAACCATGTCTAAGAAATCAAACTAGAGACTAACAAGACAAAAACCAAATGACATTTCCAAAGACGAACATCACACTGCAAGTGTACCATTCGTGTTCATCCTGCACAATGGAAAGGCAAATGGGTTTGCCAAAATCTTACTGAGTAAACTGCTGGGCTGCAAACAAAGAGAGGATACCTATACTGAAAGCAGACTTTATGTATATCGGCTGGATTCTACAAGGATTGTAGCCTTTAAACAAAATATGCTACAAAGTGTGATAAGAATGGAATGCCACGTGATTGCAAATGTATTCGTGTCGGTAGTCACATGACATATTGTGCTAAGATATGTTTTATTTCTTCCAAACAATAGTAATCAATAAAAAAATAAATTTTGTATCAAGGTCAGTCTGCAACATAACAACTACTGTAGAATAATTATATGAAGTCTGAAACAGAGAAATGGCTTCCCCAAGTTGCCCCTCTGTTCATATTAAGATTTAGACCATAGCTGTCAACTTTTCCCTTTTCTTGTGAGGAATCCTATTCGGAATAAGGGGATTTCCCTTAAAAAAAGGGAAAAATTGACAGCTATGATTTAGACAGACAGACAGACACACACACACACACCTTTCAGGCACAGTGGTTGGCTTCTTTCAGCAAATCTGATGAACTGGCAATGTTGTTCGTAAACTGGCCAAGGCAAGTAACAATATTCAGAAGTGGCATTCAGTCTACATCTGGTAATTAATTTCCAGGTCACCAGGCCCCTGATTTTCCTATTGCTCTGTTCTTTGCTCCCTGATGTCTCATCATCCTTATGCCAAACCTTTGGTGATGGTCAGTATTCAGATTCCTGACTCTGCCTTGGAATTCTCTACACAAATACACAAAGCGCTGTATTCTTTGCTTTGATCTTGTTTTGATCTACGGTTGTGAGTGCAAAAAGAGACTTCCTATGACCTCAGGCAGCCTTGTCAAAATCCCCCCCTCCCAAAAACGCGATCAAAACGTGATTAAAAACAAAACATAAATCGAAACATAATTAAACACAACCATCTGATGCAGCTTTTGATTGGTGATACAACTTGAGAACAAATGTTTGAAAGCAATAGCAACCTGATTGATTGATTGATTGATTGATTGATTGATTGAATGAATGTAATGTAATTTCTATTCCACATAGTGATACCTAGAAAATTCCTTCATTCATAATCAAAGTAAAAGCCTGTTGGAGAGGCCAACCTCTACATCTGACTTACCGTATTTTTCATCCCATAGGACGCTCCGTCCCATAGGACGCACCTAGTTTTTTTGGGGGGGGGAAATAAAGGGGGGGATTTCCTTTATTTCCCCCCCAAAAGCAGGTCGGGGAAACCGAACCAGGTCGAGGAACAGCGGGATGGCGGCGCTGCGCCTCCCTGCTGTCCCTCGAGCTTGTGCGGCTGGCCGATGTCTGCCCGGCGCGAGGGGCGCCCTGCTTGAGGGCGCCCCGCCCGCCGGGCGGCAGGCTGCTATCCGCAGCGTGGGGAGCCCTGCGGGGAACTCCCGCAGGGCTCCCCACGCTGTGGATGTCTGTCCGGCGGGCAGGGCGCTCTGCTTGAGGGCGCCCGATGCTCTGGGAAGCAGGCTGCTATCCGCAGCCTAGACAGCCCTGCGGGACCTCCCGCAGGGCTGCCTAGGCTGCGGATGTCTTCCTGAAGCCTGGAGAGCAAGAAGGGTCGGTGCGCACCGACCCCTCTCGCTCTCCAAGCTTCAGCGAAAGCCTGCATTCGCCCCATAGGACGCACCCAGATTTCCCCTTCATTTTTGGAGGGGAAAAAGTGTCTCCTATAGGGCGAAAAATACGGTACTTATGAACTGCAATTGGCCTGACTGGAGCCTCCATAGCTTTTGATAACAAAAACGGGATTTTCCAGTAAAGGAGTGACAACACTGATGAGGCCCTGCTCCAGATTCCTTCTTATGGTGATGCCATCAGGAGTCTCCATCAGAAGGGGCGCTGGACAGAGAGGGGGAGAAATTTTTTTTCTTGTTCTCCCCCCTCTAAAACAAGGTGCGTCCTATTGTCCGGTGCGTCCTATAGTGACAAAAATACGGTAAGTTGTTGATTGTTTTATGCTGACTGAAACTATTTATGAGTTTTGAACTACGCCCCCTATCTCTTTCATATTGTAGGCCTTTCATGTGTTTTGTGAAGGATTGTTCTTGATGCTGAGTATTTTTTTTTAAAGACAAAATTAGAAAGGTGGAGAATATATATATTTTTGAATGAATAAGATTTATCAATGTACTTAAAAACACAATTTTAATCTCATTATAAAAATCAGTCTTTAAAATACTCACATATTTCAGCATTTCCCCTCTGAAAACCAAGATGCTGTTCTGCTACACTGTTTAAAAAACACTATAGTTTACCATTGTCCACAGTGAGAGACAAACAGCAGGCGTGATGTTATTTATTGAGCCGATAAAGGCATTTGCATTGCTCATTAGCAATTGTTAACATATGCAACATCTTTCCCTGGTCTAAAACCCTGTTTACATTCTCTGTGTCACAACTTACTCAAAATACCAAGACATCAGGTCTCTCTCATTTATAAAACAAACACAAAAGCAACTTGCTGAATAGTAATAGATATGGAAAACAAGTGACATTTTAAATTGTTATTTAAAAATGGGATAGCGTCGGGAAATGAGGTTGACATTCAAAAAAAAAAAAAAAAAGCCATAGCAAAACAGATAACTAATTGATCAGTTACTAAAGCCTGGTGCTGGAATATCAAAATGGCAGTGTGCCACATCAAAGAATAGATGAAGAACAAGATTAGTAACAAAAACTTAGCAGTGGAAACTCTGCCAAAACTGTTACAGAATTTAGGCAAGTTGGGTATGTTTTTAAATGATCACATCCCTTTTCACCAGAAATTATTTCCTTAAATTTTAGCCAGATGATGGTGGACCATTAAGTCTTGCTTTTTTAACCTTCCCCCTGCAATCTGCAACTTAAAAAATAAAACGAGTAGGGGAGCTGAACTCAGAAAACGCACCATGATGAACCCATACGCACCACTGTGTGCTATAAAAAGGCAACCGAAAGTTCAGACTTTTAACACGAATATTCCCAGAAACGTGGTCACATTTTTTACGCTCACGTTTTATTAGAACACCACAAATAATTGCAATCCTATTGGAATATTCCTGACTCTGATTAGCTCAAACGGGCCTGTTTCCCATTTCCCCTTGCCAGTCACTTAAAAAAATAAGGCATGGAGGGAACAGAATGGAAATGCTGCTTTCTCCTTCTGCTAAAATGAAGCAAGCCTTTCCTCAATATCTACCGGGGTGGGGGGTGATCATTAAAGTAATATTGAATTCTTGGAATTTTTTATTATTTTTTATTGAATTTCATTCCCTAATTTTTTCATGCCCTGGGTGGGGAGGGGTGTTGAATTCTCAATGTCACAGAACATCCAGCGCGGAGCTACTACGGCCGATTCCCCCCTTGGGGGAAGAAGGGGATTGCTCCAGGAGGTTTGGGTCTACTCTCTGTTTGCGTGAAGCGGACATTGGCATATCTTCCCCAGACTTTTCCTGTGGGGTTCATCTGGTAGGCAGGGTGGGGAATAGTTGTCGGAGCTGTACCAAGGTCAGCCAGCAAGAGCTGACAGTTTCTGTCTCTGTACAAAGAAAAGAATCAATACTTTTGGACTACGGCTGTGCCCTCAGTGTAAAACAACAAACATGCAGCGTCTGACATGTTTCTAGGTGATTTGTGGCAGAACCTCTCGTCTGATCTGTATCCAGGAGGTGCTGCGCTCCTGCCTTTTGCCTTTCTCCGCTCAATCTCCCCAGCCCCCACCAAGCCGGCTCTGTGATGTCTAATACTTTACTCAGGTACAGAGGCATGTAGTCTACCCTACAGCTAGTTGTCACTCAATAAATCACACCTACAAGCATGGAGTCTGCACACAGTGATCTGGGCTTTAACAAAGGATCAGAGGGACAAAGTGCAGGCAAGATACTGTAATTATAACAAAAATAAAACATTCAGTGAGCTGCAGCAAAGACGAAAGCTCTAAGGCACGGGCAGATTGTCATCGGAACGGGAGTCCTGGATCTGTGTTTGCCTCTCCATTATTTATGAACTTTCGTACCTTAAAGGTTATTCGTCAAGTTCTATATAACAATATATAGCATACGAAAATACAATTGTTATTTTTTTTTAAAAAAAGAAACAAACAGAAGTGGTTTCTAATTAAACAAAATGGGAGAGTTTAAGACCCGTTTCAAATGCCATTTCCTCTTGAATATATTCCATGCTTGTTATTACAGCGACAACTGTAGAAATGGTATAAACAAAATAACAAAAAATAACTAATACAGATGCAGAAATGGAAAGAACCGTTGAAGCCTGTTTCACAATCTGGCCTATCATTTTAAGCAGTGCTTATTCTTTTTTTAAAAGGGGGGGGAGGTGCCTGTACTCACTATGAAGTTGTTACTCTAAGTGCCACACTTTTAACATTTGGGGGGTGCCGGTACCGTGTGCCCTTGAGTATCCCCAGGAAAAAAGCACGGATTTTAAGCATTAATTATACGGATAGTTCACAGTTTTCCTGGAACTCACCTAGAAAAGCATAATTCTTTTTATAATTGCCTCAGCCAGTGTCCCAAAAGAAAGCGAAATTCTAGATTTTCCCTCAAACACCTCTATGTGTGTCAGCATTTCAGGATTAACCATAATCTATCTATCTATATCTATCTATCTATCTATCTATCTATCTATCTATCTATCTATCTATCTATATCCCAGAACATAAAATCAGGCATTAATTACTGCCTGACTTTAATGGTCTGGCAATTATTAAAACCAGCCTAGATTTAGCACCTATGATTTTGCATAGATCCCTTGAAAACATTTTGAAAGTATATTATGTATTATTTTCAGAAGAGACCCTGCTGCGCTTCTTTATTTTGGACCCAACCCTACGGATTGGTATCACTCATTCTGAATAATATTAATATTTACATTTAATCCAGTTTTAGCCATTGGGATTGAGTGTCAGAAAAGCTTTACATTTCCTTGTAGGTCTATCAGTGACGGATAGAATTTGTCCACCCACCATGTACTTCAATGACGCTGAATCAATAAATGTGGTTTAAGAGAATGGAGTTGTCCATTAATGATTTTTAAAAGTACAGCATGTAACCTTTTTAATACAAATCACATCACCAAAGTAATTGGATATAGAACCAATATGTTCATCCTGGACATAAAGGAAACAAGTTGGGGAATAATTTATAAAAGGTAACTTCAGAAGCTCGGTAAATCTAGGTTAAAGAAGAAAACCATAGTAATTTCTTTCTCTTCCCCTCTCTCTATATGCAGAAATACTGATATACACTTTTCAGGGACTAAGCACCATTGAACACAATGGGACTTACTCCTGAGTATACATGCATCAAATTTATCTGCCTGTAGCACTTATTCCTACTTTAATTGTGGTACAAATCACAATACTGGTCTCTTCAACTTTTAAAACACTACGCTAAAATCCACGACGTTAAAAAGTTCAAGGCTACAGGATGCAAGATACATGTTTTATAAGTACATATTCATTTATTTATTGTTGCCTGTGGCTCAGTGCTAATCCCTAATGCTCCCTTCACGAGGTGTCTCCAGAAATAACAAGGAATCAGCAGTCAATGTTATACACAACCAGATCTTCCAAAGGGCTACTAGTCAGTGTGTTTACTCCTGTGACAGGAACTTTGGGGGTTTACTTTACTTGTTGAATGAAGCAACGTGAAAGGCAATTGCATCTCTAGACAATGGGAAGCAGAACGTATTGCATTTCCCTACGAAAAGGTCTCTACAAGTAGTCAGGTGTGCTTCCTCCTCCCAGCCTTCTCCACAGAGTGTGATTCAGAGATGGGGAAGCTGTGGTCCCCCGGATGTGGTTGGATTCAAGCTCCCATCAGGCCCAGCCAGGAATGATGGGAGCTGTATTCTAGCAACAAATGAAGGTCTACAGATTGCCTACTTCTGATGTATACATAGCTGTACAAATTCACACTGTGAGGCACAAGGATGTCTTCAAGCAACTTTGGTGCTTCTATTTACCAGAGAATAACCTGTATCATATCTAGTGACTATTTCTCACCTCCACAAACACACTGCCAGGTATTTTCCACATGAGGTGATCAGAGACAAAGCCTTCTCTGTGGTGGCCCCATTCACTATCTTTTTTGTGCCAGATCTGTTGGTTTCTACGGGTAAAGCCCGTTTCCTCTTTTTGATATCCCCCCGCTCCGTTTATCAGTTTCATTGTCTTTGTTCTTAATGATTTCTAAACTAATCTAGGAATCCTTAGATTACACAGTATAGTAGCACATGTTTCAAGTACATAAATAATACTCCTCTCAGTCGTGGCTTTTGGCTGGAATCTGCCACACAGATAATGTTCCCCCTAAAACAAAATACCTCTCAACCAGATGCAACAAGAGTTCTTGTTGGTCAATATCACCCCCTAAACCTGTAGGTTATTATTATGCTTATTGTGTTGTGTTTCAATAAATAGATAGATGATGATAGATAGATGATAGATAGATGATAGATAGATAGATAGATGATAGATAGATGATAGATAGATAGATAGATGATAGAACAAGAGTTCCAGCACTATACAGATGGAAATAGTATTTTTAAAGATAGTTTGGTGTAAATCATTGAACACAGAAAGAAGATGGAGGATTTGGGGGGGGGGGTATAGCTAGGTATTTCTTTTGTACTCTTCCCTATTTGAAGACAACAGATATAATATAACCCAGGGGCATGTTCATGTCCAAAAATCTAAGCCCAGCTGCAATTCCCTTTTGGAAGAATAATGGGCTGGAGTATTTGGGAAGGAGGCGGCAACAGCAGACTATTTCACTCCTCTCTGTTCCTTGAGATATCTTCTGATCCTTTTTTAATGTTTCCAGAAGTAGTGCTGGGTCTAATTAGGCAATTTTCCTTCCATCTCCTTTTGTTGTTTTTACCCCCTACTGCAATCCATTGTTCACAGCCCATTACAAATTCCTTTGGATTCTTTACAAGCCATGAACAAGCCCACAATGTAGGATAAGTTAACTGACTTGGAAAACATTTTTTTTTAAGTCTACCCTACCCAACTTATGGAAACAGAAGGCAAAGTTTATCCTCTTAAATCTATCCTGAATGTGTCCTCTTCATGATCTGAGGTGGTTGTTTGTTTGTTTTTAATCCAGATGGTGTGTTAAAAAGCAGTTCAATTATTATTATTGTTTTAATTACTATAATTCTAAGTGCACACATTGAAAATACATTTAGAGGTGGGTTCTAAGCAAAAAGTTTATCATCCAGGTGTCCTAACATTCTAAAATTTAAAAAGGATATTATTAGAATTGAGCATGCAAAATAATTAAATAAAAATGATATAGCCTGTATCACATGGGTGCTTTGTTTATCCAGCGAGGGCTTAAAATCAATCCTTTAATTTTTATTTTAATCCTATCTACCCTTTACTTTCAACAGTAATCCTTTACCCACAGTGTGCAAAATATAAGAAAAATATAAGAAAAGTAAAAGCCAAACCTACATATCAACTCAGTTTAAAAAACGAAAACTAAATCCAAATGTATTAACACGCCACAAAATGGACTATAAGTCTCTCACGATTATAGAAACAACCTTAAGAAAAATTAAGGCAGGAGGAAACTCACAAACACAAGCAAACGAACAAACAAATCTGAATAGGAATAAGGAATTGAACATTTATTACAGGTAGGTTTCTTGCTCTCCTTCTCCTCTCTTCTGAAGGGGGGGGGAGTCTATGGTGAGAACTAAAGAAGCCCAGATGTCACAAGACTGCAAACAGATTAACACAAAACACCTCTGGACTTGTGCAGTTTCCTTGCATCACTTCACAGCTCCACAAAACACAAACCAACCTACCCAGTATTAATGGGAGAATTTAAGTATTAGGAAAGTCTTACTCAGAGACACATAGAACTTGGTGTCATCTCTATTCATTTTATGATTTACTGCCAGTAGCCATTCCCTCTGCCCATTTATTTATTTATTTATTTATTTATTTATTTATTTATTTATTTATTGAAATTTTATACGCTGCTTGATTGGGGGGGTCGGGGCAGGAAAAAAACCATGTGGTTTGCAAAAAAAAATGGATTAGGAACCCAACTAATCCATAATGATTTCAGAAACCATAATGTTAGTGGGTGAGTAAAATAAGTCACTTGAGTTCATTGATTTGTATAGGTCTTCTCTGAATACGACCAACACCAGAGAGTATGAATTACATTGTTTCACATGGTAATACCCATTAGTGGTGAATTTTATGCTTATTTAAATAAAAGCTCCATTTTACAGCATTAATAAGAGGAAATTATCCTAATCCTGTTTGCTTATTAAGGTACGATATGAATAAATAAGCCAGATTTTTTCATCAACCTTGTAGACGTGGTATTGATACATGCAGCGCGATCCTTTGCAAGTCTGCTGAGAAACAAGTCCCACTAACTTCAAGAGTAACTTACTAAGGCTGCAATTCTGTGCACAGTAACCTGGGAATAAGACTCATTAAACTCAGACGGACTTGTTTCTAGATAAATATGGAACAGGGTTGGGCTGCAGGAATCGTTACTCCTCTAGTGGCAAACCTTCTCTAGGGGCAAAATAATCTTCCCTAGTGACCACTAACCTTCTCTTAGCGGCAAAATAAAAAAGAAATTGGAATATCTCCCATCACACTGTTGTTAGCACACTGTTCCACTACATACAGTGGTACCTCGGGTTGCATGCGCTTCAGGTTACATACGCTTCAGGTTACAGACTCCGCTAACCCAGAAACAGTACCTTGGGTTAAGAACTTTGCTTCAGGATGAGAACAGAAATTGCACCGCCACAGCGCGGCGGCAGTGGGAGGCCCCATTAGCTAAAGTGGTGCTTCAGGTTAAGAACAGTTTCAGGTTAAGAACGGACCTCCGGAACGAATTAAGTATGTAACCAGAGGTACTACTGTATGTAGAAATGCAGTTGTGCATGAACACAAAGCACAAATGTTTTTCCATAATAATGACTTTTTATTGGGAAATATGACAGATAAACTTGGGGATGTTGTTCTTTATGGTTAAGATGTAATGGAGGAGGGAAGGGGGAGGAAGATCTTGAGCTGTTGGTTTCCATAGTATTTGCAACCTAAGATCTTGAGTTGTTGGTTTCCATAATAGTTGCAACCTAAGATAATGGGAAACGCAATGTTTCCAGCCACTCTTTCTGCCAGTGCAATTGCTACTTGATATAAATATACTCAGATTTTGAGGATTACCAGCAAACTAATAATTAAATGTTACTGTAGACACTCTTAAGAATTACCCCAGAATTCTTAGCTTTGCCACTCACATTATATAATATCGTTTTTGTGGGGATTTAAACAAGTGAAGCAACTGATCATTTTTAGTACACCACCAACAACAACAGATTTCTGTTTTAAGCACTTAGTGGGTAAAAAGTAGCTTTGACTTAATGAGAAGATTTATCGTACCCTCCTAATCCTACAATTCTATGACCTACGATCATCTTCTTAAAAAACCTTTAACAGTAGGTTCAAATTGGCTCCTTAGTTCACCTGTGAGGTTGCAGTGGAAGGAAGCACAGATATGCAGAGCCTGTGGATGTGATGGTTCAGTCTCTCTTGTGCCAAATTTTGTATCAAAGGAACCGACAAAGTTTGTATCAAAAACCACTTTGCATTTAAAAATGACACCACTTGCTTTTAGCCACTAGAACCACAGGCAAGCCAAGATAGTAAGCTATTGAAACCATGTCTTTCTTTCTTTCTTTCTCTCCCCCCCCCCTTTCTCTCTCTCTCTTACACACACATAGTGATGTTAAATTCTCAAGGAATAATCTTTTGGAGAATATTCTCGAGAATATTCCGAATTAATGAGAATATTAGAGAATTTTCAACTTCCGGCTTCCAGCGATGAGATATGGTACCCTCCCAAGAGAACAGACAACCTGTCATGCCTGTAATTCAGGGTTAAATGAGGGTAATTTTCATTTAAAATTTTCATTTAAAATAGGAGAATATTCATTTTAATGCATTGAAAATGATATAATTTTAATGCATTGAAAATTATACAATTAGTTAATATACATGTTTAATCATGGGTAAACATGTTCAGATGGCAACCAAAAACTGTACAGATACTTTTATTCCATGGGGCAATGCAGTGAATTCACATTCTTTGATTTTTTTGCACCAAACGTGAAATTGAAAATTCAACATGAATGACTCACGTTAATCACTAAGCCAGCCACTAACCATATACCAGTATTTATCATCAACTTTGAATTCTTATGCTCACACAATGCCCAGTAATGTAACTGGATCAAAAACAAAACCATTATTCATTAAGTACACTGGAAATATCACAGCTTGACTTATTATTTACTAGATTTTTTTAAATGTGGGTTGTAAAACTGTTTCTTACATTAGAATTTACAGTTTGTTGAGAATATTCTCTGGAGAATTTTCTAGCAAAGAATATTCTCGAGAGAATATTCTCACCTCACCTCACTACACACGCACAATTTAAATACTGATTTTCCAAATACTGGTGGGATGTGAATATTATGTCTTTTTCATATTCCTATATTAACATTTTTAAAAGACAGTATTGTTTTATTTCCTTGTTAGTGTATGTTGTAGAGGTTGTGAAGCTTTCTAACAAGAAGTGGTTGCTTTCTGCTCACTACATGTTAAAACAATCATACTAAGGGAGAAGAGTTGAGGAAATGCCGTTTCTTCAATATTCTCTCAAATGTCTGGCTGCTTGAACATTTATTTATCTTTAATGAAACAACTTCCAATAAAATGAATATATTTCAGACAGAGTTGCAGGTATTTACCATACTTGGGAATTTCGTTCTTCCCAGTGATGCAATCTTCACCATTTTGTGAACTCCACCTTGCACCTGGCATGCATATTACATAAGGAGCCAGCCATGACTTGCAAGAACTGTAGGACTAAATGTCAATCCATTTCAAAACTTTAACTGGTGAAAGGGCAAGTGTTTCCCATTTTCCTAATACTGAAGATAATATAATGCTGCCTGCATGGCAAGGAATGTTGTCTGCATGTCCTCATTTATCTGTGAATTCATTAGTTTATAAAATGTTCAAAAGCAGCTTACAAATCGTTTTTTAAATAACAAAAGCAGGTTGTAAAAAAACACACTATTAGTGAAGAATGTGTAAAGAAAAAATTATTTTATCCCTCAATTTTAACACAAGACCTTTTAAAACAAGTGATTTAATTTCCTGGTAGATGCTGAGCAAAGATATAATCAGGAAGACATGATTTAAGGTGGGAATTGTACTACTGAGACAACTGTCCCCAAAGTTCCCCATAGTCCTTACCTCTGAAAATGACCAGACATGTATGGTTCAACTCCCATTTCCTTGCCAGATAATCTTAGGGGTCAAGGATGAGGGAGAAGGTGTTTTTCTAAGGCTCAAACTACATGTTACATCTAATACATAACTTCCAGCTATGGGTGTGCTTTTTTGTTATTCAGAAATAAGTGCAGAGGGTCCAGTCCAGATCAGGAGCACATATGGAAGGGAGGCTCAGTTCTTTTTTACCTAGATGCAACTCCCTCAAAACGCCTTCCCTTCATGTGGCATTTAGCACTAGCAAGAAATCTTCCACTGCTGCAAATGGGAGCTTTAAAAAAGAAAGAAAAAGAACTGGCAATTCCCACCTGGATAAGTGAGTGAGGTGATCTCGCCTGGGGAGGGAAGTAAACCTTGTGTGTCCTGTACATTGCATCCCCAATGGGTTGTTGTTTTTATTTTGATTATATATATTTTGTGGTTTTATATTTTGATTTTGTGTTTGTGAACTACCCTGAGACCTCTGAGTATAGGTTGGTATATAAATTCAATTAATAACAACAACAACAACAACAACAACAACAACAACAACAACAACAACAACTGGGACTGCCAATATAACTTTTGAGTAAGAAAGAAGCACTACACATTAAACCTATTGCTTAAGAAGCACTACACATCTAAAGTTAATGTGTAGCTTGACCCTGAGACACACAGAGCTCTGGCAATTACGGCTTTAGAATATCCAATGCCCTGAATGGATCCCTTTTGGATATTGAGAGTAATGGATCTCATGTGTTCAGTGTGCCTTGCCCCCCTCATTAAGACTTTGTAGTGTTAATTCCCTTCTGCCATCACCAGTTCTACTCACTCGCGACCTGTTAGGTAAAAAAAGGGGTCAAGGCGCAGTTACTCATTACAAACTTCTATCAGTTGATTTCAGGCAAGAAGTTCCATGAAGCAGGTCAAATTAACATAAATTATATGTGCTTTCATTGCAACCCATGGCTGGAAGATTTGGGCAGCTGTCATGGATTCCAGAGATGGCAAGAGTGTCTGTGAGGGAATGCACCCGCTACAGATGTAACCTCAATAGTTTTCACCACTAAAACAAAACAAGGTGAGAGAAGCAGAAAGAAGTGGGGAAATTGCATGTTGGGTTGTTAAAACAATTAAAACTCTGCTTTCCTGTGAAACAACAAATTGGAAGAAGGGGGTGCAGAATGATACCATCCTATTCTTGGGTGGATGCCAGGATACCAAAATGCCCGACACTGGCCCAACAGAATAGATATGCATTGATTTATCCATAAAGCTTCACTTTCCTTTTTAATTTACTACTACAAAGGTGCCAGACTGAATGTGTTGAGTTTATCGTATTTCAGATGAGTAAATTAGGGTAATGAACAAGAAGTTTTCCTGCTCACACGACCCCTTTGCTTCTCCCTGATTTGTGGTCTCTTGCTGAACACAAAGTCTTAAATTTTATCCAAATGAGGAAACCGTGGTTACTAGCTTCGGAACAACCCAGGATATTAAACTATGGTTTGAAGTCATCTTAATTATCCTGGCTGCGAAGTACAGCTCCAGAACAAAGCCCGTAGCTCCTACCTTTAATCCACATTCATGTTTATGACAAAGTTTCTATATCACCTGTCAGAATATAGGCAGTAAAAATAAGCACTGTTGCATAGATAAACAGATGAACAACTACACAACTTTCTGAAGGCATCTGAAGGCAGCCCTGTATCAGGGGTTTTTTAATGTTTGATGTTTTGCTGTGTTTTTATTATGTTGGAAGCCACCCATAGTGGCTGGGGTGACCAGTCAAGTATTGTTGCAGTAGTAGTTAGTTAGTTAGTTAGTTAGTTAGTTAGTTAGTTAGTTAGCTAGCTAGCTAGCAAGTTAGTTAGTTAGTTTTGGCTTTGTACCTTTTTAATGCTAACTCATAAAATGCCATAAAAAGTAGTTCCATTCACTACATTTAATTGGGAAGGACACTGTAATACTGGTGATATTTCTCTTGATATTTTGTCTGTTTTGTAAATACATTTCAAATCTAATGTAATTTGATACACTTTGGAGAGAATGAGTTGATAATTCACAGAGTCACTAAGTGAATGGGGAAAGAAGGGAGATGGCAATTGTTTGATGTGGATGTGAATAAATTTAGTCTGTGGCTTCTGGTTTTTGGTTTTTTAAATTTCCCTAGCCTTCCCACAATTATTGTACAAGGGGAAAATCTCTGCCTGCGCTAGAGGAGATAGCATTAGTCACAGTACCAACACATTTGGATGTGAAGACACTTACAGTAAGCCAACTACTCAAAAACCACATTTCACATTGTAGGTCATAAGGTAAATATGAGGTATATAATAATACTGCATCTATTGATCTCAATTCGTATACAGAACTGAAAAGTTATTACAGTACATGCTGAGTGTGAGACCTTGCTTCTGAAACCATAGTGAGATCATTCTGCAAATCCAAGAGAGAATAATGCACATCCTTTGTTGCCTCAGCAAACCCTCCCAGTGTCCCTATTTTCCAGGGACAGTCCCAGATTTACAGAAGCCATCATAGTTTCTGATTTGATCACGGAATGTTTTGCTTTTCCTTAGAACGTCCCTGTTTTCATCAGAGAAATGATGGAGAGCAGATCTTTTTCTTTTCTAGAAAAATAGGTACCGGTATTCGCCACACATTTTTAACAACAACAAAAAGAGGTGCTGGTACTTGAGTACCCCCTTGAAAAAAGCATTGTTGGAGAGTATGGAAGATTTCCCTATTTTCATCAGAGAGATGCTGGAGGGTATGGAGTTATGAGACCCCCCGAGCCAATTATACAGCCTTTAAGAGACATCTGTAGGCAGCCCTGCATAGGGAAGGTTTTTTAAAGTGTTTAATGTTTTAGTATTTTTTTATATATGTTGGAAGCTGCCCAGAGTGACTGGAGCAGCCCAATCAGATGGGCGGTATATAAATATTATTATTATTATTATTATTATTATTATTATTATTTTCATCGGAGAAATGTTGGAGGGCATGTGCAGGATCAGGCCAATGCAGTAAGTTTTACAGGCAGTTTTCTGGAGGTGACAGAATTTCAAGGGCTTGGAAAGGAAACCTAGGAGTAATACGGAAGCCTTCCCCACAGCCTTGGGACATGGTCTGAGATTTGTAGGCCTTTGCACTCCTTTCCAATTGACCCCTACAACAGGGCTAGGGAGCCCATGGCCCCACAAGTCACATCAGGCCTGCCAAGCCCCCACCACAGTGCTGCAGTCCTCTCCTCCCAGCGCAGAGCTGCAAGAGGGGGAGAAATAACTGCCTGGCCTCCTCAGAGACCCGTCTTTGAAGAGCAGAGGCAGCAAATGTCCTCCGCACCACAGTGCTGAGCTTGCTGGAAAGATCTAAAGATAAAGTGAAGTCTCTTCCCTCCTTTCCACTGTAGGAAACAGGGAGATGGATCTGCAATTGGAAAACATTTCGGGAGGGAGAAAAACCCCCATCCCCCATGGGCTGCAATCAACAAAAATGGGAGGGGAGGAGAAGAATTCACTTTTGCTTGTGGGAGCAAAATCATCTGAGCTGGCCCGGGCAGCTAGTTTCTTGCCATGAAAGGAGCAGAGGAAAGTGTGTGGTACTATGCAGAGATTGAAGAGATTCCTCCAGTCATGCCAGTGAATACATTAAAGAATTTAGCTGTACCTTACCTGGGGGCACTCAGCTGTTAAACTTTGATGTTGTTTCATCTGCCCGTTCTGTGACTGTTACCTTGTAAATTTTTGGCCATAGTGCCAATTAAAGAAGATAACCACAAACATCTCTAATGTGCCTCACCCCTCTTCTTCACATGCAATGCCTACATGCCACCGGCTTCAAAGTAGGCATCTGGGCAAAACGTAACAATCATCTTATGCCTTACAAGATTCAGGAGCTCCCCGAGTTGCTGTTTCTCCTGAGAGTTGCCATGGCATTTTTTGGTGTGTGTGTGTGTGTGTGTGTGTGTGTGTGTTTTTAAAAGTATTGGTAAAGTTCTCAGAAATTTCTAAGCACGCAACTGGCATGCATATCAGCGAGAAGAAAATATCCACTGTATTAAGGAACATTCTATCGTTCTTCACTTTATATATTTACATAATACAGGCCTTGAACGACGCTGCAAGCTGGGCACTTAAGATTTCCTGCAGAAGTCTTACTTCAAGCACTTACTTCAAGCTATCAGTATTATTACAGATTTGTGGGTGCCCTGCCTTCCACCTAGATTCCTGTTGTGTTGGTGTTTCATCAGTGTTGAACTGGGGTGAACTAACAAGCGTTGGATTTAGCTGTGTAAAAATACTATATTGTATTTCCTGTATAAAAATACTAAACTGGTTTTCCTGTTCGGAAGATCAGCTGACAGAAGTGCCATTAAGAAACAAAGAGAGCAGAGTACTGTGAATTAAGCGAAATTGGCAATGCAAATACTGTCTCTCCCCCCTCTCCTCTTGACCTGAGTATTAAGAGTTGAGAGGGGGAGGTTGTGAGAGTTACATGGGGCATGTAGTCTACCCCACAACATGGGGGTGGGGAGAGGTGTCCTTTGGCAGGTTTGGGGAAAGAGCAAGAAGGAAGCAGGGGCAGAACTCCATGTGGGCTGGCTGGGAGAGGCTGAACCCAGAGACATGGCTGACTGCTCTGGATCCAAGTTTGCTGAATCTATGGAAGAAGCAACAAAAGACACACTTGTGGTGTAATGTTTTGCACTTCCCCCATCACGGTTCAAGAAGAAGAAGAGTTTGGATTTGATATCCCGCCTTTCACTCCCTTTAAGGAGTCTCAAAGCGGCTAACAATCTCCTTTCCCTTCCTCCCCCACAACAAACACTCTGTGAGGTGAGTGGGGCTGAGAGACTTCAAAGAAGTGTGACTGGCCCAAGGTCACCCAGCAGCTGCATAAGGAGGAGCAGAGACGCGAGCCCGGTTCCCCAGATTACGAGACTACCGCTCTTAACCACTACACCACACTGGCTCTCAGATGTATATATGTGTAAATAAAACCATATATCTTAAGGACACTATAGCTTTTATTTTCCGACAGAAACACAAACCCTGGGGGAGCATCTGGAACCCACTAAAATCTTTCCACCCCTCAGCAGAAATTGGAGGGGTGCGTGCATAGCAAAATGCTTTCAAGTTGACCATTCCTCACAGCAGCTCATTTACAGCTCCCTGTACACAAAGTGTGGTGATGCTGAATAGCTTAGATAACTTTTCCGAGGGACCATACAAAACCATGTACTGCAGGCTTATTTATTTATTTATTTACAGCATTTGTGCCCTGTTTTCCAGCCAAAAAGGCACCCAGGGTGGCTTACTGACAAGGAATTAGAACAAGAGTCCCTTCCTGCAGGCTTACAGTCTGTCTGGAAAACATGACACACAAAGGAGAAGGGATAAGCACAAACAAGAGGGAAAACTCAGGCACCAATTCTTAAATAGTTCTTATGATGACCCACCAGCTGGCACAGAAACAGCTCAGGTGCAGGAAGCACCCGGTGGTGCTGGTCTTTCGGCAAAGCCGATGGAACGAGCCTTTGCTTCTCATCTCTCCACTGAGGCAGACGGACGGAATAGTGACCCTTGAGGGAGAGGAGGCCTGGTGGGGAACCCCGTGTGTTGCAGGTTCTACTGATACAATCTATAGTACTATTTGTCAAGGACAAAGTACATGTGCTGCTTTGCACATAACCTTTTTTAAAACAACAACAACACAGCAAATTGCATCCACATTGGAGAGGAAGGGATGGGCGTGGTAGAATCAGATCTATTTATCTATCCTTAGCCCCACCCTTAATGGTGCAGCAATACAAGGATGGGGTGCAATCAAGATTAAAACCATAAAAACAGCCCAGTCCGATGGGGAAAGTGAGCTGGAGATGAAAGGTTAGCAGTGTCAATGCCAATTCTATTTCAAGGGGAAAGGGCACCCGCAGTTGGGTAGGGCTGCCATACCCCATGGACACTACTGGGATTTCAAAGGTGGAATTGACATCTGAAAGAGGCGTCACTTTGTCCTTAGACACGTCAATCAAAAAATCCAGTCTTTTTGACATTTTTGTAAAGTAAAGTAAAAAAAAGAGAGAGTTCAATTTTGGTGGTTTCCTTAAGAAAGCTCAACAACTTTTGGGGTGTCCTGGTATTTACTTTTTGAAATATGGCAACCCTACATAGTTGGGGCACAACTGCAGAATAGACTAGTGGCGTACCGTGGGTTGCCAGCTCCCGGGGCTGAGTGGAACGGCAGTGAGAGGGAAACGAACGGAGTAGGCATGCACATTCAACTGCCTAACAGCATTCACATCACTCAGGAGATCACATCCGCAAAGATAAGAAAAGAAGAGTCATTCCATTGTCTGGAGAGGTCACTTCCGAGTTCGCACAGAAAAGCAGTTTTCAATGGAGCCCAACAACGGAAGCACACGGCTGTATTGAGGCAGCACAGGGTGTTGAAATTTTGCACCACTAACAATTTTGCATGCAGGGCAACTGCCCCTGTGCCCCCTCCCCCCAAAAAGCTATGCCACAGGAATAGACCCTTTCCCTGGTTGCTGCCTCACAAATTTTCTGGGAAGCTGGGATAACCAGGAAAGTATTGGCTGCCCATCTTAAAACACAGTCACTGATGGGATCGCAGAGAGCAGCTGTAGGGAATAATTTAACCCTTTGCTCCCCTACTAGAATACTAAGGGAAAACCTCTCTTCTGAAGTTAGTAGTTGTTTTGGTGGAAAAATCCCCTAGTGGCACCAATAATAGCTTTTCCTCAGGACCACAGCACACAGCAGGGGAGAAGCTGGTTAGATTCTGAAACCACATCTCTGATCCCACTAATTATCAGCCACCCTACCTGAGACAATTCCATATGTATACAAATGGAATATTGTATATACAGATTGTATAACTGCAAATATACAGTTGTCGTTGTATGTCCACTTCTCACGTTTATGACTTACTTAACAAAATTATATGCCATCTTCCAGAGTGATATCCCCCATGAGGCAGAAAAAGTATACAAACATATAAACTAAACTACATAGAATAAATCATCCCTAGCCAGCAGGACCAGTGGTCAGAAATGATGGGAACTCTAGTCCAAAACCAGCTGGAGACCCGAGTTTGGGAAACGCTGCTTCAGACCATGTTTTCTGACTTCCTAGAGGCATCTCATGGGCCAAAGTTGGAAACAAAATGCTAGGTTAGGTGAGCCTTTGATCTGACCTACATCAGGGCACTTTTCAGGACCAGCTATAGGTTTCAGAAGGCTCTGGACTATGTGCCGTCTTCAGGGGTGCCTCCTTGCAGCGGGTTTATCTGATGAGAGTGGAAATGAGCAAAAGCGGTGGTGGTGGCAGAGTTCACACAAGGCCCATATATACTGGCACTCTGGAATATTGTAGGAAATGATAGTGGCTAGTTCCAAGGCTATCAGTTTGGGAAAGTCAAGGGAAGGGTGAGCCAGGCAGCATGCAGACGCAATGTTCGTTCTCATCTTAATGTGCCATAGTTTGTTAAGCACAGATGGTTACATCCAAACCACCTCAAACTGTGAGGACCTTAGAGCACGACTGCAAGCGATAGCCACATGCAGATGGATATGACTTGTTTCTTTCCCTTTATAGTTCAGCTTCCCGCTCGTCACATCTTCCACCTTCAGCCTGAATATTTCAAAGTCCCCAGAGCATTGGGGTGGGGCCAGCCGTTGAACTGGAAAGCATACAAAAATGCCAGACATGCGTGCACAACCCCTTACACATGTATTATTAGGATTGCCAATACACTGATTTTAGGAATAAGTTGCAGGCAGGGGCGATAAAAAGGCTATGAGGAAGGGGAAAGGGTCAAACACACAAAGTAGGATGATGTCTCCATTTTGAAGGGATTTAAACAAAACTATTAGTTTTTTAATAAAACAAAATGTTCTCCGACCTACATTTGTTAGGAAATATTTTGAATACTTTTTATGTGCATGAACAAAAGCTTCCGACTGTAAATTATTGGTCCTATCAGCTACAGTGTGACAATATCCCATAGTGTAACTACAACATAATTGAATAGCAGTGTGTGTGTGTGTGTGTGTGTGTGTGTGTGTGTGTGTCCCCTCCCACAATGTGTGGAAGAACGCAAGTAAACAGAACTGGAGTCCCTGCACATTTGCCTCATGGCACACCCCATCCCAGAATACTTTAACAGTCTTCAAAGCAGGAAAACATCTTGAGGGGGTGTGGGGAGTGTGGTTAATTAGGATCGTAGAAAGTGGCTTTCCTCTGCTCTAAATAAATAAATTAAAAAGTGTCAAGAGCCCTCAAACACTTAGGATATCAGAACCCTTATCTACACCCCCCTCCAGAAACTCTTAGAAGGTCAACCATTTTCTTTTGTTCATTATCACTAAGTTGCCCTAAACATTCTGTGGCTTCTGGAAGTCTTTGTTGTGGTGTTTTGTTTGTTTTTAAATTACAAAACTCTTGTTTTCAGCATAACTGGGGAGTCCCCTGAGAATGCAGAACAATCTCCAACCTTGTCTGTGTGTAGACTCATTTTACTGTCCTCCTAATTGTCATAGGGCCACCAGCTCCAGTGCTCCTGATGACCATTCTTGTGTGCCAGCCACTGGATGACCGTAATAACCAGCAGGTCCTGATTTTGTCAGGACAAACATGGGACATCTATCCCACAGATGCTGCTACATAGCATATTAATAATGCAAATTGGAAATATATGACTAGCAAAAGATGGGGTGAAGAATTCCAGCTACTTCTGTGAACTATATTTTCCATCTCCACAGTACAGCTTCCCAGTCAAATGACAATGCAGTTGCCAATTTACACAACATCCAAAAGTTTTTCTTTTTCTTTTTCGGTGCCCTGGCCAATGATTCTGATGACGGGTAGCTGCAACAACCACCGCTTTGAACATCAAAGGAAGCCTCCTTGGTTTGCGCAATAATTCCAATTCATAACATTATATGGGTGGGGTTTATTTTTCTTTTCTGTTCATTTGGGACACGGCTGTATGCCACTGCATAGCCTGAAGACAGCACCCAGTAGCATGAGCAACAAACTTTATTACATGTTCAGTGTTTTGGAGTTGTTTATATTTAAGTGGATCACTTCAGGTTTTTACCTTACTGCTTTATATTATGACATTTTATAGTTTATTTTGAAAGGGAAAGAAATCCTTTAAAAGGAAAAAGAAATAGAAGTGGGGTTTTTTTTTAACACTAATGGGAAGACAATCCAGCTATTTTCTCTCACCTGAAGTCTCTATAGAAAAATCGTTATGAATGAGGAGGAACTGCCAAATAAAACTGCCCTAGCTGATGACAGTAAGTACAAGTAATAACTTTCCATCATCCCAATATTTTAGCTGTTGCTTTATCACGGGCTCAAGAACTCAGCTGATACATGTTGCAGATAAACAACATGCATATGCTATAAAACCCTCATTTGACACTGATGTGCAAAATGAACTGCCTTGGGGACTCTAGTTAAGGGTTGAAAGGCAGTACCAGTATCAAATTTTATTTCAGTCACAGACCAGCATAAGATAAACCATACGGATAAACCGAACACATAAGACTTAAAACAGGTAAGGAATAAAAACTAGTGATTAAAAGGTGATTATATCATACCTACTTAAAAAGATAGAAACAGGGACAAACAGTTAAAAGCGACTATAAGGGAGGGAGTGTGAAGGAGCACAGGTCTTGCATTTTGGGCCTGGTTTGTGGCGCAAGCCATCCTTCAACGAATATTCATCACAGCAAGCGCAGAATCTAGCAAGTGAGTATGTAGCACCTGGGTTTTCATCTTGAAGTAGCAGGGAGGTATAAAGTTGTTCTGTGCAACCTGGGAATTTATGTAGTATAGTCAAGATGAAGCTAGCTTGTATGTCTGTACAGTCATACCTTGGGTTGAAGTAGCTTCAGGATGAATATTTACGGGTTGCACTCCATGGCGACCCGGAAGTAACAGAGCGCTTTACTTCCGGGTTTCGACACTCGCGCATGCGCAGACGCTCAAAATATGTCATGCGCAGATGCGCAGGCGTGTGTTACGTTCACTTCAGGATGCGAACGGGGTTCCGGAACGGATCCCGTTCGCATCGAGAGGTACCACTGTATAGCATTGGCAGTGAAAAAGGGCATGTTCTGTTCTTTCCAGCTGCCCAGATCCATGTGAGCATTTCCTCTCCTCGTACGGTGTCTTTGTACAGCGGCCTTCCTGGATGGCTGAAGGAAGGGCCTGGCAATGGGCCAAAGGGAAAACCCTTTGTTTTGGAGGTTCAAGGTTGGTTATATATGGCATCTGGGAAGTGAGATGTCTTCTGGTTTTACTGATTAAAAATCTTGGGGTATAGTATATCCCTATACTATATCCCAAAGCTCTGGAGAAAAGTACATATTATATAATATCAATGGTAAAAAGTCCTGACAATAAAAGGATGGCTTGCATCTAAAAAATGCCTAACCCCTTCCCTGCCACACACTTTCCCCCTGAAACGTCTCTCCCTGCTAACTCTTCTTATCACCAGTATTCTGGACCCGTATTTAGTTTGCAAACATTGGGTTGGTAGTATCTATGTTCAGGTGACCAGGAGCTGTTGCAAGTGCCGGTTGCTACATACAATAACCCAGAGACAAGCTCTACCAGTGTCATTCAACATGTAGCCCTTTGAAACCAAACCCATTGTTGTTTGAAAGCAGTGCTATTTTTCTGGAAAAAGAGGTGCCAGAACTTCCAGTGAGTTCTGGCTGAAAAAAAAACTGTTTAAAGGGATTATATTCATGTATATGAAGCTATTCCCACCCCCCTCTCATTTTATATTCCTTAAACATGACCATGTTTGCCTTCCACCCTTAATGGAATTTACACTTAAATTGCCCAGCAAAAACCCAGCAAGAACAACTTGTTTCCTCTGCAGCTGGAAAAGATTGCTCCCCGCACCCTGTTACCTTCCTAAAAACTGCCAGCGGTTAGCTCCATTATTGGATTAATTTGAAAAACACAGTGTCATTATTTAGAAACTTCTCTCTGACCACACCAGCCTGAACATACCAGCCTGGGGGACACGAATAACTTTTTTTATGTACATAGTATCTGGAAGATCTGCTGTGAAGCCAAAGCTCTTGCAGCTTCCAGCAGTGCTTATACAATTGCTGTTGAAGATGGCTCGGAGGAGATAAGAGAAAACAAAAGCAACCCTTTAGGAGGCACAAGCTTTGGAAATCAGAGGAAACCTAAACAGCAAATAATCCAGGAGTTTCGGAAGTGTAACGTCGACAATGGCGAGGAACAAGAAAATACCTGAAAGCCACACAGGTGTGATCCAATACTGGGCGGCTTACCTTTGTCCGCACCAAACCACCTGACTCTCAAATGTGCAAATGCAATGCCAACTTTTTCTAGAAATGTCTAAAAAACGGGAAGTGATATTCAGGGGTGTTAGTAATCTAGGGCAGGGATGGCTACAGACTTCTGGGTTGTTTGGGGTTTTTTACTGGAACCCCCAAGATTAAACAACCAGAACCAGGTGCAAAAGCTAGAAGGATCAAAGAGACTCTGAGCACAACCTGAGCCTGGGTATTTTTCAGTGCCAGAAACGACCTGAGCTTTCTTCATTGCAGCCGCCTAATTTAGGTGGAAAAAGCCAGTTGTGTTGTTGTCAAATGCTAAATGACTGGGAGTCAGAAATCTTTCCCAATCGACTGCAAATTACCCAGAGATCTGTAGATCCTGATTTGCCTTCTGCCCACACCTGCTCTAAGAGAGATTGGAAACAGCATTTTTCCCCCCAGCAACAAGAAGTTAAAAAAAAGAAAATTTATAAGTTTGAAATGGATTTGGTGATCCTAAACAGTTCCATCTGATGCACAAATGCTTGTTAACACCATCCAGTGCCATAGAATTTTTGCAATTTTTCTGTGACGATTCTGTACACACAATAACACTGAATAAAATCGCAGTAGGGTGCTTGCTTGGAAGAGACATCACAAATTCAACCAGTACACAGTATTCATATTACCTGACCTCAAACATAACAATTCTCAATGAAGGCAGCTTTCAACTTTAGCGGCAAGTGACCAAATTCTGAGTAACTGAGGTTCAGCTTACGGAAAGCGGAGGTAGTGGTAAAACCATGACGATATCCTCAGGGAATATAGAACTCAAATGTCATAGAGAAGGCTAGGCTAGCTTTCTTATCCCAAAAGGCCTAATTATTATGTATAGAGGGGATTCTTTTATGTATCTGGAGGACCATTCATTCATGTAATCTCCCAGCTGTAGTAGAAACTATTTAAGAACTGTTGTCCCCTTTCAGCTGCCATTTGTATGGACAATAAGATGGCTTGGAGGAGATAAGACCATGAGATAAGACCAAGACACCATGAGATGTATGTGGATATAATTAACCCTTGCAGTTGTTAAACAAAAAGGTTGTCTTAGGTTTTATCAAGCACAGTGCAAGGAGTATGATGGGGAAAGGGATCTTTTACTAAAAACGAACCATGAGACATCAGACAACTCTCACCACACTTTCAGAGACCCAATGTGCATGCCCTTGCATGTGAGTGAGGACCACATCAGAGCGTATACATCTCATGTGTATCAATCGCAAGGATCAGTGCTGTGTGCGGTTGCCAAGTGTGGCAGCTGTGGGGTTGAGAACGTGCTGCAGGGACGGTTCTCTAAATCATCGAGCGCGCATTAGCCAGAGGGGAAAGGCAGTGAAAGAAGCAGCAGGCAGGAATGCCCGAGACTCTATGCTGAGTTCAAGCATAAGGAATTAACATGCGCTCTACACAACTATAGGAAGCAAAAAAGCACTCATACCCCACTGCTGCATGAAAGGGACAATAGTAAACAAGGAAATGCTTTGCCTTCACATGGCAAGATTGCGAATGGAATTCTGGGTCTACAATGGTGATTGTAGCTTCTGCATAGCCCTTTTCAGGCATTATACTCACCCAACCATAACTGCACATGCTCTAACATTTCACTGTTGAAAATAAGGATGTCCTATTCCATCATCATCATTCCAACATATATAAAAACATTAAACATTTAAAAACTTCTCTATACAGGGCTGCCCTCAGATGTCTTCTAAAGGTTGCATAGTTACTTATCTCCTTGGCTTGGGGGGTCACATAACTCCATACCCTCCAACATTTATCCAATGAAAATAGGGACGTAGTAACGAAAAGTGGGACATCACAGGATCAAATCAGAAACCAGGATAGCTTCGGAAAATCCAGGACTGTCCCTGGAAAATAGGGACACTTGAAGGTTCTGTAATTGCATCGACAGACCAGAGCTGCCCCTGCTAGCCCCCAACACCTGCTGTCCAGACACTTAGGCAATGTCTGTAAAGGGGAAGATGTACACACTTATGGGCTCCCTATGCAAGTATCCCTGCCCAGAAGAATATCATGGTCAACAGTATCAAAAGCCACAGGGAGGCCACGGGCAATCAATAGGGTTGAACTCCCTCATCTTCTTCCTGACAGAGGTCATCAACAAGGCCGTTTTAGCATCATATCCAGGACTGAAGCCTGATTGAAATGGACCCAAATAATGAGTTTCCTTCCAGCTTGCCTTTAGGTGGGCTGCCACCACCTTCTTGAGTACCTAGTGACAATCCTTACACAAATCCTGAAAGATAGACAAGTATTATTATTTCCATATTGCAGGCTATAGGCTAAGACTGAGACACAGTGGCATACCTAAGGTCATCTGGTGAGTTGATGACAAAGATGAGATTTCTCTTAGCCTCTATATGTATCAGAATTGCAGGACTACCAAATGATAATTGTTTAAGCGTGGTACTCTCTGAACACCAACATGTCACTTAATTAACAACAACAACAGGAGGAGGAGGAGGAGGAGGAAGAAGAAGAAGCTAATACAATACACCTTACATGAAAATACATTGACTATCCAGATTCCCAGATTAGTATTATTATCTGAAGATATACGGCCTTGATCATTTCCTTTTTCTCCTTTTGAACACTGCTCAGTCACTACAAAGGACCAGATTTTATCTGCAAGGTTTTATCAACAACGCTTCCAGAAAACCTTGCAAGATACACTTGATAAAACCAACATACACATGTGAAATCACAGCCTTTAACTCCTACAACCAAGTTCCCTACAACCAAATTTCCAAACCCTTTTTAAACCATTGCTTTCTCTGTAAACCAGTTTAGTAAACTGAACTTCCAAGAGAGTTATTCACTCCTAAAATCCTGTTCTGTGGAACTGCTGAAATTTCAAACACTAATGTTATTGTTTACCATTTCTAGAGTACCATCTAGTGTACAAAGTATTTGAAACTTCTTAGCCAATTTGTTTTCACCACAGAATTCCTCCAAAGTAAATACAAATTACTAATCCTGGTTTCCTGCAGGCCAATAGTCTTCATAGGATACAAATCGTTTGTGCCCCAATTTCTTGTACTCCCCTGCCCCACATCAAAATAGTAAATTGATCAATCAACAGACATTAACAAATATGCATTTAGTGGTAGGGGATACAAAGAGAGCATATAGCACAATGCAAAAATAAAATAAAACTCTCCAGACATCATGACATACAATGGGAGAAGTGGCTACATACAGGGACACAAGGCTTTTTCAAACCTGAGTTTATTAATCCATGATACGATTCTCCAGACACAGCTAACATCTGCTTATGAATGCAAAGAACAACTTCACAAAAACACTGAAAATTGCTTCACATGTTGTATTTAAGCTAGGTATCTCACATGCACACATGCTATGCTGCAGCAGTCTGTTGAACCCACATGCAGCTACTTCAGTGTAGGCAATGCACACTCTTAATCCTTAACACTGGGGTACCTCTGATATATGGCATGGAAACTCCTCTCCCTCTTCTCCCCCTCCCCCAGTCCTCTCTTTCTAAACCTGAAGTACAGCATCAAGGGGAAAACACTGGCGTGGTTATGAATCAATACAGCTCCCACTTCAAGTCTGATTTTATGCAAAGGTTTTTAGACAAAACATGCTGGTTTTCCATGCAGTGACATTCTGCAGCCCCACCTCTGAAATACAGTTCTACAAGAAGTCACTGCTCCATAAATGTGTTCCATTTGCTGTATCTGTTTCACTTCTGCTCGCAAGCTAACATTAATTCTCTTTTCTTCCCCTTCCTAAAATGCACACAGGCTGCTAGACACATGTGCATGGCAAATGGAATCTGAACTTAGCTTAACAGCCTCATTTATTCCTGATGGTTTAAATTATTTCATCACAATTAATGACACCCCCTCAGCTTCCTGTGCAGTGCTGCCAGATGTTCGGAGACCACAAAGCCACTCGCTTCTTTGACGGCTAGTGACAAGTTGTCCTCTGAAGGACGTTCCCTGGGTGCCGCTGCCGGATGACACCTCCATTGCTTAGCACCTCTCCCTCTATCTCCCCGAGTTTCAATATTGAGAGGTGTAGGAAGGCATGAGAAACCAGAGCTGTTTTACTGGGGGCATATTCAGTGAAGTGTTTTGAATCTGAAGGAGCTTGCCTCTTGTGATTGGAGTTTCAGACTGTTTGGAGAAAGTAGTGAAGTAGTGTTGACCTTCAACGACTCTTAGCTTCGATCGCATAAATCCCCGTGGTTTGGTTTTTTTAAAAAAAAGAGAAATAGGAAAATTGACTTTCCTTGACTGTTCGTCCTCAAATCACATAAACGGTACTTGCACATACATGTTCAGGTTCTGAATTCGGTGCAACTTAAATAGTTTGCTTGCTCCAGCACAGAAACACCGAATCTCCAATGTATGATTTATACTTGAGGGAATTTAAAATGTGTGATGACAATCTGTTGGGGGGACGGCGCAGGGAAAATCAGAGGGGCAGCCAGGTGGGACATTTGGCCCAGAGCTTCAAGGACAAAGGAGAAGTCACATTTAGACACTTGCTAATTTTGGGGGGCATTTGTTAAGTTTCACAAAATTTGCTTTTAAGTGCATTGGATCAAATTGTGACAGATACTCTCAGTTTAGAGTTGCAAGCTTCAGCAAATGAGAGATGAGATGTGGTAAAAGACACACTTTTTGTTAAGTGATACAGATTTTGTCATATGCAGAGGATCAATGGCAACATGGCATGAAAGTGATAGACCTCCAACATTTCTCCGATGAAAATAGGGGTGCCCTATTCCATTATTATTATTATTATTATTATTATTATTATTATTATTATTATTATTATTATTTTATGTATACCCTGCCCATCTGACTGGGTTGCCCAAGCCACTCTGGGCAGCTTCCAACATATATAAAAACATAATGACACATTAACAAACTTCCCTATACAGGGCTGCTTTCAGATGTCTTCTAAAGTTTGTCTAGTTACTTATCTCCTTGGCTTGGGGGTCCCATAACTCCATACCCTCAAAAAAAAGAACAACAATGAAAACAGGGACGTTCTAAGGAAAAGTGGGACATTCCATGATCGAATCAGAAACCGGGGTGGCTTCTGAAAATCTGGGACTGTCCCTGGAAAATAGGGACACTTAGAGGGTCTGAAGTGAGACTTTTCTTTAGTATTTAGTGCATATCACAGAAAAAGACTAGAAGAGCATTTGTTGAATGTGTGTATTCAGATTATGTCTCGTTTCTTCTCTTCTGTTTTGATGCCTTATTTTCTTTCCACGTGTTGTCATTTTCCCATGGCTGCATTTATTACGGCTAGGAGCCTCAAAACCTGGAAATGGCCTGGGCTGCTTCAGCGGACTTTTGAGACGGGGCCGCTACTGCCTCAGAAACAACCTCATGCACATTTTGGATTCCTAATATAGGGCAGTTAGGGCAGGCACAAACATTTTGATGCCTGAGGCAGCCACTCCAAATTCCCTTTCTCAACAGTAAAAATATAAAAATAAATAACTGATAATTTGTTGCCTTATAACAACACCCGTCTGCTGGCTGATTCTGGCTAATGAAATGGGTCTACCCAGTTATACGGCCTTTAAGACCCAGAATCGGAGAGCCTTGTTCTCCCTTCTACTGCTTCTATCCTCCCCACCCCCATTTTGGTTTTTTGCCATATAGGCTTGTGTGCACACATGGTATATTTTAAATTATGTTATATTTATATTGTTTCTTGTTACAGCAAAGCTCTGAGCTTCTCTCGTGCAGGCGCAAGATAGAGATATGTCGCTATCACCTGAGTTCTGCCTGCGATCACTGAGGAGGAGAATGGGACAAATGATGCCCATTCAAATAAACGCTGGAAAAGCTGAGGGCAATCCCATCAGCCATTGCAAGTACATGCAGCAGATGTTCCAGCGAGTCTTTTTAAAAATGCCAAACTTGGCCAGGGAATAAGAAGTGGCTCAAGTTAACCAGAACTTCAGTATAAAAACACAAGAGGCCACCCTATTGAACAGGACATGGAGAAACATGTGATTTTTAATATAAACTATTTTAAAGGGGGAAGTTTGGAGGGATGGACTCATCAGCATAAACCAGCCACCCTTAAAAGTGTCTTTATTTGCTGCTGCTTCTATATGTGGCCATTTCTTACTGTTATTATAAGCTATTTCAGAAACAGCTCTCTCTCTCTTTAAAATCACTTAGAAAAATTATCAAGGGAACTGGGGAATGTTTCTCTCTCTCTTTTTTAAGCTGTTGAAGTATTAACCCTCCCCATCATTTAAATGTCTAATGTGTGGATTTTTCCTGTAGGGGGTGTTCATAGGTGCTCTTTTAGACGTTAGCCAGTTCCTACAACGACTTTACCAGAAGATCCCACAAAAAAAGACATGCGATGTTTTCAAGAGCCTGAGGAGCTCCTATAAGCCTGACAGCCACAGGAACCAAGTTACATCATACTTTCCCCACCTATCATCTCAAAAATAAATAAAACTTAACAGTGTTACCTTGATGCAGATAATTAAAACAACATATTCCTAAGGCCGTTGGAGAATTGCAAAGAGTCGTTATTGACTTCAATCAGTTGTCTCTCAGAAAAAAAGCTTTATCTGTCTGATGGAGTGAGAGCCGGGTGGGTTGGGGGAGCGAGGAAGTGGAGAAGGAGCTTGAGTAAACTTTAAACTCTCATGTAGGGATGTATTGCTTGTGTGTCCCTGGCAGATGTGGGAAGGAGATGAAATGGGCAAGGGAGAATCAAATATCCCATCGCTGCAGGTTTGCTGAGGGGGGAAAGAGCACTGCAAAAAAACCTCACATCTGGCAATCATTTGTCAATAGCTGGAAAGAGAGCGGCAGGAAACTTTTGGCTCTTGTGGAAGATGAAAAGACAAAAACCATGTGTCACACACACATACTGCAGTGGTACAATGACTACTACATTTATTGCCCTTCCCCTGCTTTTTTTAAATTTTAATAATGATCTTCAGATACACTCGTGTGTGTGTGTGTTTAAAAATGTAGACACTAGACTTGTTAAAGCTGGTGAGTTTATGTACCGATCTTTCTCCCCAGCCACACTTCCAACTAAATTCAAGGGCCATTGTCAGAAAACCATAATCATGCAAAAACATGGACTGCCTCCTACTTTGAGCTGCTGAGCTTGCGGTTCAGTCCATAAACATAATTAAAATGGAAGACGCTACAGTAATGACGACAGCCATCTTCTCCACAATTTTCGTACTTCGAAATGGGGCTTGTGTGTAAACAGAAAGGGACGTGGTCCAAAAAACAGGGGTTCTGGGACACAGTGCTGCTGACCCCTACAGATCAACATCCCATACATTACAGAATCATCACGGAAGCATGAGGCCACTGGCTGTTTCAAGGAAAAGAGGGACGCTTCCTCCAGTTGCTGTTCTGAAAAGGAAGGATATGAAGAACAGTTCCACCTCCACACACCTAGTTCCATCTGGTTTTGTTCTTTTAATGAAAGGAAAGATCATCCCCACAGAACTATGCGGCAAATAGCAAGTTTAAGGGTTATCCTCACCTCTTTGCGCTGCCTTTTGACACCTGAGCTGCATGTTTGTAGCATGCACCTTCTTTTTATGATCGCGAGCTGTCTTAAATTGTTTTCAATACTGTGTTTTAATTCTGTAACCCACATAAAAGATTAACACGTAATAATCTTGGGCACCCATATTTCATATAAAACCATGAAAAAGAATTGCTTTGGGGCAGGGAGGGACTTCGAGTTTTGTTCCTCTTATCCAAGTCACGGGGGTTTCGAAAAATTAAATTTGCATGCAATTCTTACATGGATGGTTCAGGCTATCTTAGTAGAAATAGTCTGCATCATTTATTCTGTAAGGAAAGTATATCAGGTGTTGAATGAGCTGGCGAACTCACAGTGGCTGGTTCCATTATATTATTTAGGAAGACTGTATTTCCCAAACAGTTAATTGCAATGAAACTACAGAGCAGCCAGAATTGCTTGGTAATTACAGGGGGTATCTAATTTAAGCTTAATGGATGTTTATATTTGCATCCCATTTTTAAAGGAAAAATAAATAAATAAATATATAAATAAATAAGCATAGGATTTTGGATTCCTGTCTTATAGAAATGGCACAATTTATCTCAGATCATCACTTACTTTTAACCACCAACACATTCCTGTGCTGGCATCCATCAAATTTAACCAGAATACAAAATTATTAACTAAATAAGCAACTGTGGGTTAATTACAGCAGTCTGAATGTAAGCAATATGCAGTAATCTGTAAGAAATAAGAAAATGCTTTATGACCAGAACTTCATGCAAAAAAGTGGTGCTTTCTCTACATTTTTCAAACAACTGTTCCAACTGAGAATGCAAAATTTCAAATGTTCATATATATTTTTTGCATGACATGCATGAACAGGTACATAAACATATTTGGAAATATGGATAAAATTAAATGTTTAAGTGTATGTAATTGTGAATAATCCTGTTTGGAATACATGTGCCCCCTACAGAGCCATGAAATCAACAGTCCTAAATTTAATCCAATTACATTCAATAATCAGGGAAGTAATTCTGTCTGGACAGTGACAGAAACAAAACTGAAGAAAGAAATATAATACATGTGTGTGCATACACAGACCATGAAGAAAAAATATGGAACAATGAGGAACACTTTATATATCTCACAGAGAAAATTTCTTACTGAGTATACTCAACAGGAAACTGCCCCCTGATGATTCATGTTATGATTCGTGTGCTTGCATTCATACTGAATATTTTTTAAGATGCTCATTTCAAATATTTTTTGTGTATTCTTGAGGGGGGGTGGAATGTAAAAGTGTGAAATGGCCAAGTGGCTTGTGTCACACAAGATGTTATGATCATAGATATTGCACAACACATTCACCATTACTTAGTACTTGTTAAATGCTGCCTAAAAATAACCAGTCAATGACCAAGACTATCAAAACAAACCAATCAACAACAAAAACTATTGTCTGAATCCAGAAATGTGGTTATCATTAACCATGACACCAAGGTTTGCAACTGGTTTGGTTGATTCTAACCATAGTTCATGTTAACTAAAGTATGTTTGTCTGGATACCATGGGAAGCTAAAAGCAGAAGTTGACATGGGCTTTCCAAATATATATATAGCCACATGAAAGAAAATACTATATGTTGCAGGACCAACATGAAGGACACAATGCAAAGGATATTTCAAGTGGTAACTACTAGGTGCCAAACAGATTTACCCTTTGAGACAGCTTAACTGGTTGCAGTTGCAGGACAAACACACCCAAAATTTACCAGCACACCTAACTTAACCCAATCTTGTCTTTTTTCTCTGCATACATAAACCCCTTTTATACAGTAAGTCCAGACCCCTGCAATGCAGGAATCCCAACTAAAGCATCCATGGCCAATGGCCATCCAACCTCAGCTTAAAAACATCCAAGGAAGGGGAGCCCACAATGGGCTTAAATGAGGACAAAACATATCTAAGAAGCTTCTTGGCAGAGAACTCACTTGTCAAATTAAGACCATCTATCTTCCAATGAGGATGGCAATTTCAGAGTTCAGGTCACCACTGGCCTTAGGTTTATGCAAAGGCAGCCCTGAAACTGAAATGCTGTCTTTGTTCCCCATAAGATGAGTGTGGATCAAAGGGATCTACTTCTGCTGTGTCTCCCCTCACCCAGCACAAACGCCAGACAGGCCTCAATGAAAGGTCTGACCAGGATGAAAACAGAAATTGGGTCTAGAATGCCAAAGAAGGCTGTTCTGATGTCACTGTTTTAAAAAAGCACTTGGCCATCCCTTTAAAATGTAAGCAGAGATAGAGGAAACAGGGGTAACATCGGCTTCCCCCTTTCCTGCTTACACTGTAAGTGAGACGGCAGAGATTATGTATTTCCCTCATGTGGATATGTGTGAACCGCTTCTGCATCCAGAGCTCTCCTTTTGATGTTATGGTGGGGCTGGAAAAGATGACGTCTCCGTTTCTCACGTTTATTTTTTATTCTTCTTGTTGTAATGTTCAGGAGAGTGCTCACATTAAGACCTTGGTTTAAAAGACGGGTGATTTGAAAAGAGGAATTGCTGTTCAGGTTGTCAGTTACCCCATGCTCAAGCCAAGGAAATGTTCCAGAGGCTAAAGGAATAGGCGGTTATCAAGTAATCATACCTCTCTCCCAACAATATGCTGTGATGTAATGCAACAACAGATAAGCCTTGCTTTCAGGAACGAAGCTTTGAACACCCTATTGAATGGAAATGGAGAAAGGTAAAGGAAGTGGATATACCCTGAGTAAGGAGAGCAACCAATGATTCTGGCTACAGAAATCTTCAGATGGAAGAAGCTGTCATGAGAAAGACCGTATTTGTTAAACAATGACTGTGCAAGGCATATATTACAACAATATAGTCCCTAGAGAATCTGAAGCCTGCCAGATATATCCAGACAAGATGTACTGGGAAACGCAAGGGAAGGAAACATATGCAGTTAGAAAAGGAGAGGGAATTACTCTAGTCACTTTCTCAACGGTCCTATGTTTTTCATAAAGCAACTTCAGTAAGACGCACATGGAGAGCAAGTCCCATTCGCAGGGAATAGTTTAGAATAAGCTATGAAAACGGTCAGAAAGTCAGACAGATAAGGAAAGGTATAGACCACATTGTGAGATGAGGATTTGTGGCTCTCAAGATGTGGCCCATGTAGCCCCTGACTTCAAGAGGGCCCACAGTGCTGTGAGACTGATTTTAACCAGCCTACCATGACCCACTGGCTGTGCTGTTGCCCACCAGGAGACATAGACTTTTACCATGAGAGCCAAACTAGACATGACATGGAAGACCATAAATAAGATCTCCTGAGTTGTGTGGGGATCCCAACAGGACACTCTCCTTCAAGCAGCTCTTTTAAGTTGCTGTGTGATAGCAGTAACTTTTTCCCTGTGGAGAAAATACCAGCTCTGGGGAGATTATTCCAGTCTGGAAACAGACACAAGGGGTGTGGTCCTGATTCCCACCACCACCATTGTGACTTCTAATGATTTTTATTTTATTTCTGAATGCAAACTATTCCTAACTTATCTCCTGCATTATATTGGAGAAGGGACATAGGTAAGTGCTAGCTCACCTGCTTTGCATTGAAAAGGTGCCAGGTATTATGTATTTGTACGTGAGAGAGACAGAAAGGTGTGTGTGTGTGTGTGTGTGTGTGTGTGTGTGTGTGTGTAAGAAAGAGGGCAGAGACACAAGTAGGTCTGCATATGTTTCAAGTTTGACAGCGCTATCATGTAAACATATCTATTCAGATGGGCTTTATTGGATTTGATCCCAGGTACATATGCAGAAGTTACTTTTAAATTATACAGGAAAAACTGGACATACAATGAGCCAAATGGCAATGATGGTGTCAGGTCAGAAAAGTTAGCTCTTTCTTCAAGAAAGCAGTATACCAGGCAGCAATGCCTACAGACAAGAGTGGCCACTATGAAATGGTTGCCAGAAATGAAGGTCTTTGTCTTCTACTTCCCCCCTAAATCTCCTCCCAAGCTGTATGTTTCCCAAGCAGCCTTAAACTACACCAGGGCAGGGGGACTGGGTTGGAACGGTGCCTGTTGCTCTGCTACACGCATAGCCCTCCATGGCTTTGGGGACAATGCAGGAGAGGAACTTAGGACAGTAGGAGCAGCAAGCAACTGGGACACGTCATCTGCTGAGTCTGGTCTACTTTCTGTCCTTGGCTCCTCCTGCTCGCTAAAGCCTGTTGCCTCTTCAACATCTAGCCCAGGGGTTGGCAAAGTTTTTGTGGCTTAGGCCAGTTCACGGTCCCACAGGCACCACGGTGGGCCTGAGTGTGCGCATGCACACATGCACAAATGCTTTTTCCGGCGCTCCTTCTGGCGTGGAGGCGTGTGCAGCTTCCCATTGGCTGCAGGAGCTTCCTGCAGCCAATGGGAAGCCAGCCAGGATCACGGAAGGCGGTCCCTGCTCAGCTCAGCACGGTTTAGTGTGGCGCATGGGAGCAGACTGAGTGGGCGGCGGGGGCCCATCGGCCAGTTAAACAACCCCCATGGGCCACTTGTATTTTAATACTTTGTTGGAAGCCGCCCAGAGTGGCTGGGGAAACCCAGCCAGATGGGCGGGGTATAAATAATAAAATTATTATTAATTATTATTATTATTATATGGGCCTTTGGTTGCCGACCCCTGGTCTAGCCATTCCTCCCCTCCTCTGACCTCACCTCAGTGTCCCATCACCAATCCCCTGTCTCTGAGCCTTTTCCTCTGAGGCTTTACTGGGGGGTTCCCTGGCTGGTGCTTTGCACTATTCCTCTTCACCCAGCCAGTCCCTGGCAGTCGGTGGGTTCTCTTATTTAAACGAGCCCCACCATATCGGTCAAATGTGATTTCATTTTAATGAATGGGGTCAAGAGGGAGAGGTGTAGTTGGAGGAGAAAAGCTCCCACGAATTCTGGAGCCAGCCCTTCAGACAAAGAGCAAAGCAGGATTTTACAATGCAATCAGAACTTCAAGATGCCGCCACCAAACTTAGGCTGTGGGTCAAACTTGAGATTCAAATAGAAACAACAGTATTCAGGCATTTAAAAATGCAGCTTCAGATATTCTGCCTGCCTTATCAATTCTTATAGTTCTTTCAACTGTATTTATGATAGAGATCTCAACGATTGCTTTTTATGAGAGTCTGTTTTGTTGCCAAACCAATAAACACCCTGTGTGGCATTCTTTTCTCCTCTCTCTCTTTTTAATATTTATATTTTATCAAGGTGATTTCAATTAAAAGAAATAAAGTGACAGAGGGGGAAAAGAAGGGAAAGCGAGAGGGAGAAAAACTGCATTCTTGTGTGGCATTCTTGCGAGAACCTGCCAAACGTATTTCCATGCCAAGCATAGCTCTTGTTCCGTTTCTCGTCCCAGCTTTACTTAGCTATAATACCAGACCCACTGAAATTAATGGACCTAGCTTAGTTATGTTCATCAATTTCAAGGGGTTTGGTCGGAGTAAAACTTAGCCACATACCACACCATTCTGTCACACGCGCCGTTTCCCAGCACCACCACATGCAAGCTAGAGGGGCAACAGAAGCAAATTCCATAGACTAAAATACTTGAGAATTTGCTCTGATTTTAACTCTGTGTTGATAGATGAGGAGTGCAGACATGTGTTAGCATATAGTGGCCAATCACATGAGTAGCAACATCAGAAGAAGAAGAAGAAGAAGAGTTTGGATTTGATATCCCGCTTTATCACTACCCGAAGGAGTCTCAAAGTGGCTAACATTCTCCTTTCCCTTCCTCCCCCACAACAAACACTCTGTGGGGTGAGTGGGGCTGACACCACAAAGGATACTTTTTCAGTGTTTGTTTTGTCATGATGCTGTTAGTTTTATGCTATCCCATCCGTTTGGCCTAAATATTTACCTATCCAGATAACACTTGCAAAGTCTGAAATAACCTATACAGTATGCCTGGGGTTTTCCAAAATCTGTACACTTATTGACATCTCTACTTACTGTAATAAGTGGATTCAAATTGGCTTAGCGTGTCCCCAGGCTGTTGCTATATCGAGGGAGGGTTTCAAGTGCATACTATAAATTTAGGTTTGCCCAATACAAGTGCATTTAAGTGCTCTCTTACCCTAGTACAACAACTGTACTGTTTAAAAAAGAAAACAGGCATTTTGGCAGTTTCAAAGGTGATGGGAAAATGCATTGAAAAGGGTGGGGCGAATGAATGATTTAATGGGAAAGTGTAAAAACACCCTGCAAGTAAACCAGGATAAAAGCAGAATGAATGTATGTATGACCACCCTGCAAACAAACTGGAACAAATACTCAGGAAAGACCGGATATAATTCACCCTCTGCAGAAGCTTTGGGTAAAGCAAATCAAGATGGGTGTTCAATAGATAGGTCATCTGAGGAGCCCTGCAGTCCTACACTGGGGGTAGAGAAGCCAGGGCCATCTTCCTGGTGATCTTCTGTGCAATGCATGCCGGGGGTGGGGCAGGGCCAGAGCCAAAACTGAACAATGGATGTGGTTCTTACCTTTATAAAGTAGGCTACTTTCCAGGCAGCAAAAGACAGGTGTTTCTACAGGCACACAAACACACCATACAGCCAAGCAAAAGAGGCACTATCACAGTTAAAGCACACTTTCTGGCCAGGCAAAGAGACTTTAAGTTCAGAACAGGGGTGCGCCCTGGGTAGACTCCCTGGGGTTGGTGAGAGAGGCCTGGGGGGGGGGGCAGCATTTGGCTTGTCAGCTGGTGGTTCCCTACTCCTGCTGTACACATTTACCCAGGAATAAGTTCCAGTGAGCATGGCGCAGGAGTCCACTGTCCATCTGGCTTTTTGATAAATAAAACTAACATTTTGTACTTTATGTGGGACAGCTGCATATTCCTGCATTGCAGGGGGCTGGATCAGATCCTTAGGGTCTCTTCCAACTCTGCAATTCTATGCAATTTTTGTTCATGCCAGTTAGCCTGATCTCAGAGTCTCAAGTTTTCTCTTTCCAACAGGATCAGAGAGCTCCTTTAGAGTCAAACAAAATTATGAGCCGACACACTTTGACCTCCCAACTTTGCCCCAGTCTGAATGACAATGGGTAATTCAAATTCGATCACACAATTATCCTATAGTGAAATTATTTATCACAATACAGTTCATGCTGCCTAAATCTTATTCTACTGTTTTACAAGAGTCACATCATTCCTTGCGATTCTATACATATTTGGATGGTCTGACATGCAAATGTGTAGCTGGAGACTGTTTTGATCCACGCTGACTGCTACTAAATTTATTTTAACAACAACTACAAGGGTTCAAGCTTTAATGGTTGGATGACATTTCTCTGATACGGAGCTAAATTCCTGTTGTCAAAGCATCAGAAATGAGTAGCAAGGGTTTTCCAAATGTCCCTGTACAATCCCTTGAGCAAAGCAGGGTTGAGAGGATAGCTACTGTGCTCTGAGCATCTCAAAGGAATAACAATACTGTGTGAAAGCACTATTTACAATTTGCTTTGTGTATAATCAGCACAAAAAAACCCCTACAAGAAGCAAAAAGGCCTTTCTTCTTCCCCATCTTCATTCTGAAGAATGAAAAAGCAACAGCCATGCAGTTTTATGACAAGAGAATTTAAGGCTGTACAAATTCTGAGCCAAGAATGAATATGGTATATTACCCATACACACTTCTTCTATGCACCAGAGCAGTGCATGGAGCAGTGAACCAGAGCAGTGCATGGAAACGGCGTTTACCTTCCCGCCGGAGCGGTATCTATTTATCTACTTGCACTTGACGTGCTTTCGAACTGCTAGGTGTGCAAGAGCTGGGACCAAGCAACAGGAGCTTACCCCGTTGCGGGGATTCAAACCACCGACCTTCTGATTGGCAAGCCCTAGGCTCTGTGGTTTAGACCACGGTGCCACCTGAGTCCCTTTTCCTTAGGACACCTCAATTTTCATTGGAGAAATGTTGGAAGGTATGAAGTTATGTGACCCCCGAGCCACAGAGATAAGTAACTAGGCAATCTTTAGAAGAAATTGCTGCATAGGGGATTTCCTTAATGTTTAATGTTTTATTATGTTTTATATATGTTGGAAGCTGCCCAGAGTGGCTAGGGCAACCCAGTCAGATGGGTGGAGTATTTTTGTTATTATTATTATTATTATTATTATTATTATTATTATTATTATTGACTAGGACGTCCCTATTTTCATTGGAGAAATGACACATGGATAGATTGAGAGGCAAGTGCTACCGTATATGTGCTAGCATAATTCAGAACACCCACCCACCCACCCCTATTCATTTGCCTAACACCATAAGATCCACAAATGGACTGCTTCAGGTCTTCTGCCACTTAAAGATCAAAAGCCTAGAGAAAGCACCCAATTACGGCATGCACATCAAGGAGCTCAAGCTCAATTAAACAAAGGCGCTCAAGGGTTTTTGGCAGACCTAATGCTTACGTCAAAAGTGCAATTGCACTTGGCAAATTTATATGTTACAGTAATTTTTTAAAAGAAAAAAAAAATGAGCATATGAATTATTTTTGCCGCTCGGTGAAAAATGAAAAGTGGAAGTATTGAAGAACAAAAAGCTAAAACTGAGAGTGCTAAGTGTGTAAAAAAGGGTTGCCTTAGGAAAAGTTCAATTTGACTGGAAGGGGTTCTTATGAACAGGTCGAGAGCAAAGAAATGTTAGAGATTTGTGAAGAATTTCCCTGTCCTGCTGCGGAACAGATCAGTGCCACAATCAGCAAACACGTCCAGTTATTCATATATCAGCCGTAGTAGCGCAGTTCGTTTTACACGTTTCCCTTGCTTTCTTGCTTTCTAAGCGCTGAAAAAGATGGGGAAGGATTTTGTGCCACTAACAGCTTCTGATGGCAGCCATGGGTGAACTGTGAGGGTGAGGAGGTTTCGCAAATGCTCTTCCACCCCCCAACCCGTTTCAGTCAGAAATAGTACACATCCTCAGTTTTCGAAAGTGAGATTTGTACCGTATTAAGTAACTGGAGAATATAACCTCCTGTGTCGCTTTTGAACTTGAAACATGAATACCCACAAGTGTGACTTTAAAAATAACCCAGAAAGACACGGCAAGCTTTCTTTGAAAGCAAAGTTTAGCAAATTGGAGCACATCGCAAGGAAGACATTATCTGGGTGTCATCACAAGGCTTGCAAAGGGGGATGCCTGACTTCCTGGGGAAAGAGTGTGAAACATATGCTGGAAGGATGAGAGTGGTGGCGTTTTGCCCACAGCAACCGCCAGTTTTGCTGGGGGGGGGGAATATAGGTGGCACTGGCAGGCAGAAACATTATCTATCTATCCATGATCTGCAAAGATCCTGCCTTATCACAGACAGTGAAGTAGGAGGACATGTTTCAATCCTAAAAGACAATGTGAATTAAGAGGGTTGTGCTGCAAACATTTTGTGTGTGTGCATGAAAACTGAGCTTTTAGAAGGCCTACATGCCACCTCCAATGGTCATGTCTTCTACATGCCGTTCACAATTCAACCTGGAAAAGCTACCCGCCGTCCCTCTGAATGGGCACTATGAAGCCAATTCAAATTAGTATTTTACAATCCCTGAAGACTTGTCCCCCCCCAAAAAAAAGGGGGGGGTCTTTCACAGCCAACCAAAGCTTTGGTGAAAAGTATCCTTTCCTTTAGTCTCAAGCCCTACAAATTGGGCAAGGATCTGTTCATTCGGGGTATGGCTAATGAGATTCTGAGGCTGCAAATTACTGAAGCAGATGTGAGATTCTTGTGTGGTTATGCTGCAGAAGCATTCCACATACGATCGCCCAAACAAAACCAGCCTCTGCCTAATTCTCCATACCCTGAAGTAAAATGCAGCGCTCCAACAACCCAATGGCTGCTTTGTGTTTCTTGCACAGGCTACCCATCTTTCACTTTTAATCTTACAGTGTGATTAAGCAGAAACAAAGCTGAATGGATGAAAAATTACTAACCAGTGATATCCATAAGTAATGACTTAAACCAAAATTTTGCCCAAAGCCCATATTTAAGTGAATTTAGAACTTCTTCAGTAATTTTCAGGGAAACTAAGCATTTCATTAAGGCATATTCTTGCAACGTGGATGGAAGTGAGTAGACAACCCAATTTTGCATAAAAGTGACATTCTAAGCAAATTTGGAGGCTTATCATTAGGTAGACCATTTGAGTAATTTCAGGGATATTAAAAGTTTTCAGTAGGGGTTTCACGCATTAGTAATTCAAGCCAAATTGGACAAGATAAATGATCACTAAATCACAATTCGGTTATGGGTGGACTTTATTTAAATAATTTATCATCATCAAAACCGATTTTGACATCTCTGTGTGAAAAAGAAAAAGTTTGAAACTCAAATTTGTTTAGAACATCCCTAAATCTTCCAAGGATTTGGGAAACACCTTGAGAAGTATTTATATATCTGAACAAAATCTACACATGTTGAGATTTATCAATATAGGTTATTTTTCAGATAAGTGTGTTTGTATGCATATAGAGGAGTGGAACCTTCTCAATCCTAATTCCAATATTAGTAATCAAGTTAGAACTATAATCTATAATCATTTTATTTACTTTCCTTATCTGAAGTACTGTACCGTGGCTAATTTTCAGCTCTGCAGTTTCAACATTTTATTCCTGAGATTAATCCTTCCTTGCTGTGCTGCACCACAGTTCAGATATGATGTAAATGAAACTGCAAAGGACATCTTCACCAGTTAGAAAAGCTGCTCAGATGAACTTTTGAACTTTTCCCCTCTTGTATAGAGAAAGAAACTTTGCAAATACATTACAAGTTCTTCAAGAAAGAGATAATGATAGATAGAAAGATGATAGATAGATGATAGATAGATGATAGATAGATAGATAGATAGATAGATAGATTAGATGGATAGATAGATTAGATGGATAGATAGATTAGATAGATAGATGATAGATAGATAGATAGATAGATAGATAGATAGATAGATAGATAGATGATGATAGATAGATAGATAGATAGATAGATAGAGATAGATGATAAATAGATGATAGATAGATAGATAGATAGATAGATAGATAGATAGATAGATAGATGATAGATGATAGATAGATAGAAAGAATATTAAACTAGTATTAACTGTAGTACCATATCTAGTGTTCTCCAATCCTTATGCCATTAATCCTACAATAAGCTTGCATGACAGTTTGATAAGATTCCCAGGCCACTCAGGAATCCACAGCTGAACATGAACCTTCACTGTTTCAGCCAAACCCAGCACATCTACTACCCTGGCTTTCTGACAACACAGAAGAGCTAAGGCAAGGCTGGACCTCAAAGTGATAAATGAAATGAAAACTGGGGAAGGGCCAGAGCTCAGCTTTGCATTCAGAATGTGCCAGGTTCAATCCTGGCATCTCCACACAGCAGACCCTCCAAGTGTCCCTATTTTCCCAGGAACAGTCCTGGATTTACAGAAGCCACCCTGGCTTTTCCTTGGGACGTCCCTATTTCCATCGGAAATGTTGGAGGGTATGTGGAGGCCAATTTCAGGTCCACACATCCTTCCACAGTGGGGACATAGGTTTCCAGGCGAGAGTTGATCACAGTGAGGTTTTGCCAAGCGTACCTTCCTCTTAGCACATTTCTCCCTTGCGTCCTGAGTTCGAGTGTCTTCAAAAACGATGACACCTTTGGCTAAGGCTGTTCTCCAATTGGAGCACTCACAAATCAGTGTTTCTTTCCCAGTTGTCGGTGTTTATACTAAATTTTTAAAGATTTGTCTTGAGAGAGAGTCTTTAAACCTCTTTTGTTGCCCACCAGCATTACGCTTTCCATTTTTAAGTTTGGAATAGAGTTCCAGAATACCATCTTTTATCTCAGCTTCTCCTTTTCTAAAGGAACCTGTAATTATGTGGAAAGGAGAATATCATCCGTGTGGGCCATGCAGTATTGCTTGGGCTTTGGATATGGTTTATTGTTTTTGCATTATAGGTTTAGACTACCCACAGGGCAGCAGGCACAGTAATCCCCCACACCATTTCAGCCTCACAACAACCCTGTGAAGTAGGATGGGTTGAGAGAAGATGACCAGCCCCAGAGGGTAAGCTTCAGGTCTGGTAAGGGGTTTTTAACTTGTTTCATATATGTTTTAAGAGTGCAGTTTGCTGCTTTAAGTTGAATCCTTTGTAATATTTTCTTAACCCTTTGAACTATAGGAAACAGAGTTTGTAAATGTTCACAAATCTCACAGGGGAAAGGAAGACGAGTTACTGCCAAAATTTCATCTGAACAATGTTTTCCCCACCTTTTTTTTTCAGTTTTCACTAATGCATCTCAATTCATTATCCATTTACAAATTCATTTTAAAAAGCCATTTAAGAGTGCAAAAAAATAATGTGAATGTATCATACCACTTTCCTTTGGAAACCATCATTTAAAATGTCTCATCTGCAACCTATCAGAAATAAATCCTTGCATTACTTTGCATTCAAAACAGTTTGGATCTGGAAAAAAATACAGCTTTAAGTGGGTAACCCTTAAAATCTATGAGATGCTAATGAGAGTTTCTGAAATCTGAAGGGCTGAATCTGAACATAAATCTTGGTTTTGCAATAGAGCTGACTGCTTGTTGAGTTTACGACCTTCCATAAACCTTGTCAATATAACTGGGGTTGGTGTTTTTTTTTTTAAAAAAAAAAAGCTGCTACCAAGCCATCATAAAAAGGGCACTAATCAGATTAAAGTTATGTTTATGACATAATCACCCCTCTTATACGGGACAAAATAAATAAATCATATAAACACATGTGAATCATTCTCTACCTATCCAAAATTTAAATAAGATGTACAAAAAGCTACGGATAGGTCATATTTTTTTAAGTGTTACCATTTAACAGACCATTCATTGACCATCTGCATTAGTATAGTTCCATTGACCTTAACGAGCACATCACATTTAAACGGTCGTATCCTTAGGCACACATTAACCATTTTCCTTATGTAGCTAATTCTTAAAACCTTCAAACACACCACTTAGCTGGGCGACTAGATGGAACAAGGAGTCTTCACACATAAGAACCAGAAGTTACAAAAGCCATGGTGAAATGGGGCATTTGACCTTAGCCTTGAAATGTTATGTTTTCAATCTAACAACGTTTCTCCATTCCCTATTCTCATAAACCTATTGTAATTAACCATTGGTAAAGTGCATTTACTCTTTGTTCATTCAAAAGCAACCATTTCCTGATGGTGAGATCTGTGTACGTATTTGCTGGGTTTGCATGTCACATTATACCATAGTTTTAAAAAAAACAAAAATTAAACGTGAGCACACAGTGTGCTGGTGCATGTTGCTGAAATGGCTGGGGCATCACTCCTCCTCTGCTCCCACTGCTGCCAGGAAACAAACCATGGTTTGGCTTAGCTTGCTTTCCTGCGTACAAACCACAAGTTTGTAGGCCAACAACAACCCTTAGTTTGTTTGGAAAGTAACAAACCACAGGACATAATGACCAAACTTAACTTGCTTTCCAGGAGCACAACAGTAGCAGTAACAAGGGAGGAGTGATGCATTATAGTTTATTTTAATGTCTACTTTCATTTACCGGTAGTTACATTTCTGGTAGCATGGGTGCAAATAAACACCAGAACGGGCATGCAACTAAGAGCAATGCAGTGCAAATGGTCACCTATAGGTAAAGGTAAATGACCCCTGGATGGTTAAGTCCAGTCAAAGGCGACTATGGGGTTGCAGCGCTCATCTCACTTTCAGGCCAAGGGAGCTGGCATTTGTCCACAGACAGCTTTCTGGGTCATGTGGCCAGCAGGAATAAACCACTTCTGGAGCAATGGGACACCGTGACAGAAACCAGAGCACCTCTTACCTTCCCACCGCAGCGGTACCTATTTATCTACTTGCACTTTTGGCAAGCTTTCAAACTGCTAAGTTGGCAGGAGCTGGGACAGAGCAATGGGAGCTCATTCCATCATGGGGATTTGAACCACTGACCTTCTGATCAGCAGGCCCAAGAGGCTCAGTGGTTTAGACCACAGTGCCACCCCTGTCCCATCTAAACACACATCCAAATCCAGAAATTGTCTTGTCTACACTGTAGAATTTTTAACTGGGTGTCATTTGTATGAACCACCAAGCTAGAATGGGTTGCAAATGTCCAGTCTTTATATTTTTTGCAGTGTTCTGAGACACATATTCATAGTACACACAATTGCATACAAATGTTGTCATGCATACCAAATAAACATTAAGTATGGTGTGTCTACTTGAACTTCTCCATATCTAATATACAGAGTTCTCTCTTACGCATGCCTCATGCTCCATTAACTTGCATGCAAACTGGCTGCATGTTTCTAATGTCAAATGAATGAATGAATGCTGCTCACAAAA